>NC_142776.1:18431391-19631391 GCF_988280905.1 Pimephales promelas | reverse complement strand
TAATTTCTCCTCATTGGATCAAGTCCAGACCGAACTTCCCGACCAAAAAATGTTGTGGGCGGGGTTCGGGCTGGCATCCAGGCTATGAGGAGAGGGCTCAGAGCTCAGAATTTGGCCCGAACCTAGAGTACTCATCCTCCCAGGTTGGGAATAGTTAGAAGTGAGAAGAGGTGGTGGAGGATGAATGCTGGAAAAACCCAACCAGGAGGGCCCGCACAGCCTCTGATGGGAGCAGGTCACTGTGTTGGATGAGTGTTCCCTACCAGCCACTAAACAAGGAGCAGAGGGTGGACCCTACCAGCTGACGACAAGGTGCATCGTGATTTGAGCCACTTGACCGCCGGGAGGGGGTGAACAAATTTTAAGCACCCGGACAGGATAGCTCTTGCAGCCTCAGACAGGAGTTCAGTAGTCACAGCATTGGACGGGTAAGCCATTTCCAGCTGTCGGATGAAGAAAACCATAGCTCGATCAGGAGGATTTTTGCATCATCCAATGGGAGTTCCACAGCATTGGATGGGTATGCCTTGCTGGCAGTTGAACAGAAAAAGCACAAGACCACCGACAATAGCAACTCAAAGATTTTTTCCATAGTTTCGTAGGTGTGGGCTAGTTAGCCAATGAGGGTTTGGTGGAATCGATTGAACCTGTTACATAAAATTTGCCAGAGAACTTGTATCTGGTGCTGGGGAAACGCCAGATTGTTGAAGAACAGATCTAAGGTGATTTTGGAACCAAATTATTCCCAAGCTTAAACCTGTGGTCTCCAGGGTCCCAGTGCTTCCTCCTGAGCTGCCTTGAGTTCCCTTGAGAATACACATACTTCTGTGAGGTCTTCCTCAGCTTCCTTTTTTTTGTACTTAAACTTGGACTCTAGAGTAAAGCACTTAAGTAAAAAATAAAGAAGTAAATGTATTAAAAATCCCTTAATTAATCCACAAAACTCACAGAAATTAGCATGTTAATTTTCCCAGCCGCACTTCACACATTTACTCTGAGTTCACGTCTGTTGTCAGTGGTGGTTGAATCTATGACTTCCTGCACAATCTTCGCACTGCAACATTGCTGCTCTGAGAGTGAGAGGCTGTCTGATGAAAGGTACCACACGCTGAGCAGGAAGGTGTTAGAATGATGATTGCCTCCTGACCTGCGTGTACCCTCCATTCCATCCACACTGAAAGGCTGTTTCCCACTCACCTGTCTCTAAATGGGTAAAGGTGCCTGACCACACCATGTTCCCTTTGGTTTCACATCTTTGGTGTCATTTGATCCCTAACTCACCTAAGTGCAGCGGCCTACCATTCTTCCAGCTCAGAGGACTTGTCATAGCTCAGCACCCAAACCACCGCCTCTAGTACAGCCACCATCTGTCCTTTCCAGTGGTTCGTTTGATCAAGACCTTTGACAAGACAAGAGACTAACATTTCACAGACCTTTCTGAAGATGCATTTTTGCTCTCGATGCAGCAGGTGACCTTGATGTGAATAAGCTAACACACACACAATTTGAACTGTTTGTTACATTGCACTAGCACATCCTTATATACACAATTTAATATGACAAAGAAAAGCTATCACTGGAAGATATGTTCTGATATCATGGTAGGTCATGCTGACAATCTGATTCTAAAGTTTATATATTACCAATCCCATTAGCTTTGTCCTTGGTAGACACACTTTAATGTCAAGTTTATAGTCAATAATGTAAACATAACGTATGATGTGGTTGAAAAGGTTCAATCACATTTTTTATATGGATGTTCAGGTAACACTTTACAATACGGGTGCACTAATATGCATTAATTCATGCTTAACTAATACACAGATAATCATGAGTTAACGTATAACTAATGAAGAAATAAACCATTAATTAACGATTACTGCTTCAGCAACTAATAAAGAGTCTATATGATTAATAGATTAAGTAATACATGAATTGCTATTAATTCAATGTGTCATTGTGTATTAATTCCTTAATAACATATTTTATTAACTAATAGTGTAAATGAATGTGTTATACCACAATTAGTCAAAGCTATGCTCTTCAACTTCCAGTTGTCTGCTTTAATTAATCATTAGCTAATGATTTGCAAAGGTATCATTATGTTATGACTTTACTTGTTGAGGCACATCATTATTAACTAGTCATTTAGTAATTGTAGTAATTTACGCATTAATTTGCACTAACAATTAAGTAAGTAATCATGTATTAATGCATATTAGTGTACCTGTCATTTTATCTGGAAGTTGAAATACAAGGCTTTGGCTCATTCTGGTAATTAGCATATTAATTAACACTATTAGTTAAAAAATGAGTTATTATGGAATTAATCCACAATTACATATTTAATTAAAAACAATTCATGTAGGAACTAATACATTAACCTTACAGACTCTTAATTAGTTCCTAATGTGGTAATCATTAATGAATAGCTTAGATAATCATTACTTACACATTAATTCAGTATTATCTGTGCATTAGTTAAGCATGAATTAATGCTTATTAGTGCACCATTATTGTAAAGTGTTACTGATGTTCATTTTAAAAAGACTGTGGATGAGGATTGTTTTAATTGCTGAAATAAAGTGTATTTAGATGTAAACATAACGTATGATGTGGTTAAAAATCAGTAATTTAGGGTCAATCACATTTTTTATATGGATTTTCATTTTAAAAAGACTGTGGATGAGGATTGTTTTAATTGCTTAAATAAAATATATTTAGATTTCCTGATATAGTCAATACATCAGGTAAATTAGAATAAAGTTATCAAAAAGAAAAGCTTGTGTAGTTTACATAATTGTTTATTTTATCATTGACAGTCTTATTTGTAATTTACCCAATAACTAGGATTGATGTTTTTCTTGTTCTATTCTTGTTTTTTTTTTCAAACATAGACCATGGCAAGCCGACTTTGGGACAAACAAGGAGAACTAAAATGAGGATCAATATCAGCGTGCCGTTTTTGAGATGCCGAGAGCTCCACGTCCACGACCAACTTGGACATGACAGAGCTTCATGAGTCACAAATTGACAGCTTTATTAGACAGGTAAGAAAATGTACATAAAACAAATCAATGTTATATAACGTTAGCTCAACATGATGAAATGTTAGAATATGGTCATTATGTTATTCTAATGTTGATCTAGCTTACGGCTAGTTTCGTTTAGCAAAGGAACTAACACATAGTATAACATTATAAATTTCAACACACATTTAAATGCTTGTTTAGTGTGATAGTGTAACATTAGACCAAGTGAAGCAGCACTGCGTTACCTCACAAGTTTAATTCGTCTAATAAACTGACCTGTGTGAGTAATCCAGCACTTGCAGGTAGTTCGCTAGTATTAAATGTCCTTATTCCTTTATATCCGCAGGACTCATGTGTGGTATCTCTCTCTTTAGCAATCGTGACCTGCTTCATGTTTGCGACGTTTGCACTCATCCATAAACATTATTAGATCCATCACTTTGACAGCAAGTCCCATCATTCAGCTCATCACTGCATCATAAACCTACGCCTTTGTTATTGTTGGAAACTGCGCCCTCTTGTGGTGAATAAAAAACTAAATATTGTGCCTCTAAGGATGGACGAATGGATTCATAGATAGATATTATGCAAATCTAACAAAAAACTGTAGAGAATTAATGTCCAGAGAGCATACACCACTATACACTTGAGGCCACTGGTAAGATGATGTACTGGAAATTAATTTACACTACTTTAGTATCAGTGTAAACAATCTGCATGGGTATGTGTGAAAGGAGGGAAAAAGAAAACAAGCGGCAAACCTCAGGAGCACCATGTCTCAAACCAAGTCTGTCATGTGATTACTCCAAACTAAAGAAGTAAAGATTAGCACTTAAAGAAGAGATAGCTCTCTGCAAGACTTTGAACTGGTAAGCTCTTTGTTCGACTCTCTTGCTGTAGGGGTCTTAGCACTTTGAAAATGCTATCAGTTTCAAAAAAGTTACAAAACCTAATTACTCTTTGCTTTCAAAGTAATAAGAATGTAGAGAATAATGGCCCTTTTAAACAAAGACTAATATCTGAAGTAAAACTAATTTGTCTAATTATATTTCAGTATGTATATTATTAACTGAACCAAAAGTCTAGTCAGAGTTATAAAGTATAATTTAGGTTTATATCTGTATAATCTAATGTACAAATGTACATTTTCTTTCTTTTCTTTCTTATTTGTGAGACACTGAAAATTTGAAAATGTACTAACAGTTATATATTTTTTACGTATCTATACACATTTGCTTTGACAATTAATTTTACCTGCCAATTCAATTATTATTATTATTATTATTATTATTATTATTATTATTATTATTATTATTATTATTATTATTATTTATTTTTGCATATGAAGAACTTGTATTCTAGCAAACTTTACACAAAATTGTGTAAAGTCCGCTAGAATAATGGGCCAACACAGGTCATCCACTGTCATATCTTACTTCACTCTCTCAGAATTTCAACTGTTTCATAATTAGGGTATTATTTTAATCAAAGAAGCAGGCAGTAAATGAAGCCCCATTCATGAGGAAAATTATAGGACAGGGCACACAACATGGAGGGTTTGGGAAAAATTATAAGTTTTAAGGAGTTTTTCTTGATGTAGATTGATCCCCATGGAGTCAAGTTAAAAGGGATTCCCAAATGATACTATTCAAAAAGTACTAAGGGTGAGGAAATCCCTCTTGGAATTAAGTAATGAACATGCATAAAGTCCAAAAATGGTTGTCAGGCAGATTGATAGAATATTGTCCTTTAACACACATGTTTTTCGAAATGGCAATGTTTGACTAAAATTAGGCATTGCGTAACATGTATCTCTGATACCATGGCATCACTGGACATTGCTTCCATCTGTGAGAAATGGATCTCACCAGCCTATAGGGTTGGACAGGCTCTGGGACTAAGACTGGGCCAGGTCCATCAGGCAGTTTTTCCTGGATTTAAACTAGCTTCTCAAGGTGAAGACAAAGGTAAAGCTCAATTTACACAGAAACAAAGTGGAATTTATAGTTGTTCCTGCAGGTCAAGTAATGAAGGTCTTCACATCCAAGGGATATTGTTAACCAAAGTGAGGTATGCTCACTTTAGGTCTCTCTATTCCAAGACTTTGGACACAAGTATCCCTTGTCCTTCTGCAAAATCAGAGTGAAAAAGAATGTATTTTTTTCAAGAGTTAGTAAAAACTAGAGTTAGTTTTTTCTGTGGTGGAAAACAAAACTTGTGGTCTCTGGCAGAGTAATTTCTTCTTCATAGTCAGTCATGGCCCCTGATTCAACCTCTATGCTTTTATCTTCCTTTGTCAGGGTGGCTGCACTGCTTCTTCCCATTCCCTCCTCCTCTCCTCTTTCTAGTCTTTCACTTCCACTGTGGTTTTGAGAAAGATGATTGCCTTTTTGGTAAAGCCATTCCTCAGTTCACCTCTATTTCCCATTTGTGCATGTACTTTTTACCACTGTCTTCTTTCTTTTGCCCTTTATTTTCTTCCCTTTCTCGGTATCCTTACTATCCTGCACCCAGGCATTGTGCTTAGCAAACATCAAAGAAGCCCATCACACACCAATGGCTTCAATCTTTAAACAGCCAGAGAACATCCAGACCTCTCCAGTCCCTCGGTCACAGTGTCACTGTGTGTTCCAGAAGCAGTGGTGGGAGCGGAGGACTGGTGGGACTCGTGGACTCGCCTGAAAAGATCTGGGGTTGTTATAATGCCTTTTCTTTCAATGGGCCTTACGAAAGGGGGCACTGACGCTGTGATCAGGGGCCGGGTGATATTCTGTTTGAAATGAGAAAAGGATTAATTTTCAACAGCCTTCCTCACACAGGGGGCAGTCCCAAGTGCCACAGCATGCCAAGGGTCATCATTAGAATATGACTGCCTTCAAAAAATCCCTGCTAACTGCGATGTCTCGTGGCAATGTTATACCTCTAGACCCCTCTCTCTTTGTTAAGTGCATAAACATTAATGAAGAAAATTTCACGCCCCACACTTCTCTTCTGCAATGCTCCTGAGCTCTATCCCTCCCTCCCTCTCTGTTCATTTTTCTTTTCATCTTTATTTCTATCATTATTTTACTCTTTCTCCTCTCTAGCTAATTCTGGCAATAGGTCTGTGTAGTAAACAAACAAAGTAGTCGCAGCAAGGGAGGAGAGAGCAAAGCAAGAAAGACAGAGAATGGGACAAAGAGAGAGAGAGAGAGACTCATTTCTTATTTGGAATTCAGAAAGATGCAATGATCAAAGAAGGCTCAATATCTCTGAGCTGTTCAAAGGGTCTTGTATAAAACAAATATGATGTGATCAGGAATAGAAGCGCTCTCATTAAGAGCCGAAGCGTATGATGACAGGTGCGTGGAAGAATCTCGTTGCACGCTAATTTTCTTCCCCCACTGAAAATGTGTTGTTTGCTTTGCTTTCGTTTTTCTCTCTTGGCCTCGCCTTCCTGTGTGTTGTTGCTCCTGATATTGATTAGGGAGTGAACAGTGGAGGAGTAGAGAGGGATTTCACAGATGACGCTCCCCTGTGCAGTTTTGTCAGCGACAGCCCCTCTCCTCATGACAACTGGAGCCCTGAGCAGGGCGTGAGACATGATTGCTGTTTGCACACAGAAGTCACACCGAGCTAAACATCTCGCTTTCGGGCCTTCAGGGTTTTGAAAACCTTTTACATTTTCCTGTTACGGTAAGAACGCCAATTACCTAACTAGGAATTCCTTTTCTGATTAGGTGGCTTAGATGCACCCATGAAATACCATTGTTAGGTTCCTTTCTGGCTTTTTTTGTAGAATTGATTTCGATTTTATCCGTACACAGATTTTACCATTTACTGCAATCATCAGCCTTCAACTTATTGTGGAATTTGTAAGCTATAATTAATAATAACAAACAAGCAATCCAAAATTATATTTTTTTAAAATAAAAACAAGCAGGGTTGAAAGATTTGTTGCCCCCAAAAAATGAATAAATAAACTCTTATTTACTTTTGCCTACTTTGTTTGATGATCAGCATTCCTGTTTGTTAAGCACACACTTTCCATGACCATTAGTTGAAAAAGAACAAATTTTAATTACTGTTATGTTTAAGAATTTCAGGTCATATTTTGGAGTGTCCTATCCATGGAAAGTGACATTTATCCTGCTTATTTACCCATAGTTTTCTGTATTACTCAGATCTGTAATGAAATGGCAGGCCCTAGAGTGTTTTTTTTTCTTTTCTCCTGGAGCAGGTAATGAAATATTCAGTATTTTTCTCCAGCCAGGTTGATGGCATGGGCTTTGTTACTGTTGCTCTGACACAGACATCCCAGGACAGCATACCTATATGATCAAAATGCCTGTACAACAAACTGATGATAAGTGACTAGTGACCTCACCACTGCCATCATACCAACCACACACAGACACGTGTAACAAACATGGACACACTCACAGTGATCTTGTAGCTGGCGAAAGTTAACTTTTTGGTTATCACATCAAAATTGCTTTGTATCTGTCAGGTTATTCTTTCCTAGCAGGCCTGACAATTTTTGTGTTTATATTCCACCGCCTGGCTGCTATCTATTGTATCTGCTTAGTCCAACAGAAACAGGATGTGTGATATTGTTCTTCTAAGCTTTTTCAAATACATAAGCACTGAAGAGGCTTTTGAATAATACGGTGAGCTGAGTAGAAGAAACTGGTCTGTTTTATTTACAGGCCAGTTTATTGGAAATATTGCTTTATCCAGAAACCTGATGCATGAGAGACTACACATGCTGCTAAAACATGCAAAAAAGTAAACATTGACACTTTGTAAAAATCTCAGATGGAATACATACAATTTAATTAAATCCTTCTTAAATCCACCATCAGTACATCACAGACACATGGCAACATTTCATATTTGATTTATTGGGAGGTAATGACAGGGATCAACTGACATTTCGTTTGTTGGCAGAAAGTCTGTAGAGCAGCTAATAAGATTCTCCTCCTGTGTTTGTGCGAATGAGGGCGTCTGTTTGATTCTTCTGTCTCTGTTTGAGACTTGGCTGCGAATCATCCCGAGGATTGGTTTTGGTTTTTACCAATGTATGATCAGACGATGAATGCAATCAAGAACCATCTCAGTGGTTCAACCGTTGTAGTTTGACCTAAATTCAGTGAGATCGGTAATTACTCCAACCGTGGATTGATTTGTTTTATACCTGATGCAATAGTGTATGTTTGATAGAAACTGGTAGTTGGAGGATTATGAGTCATATTTTAGCTAATCAGAAAGATCTGATGCCTGTGTAAAATGTGAAGTACATATAGGCTGATTTACAAACTTTCCATGTTTGTGTCTTTCCATGATTCTGTTCAAAAGAAAGTGTCTCTTTTATTATACGTTGCTTGACTCCTGTTATGTAAACCTGTGACATTTTGCATTTAATATTCAGACCATCTGTACCTCAGTTCCAAACTGTTCCCTATGATAATGTGGCTTGTATTTTGAGGAGTGGTGTTTTAAGCGATCCTTCTGGCAAGATGTTTGTTGTATCTTGGCTAAAATGACGCCATGGTTGACATAGCTTAACTTTTATCATATGGTCAGATAATACTGATTTGCAATAACAGTTTTTTTTTCTGTATATTTAAAGGGACACAGTTAACTTTTAAACATATAGAGAAATAATGTTCAAATAAAATTCAATGTTAACATCTAAGTGAAGCAAATAAGATGACGAGCCCTGACTTTAACTTTGTATGGGTCATTATCAGGAAACAATAACATTTGTGCAAAATATTGATTGATTGATTCTTCTTTATTTCCCTTCCTTCCTTCCTTCCTTCCTTCCTTCCTTCCTTCCTTCCTTCCTTCCTTCCTTCCTTCCGCATTATCTTTGCAAAATACCAATTTATTGCTAGTATCCAATGCATATTTTAAAACCACTTAAAATTGAAAAAGAAAGATAACTCATGACATTACTCTTTCATGTGTTTTGTGCCAAGAATGTTACTGAAAGAAGTAATCAGTGCTAACATGGCTGATGGATTGAAGATCAGTGGAATGATGATCAGTGCTAACATGGCTGATGTAGTTGGAAAATATAATTTCACCTCAACACATTTGCAGTTGGTTCTTGTGCTTGTTCCAGTACAACACTGATGAACAATTATTGATTAATTTTAAAAGACAATTTATGTTTTATTCCTTCTTTTAAACACTAAACAGTTCAAACTCAAACAGACACACAACCTTAAAAGTTGACAAAAATATTTTGCCCTCTGCATTCATTTTTAAAACTACAACCTGTCTTTAATATGGCTAGTTAACCCTGACTGAAATACACAGAGACAACTGCACTGATTTATAACTGCCTTTATCGTTTATTCCACCAGGGGGCAGTATGTGACCTAAAAACACAGCCTACTAGACCTTGTCTTTCAACCGTGCAGAAAAGCAAAACTGAACCGACAAGACCAATCTCTGCAAGTCCACTACAGTTTTAAAGGATCATTTGTGTCATATATTGAGTGTATATAGTCTGCCTGGGATTGATTTTGAACACACTCTTCTTCCTGTGTGTGTGTGTGTGTGTGTTTGCTTCATAGGCTACTCAACTAATGATGTAAGCCCCTGCAAGTTACTACAGGTATTGTGCACAGGTTTTTATTCAACATTTTTTGAAGGCCTTGACAAAGGATGCTGTGCTGCAGTTTTTCATGGCTACCTTTTATGCTTTATAAATAGTGTACGGCCCCACACATGAATAATTAAGGATTCCAAAGTTCCAGCGTCCTCCGACTCTTAACGGGATAGAGCGAATTTAGAGCTCACACTTATCGCTTTCCTTGAAGATGATGGACAGCGATTAAGTGACGCATCATCTAAAACAGTTTTTTTTTAAACCATAAACCTGCAGATATGACGATTCTTCTGTGAAAGACCCCCTTCCTAAAAGGTCAAGTATAAATTTGATGACTTTTTGTAGTCCAGTTGCTACTATAGGAGACTCCGGTTTTTAAACACATGCTCTTAAATACATTTAACTTGCGATCCAGAGGAGTGGCCTTTGGTTTGACTCTGTTCAGATTTGCATTATCATTATTCTGACACCTTTTTAACACACCATTCCATGTAACATCTTATACATTTTAGGCCATACCAGATAACAAATATGATGGTGGTTATTATGTTTAAATAAATGTACATGTAAATAAATGTTGTTTCCTACAGGGAACCTCCTGGGCATTTTTAGTCACTTGTGCATTAAAAATGCATTCTGGTATAGTCACCTAGCGGACACCAGGCCTTCAGTATGAACAGTGTCAATTGTGGGTGGCTGTAGATTATTTGTAAATTAAATGTGTGTGCATTTGGGGGGAGGTGGGGTAGCCAGGCTTGCTCAGGTACAGAGGCTAACAACTTGCTCTGAAACAGTAACAGCTGCCAGGGCCTGCTCCACTGAGAGAGAGAGGGCTGTGTTCATTAGGCAGCGATGTCTCCTGGGCTCGTCCACCTGCCTTGATCACGTTAACATTAATAATACATGACTGAGCACGGTAATACAACCATTACATTCGCTCCTCTTCTTTTCTATCTCATGCTGCTGGTGCTACCGGCTCCACATGTGGGGATAGAATCTAATTTCTTGCCTTTATCGAAGGTTTCCTTTTGTATTACTGCTGCCAAACAGTACACAGCACTCAGAGAAAAAAAAAAAAAACGAGTTTACCCTTTCTTTTTGGGGTTCACCTGGTCCTAAAACAATACACTGGTTGCTGAATCCGAAAGATATGCGTCTTTAATTCGGCAGGGGTGAAACCGGAGCTTGTTCATTTCTGTGTAATTTCAAATCTGCCACAACTGAGGGGCGTCCTCGGAAAAAGGTGTTTTATCCCCGAGCAGGAGTCAGAAGGAATGTCTACAGATGATGGGATTTTATCAGACACAGATATGCCTTTTCAATACGGTTCAAAAATTTCTACTAGTGACCATACATTTTAATGTTGGCAGAAATGGCTTCTGGAGATTGCTTTAAATGATTGGATTTGCCTGTTAAGATTGGAATGGGAGGATTTGCATAGATTTAAAACACCTGTGATGAAATTTAAATGTGCCATGGCCTCTCTCAAACAGCAGGGTTATGTGGGCTGGATATGAGGAAGAGAAGGGGAGGGAAAAGGGATAACAATCTGGGGGTTCATGTCCTTGTTAAAATTCACACAGTCATTTCCTTTTATGACTGGTGATCCTATCAGTCAATAAGAAGAGTGAACCGGTTGAATCATAAGTATGACTACTGGCTAGATCAGTAAATATGACTTAATATTTTTTAATGTAACGGTCTTAAGCCCGAGATCAGATTTCCATTTGGAGGATTCTGGAGTCAGCCAAATGGCCAAGTAATTAGTGTTACCATGCACGCCCAGGACATTAAAATGTTAACAGTGTTGGAGCCGTGTGATGGAGAATACAGAGTGAGGGTTTTATTACAGCTCTGTGGACAGGGGGTGACATCTTTCCTAATTGGGGACATCAGGGTTCCTGCTGCCGCTTTTTATCTGCAGTTCAGATCACTTCTTTTTTTATTTTTTTTATGTATTCATCTCAGCCACCTCTCTCTTGCTCTCTTTCTTGTGTTGCTCTCATTAGTAGTCTGCTGTGATGGTGTCCCTTCGTTTGCATTTGAAGTGGTGGTACTGTGCAGGAGTATCCCTTCTGCATGAGAGTGAAAAGATGTGGAGAGTGCGGAGTATGCGAGAGGGAAAGGCAGAGATTTGCTGTGTGTCGAGTTGAGCCACAGCCTCGACATCTGGGGCTGGCTCTCATATTCCCAGCGGCACCGGCATGTCATTAACAGGATTAATCTAAGCCCAAATGCCTTAATGATCGCTGTTTTAATATATGTGAACCAGCTCAGTCTCTTGGCTCATTACCACCAATTTGCCCGAGACATACATAATCGGCCTCTTTATAGCACTCACCAACATTTATTTTTGCTAATATGTTTCCCTTTTTTTTCCAGGCAAGGACTGAGCAAACAGTTTTACTTCAAGTTAGTAGATTGCTGAATCGCTCGATTAATCATGCAAGGGTTGCAAAAATTCAAGATAATGCAGTTCCGTCTATAAAAGTCTTCAACCAAGGCTTAAAAGTATAGTTTACCCAAGAAGTATCATTTTGTCATTTACTTACCCTCATTTTGGTCCAAACCAGTAAAACTTTGAATGTAATCCCTCTACCACATGGTGTTGCAATATGGCAACATACTTTTTGTGTTCATTTCATTGGCACTGTCTCTTTAAGAAATCATTCTCGTGTTTTTTGTTGGAATGAGAAGACCTTAGTTTAGCCAATGATGTGCTTTTGTTAAGTCACATGACATGCAATTTTTTTATGTGGTGTGATTTTTGACAGACTGCTCTTAGGCTCTTTATCAAACAAATCTATTGCATGACTATTGTATAAGCACACAAGGTGTATGGCTCACTTTTATGATACTTTTATGGTGCTTTTGTGAAACCTTTTGAAGCTTGAAAGCTATAGTGATTGTAACTGCTTGGAAAAGTGTTGCTTTTGTGTTCTACAGATATTGACAAAGAATGGACAATATGATGAATCTGTGAAAACCTGTTATAAGATCTGTGAAATCTATGAAAGATCTGTTTTAATTGAGTTCCTCACTGCAAAAATAAACGTATACGTGTGGGATGAGATAAACCACCACTTCAGTTTTGCCATGACTTATGCAGTAACTGTGGCAGATATCACATTCTGTGGCTAAATAAATAATGATCCCAATATAGTAAAGTTTTTTTACTCCATCCCCTATCAATATTAAGGGTGGACACATCATAAAGATTCAGGATGTTTATAAATCTCAGGACTTTAGGGCAGGCCCCAGCAGCTTTCTTTCATAGGAGGGCGATGAGGCACTCTCCTTTGGGACAGAGACAGGGATTGCAGTTTGTACGTCCAGCGATAGCCCAGCAGTCCCATAAATACCGAATTGCATTCATGCCCCAGGGCAGTTTGGGGCAGTGCTGTGAAACTAGGCAGAGGTGTCTCAGCTTCAAGAAAAGTTCTCCAGGCAGCATGCCCCAAGGGGAACCTCCCTGGCCTCTGTGACAGTTGACCTTTCACCCTGGAGAGCTGCAGCAGGTGAAAAGAGTCAAAAGAGCAGTTCCCCTAGCAGGTCATATGCTTTTGTCCTTTTACCTGTTGAGGGGTTGGAGAAACTCTGAAGCCTACAAAAGTGACCAAACTGAGCTGTAAGAGCAAGTTCTGGCAAAGAGGTTCATGGTTGTCTCAACTAGAAGAGAGAAAGTATTTCTCCTATGATGGTGTTTGCTTCACTGGCTTTTCATTCAATATAGGGTTTAGTCTCAGTGTTATAATTTGCTCTAAAAAATAAGTAGTTACTAGCTACTTATTACATCATCAGCAGTGTAATTAGATTACTGTTCAAATTACATTCTCTAAAAAGTATTGCATTACTTAATACTAATTACTTTCTAAATCCCAAATCAATCTCGACCACTTACAGTTTTTCTCCATTGGTTTGGCTCATTTCTTGAAACAGAAATGACATTCTCAAAACTTTAAGATCATTTGGCAAAACAGTCTAACGGTTCAGCACAACACTATAGCTCACTTGCAAAAGCTCATATCTCTCCCAAAACAGTTCACTCATGCTTCAAAACTAAATTCCTTTCCCATATAAAGAGTCAGTGCCACCAAAATGGCAAAGATCCTTCTCAATTGCTTTGGCTCATTTCTCGAAACAGACCGGACGTTCTCAACACTCTTGGTGCTTTTGCCAAAATAACGTGGATGGTTCGGCACAACACCATGGTTCACCTGCAAAAGCTCATACCTCTCTCAAAACAGTTCACTCATGTGTCAAAACTAGATTTCCTTCTCATTTAACCAATCAGTGCCCCCAAAATTGGCATTGTGTAAGCACTGCAAGCCAAAATGTTTAGATGTTTTGTCACTATGGCAGAAGACCATTGAAATATCCCCCACCTTTCAGTCTTAGCCCAGTCCTTCATTGATAATGGTTACTGTACTGTTTTTTGTCTAGCTAACAGAATACAATTGTGTATAAAACAGTTTTTTTTTTTTTTTTGATTTCAGGGTAAGAGTACATCACACATTGCACTCATACTGCCAAGGAATTGTAACCATTATCATTCACACACGTAACTTCCATACATCAGAGGTAAAAGAAAATACATTCTCAAAACAACATGGACACACCTCCAATTCCACAGGAATGTTCTATGTTCTCCACAAGTTCAATATACTGCTGGCCATTACTCCAGTGGTTCCAAACCTGGGGTACATGTACCCCTATACAGGGGGTATACAGAAAGTGGAGGGGGAAAATCATCAATGACTAGACTTACTGAAATGTTACAGTAAAACCCACAGTATTAGATAGATTAGCTAGATATTATCTAAAGATAGATATTAGACAGATTGGTGACACTTTAGAATACTGTATCTTACTTACTGCAGAATTAATACGGAATTATTGACGAACTAATAGGTAATTCTTCATTAACTACTTCTTTACTAATGCTAACTACTAAGGAAGATGTGTTAACTAATCAGTATGTAATATAATTTTATGATTGTGTTAAGTATCAGTTAGTTAATCAATAACTAATGAATTCTGTCATACCTCCTGAAGAACTACTACTAATTATCTGCTAATTATGGTTCAAGAAAAATAACTAAGAAGTAACCACTGTATTATCCAGGAATTATCCAGCAATTATCAATTGGTCGCACTCATGGAGGAGTAAGTAAAAGTAGCAACACTTGTTATTTAACTTCTAAAATAAGTAAAGTTCTACGTTCTGTAGTTGACAACTGTATGCAAAGTAGTTCACTTACTGCGTTGCTCTGATTGGTTGTAGGTTTACCGACTATCCAATTGAGTGACTTTTTTTTTCCTGGTTTGGTTAAGACACGCCTCATAATCAAAGCCCTATGGAGCAGTTTCAGACTCATACTCCGACAAGAATATGAGTATGACGAAGTCAGGCTATTACACCCAACACTGGGACTAGGACTGCTACTGGGACTGCTTGACACCACATGATCTGATGTTCTGATACTCTCCAGAATCCTAGGATATCCAGAATCCAGCAAGGTCATCAAACAGCCTATTTTTGTCTGTTGCCAGTTTTCTCCATCTTTTCCAAGTTTATGCGTGTGCCTTTGGAATAGTTTCACACTACATATTAGTTCATATTCTGCAGCTGATTAAGAATATATCAAAATTGTGCATGCACATGCATGTGAAATTCTGTAGATTTCATTATGAAGTAAACCCTGGCTGTTGATGATAATATCTTGATATCTTTAAATTCGATATTACACTGATCAACACTGATGCATGCATAGTGACACTTTTTATTATGCATTACTATACTAATCCATCTCTCCACTCATCAAATCCATTCTATTGCATCGTTGGCATGACATAGTTCCCTTATGCCTCTAATGAGTGGAGCAGTTTTGTCCACAAATACTCAAGCACGCGAGGCTCGTGGTGTTTTTAACGTTTGCCATTGCACTAAATGAGGTCACTCTGCATGAACTTAATCTCTAGTGTTTTTACATTCACATTTTTTTTTATTTAAACAGTAAACCTCTGTTGTGCAACACTTCATTTTAAAAGATTAAATAAAATGTCATATTTACATGAATTTATTTTCAAAAAAACTAAAACAGACAACACAGAGTTACTGAAAAAAAATAAATTTCATAGTGCACTTTTATTGTTATTTCAAATATAAATGTAATAAACAAACAAATTTTGTTAGACATTCTTTTTGATTGTTAAAATTGAAAACATTAAAAAAGAAATAAAACAGATTTCATAGGGCCATAATTCCAATCCGATCCCTTTCAGAGCCTGAGTATATTGTTTTTAGCATCACAAGAAGGAGTTTAGTGATCTCTTTCTTGCTTAATAATTAATTGCTTTAATATAACATTAGTTCATTTCATTGTCATTTCTAAGTATTGTGTTGTCCATATAATAAAATATAGGTTCTAATATTACTTTCTTCACTGCACTCACTGCACTCACTGTCCCATTACGTAGAATAAAAAATAAAATAAAATAAATAAATAAATAAAAAGTCTGCCAAAGCTGTATAAGAGAAATTATTTCCATTTGAACTGATTTTTTGTTAAAATTATTGAGCACCTCAGCTTTTGAGACAGGTCAGGAAATGGACTTTCAACCTCTTTTGCATGTAAGAAATAGCATGGCGGTACTATGTGTATATTCATTAGGAAGGCTTTTAAGCTCATTGAATTTCATCTGTGACAAAATATTAATTAAAGTCCTTTAAATGCCAGCTTGTAAATTGGTTTGCACCTGAATCCTGAAGAGCAGGCTTTATTAATTTATTCCACCCCTCCGTCTCTCCCTCCCCCTACCCCAACCTCCCCCCACCTCCACCTCCACCTCCACCTGATTTGGTACAAGCACAGTAGTGCAAGGTAAATATTGAATTTGTGACTAAACTCCCAGTATACGTAAGCAGAAAAGAAGAAAAAGGAGACAGAGGGACAGAGAGAGTTGGGAATCCCTCCTAATTAAGGCTCTTTAATCAAGCTCAAAGTGAGGAGGTCATTTCCTGGGAGTAATTTGTGATATTAAACCAGACTGTCCCCTTCACGTTGGTTGTTGTGTCTCACTAGATGAAGCTGATCCCTTTTAATATCACTGCACATATGCAAACGGGCATTGCAATATTGCACATCGTCACTGGCGATCCTCTTTTAATTCAGCTAAAGGCGAGATGCGTGACCCTGTCGCTCAAATCGAGCACTTTACACCAGCTCGCTGTTTATGCTGTCTGAGATGGAGCCAGCTCATTCCCCAAAGAGTGGCACTCATTAACAATAGGTATGTATGAGGACTTATGCTGGATGTTTACTGATCTCTGAGACCACCACTTCCAAACATACATCAGTTTTTTGATTGAGGGCGAGATTAAATTCAGTTTTATTTATTTTTTTTGAAGGTACAGTGTGTACTTTTTAGAGACATCTAGCGGTTCGGTTGCGAGTTGCACTAAGTGCTCACCACTCCCTTTCGAAGAAGCTACGGTGGCTAAGACGGGATAGACATATCGTCGTCTGAGACAGCAGAGAACAGCCAGAGTAAGCCAAGAGTGTGTAACATTGTCACTGTTTCTGTACCACAGTCCATTATAAACCACATCATGGATAAAGTTTACAAAGCCATAGTCAGGTGAGGATCAATGGTCTTATACTGTAATATAATAATAGTAATCAGCTGATCGTCTCAAAAATGTAGCCAGCACATTTCTCCCCACATAGCAAACCCATAATACAGCGAGGAAGAAAAAACACGTGAAACCATGCAACTATATATTTTTTCTAACAAGGTAGTAAAATTTATCTGGCTATTATGAGCTGTTACTGTGATTGAGCTGGTTAAAGCTTAAAGCCTTGTTTAAACTTGACAAGTCCGCATGAGCCCGACAGGGTGCGTGTGGCAAATGACACGATTGTAACAGTCCGCATCCCCTAGACACACTTTACAAGGGATATCCCAATCAGGTTTTTTGCCCTCGAGTCATTTGATTTTGAGTATCTACCGATACCGAGTCCCGATCCGATACTTCTATAATATATTAAAAAAAGAAAAGTGAAAAAACAAATCAAGATTCCAGGATGTTCTTTATTTTAAAAAAATTGCCTTATTTTAACATTTGACAACTCTGTTAACAAACAGAGCACTTCTGTGAGGTAGCTTGAACATTCAGGTAATAAACATAAATTCTTCAATTTTGGACTTTAGTGCAACAGTAAATATATATAAAAAAAAGGTCTAATATAAAACAAATACTGTAGCACTCATTGCGATCATTTTTGCTATCTTGGCTGTGATGTCCTGCGCCTTCGCACAATCAAGTGGCATTTTTCTCTCCTCTTCAAACTCTCCTGCAGCGTGAGCAGACTCGCCTTCGGCTGGGTTGCCTGGGTAAACTCGCTGTATTGTGTCGGGTGTTTGTTTTTGAGGTGCCGTATCAGGTTTGTTGTGTTAAATATGGCCTTTTTCTTAGGCAATGTTGTTGTCATCAACTTAATAATGTTAAGCATAAATATACTGATAAAGACACTGTCAGCAGTATTGACAGCAAAATAGACCACAGAATAATTCGTTCTGTTTTGACAGGTTCAATATTTGAAAATTGATCATTATTTATTTATTTATTTATTTATAAATTATATTTATATTTGAATTTATGTCAAAATCTAGACAGTCAACCATAAAAAAATAATTTTTATTAATAAATATTTGTGTACGAAATAAACATCTTTTCCTATTCTATTTTGCCTGGAAACATTTCCGTGTTGGCTTGTGTGTCGTGTGAAAAATAGGCGTCGGTTCTATTTCTAGCATGCACGCGTTTTTCGAAATAAAGTCGTTATTTTTGTTTGTTTTTGCGCACAAAAAGTATTCTCGTCGTTTGATAAAGTTAAAATTGAGCCACTGTAGTCACTTGGACTATTTTAACGATGTCTTTAATGACTTTTCGATGCCAGCAAGAGTCATTCCCTCAAGAAGCCTATGGACTTGTATGCAGGAGCGATCTTAATATCTTAAATATCTTAATTTGTGTTCCGAAGATGAACGAAGGTCTTACGAGTAAATACTGACAGAATTTTCATTTTTGGGTGAACTAACCCTTTAATGTCAAGTTGTCATAACAAAGACATTTTAAACAATGTCAAATTTGCATTAAAAGTGTCATAATTTACAGAATGACACTTAATGACAACAGTCATAAACATTCATCAAGACTCCTTCATGTTCATGACAGGTGTTATGTCATGTTTATGACAGTGTCATGTCAGTCTAATGCACACCCCTTCAAATATAGAACATGATGCATTGCTGTGTCCGTTATCCCATAAATTTAATTGCCACTTGGACAGTGGCTGTGTTTTTTTTTTTTTTTTACTTATTTGTTTACAATCTTGCTTTAACGGTCATTAATATAAGATAATACCATAGTAAAAAATATGGACAAAATCTTGGGAAATACAAAATACAAATAAAATACAAATGGGGTATATGGACATTTGCTCCTTTTTAGGACCGGCCTCTAGCGGATTTTCGATGTATTGGAGTTTTTCGCAGTTCCGGGTAGGCTTCATTTTTCAGATTAGAATGTTGCCGCTTGGATAATACTCAAAAAAATAAAATAAATAAATAAAAAACAGTTTACTGTAAAGCTATTCTATTGGTGTTATATATTTATTGTCCAACATTACATTTTAGTAATTACATTTATTTGTTGAATTTATTTATTTCATTGATAACTTATTTTTGTATGTAACGTGTGTACCTCCTGGAAATGGTCTAACATTATTATAACTTTATGAACTGATATCACTTTATTCTTACCTGTCACACTTAATGTTGAGAGTAAAGTAATTAATTAAATCCTTGAACTTCCCTGCCTTAAGTTATGTGGGGGAAAAAGCCTGGTTAAGTAGCAACTTCTTTTTAACTGCTATAACGTTGACTGTTGTGAGTTAAAATAATCACCTAATTATTTCAACCTAAAAATGACCTCTGCACTGGACTAAATATGTGTATAATATATGACTGCCGAGCCGCTGCCGAGTTGCTTTCACCCCAAAATGGCGGATGCGTAGGGTTGCTGCTGGGCGCTGGTGTTGCAATGGAACGTTCTATTGGCTTTCACTTCTTGTCAATTTACGTTCTTTGGCCATGGCGAGACTAAATTTATCTGCTGCGAGAGCCAGGATCGAACACGGGTCTCCCGCGCAAAAGTTTTGTGTTTCACCGATGAGCCACAAGGGGGAAACAACATACTTGAATTGCCTCGAGCAGAGTGTCATAACAGTTTAGTGTATGTCGGCATTTGTTTGCAGGCTTGCTTATTATACAACAAGCTCATTACTGCAATATTGACATTTTTAGCCACTCAAACTTGAAGGAGCTGAGAAATGTTTGAGAAATGGAGATTGGACCGGCCTTGGCGGGGCTAAAACACACTCTTTTTCTCATTTCGCCGGTGATGATGCGTGAGCTTCGCTGAATAGATAAAAAATCAGTGATATCAGCCTATCGAGCTATATTTATAGGGCTAGGCCATGCCTGCTTCTGCTGTGTGTGTGTGTGTGTGTGTGTGTGTGTGTGCTAACACTTGATAATTGACATTCATTTTCTAAACCTAATTGAGCTGTCAAAGTTGAGGCTCTGACAGCTTTAGGCAAACCTGCATTTACACAGGAAAGCTTTGATTCTGAAAACATAATGAGAGCTTTGCTGCTGTCTCTACCTGTTAAAACATCAAACATGCAGTAAATGACTTGACTATTATCAGGTTTAAAAGATCATTAGCATGTTCTGATTCAGAAATGTTCATATTAGGATTTACTTAATGGACTGCAACAAGTGATTTTGATCCATTTTGAAAATACAAAACAGGAAATTATACTATATCATAGAGATGACCCCTGCAGACTTCAAATGACAACGTGCCAAGGTCAATAAATCTCTTTAAATATATAATCATTTGACTTATTTATGATAAGATTAGGTCAGGTTGTAAAATGTCATAGGGTTAACTATAAAATTGATATTCATATTATAAGTTAATAAATCATGAAAAACAATTTAAAAACATGTTTTACATTGATCATTTTATTTATTATAAAAATTACATGTTTTCAATACGGAAGTTATACCTTGAGGATATGCTATTACTTTTTTAACAATTGGTATTTTTAGAGTTATTAAATTCAAACAATTCTTGAAACATTTGTAAATGTTTCTCAAAAAAATATGAAACCAATATAAATACAAACAGTTTCTAAGAAGTTGGTTTTAAAATTGGATTTTTAAAAGATGTTTCCTTTTCTTTATTGTGGACACACTTATTTGTTATTCACCCTTTTAACAGTGATATTTTTTAGAGCATCCTTGAAAAGGTGATCTTATACATTTTCTTTATTAGTTGTTTTTGACATCTAGTTGCACATGATACATGGTAGTGAACTGAAAGCCCAGAGAATACTTATGCAGTTACATCCAAATTTGCATATTGTGCTGCATTTGATGGAAGAATTTAGTTCCTGATAATTAAAAAAAACTTTCTATTAGCTTGTGTGTGTGAGTACAGTCCAAAAGTACTACAAAACCTTGAAAATTACAGTTTAATATTTAATAAATTACCTCTATTATAAATATTATGCTCTTTGGATAATTATGGTGTCTTATTTTCAGAAAATAACTTTAATCTTGATGTAAAATTTAAAATGTAATAAGACAAATTAAATTGTGGAATACAGTTCTACCAGAAAGACTCGGGAGATAAGATACTGTACGATAAAACATTTTATTAACAGCCCAGCAAGCCATATATGCAATAAAGTTCTTTGGCGTAGGCCCCGTCCGTAACTCGCGATCCGAGGGTATGGATTCTGCATATCCTGCCTGAAGATGAAGGCAGGGGCGCAGCCGACCCCCACTTGGAGTTTTGGAAGGGACCGACCTGGTGGTGGTGGTGGGAAGGATGGAGCGAAGACCGTCTTGGTGGAGGTGGGGAGGATGGTGGTAAGTGAAGCGTCAGCATCTGCGAACTCAGACAAGTGCAAGTAAGGGTCTTTTATACTTCACGTATTAGAACGCGATTGGATAGATGAGAAGGTAATAATGACGTGACAATTGAGTCTTCCTGGCAGAACTTCCGCTACGCTTTCATTTGCAGAACCTCAATGAGTAGATTTGCATGCAAGTTGTAACAACTTTATAAATCAGTCTTGGCCATCTTCAATACGAATAAGCCATCAAAAATGTACAGTGAGTAGCTTTAAATTCAGATTTGGCTCTGTAGCCACAGGCACAAAGGGCTCAAGAATGATGGTTAAAAGGACCTATTTCCCGGCTGTGGGTTCCCTTCATCTATAATGGATGAAGGTACAGATCCCCTCTCATATATTTACATATTGTGAGTGACTCAGTGATGATGCCAAATAGATCTGCGGGATTCTGATCTCTCTTGTCAAACTCTGCAGATAAAGAAGGTGAGGGGAACACAGGGACATGGCGTTGCCGTTGGGGACAGCTTTGGGAGTAGAGGGAAAGTTCTCATCATCTTAACCGCTCAACTCACTAATGGCGGGCAGAGATTTTCACGCTATAACCCACTGTTGGTAGAATTTACTGTACAAACAAAAACTGGAATTTGCTGTAAAATGTATGGCTTGTTGATGCACCACACATGTGTCATTTAAACCCAGGATATCTTTGTCTCTCTGGGGCTTTTTAAAATCAGCAAGTCATTGAATGGTATGTTTATGGCTGCAGATTATTATTATTATTTTTTTTTACAACATTGCCTTATCTTAACCTGAAGCATTGTAGTGTTTTGTGATCAGCATTCATAAACAGATTAATTCAGAGCATGAAGAAGTCATTAAATCCAATGTTCAGTTATAACCTCAGAGTTCTACATTTTCCATAAATGCGAATTCGTCAGTGCACATTTTTTTTCTAAATCCACAGAAAACTGAGTTTAAGCATTTGCTTATAGTTTAAACTGTATGTGTATGTATCGGACAACAAAACTTAAATAAAATGCTAAAATGTGGATGCTGTGGTGCTGTGGCAGACGGCTGCCTCTCCTGGAGCTCTACAGTTTTTAACTCACTTTAGTTCTTTTTACTCACTTAAACCTCTTTTTTCCTATCTTTTTTAATTCTTTGCGCAAAGATAGTGTGTGCTCTATATATCCCATGGATATTTCCAATCTTAAAAAGCAACCAGGAGTTTGCTTTCTCACTCATTCAAGGGAGGAATTGCTGGCTCTGCGCACGAAAGGATGAGCCGGGATACGGCACCCTATACCGGCGAAGGAGGAGACCCAGTGCAACATGACATCATGACTTTTGCGTAAACATATACGCCACTTTCGAGTCAGGTGGTGTGTTCTCTCTACGCATTTTGAGCTATCCGCGTGTATGTGTATATGTCTACGCCATTAACGTCCGCGTCATTCTGCGTGTCTGTACACGCAGTCAAATCTCCAGTCATAAATGCCATTAACCCCAGTGACGGTTAAGTTTAGGGATGGGGTTGAGGTAAGTCATATCTTTTTTTTACCTAGGATGGTAAGGGAACAGTCATAAATGCCATTGACCCCAGTGACGGTTAGGTTTAGGGACGGGGTTGAGGTAAGTCATATATTTATATAACGTTAAGTCAATGGCGTTCATAAACACGCCGAAAGGCGATTATGCGTCTTGATAGCACACCAAAAATGGAAATACGAATTGGCGTGTCATACACACGCTACTTCATGAGATCAGTCTGCCCAGGGGCTGCACGGGGCTAAGCTAAAGGCCGAGCTAGTAGAGAATTGGAGGTGCTACAAGCCATCGATTTCCTCCGTAATCATGGGGAACGTGAACTCGCTGCCAAACAAGATCGACGAGCTGTCCGTGTTGAAAAACCAGCGGATTTAACGTGAGATCAGCTGGTTCATCTTCACTGAGACATGGCTAAACCACCTTGTACTAGATGCTAACGTGGACCTGCTTGGATTCACTGCCGTGAGAGCTGATAGAGACACACAGGCAAGTGAAAAAAGCAAAGGTGGAGGACTCATTATGTATGTCAACAACCGCTGGTGTAACCCAAGACATGTCTCCGTAAAGACAGCCTCATGTTGCCGGGACCTCGAGCTGCTAGCCATTAGCCTGCGGCCATACTATCTGCCGAGGGAGTTCAGCCATGTTATCACGCTCTGTGTATACATCCCTCCGAGAGTGGACGAAGACGCTGCTTGTGAGAAGATCCACTCCGTCACAGCAGCGCTGCAGACACAGCACCCTGAGGCACCTTTATGATCATCTCGGGGGATTTTAATCATGTAACTTTGGACTCTACTTTGGCTGTTTTTCACCAGGTTGTAGATTGTCCTAAAAGAAACAACAGGACTATTGATCTCCTGTATGCTAATGTGAGGGATGGATACAGAGCGACTCCCCTTCCCCCATTGGGGAAGTCTGATCACAACCCGGTTCATCTACAGCCACTATATACTCCCCTGGTCCAAAAACAACCAGTGACAACTCGCACCAGCAGGAGGTGGTCCCCTGAGATGGAAAGTGCCCTGAGAGACTGCTATAACATCACAGTCTGGGATGTGCTGATCGACTCGCATGGTAAGGACATAGAGGGGATGACACAATAACAAGTCATGGGTGACATGAGAGGTCAAGGGTGTCCTCAACAGGAAAAAGGCTGCCTTCAGGAGCAGGAACAGGGAGGCCATGAAGACAGCACAGCGGGAGGTGAAACATTGTGTGAAGGAAGCTAAGGACAACTACAGGAGAAAGGTGGAGGAGAAGCTGAGGGAGAACAACATGAGGGAGGTCTGGGATGGCGTGAGGACTATCACAGGTCACAACACAAAGACAAGAACTACAGGGGGGACAATGGAGATGGCCAGTGAGCTGATGCCCTTGTCCCCCCACCCTCACCCCCACCACAGCAATGTCTTCTTCCCCCCTCACACCTCCCCCCTGACACCACCATACCCCAGTCTACACACCTCCCCCTACCGACTTTGCAATACCTCCCTCTACACACTTCTCCCCCAACACCTAATTACCCCCATCCTTCTCAATACAATCCCCGCCCTATCACTACAGACCAGGTCAGAGAACAGCTGAGGAGGCTCCGGCCCAGGAAGGCAGCAGACGTTGGAGCAGCTCCTCCTCAGCCGCCTCCGACCGCAAGCCGAGGATCGCCTGCAGTTTGCGTACTAGCCAGATGCTGGTGTGGAGGGGAACAGCACAGTGAGGCTACTATTTTTGGACTTCTCCATTGCCTTCAATACCATCCGGCCCCCTATACTTCAGGACAAACTGATCAGGATGGGAGTGGACCACTTTCTGGTAGACTGGATCAGAGACTACCTCACGGACAGGCCACAGTATGTCAGGCTGAAGGACATCATGTCGGACACTGTGGTCAGCAGCACTGGAGCCCCTCAGGGCACAGTCCTGGCCCCTCTTCTCTTCACCCTGTACACCTCTGACTTCTGTTACAACTTGGAGCTGTGTCACATACAGAGGTACGTGGATGACACAGCCATCGTTGGGTGCATTAAGGGTGACGGAGGAGGAGTATCAGAGTCTGGTGGGGAACTTTGCTCTCTGGTGTCGCACTAACTGTCTATAGCTCAACACCTCTAAGACAAGGGAGCTGGTTGTTGACCGGTCCTGCTGGAGGGAATTGAGGTGGAGGTAGTCAAATCATATAAATACCTTGGACTGTGGCTGGATAACAAACTGGACTCGACAACACACAAGCCATCTGTACAGGACGACACAGAGCAGGCTGTACTTCCTGAGGAGACTCCGCTCCTTTAACATCTGCAACAAACTGCTGGGCATGTTTTACCAGTCTGTGGTTACTAGTGTCCTCTTCTACACTGTGGTGTGCTGGGGGGACAGCATATCCAAAAAGGACAGCAACTGGGTGGATAAACTGATCAGGTGGGCCGGCTCTGTGATCGGCATGAAGCTGGACTCACTGGTGATGGTGGCAGAGAGGAGGACACTGGACAAGCTGCTGGACATTATTGACAATGTCAGCCACCCTCTGCACACCATCATCAGCACACAGAGGAGCCGGTTCAGTGGAAGGCTGCTCCTTCCCAAGTGCTGGACTAACAGGCTCAAGGACTCCTTTGTCCCTCATCAGACTCTACAACTCCTCATTTGGGGGGAGGAGGATATAGAGTAGCAAGGACGATACGGACAATACATACATATACACATATATACATACCTGGATATTCATTACGACCTGGTCACTTTATCACTTTAACACTGGACTTAACACTGGCACTTTTTGAAATAATTTATGGTCTTTTTTGTTGATATTCTGACTAATGTTATTATTACCATTCTTCTTCTTATTATTATTATTACTATTGTTATTTTGCTTTTTTTAGTACTGTCTATAAATGTCCTAAATAAGTTCCTACATTTCTGCAAAACTGCAAAAACGTACCAATACATACATTTCACTGTAGTTTCCAGCTGAAATGAGCACAACATGCAGTAAAATGTCTTGTTTACTGATGTAACACTCGTTCCCTTAAGGAGGGAACAAAGATGTTACATCGATACTACCATTTTAGCTCTCAAATAGGAGCTCCAATCACCTCTGAGTAATAAGAAAATGGGCCATTGAATTTTTGGCGAGTGAGATCAGCATGCCAAGCCACTCCTCCCGGACATATGGGTATATAATCTAGCTGGCAGCTCACTCATTTAGGTTTATGCTGAGGAGCCGAGGCCGAGATCACGGCCATTCAGGGTTGTGGCAGGAGGGACATAACATCTTCATCTCCTCTGAGGGATACATCAATAACCAATACGTTCCCATTCAGTCAGTGTTCCATATTGAAAGCGCCACAGCCATTGAACTGTGTAACGAGTGTTGGAGACACAGTTGCAGGCAAACTGTAGCGTGCCCTTTTGGCAAATGCCATAAACTACTCATTTACATTTATTAATTTAGCTGACTTTTTTATCCAAAGCAACTTACAATTGCTATATATGTCAGAGGTTGCAGAGGTTGCACGCCTCTGGAGCAACTAGGGGTTAAGTGTCTTGCTCACAGCTGATTCAAACCTGATTCTCTCACACCAAAGGCATGTGTCTTATCCACTGCACCATCACCACCCCCATGGCACAGTGATACTCAGCACCCCACTTAAGCCCAAAGAATAATAGTCCTCCATTCCAACGGGATGGAAGGGACTAGAATTACCATGGAGACGCTCAAAGTCTGCTGTTCCTTTTAAATGTCGTTTCACAGGAAGAGTGCTTTGTTTCCCCGTTCCCATTTTTTTATCAGCCATGACTAGTGTTGTTAACACTGGGAAAGTGTACCTTGTCCAACAGAGAGCATGTGGAAACACATATGGACTGACCTGTGGGGCAGTGAAACCGTACCATAGAAGAATACACATATGGGATTACCTAGAAATAATCGCAGCATATGGGCATCTTGCCCAGTATAAGGGCCGACAGACCAGGCATGCAACTCGAGTACTAGCCTTGGTGTCTAGCCTTAGCCTTGGAGGCCTCCGCCGTGTCTGACAGCCGAAGGATGTTCAGAGGAAACTCAATCGAGGGTTTGCCGAGTGGGGAACTCACCTGGAGAGCAAAGACGCTACTTTACCTTTTTAAAGTGCAGAAAGTGCACTTTACCTGTTTGTATCCAACACACGGGAAGAAACCATTTTCACCCAGACATTATAGAATCTTGCAAAGGTATTAGGTGTTGCTCAGCCTACAGTTCTGCAGATTTCTGCCAAAGAGGTGCCACGCACCAACGCCCTGGAGTAGGAAACACCCCAAGTGGAGTGAGCTGTCACTCTCTGATGGGGCACAGCATCCACCATTGCCTTGGCGATTTGGCCAACCTCTGTTTGGTGATGGCCTTTCCCTTTTGCTGACCTCCAAAATTGACAAAGAGCTGCTCAGAGTTTCTGAAGGTCTGCATGCGGTCCTCAGGTAAATCCGCCAGCGAGGGGTTGTTGCGAGGAGCATCAGGTCCGGAATCCTGGTTCGGGTGGGCCAGTGAGACCTGAAACCATCAATACCTGCTCCTCATCCTCCCTGACCTTGCAAAGTGTCTGCGATGTTGATGTACGCAACCATCATAGTGTTGTCCGTGCAGACAAATAAGTGCTTGCCCTGAAACCAACGCAGGGTGAGTAGCACTGCCAGCTATTCTAGGCAATTGGTATGCCATTGCAGTCGAGGTCCCATCCAGGAGCACAGAACTGCATGCCCAAAGCAAATAGCACCCCGGCCCATTCTGGGGGCCGGGAGCCTCTTTTGTAACAACAATGTGCCTGGGAACTTGTTCTAAGAGCACTTTGGCCCATATAAAGTCGTGGTCTGAGCAGGAGCACAATGTTCTTGGGACTCGGCCATGTTGCCAGTGCTGGAGCAGTCCCATATGTATCAATCCATATAACATATTCACGGCTGCAGATGCCAAATGCCACAGGAACCTGATATGCCACTGAATTGTTTCAGTTCAACACAGACTGTGTGACCTTGTTGATGATATGTACCGTCACATTGAATGAGTCCAACTCCATATTGAGAAAAGAGATGCTCTGCACAGGGGATGGCCTGCTCTTCTCCCAGTTGACCCAAAGCCCCAGATAGCTGAGGTGGCCAGCAGGGCCACAATTTCCACACACAGGACAGGGTTGTCTTTGCCTGCCACTCAATTAAACCAGATGCCACTGAACCTGGGGGGATGCCAGGAAAACTGAATCTCATAGCTGAGTCTGATTTTCTTTTAGATCAGTAGCAATTTTTCTTTCGATCAGGATCAAAGCTCTTTTGTGATGCGATTGGAAGATAGTGATCACTGTATACAATCACTCGTTTCCAGTTCAAAAATCTGAATGAGTGCGCTGCCTGCAGCTTATATTCCTATATGTCCGGGAGGAGTGGCTCGGCATGCAAATCTCAATTGCATATTTTCACTGTTCTGGAAGTTCTGTGAAACACAAGTCATGCCATATACACAAATAGAAATCCTCCCTGATCTCTCTAAAATTATTAATGTATAATCATTAATTAGGGGCCAAGCACCGAAGGTGCGGAGGCACCCATTGTATCTGTTCCCGTTCTTATTATTATTCTTCCGCCATGGGAGTCTATGACAGAACCGATTGCTGGAAAGTTGTTTTGGTTTGACATTCTGATAGAGGGCAGTCCCATCAAAACAAATACACCAATTTTGGTGTTTCTAAGTCATTCCCTCTAGCACCACCACCTGTCCAAAATTTCACTTTTATTTAGCTAATAACTTTTGAACCATAAGGCCAATCAACATTTTTTTCTTCTGATTCCTGAGCTCATGATGATTCCATTGCATTCTATGACGTCATTTTACGTCATGAAAATATGGCCGCTATTTTGAACTTCCTGAAAAAGGTACTTCTGCGAACTCGTTCTAGACAGTTTGTTTGATTTGCACGAAAATTGAATCAGATCATCTACAGACATTGCCAACAATAAGTTATCAAATTCAAGTTGATTCACTGAACCGTTTTCGATAAAACCACGAACAAATTTCACGAAGCGCCTGCAAAAACAGTCGTAAGGCTGTATCTTCGCAACGGTTTATCATATTCAGACCAAACTTGGTATATATCATCACAAGCATGACCTACTGGTCTGGAGACATGAATTTTTTTTGCTCATAACTTCTGAACAGTTTGTCCAAATATAATAAAATCCTAAGTCTTGTTAGATTCAGGGCATCATGCCGAGTCTACTGATATCCAGTTTTCACAAATCGGCCATTTTGTCTGTTGGCCATTTTTAACTATGTGTTAAAATGCTGTATTTTCTGAATGCATGAACAAATTGTTACGAAACTCGGTATGGGTCATCAGTACGATGGCCTGAAGGAGCCTGAGAAGTTTCTAAACAGCGCCACCTAGTGGTGATTTTTTTCAAATGCTTATAACTTTGGGTGTGGTCGTCTTATTTTCACGGGACTCATCTTTTTGAGTTCCTGAATCATTGCCGAGTCCAATGATACCAAACATGCTTACGGTTGTGTAGCATTGCGATTTAGCGCAAAAAAACAAAAAAAACATTTGGCTATATCTTCGAAACCTCTTGTCTGATCGAGACGAAACCACCGTCAGAAAATTGAAAACATAGGTCGATAGCAATACTTTAATGCCCAAATGTGAAAATATTGATAGTAAGGGGTAGTACAATTCAAACAAAATCATTTGTCAGTCATTTTTTACAGGTTTTTTCTCATATAAATGCCTACAGCTCTGAAGCGAATTGAGATATTTTCACCAAAATTGACACACATAAGTATGGTCTCACTATGAGGACACATAAAAAATAAAAATGAAATTCCCATTGACTTCAATACAGTTTTGTGAAATAAAATTCTATGCTAAACAAATGCATTGGTGTAATATTACGAAACTGTGCCAACAACACCATCCCCAACAACAACACCATCCCCTGAAGGTACTCAAAATATTTCGAAAAAGCACCACCTAGTGGTCAAAAGTTTCCAAAAATGCTAACAACTTTTGAATAAATCTGCCTGTTGAAATGCCACTGGTCTTATATTAATAAATTCCTTGGGTCAAGCTGATAACATAGATACCAGGTTTTCCTTATTTGGCCGAACTTCCTGTACGACATCTTGTTTTTCAGTCAAAACCTACTTTTTCAAACTCCTCCAAGACCGTTTGTCCGATTTTCACCAAAATCGAATTGTATCATCTCCAATACGTGTCGATAGATCGTATAGCGAACGAATGCTAAAAGCACTATTCAGGCTTTATCTCTGCAATGCCTTGACATATTGACACCAAACTTTATATGTGTCATTGTCACTTCACTCTGACCACATCACATCAGTTTTGTAACTGCGCCACCTATTGGTCGAAAGTGATAATCCATTAAATCATAGTTTTATTTACAGTTTCTATGCTTTTTCAGCCATTTCACCTAAAATTGTCTTTAAATGTCTTTATTTGCTCATTGTTGCAGTTGGTCTGACACTTTCAGCAATGTTGGCATGTCTTGTCGTCTGATTGTGCTTGGCCCGGTAATTGCTGCTTGCAGCTATATTTAATAATATCTCTGTAAAATACTACTACAGATAAATGTTCATTGTAGAGCTGATTTGCTATTAATGGTAGTGAGGACAGTAAGTGTTGTTTGTGGGGTGGCTTGGCCCTGCTTAGACAGCTGTACTGCATGCAGATTGAGGATGTCAATGTGAGATGGGGAGTGTGGAGAGAGAGTATGACCCAGTGTTAATAGGAAGCAGATGCTTCACCAAGCGTGAATGAGCTGTGAATGAGGTGAGAATGAAAAGGCCCAAAGACCTGCTGAGACCCTCCAACTTGAGTATCCACTAGTGATCTCTCATGCAGACATAAACATCCAGCACTGGTTTGATTTTTTTTTTTCTGGTTTGATCACCTCTCTAAATTATTCCTGAGTATGAATTTTGCATTTACTATATGAAGAACAGACAACTCGTGTTATAGTGGCCCAAAGTAACTTATTGCAATGTAGGTTAAATCTAGTTACAGACACACCCATAGCGGTAATCCTAGACTGAAAGATAGATCCACAGACAGGCCTGTCAGGTGTGAGGCATCATTGCATTCATTGACTCTGAGGGTGTTCTATACATTTGCTTAAGGCGAGCTCAAAGCAAGAGCCACAGAGATAAGATTAACCCATCGGCTATCTGAATGACATATATCAAAGCAATACTAATCAGACCGTTTTATTGAAAATGACAATCCAAGGCATCGATTTTTAAAGAAAAATAGTCTCCAAAATTGGGGACTCCACTGGTCTGTGGGTCTGTGGACTTCTTTGAGAAAAAAGATAATGTATTATCTATTTACCTAAAAATGTAGGATAATCAATTTGTACAGAAAATGCAAATATAATACATTTAAATAAAAAATAAAATAAAACTATTATATTTATGTTAATACAATATGACTTTTTTATGTATATTATTATTATTTAATGTGTTTAATAATTATATAAATTATGAAAGATGTTAAAGGGGTGGTTTACTGCTTTTTTTCTTTGCATGATTGTGTTTATGGGGTGCAATATAACATATATTCGTGGTTCTTTTTTTTTCAAGTCTTATTTTTCATAAATTTCACCTTTATTGTAAGCCGCTTTCTCCTCTGTCCTTTGAATGACCGGTTTACATCCTGATTTTATGAAACAGGCAGTGGGCTCATTGGTTAGTTTGGGGCGGTGTGTTGTGATTGGCTAAAGTGCACGTTGTCCGGATACTTCACGCCCATTACCTTTATGGGCGAAAGTTGCATGTGTTACTGTCAAATGTACATAATGGTATTGATACTGCAGTATCAGTATGAGCCAGAATCAGACCCAGAAAGCGGCAATAAAGAGTGTCAAGCAGAACCTCCCCAAAAACGGCTCTTACAAAACGTTTCTGAATGGTAATTTGCCTATATTTTTTTTAACTTTATACACATTTTTTTTTACACAATAGCATCAAACTAACTGGCTACATACGCAAACAGCATTGGCATTGGTTTACATTCTTGATCAAATCGAAAAAGAACGTCATAAAGTATATATATATATATATATATATATATATATATATATATACATGAAACTGTTTCTTGTTGAATCTGGCATTGAATTTGTGGAGATTCTGGAAACTGTCTTTTCTAAATGCACAGCACAGAGAGCTAAATTACGATTGTAATTTTCAGGAACATACTCAAACATAAATTGTATCCATTGTTGACGAACTACAACGTCCGTGGGAAGCCCGAACACAGAAGACCTGACAGCTGGGTGAAAATAACACACTTTCGATTAGCCGCAGAAATATAGCCATGCCCTTTTTTTATATTCGGAGGGAGGGTTTGTGCAAAATATGGGTTAGTTACGTACAAAACCCGTTGCAGTCCCATTCGAGTCGTTTTTGTAGGCATTAAACTTCCTGATTTTTAAAAGACGATATCTCTGCTTATATTCCTATTCTATCTCTGAACTTTCAGCACTGCAACTTTGCAGATAATGTTCATGCACCAACAGCAACATTACACACTATTTAAAATGAAAAAAAAAGTGAAATCGCAATCAACCACCCCTTTAACTATATAAAAATCTCCTGTATTGTAATACTGGGCAGAGAAAATGTGATACAAAGTGCATTATACATATATATATATATATACTGTATATATATATATATATATATATATATGAAGAGTTCAGATGCAAAAGCCTCTAAATGCCATTTGAAATTTTCTTCTTTAATGATGATTTTTGTCAAACTTTTATATTTAAGTGCAGTAATTTCACTTAAATAACAATTAATAGGTAATTATCATTGTGTAATTACAATTTAAGTGAAATCACTGAACTTAAATATACAAGCTTGATAAAAATGATCATTCTAGAAGAAAATTTCAAATGGCACTTAGAGGCTTTTGCATCTGAACTCTTCATATATATATATATATATACATATATATATTTATATATATATATAATTTTGGCTTACAATGTCAACAAAATCAAAAATGTAACTTTGGAAACAACATGTCTTTATGCGCACAAATACAGTATTACATAGTACAGTAATATGTTATTAGATAATCTGGTCCTTCACAAGGAGATTGTCATATCCTGTCTCATAAATGCATACGTACCAGATCTATTAATGACTAGGAGGTTTGCGTAAGAAGTGGATCCATAATTAAATCTCATGAGACTAATGAGAACAGGCCTATAACAGTAAAGTATACTAATTTACAAATGCTGCATTAAAAAGAGAGGATATAATACATTCAATTTATTTAGGTAGAAAATTTAAGCAAGGCTCAGACATTGTCTGGCATTGTGAAATCCGTTGTGTCTGTCATTAGGTAACCTTAAGGATTATAGGTAAATGTTGTCCTAATTTATGTGTGACAGAGCAGGTTTGCTATAATCGCACCACCCTTGAGGGGTAGCAGGTTAAATTGAGTTGAAAATGAGATTTTAGCAGTCGCTGGTTTGATAGCAGGGAGCAGAACTTTGGTGCTGTTCTTTGTTAATGGAGTGAGAGCACTAGAGGATTCAGTGTTAGTGTGTGGAGCAGGTGGAGAACAGCATCCTTTACATGATCAGACATGAAGTCAATTAGATGTGTGAGGAATGAAGAAAAGCATATGAATGCAAGACACGGAGCAGGGGGTGAGGCAAGTCTGATGGCTAAAATGGAGGTCAGCAGAGGCAAAGTCAAAATAAGATTCATCGTAAATGGAAATGCAACAAAGAGCTTGTGGGGAAGGAGGCTGGAGACTTTTCAGGGACAGATTTTTTTTATTTTTTATTGTATGGTCTCAACAGTTGATTTTATAGTGTACATGGAATCAAATCTAAATAATGTGTGTCATCCAGATAAATAATCCTCTAATTCTAAATAGATTTATCACATCATAAGCATTGTTCTCTTATGAGAAGTTATCTTGTACTGCGTAATATCTTCTAGTGGTACTGTGGTGGGCTGTACTTGAATGTAGGAATGAACACTGGGTCATGGTCATTTTTATTACACTCAAAAAACCATCGGCCGTGGCTGGAATACCAGAAATTACACTGTTGTGATTTATCTGGGTTGCCGTGGAAATGGCATTTGTGTGCAGGCAAGTGGGCCGTGGTATCGGCTTGTTTACTGCAAAATACACTGGAACATTCAAATTTTCTGGAACTGAACGTGCGAAAAGTTTTGGTGGAAGTCTGGCCGTGGTGAGACTTAAACACTATCGTCTTCCTAGGAGGGCTAGGAAGACTTTGAGGCCTCTGGCTTTATCTCAATCTTTTGCCGGGACAGCGCTGTGAAGCGACGGCGGGTGAAGGCTGTGGCCGGGAACTTCGTGCAGATGGCTGTTTTGGGTGATCTGCTGCAAAGCATGTGGTCGCAACACATTTTACATTAACCCTCTGGGGACCAAAAATGCGTCCCCACGATTTGATCGTTCTTTTTTTTTTTCACATAGCTGCAACATAGACTTAAAATACTCTGTCATTAATGGTCATATAAATAAAATCAATACATGATCATAAACTATAGAGTCTTTCATCAAATTAACATCAGATTAACATCAAAACCTTGTGTTTTTGTAAAATAAATTAAATAAACAGGATGCACTTTGAGCTCACTCTGTCACCACAAAAATCTTTGTGCAACGCATCCGAAAAATGAACTGTAACTCATTAAATACTTTTCACAGAGACACGAAAGATTTATCTTTATGAAGCTGAAATTCTCTTCTTTTAAATGAAGTAATTTATGTAAAAAGCAACTATTCTCAGTTGATGTAATCTGTATGAAAAGAGAGAGAGATTTCAGTATTTTTTCCCTTTCACCTAATTATAGCATATAACGTGTTAATGTGACCCTGCACCACTGAGAAGGCGCGGTATTCAAATGCTAATGTTGAGGCAAGCCATGAAAACACCCACATCAGGTGGATAAACATCCAGTTTATCACAAATCTAAACTTTACCTTGTGTTGCTGCGCTGTGAGAAATAATACTGTCATAATTATCCTGGAAAAGTTACCTCAGTTACCTGTTTCATTTCGAGTAGCACACGGATGCAGCTGATGTAAGTCATTTATTCTTAAGTGCTTTGTTCTAATCGCATTATTGAATAGTGTCTGTAAACTGCACAAAGACTGTTTGAATCTTGAATGCGCGCACAGACAGATGCTCGCACGCTGTGTTCATTCCCTTTCGCTCCTACATTAGTAAGACTATATAGACTATTGAGATTTGTTCTATACTGATTTTAATATTATTCTACAATTTTAATTCTACAATTTTACAAACTGTAACAGAACAAAACAATACAGAAATTAACAATTATATTACATATTGAGTAAAAATACATAGCCCATTCTCAACCCCAAGGCGTCACTTAACTGACGCCTTGGGAAGCATTTGGACATGCTTCAATATCTGACGCTTTAGGCGCCCTTTAGCGTCAGTAAGATGACGCCCTAGGATCGCGTGTACCCTACCCCCACCCCACACCTAAACCTAACCGCGTCCTCTAACTGACGCTTTCCTTTAGCGTCAGTTAGATGACGCTGTAGGATCGCGTCATGTAAGTGACGCTAAAGGGCGCCTAAAACGTCAAATATTGAAGCATGGTCAAAGGTGACGCCTTGGGGTGAGAATGCGTTGAAATACATGACATGAACATCAAAATGCAATGATATAAACAGCAATAACAAATGAGCAAATAAAGCAGTAAAAAAATAGTTTAAAAAACAGTGAATGGGGAAAAAATCAAACAACTAGGAACAATAATTTTTGTTCATCACATACAGTCTCGTTTACAGTGCACTGCAGGTGTTTGCGTCAGTGCACTGCAGGCAGTATGCATAATATAGCCTTACAATTGTATTACTGTGTGTGTGTGTGTGTGTGTGTGAGAGAGAGAGAGAGTGTGCATTGTGGATTTTTTTTGCATTTTTGGAAGTGTGCCACATTATTTCTGTCTATGTGATCTGTGATGTTTCTTTGTTGTTTATATATATATATATATATATATATATATATATATATATATATTGGTAGATATAGACAGTGTTAAGAGGTGTAGAAGTTTTCATACCATTTGGACAGAGAGAACATTTTTTAAAAATTTACCAAAAGTCATTTGCAGGTCAAAAAGACCCAGAAGATAACCATAGGGTTAATCGTATAGACTCTTTATTAGTTTCTGATGCAGTAATAATGAATTAATGGTTTAGTTAGTCATGAGTCATACATAGACTCATGATTATCTGTGCATTAGTTAAGCGTGAATTAATGCATATTAGTAAACCCGTATTGTAAAGTGTTACCGAATATAGTTCTGTTGTGTATAAAAAGATTGTTGAGCTTCACAGGCTGTAATACTAATAATATAAAAAATAGCTAAAGCATTGAAAATCATCAAACCACCATCAGAGGAACAATTAAAGAATTGCAATCAATTAAAGATGTTACTAATCTGCCTGGAAGAGGACATGTGTTTATATTGTCTTAATGCACGGCAAGGAGGAAAGTTTGAGTGGTCAAAGACTCTCCAAAGATCATAGATGGAGAATTACAGTGCCGAAACACGCCTCCTTTTTTGCGCCGACCCACCCAGGGAGCGCAAGTTCATTCCCTAGTTTACCGACGTGCGTCTGTGGAAGGAAAAGCCCGCTTTGCGCTGATGCAAAATAGGAATGATAAATGCGTTTGTATATAAAGTCATTTGTGCCGGGTGCAAGATAGGCCCATTGTCTGAAGGCCGCTGACTGCTTTTTCGCCTCCTGAAACCTGTGTCAACGACGGTGTTTACGGCATCGCCGAGCAGGCCAGAAGGCGAAATCGGAGCATCAAGGAGGAAAGCCCTGTCTTTCTCCCTGATGCCCGATAGATTTAACCATAGTCAAGTCAAGTCAAATATATTTATATAACGCTTTTCACAAGCGGCTTCACAGTTTCAATCAGTGTTTGTTTATTACTGGAAAAAATACATCCAAGTTTGGTAGAGCAGATCAATGGTATGATGGGTCATTTACTGTAATTTGAATATCCCCAACTGAGCAAGACAAAGGCAACAGTGGCAAGGAACCGAAAAACTCCATCAAGTGACCCGATGGTGTCCTAAAACTCCATCAGATGAACCAATGGAGAAAAAAAAACTTTGGCGAACCCAGGCTCAGTCAGGGGCCAGTTCTCCTCTGCCGTTTACTTAACTGGCGTTAACTAGAGGCCAAATTTACAGTAACTGTAAGATAAAAAAACTTTATATGAATGCCTGGCTAAATAAATTCGTCTGTATTTAGCCGGGTCCTCGGCTCATGCAAAAGAGGCCGGCGGGCTTCCACGCGAGGCTCGAGGACGTCGGAACAGCACGAAGAATCCCGAGAATGTGCCTCAGCAGCCTCAGGATCCCTGGACAGATCCATTTATGAGCCTCATGAAGAGGGTCGCAGCACCGCCTCGGTGGACGCAGGTCTCGCACCATGAGGCTCGCGAGGCTGGCCACCTGGAACTTAGAGCAGTCATCTTGGCAAAAGGAGGTTGCAATAATTGGGTGCCAATAATTGTGGCCAACGAGAACTAGAGAAAAACATTTATTTCATTATGAGATTTCCCCCCCAATTTCAATACTTTTACTTCAATGAAAGTTTAGAATTTTGTGAATTTTTTTAATGAAATATCCAAAGGATAAACAATGTAGATTTATTTTCACAGCTGCCTTTGATCATATTTACCAGGGAGGCAATATTAGTGGAGGGCACTGTACTTACTATAGTAATAACTGTAAATTAAGATGAATTACCAGTAACTAAATGTAAACCAAGCCCTAACCTCATCCCCATACTGAGTAAATGTAGTTAATTAATATAACTCATTTCTTGTGTAATTGCAGTGTAACAATGTCACCTTAAAATAATATCGTATGTAAACAAATTTATTTTCAATTCAATGTCTATTAGCTAAAAATATTTGGAACTCAGACATTGAGCAATTGAGCATTGAGCAACTGAGCAATTGTCCTTTTTAAAATGATCATAGCTATTGAATAGTTCATTAGCTATGATAATTTTAAAAAGGACAATTGCTCATCATTTTAGGTAACAGGTCCATCTTTCTTTAGTTCTGCTAGTACAAACATGCAGATCATCTCTTGCTTGTGAATACTCTTCTATCCCACTTACTCACTGCATTCTGGCTGTCTCCTCTTAGCTCTTTTCCCAGAGGAGGGCCATTTTCCTGCATTGCATTCTAGCAGGCTTGTTAATGATGTATTGATGAAGAGGTGCTTCTGTTGATTAGGTAGCAGCCATGCTCATAATGGGACACTGGAAGGAGGCCAGGGATCTTAAACAGAAAGTAAACATCAGTTTAAATAAGCTTTTGTTACAATACAAGACAGAGAGAGAGATTATGTGAATTTTTTTTTTTTTTTTTTTTTTGCTTGACACCCTCCTCAACGCCACCCCCTTGCCCTGGGAGATGTAAATGACTTTGGTTGCAGACACAAGTGAAAATATATATAAATAAAAAAAAAATTTGGTCTAAAGAAAAGCGGGGTTTCATTTCACGCCTTGCTCTTGGATCACTGAATAAAAGGAAAGTACATTAGCAGCTGTTAAAGGAATCAGAAGCTATTGTTGCCGCATCAAAATTGCTGTCAGTGAGCATGTGACAGCAGCATAGTGAGAATATATTTTATTTTCCTTCCTCTGCCATACTACAACAGCAATTGCTTTTACAGAAGTCTTGCAGCTATATTTGTGGCATCATCACCTAAAAATGCAAAATGAAACAAACATTGCTGCCAGTGCGTTTTGCAGAAACAAGCCAAAGCTTGTAATACACATGCAATTCTGGAGAGAATAGCACTGTTAAGCAGATCCTTTGTTTATCTGTATTAGCATTGCAAACATGCCCTCTCAACTGCCATTCAATACAACAGCAAACAGAAAAATAGATTCATTTTAAGTCAGGTCAAATGTATTTATATATTACATTTGAAAACAGACAGTTTTGAACTATGTGATCCGATAAACACAGACTCAAGACAGAACACAGAAGAAAACAAATGGAAAACACACATTCTCAATAAAAGTGTTATATTATTGTAGAAAGAAAACCATATTTCCCTTTTGAAAGTGAACTCACACTGCGTCAGAATGCTAAGGGGAACGCCTCATGCCGGGCATACACCAAAAGACTTTGAAAAGATCTAGTAAAGACTTTATAAGATTATCAGCTCACATCTAAAGACTTTGGGTTCAGAGGTTTTAGTCTCAGACTAAAGATTTTACAAACACTGAATCTTGTAGTGACACTATTTACAAGACTACAACTAGATTATTTTAGCTTCCCGCCAAATTCCTCCCATTATTCTAGTGCCGCGGTTGCGTGAATGTGAAAGCAACACGGATAAGGGCGCGCACTTCTTCAGGAAGTAAAGTATCCTGCGCATGTGTCCTTATTGTGATGAATTCAGTTAAATAAAACACTTGTAAGGGATGATAGTGTTGATGATTTACCTTGGATAAGAGCGAGAGTGAGCCTGAAGTGTATTCGTGCATTGGAATCAAAGCAACACATTTGGAAATCCCTGTCACCTCAGAATAGTCTGTTTGCAAGCAACAGAAGTACCTAGACCTTATGTGACACGCACAATAAACCTGTATTGTATACACAACTGCGCATAATAGCAGCAAATGAATAGAAAAAAAATATAGCCTACAGGCTATAGGCCCTATACCGTATTTTCCACACTATAAGGCGCACTTAAAAGCCTTTAATTTTCTCAAAAAACAACTGCACCTTATATCAAGCGCCTTGGATAAATTGGTTAACAACGCTCCGCGTTATTAAATTCGCCCGTGAACTTGTGCTCATGTCCATCTTATGCCCGCTTTGTCACACGGCCAGTTCAACCTCGCATAAATCAGGTTATGAGTGTCTCCCGCTCACGAGCGCTCACTCTTAACAGACACACGAACAGACACACTGTCCCCGGCGCTGCTCGCGCGTTTTAGAATGTTCATCAAGCGCTCCCCGTTCACAGTAACAGGGTCGTCTCATTCAAAACAGCCAGCTGTTGCGAATGTAAGTTACGCGCCCGCCCGAGCGCGCTCACACTAATAAACGCCTCACCTCTGGCGCTGCGCACTCGCTACATTCCCAGCACATCTAGTGGATGCATAACGTAAACCCAGTCAAACATGTGACTGTAGTATCTTATGTGCCTTATAATCCGGTGCGCCCTATATATGAAAAATGTTCTAAAATAGGTCATTCATTGAAGGTGCGCCTTAAGTGCGGTAAATACGGCTATATATATTTACCCACGTTCTGCTTTCTATCATATATCGAGCTATATTTTTTTTTGCTCCATATCGCCAAGCCCTAGTAGATATAAAAACTTTTCTGGTAAGTAAAAAAGTCAATATCAGGAAACAATGTGTAATCACCATCACATCCAGCCGGCTCCCTGAGACTCGAACTTGTGTCTCTGGTGTGAGAGGCGGACGCGCTAACCTCCATTTTATGGGTTGTTGATGGTTTTACATCACTAGGACTATGCTAGGACTTACGATAATATCAAACATGCCCCTGCTTGCCCCTACTGTAAAGTTTGGACGAAAGAGAAAGTCTGTAAAGGAAAGAGCAGAGATAAAAAAAAAAAACACGGATGACCTTTTTGTTGAGCAGGTAAACATTTATGTATACTTTTATGTTGTGACGTGTGTTACATAAATAGCTTTTTATCAGTTTGACAACTTGCAATGCTGCCACTCAGTTTACCATTGCCTATGTGCTTGAATATATTTCAGTATGCCTAGCGGGTTTCTGTTCGAGCCGATCGGAATTTAAACAAGATGTACTGTGTGCTGCTATAACAATTACTCAAAACCTTAGCAGAACATTTCATGTGTTGCTAGTCTTGCGTTGACGTGAACTCAGACGTGACATAGCTCAGGGATCATGTAACACAGAGGGGAGGGGTGTGTGTGTGGAGGGGCGGGATGAGTTTTTTTAAACTTCCCTACCATCTCAGGCTTTCTCTACCGATTTTTAACATCGTATACCATAGCTTTAAGGCAGTGTTGTAGTACTCGAGACTCGGACTCGTCTCGGACTCGGTCTCGAGACCATATTTTAATGGTCTTGGTCTTGTCATGGACTTGTGTCCATTTGGACTCGGAATTGACTCGTACTCGAACATTTTTTTTTAGGACTCGGAATTATTCCCGAGTCCACTCGAGTTCAATTAAAAATATTTTTCATGATTATTAATGTATGTTAATAAAATATTTCTTTAAATTGATTGACACGCCCAGTGATTGGTGATTTTCTAGTGCGCAACTGCGCATGACAAATTGTAATAAAATTACTTTTAACACCACCTACTATGTGGCCTTTTTACCCTAAACTGATCATATTTTTTAAACTCTAAGTAAATTCAGTAAAAAAAAAAAAAAAAGGATTTCTCTAAGTAAATAAAAGTAAATTAGGTAATCAACCCTCACTGGTCTCGGTCTCAACTCGGACTCGACCGTCTCTGGTCTCGGATTCGACTCGGACTCGACTCTCTATGAACTCGGTCTTGACTCGGACTCGACTCTGGTCTCGGTGTCGACTCGGACTCGAGTGAGGTGGTCTCGACTACAACACTGCTTTAAGGTAACAGTCTTCCAGTGTTAGCCTCCCTCATGTGGGCAGGGCACCTCAAATGCAGTCAGTACCGCCCTTTAGTTTAGGGTCGTTATTATGTGTATCCAGTCTCCAGTGGCCATATTTCTGAACACATAAGGATGCCGTAAGCTTCCTCTCATTTTAGAGGAACCCTCGCTCCCTGACCACTGTTGTATGTGAGCTATGTGTCAAGCCTCCTCTCCTTTGAGAGTCATCCTGCTGAGGCCTCCATGCAAACTGCTTTGCAGGTAGTAGTATTACAGAAAAAGAGTTGCTCTTGTCTGCACTATGAATCTTTTCACATTATGAGAAAAAGCTCCAAAGACCACATTGGTGTAAGTGTGGCAGGCCTGCTCTGCTCTTAGAGTATTTTTGCTTAGGCCTCCACTTCCCTTAGCACTGCAAATGAGCTATCGTCTCTGGCTAGAGACTGTGGTTGAGTATAAAAAACTCAAACAGGTTGGTGGCTTCAGCGATAAGCACAGATAGCCCCTGGAACAGGGGTTGACAAGCCCTTCGTGTGAAAGGACAAGGGTACTTCCTCGCTTAACATGAATCTCGGGCAGTGGCCGTTGGGGGGTGGTACTACTGACAGCCTGACGTGTAAGCAGTAAGGGGTTTTAACGCTGAGATAAAGGTGTTTGCGCTTGTAAACAGCCATAACTGGCGAAGAATCCCCTCAGCATGGCAGTGTGGGTAGATTGTTCCCCTAGCGTTCTGACGCAGTGTGACTTTCCTTTCTAAAGGAAATGTCTCAGGTTAGGAATGTAACCTTTGTTCCCTGAGAACAGGGAGCGAGACACTGCATCTGGCCTGCTTGCACAGTCCCTTCAGATGAAAAAGTGGAAGACATGTTCTCTAGGTGCCCTATTTAATCTTTCTGGTCACGCTGGAGCATGACGTCATTGCTGACGCCGGCCAATACGATTGTTGTGATTATACAGTGTTTCAGTCATCAGTCACGCACACACAATGGGCATTTTCTATTAAACAAAATGTATTTCTGTTTGAATTGTACACTAAACCAGTGGTTCCCAACCTTTTTTTTTTGTCTGTGACCCCCTTTTTCCCAAGAAAAATATTTTAGGGCCCCCCTTCAAATTTAATGATATTATCACTCTTGTAAGCTTGGAAGCAAGGATAACAAAATATGTTTTTTTTTTCAAACAAACGGTATGTTTATGCACAAATAATAGCCTATAATATTGAAAATACAATGACTAAAACATCAGTAGGCCCTTTGTAATTTAACAATGTAAGCCTAGGAGAAGCCTATTAATTGGCCCTATTTGAAATGCAAAAAATAAAAATATTCACACTGGTGTTTAGGTTAAAAAAAGAATATCTGCTATTAAATGACTGTTGTCTAGGGCCTCAATACTTGCATGTTATCTGTGAGGCTTTATCAATGTGAGGCTTTATTTTTAGGCTTTTGGTGCAATAGCGAGCGATAATAAACTTGCATTTATTAACAGAATAATGTGTCTTTCGGAAAGAACGGTGTAGCCGGAACTACTTCTCTCTGTGTACGTCTATGACGAGTCACGCAGGTACTGTAGTACTCCGCAGCGGCAGCGATCCGAACCAGTTTAAAATAGTCCCAATGTAAACACCTATTATAGGTGTACCATAGTGGTTCAGGATAAGACAAAAACACGGATTGGAAAATGGATTCATGATGAACTCACTCATTATATACATTTTGTAAATTTTGAACAGAAAAAAAGTTAAGGACTTTTATTTAATGCTCATTGCTCAAACCTTCAAAATATGCCGCGACCCCCCACAGAGCTCGCTGAGGCCCCCTTGTGGGCCGCGACCCCCCTGTTGGGAACCGATGCACTAAACAATTTAAAGGGGGAATGTACATGGAAATGTTTTTATAAATAATTTACTAATATCTTTATCATGCTTGTGTTTAATGAATAAAGCCTGACATCTGTGTGTCTGACTAACAAGAACCTTTCACAATAAATTGGAAGCAGGAAGTAGCAATCATTCCTTTCGTAATAGGAGAATTATAACAAGAACACTTGCTCCAGTTCTTGTTGTTTGTGCACATCCAGCAAGAGTGGGTGTTTTGATTTGGAGTAGATACAGAATTGTACCCTCCAACTTGCTCCATGCATATATACATGTGTCCTCATCTCATACAGCTGAATGAAAAGCTAGATGCTTAAAAAAAACATGCTACACCTGATGAGGGAAGGTGGAACAATCACTCCTGACAGTTTCTCACCGATATTTTGGATCTGTCAAGAAGATGTTTTGACATCAAGACTAGAGCAAACCTGATCATTTCCAAATGTCACGAAAACATGGCTTGTGTCAAATGATTGCCAGCGGATTATCTATCTATCTATCTATCTATCTATCTATCTATCTATCTATCTATCTATCTATCTATCTATCTATCTATCATTAATGACTAAGAATTCATAAACTAAAATAATAATAGAAAATAACAGTAACCAAAACTTTAGACCGGAATGTAGATCTAGATCAAAATGTAAATGTAAATATTCGCTTTTGTTCCTATTCCATTTTGTGTGTGTGGTGAGCAGGACGGCCGAGGGACGTGAGAGAAAGTCGCGAGGCCGGTGGTGTGATTGCTAATGAGCAGGACCTGTGAAGCACACCGGTCTCGCATCTCTCACGAAGGAGCGGAGCCATAAAGGGGGAGCGACGGAGTGGATGATTGAGAGAGGAACAGGCCTGCTTTTGTTTGTATTTTATATTTTATTTGGTAAGCCAGCAGTCGTCCGTGAGGGGCTGCTGGCCGGTATTTTATATTTTATTTTCGGTAGCCAGCAGTCGTCCGTGAGGGGCTGCTGGCAGGTAATTTGTTTGTTTATTTTGTTTAAATAAAGTTTTATTTTATTATTATGATCCGGTTCCTGCCTCCTTCTTCCCTGAACTTTGTTACACTGGTGCCGAAACCAGGGAAGAGGGAGGAATGCGCTGTCCGAGGGTCCTCGCCGCTGTGGGGAATCTGCGGTGCCATCGAGCATGGTACGTGAATCGCCACCGCTCGCTGTGGGCCGGAGCCTGCTGCCATCCACCACATAAGGGGAGGAGCAGGGAGCGGGGGAGGAGCGGCCATTGACGCTCGAGACCGGGCGCTGGGGTGCGTTGCCGGTGAGACGCCCGAGCTCACCGCCGACCGCCTGGGAATGGAGGGGCGGCTGCCTTCCGGGAGGGAGAGGAGGAGTCACCACCGCTTGCCGTGGGCCGGAGCCTGCTGCCATCCGCCAGTGAAGGGGAGGAGCAGGGAGCGGGGGACTCCTGCCGTCTGCCCAAGGCACCCGAGGAGCCGTCGCCGTCCACCGGGGGCGGGGGAGCGTCGAGGCGTCCACCGAGGGCCATCCAGCGTCGCCGCCGGGCACCGCGGAGGAGATTGCCCAGCTGGTGAGGGACAATTAATGGCAGCGCGTTGTGGGAGCCGGACCAATTTTATTTTTTTTCCTCTCTCCCCTCTCTCGTGTCCGTCGCTCCCCGTGCTTCCATCTCCGTTTCCCTCGGCTCGTCGATCCATACCCCCCAGGGATCGCTGCCGCGGCCGGCGGTCTCGGGTGTACCCCCCGGCCTGTGAGGGGTGATGGGGGTATGTGGTGAGCAGGACGGCCGAGGGACGTGAGAGAAAGTCGCGAGGCCGGTGGTGTGATTGCTAATGAGCAGGACCTGTGAAGCACACCGGTCTCGCATCTCTCACGAAGGAGCGGAGCCATAAAGGGGGAGCGACGGAGTGGATGATCGAGAGAGGAACAGGCCTGCTTTTGTTTGTATTTTATATTTTATTTGGTAAGCCAGCAGTCGTCCGCGAGGGGCTGCTGGCCGGTATTTTATATTTTATTTTCGGTAGCCAGCAGTCGTCCGTGAGGGGCTGCTGGCAGGTAATTTGTTTGTTTATTTTGTTTAAAAAAAGTTTTATTTTATTATTATGATCCGGTTCCTGCCTCCTTCTTCCCTGAACCTTGTTACAGTGTGTTTCTGTATATTGGTTTCCTCTGTATGATTCCATGATTGTGAGAGATTTTAACCTGCTGTTAAAGTGTGTTATTAGAAGAGTTGCACTAACAGAAGTAAACAGGTACCATATCAGTCAACACGCAAATGCATCATCTCACAGCTGTTTATCATTAATTACTATACTGTTGTCGCTGTTTTGAACTTTGCATTATGCATTTGCTATGAATAAATAATTACACATACAAGTTCTAAACCAGAGTTGTTCAGAGTGGATTAGACTGAGGATAAGACCACTGGAAAAACTCTAGTCTTGTTCAATTAAGTTTGAATAAGTACTGCAGTCTCTAAATTTAAGGGGATGGAGGGGGTGGTAATTGAAAGCTCCCTGGTGTTTTTTTTTTTTTTTTTACATCTCTTTTCTACTCATCTCCACTTGAAAAGGGGCAGTTCAGAATTTGTTGTCCCAAAGTAAGTTCTAAGAGACCTTCAAATCAAGTATGAGCTTTCAAAGGCGCTCTTCGATTGAAAGCCAATGGGAAAGTCCTTACGCTTTTATCTCGGACGTTAAAGAAAATGATGAGGATCTTGAGCCAAGGCCTTTCGGATAAGTGAATATATTTAATTTCTTGAAAGAACCACAGACTTGGTGTATTTGGTCCTTGATGCCTGTTGGGACGAAGCCTGCTTTCCCCTCAACACCCCCACCTCCCTCATTCCCCGCTTCCTTCCACCGTCTGTCTCAAAACTAGGGTTCAAGAAGAGAAATAGGCCTCAAACCCTCTGCAGTCCTTTAAGTTGATTTATTTATCAGGTCTCTCTGTCTATCTCAACTCTTGTGTGGAAGATGCCCTGGGGTGGATCTTCATGGCATGGACCCACCCCCCACCCCCAAAACCCATCTTTAGCCGTGGCATCAGAGTTGGCGCCCAGTGTTGGCTTTCATCAGAACAGCTCTTAAAGATTCACACTCATAAATGTTGAGTTCTCCACCAGGGCTCACTACCACCATGCGGGCCATTAGAAAGAGAACGCAGCTTGCATTCATCTATCTGGCCCTTCTTCCCAAGGCAGTCTGCAGTAGGAACGTCTTGCACCTCCTACCCATATGTCCACAGCTGTTTGTTTTTGCTCTGGGACACTACACTGTCAGCTTGCCAAGATGGTGTTCAAACGGACCCCTTGAAACGGTGATTGTTTACACACAGTCATTGTAAGTTCCCATTTTGACCCTTGTTTTCAGGTCTGTTTATATGAAGACAGAAACATAAAGTTGAGCCCTGAAAACAACCAGCCCACCGGCCCTGTGTGAATTAGCCAAATGATAGATCTGCCTTGACGTAAGCTCCTCTTTTTCTTAACAATTCGCAAACTCAAAAAATCCTTTTGTTGTTAGATCCAAACAGCCTGTGTTGATAACATAAAACGTTTTTTTAAACGTATTTCCCTCTCTCCTCCTCGCCATCTCTCTTTCAGCATGTTTACAACCCAGAGACTGACTGATAAAAAGAACATCTGGCTTTTGTGCATAGCTGAAAGACTAACAATGTATTATAGATGATGATCTGTAAATCTGCCAAAACGCCCTCTTGTTGTACCATAGTCTTTCAATGATTCTGCCACATAGTGCATATTACTGTTCTGCTCTGTTGCCACAGCATGGAGAGACTCCTCCATCATTTATTAATGTGGTATCACTGCAACAAACATATGTATTGGCATAATTTAGACCAGAAGGCAGCTAGGTCTCGCCTGGCCAGCACAATGCATATATAATTACCTTGAAATCATTCGCACAAGAAACATCAAGATCTTAAAAAAAAAAAAACAGATGGGTTTATGCTGAAGAGAGACATAACACCTGAATTCTGAGGAGAGTAACACCTTACGGTGACTGAGATAAAGGATAGCACCTTTTAAAACGGTCATATTGTTTTCTGATTATTAAAATAATCTGTATTATCTATGATAATTACTTCTTAGCACCAAACATATGGTTCCGTCTTGAATTCAGCATGGATTTTCTCTGCAGCTGTGCCTTAAATAAGAATTAATTCTTATTTTTTTCTTTATTAACAGAAAAATATCTGCATTTAACATTCATAGGCTTGCAATGCCACATATCAAATGTTAATATAAATATCATTGATGCGTTTTATATTTCACAAATGTGTTTATATGTCACAAATTTCAATGATGTGTTTTATACTGTACATAATGTACAAACATTCTTTATATATATATAAATTACATTTTGGGTTTGGTAACTCAATACTTCTGCAGTATTTATTAATTTTAATTGTTCATTTACTTATAATTTCTTTAAATCAAGACTGCATATGAACTGTCATGAATAAATTAACAACTGTATTTCTTTATTAACTAACAATAAGAAAGATTAATAAATTCTGTAAAAATAACTAATTTCAACGAAGATAAATTTTTGTAAAATTTTCAAACCCTGTAAACAGGTGATCACAATTTTATTTATTTATTTAATAAAGACAAAAAATAAGCATTCTTTGTTCCGATGAATAACCACATTGAATAGTTAAGTCACAAGTTTTTCTCTTATCTTTTTCTAAGACACAGCAACAGAGTAGAGGCGAATTGCTCATGGATAAATCAAATTCATGTCTGGCCAGGTCGTGCTTTAGGTGGACACCATCTACCTCCTCTTGACAAGTTATGATAAAAACATGTAAAAGAGGTGCCAAAGACTCCTGAGCGTTATGATGTGAAGGATTTCTTGCTGTGAGAATGTGCCAGCAAGCCTACCCAGAATGCAGTGGGTGTTTGGAAGTGTCCAGCAATGTCAGTTCCTCCCGAGAGGTTTTCTTCTTCCTCTTTCCTCTTGCCCTCATGATAGCCCTGCAAACTGAGAGATATCCTGAACATCATAGCAATTGTTGTTTCATTCCTTTCTGTTTCTCGATTGGAAATGGTGACAGAGAATATAGCCAGAGACAGAGAGAGCTGGAGAGATGTGAGAGTCCCGTACCTAATTATCCCCACATGGCTGGCAGGTTGACTGGTTGGCAGTGTTGCCATCTTGGGGCACGAATGTTCCGGCTAGGCTAAGAGAGGCAAGGATGCTGTAGTTGCTGAATGTTGGTCACTGTCATGCTTGTTTCATCATGTCTTGCATTTGATTTCCTGGCTTGTCTGTTCACCTGGTGCAGGAGGGCTGTTTGATCAACCTTCACAGACAAGCAGGTCTACTGAAGTTTAATGTTCTTCTCTCATTACCAGCCCTCCCTTTAAATCATATGTTGTTAAACAATACTAAAAAGTAAAATTCTAAAGTAGTACCCCAAAACATTTAATTAAAATGTATAATTTCACACATTTCTGCATGTTGTATACTTTTAGTATATCTCAGTGTTAGTGTAGCAGCTTGTTCACTGTGAGTGTTATGCTGGATTCACCAAATTAAAAGTGTAAATGAGAAAACTGCTTAGAGATTCTACTTTGGGCCCGTAAATTATTTATTAATTAATTTTTGCACCAAACAGTGTTTAGTTTTGTTTTTTCCTTAATTTTTTAATGTCTTTCAAATCCTGGTTAAAGAGTGGGAAACTCGTAAGTACATCAGTTGTGACATCATGATTCACATTAGCATTAGCACATTAGGAGTTGCAACAGCCAGAAACAAAAGTCAGCTAAAACAGGCACAAAAGCAGTAAACCTGCAGAATTCAGTTAATCATTTTTTTATACATAATTACAAATCACCATATCATTGCTAGATTTCATTAAAATAAAGGGTAACACTTTATTTTACGACCCGCAAACAACTGTGTAAGTACACTGAAATTATGGTGTACGTTTCTGTAATTATAGTGTACTTCCGTGTAAGTACAAGGGAACAATATGTTAAGTTTGGGGTAATAAAGGGGTAACAAACAGATATACACCCTGCAAATAACTTTGTAAGTACACTGAAATTACGGTGTATGTTTCTGTAATTATAGTGTACTTCCGTGTAAGTATAGGGAACAATATGTTAAGTTTGGGGTAATAAAGGGGTAACACAAGCAAATACAAGCAAATTATTTAATTAGTTAAAAAAAATAACAGGTACCTATTCTGTTAATATATTCCAGGCAAAAATTGTACGTCTGTTGTTTATAAAATGTATCACATTTCTGGCAAAATATGTTATTGTGCAATGCTTTTCTTACTAGATTACTTAATGTTAAGTCAAAATAATTTGTTTGTGCGACATGATTTTAATTTAGACCGTACCATGTGGTAATTAGTACTTACCTTATACCATTGAATTGCAATAACACTTAAATGTCAGGGCAAATATACTGTGTAATTAAAACAATTTTTTTTTATAACAGTAGCTTTCTCTGCAATTGCAGTGCAAATAATGTTGTTTCGTATTGCTACATAGTAAGTAGCGTTTGTTACCCCCTTGTTCTGCGTAGTTACAGGGTAAGTGTAACTCATGCGGGCTGTAAATTAAAGTAGTTTGTTACCCCTTTATTACCCAAAACTTAACATATTGTTCCCTAATACCTACACGGAAGTACACTATAATTACAGAAATGTACACCGTAATTTCAGTGTACTTACACAGTTGTTTGCGGGTCGTAAAATAAAGTGTTACCAAATAAAGTAATGTATTCTTGTTGATCTCACCTCACCATAGTATTATTTGGTTGGTGTAGACCTCATGCAGCTTCATAGTAAAGACCTTGGAAGAATACTGACACAGTCACACACACACACACACACACACACACACACACACACACACACACACACACATACAATGATAGGTTTACTGTTGCTGGAAAGCTCGAACCATTAGTAAACGACTAGGAAAGAAGCCAAGGCCCAATGCAAACAAAAGCTCTGCAAAGATGAAATGCATGCGACCAGCCACATACAATTGAACAAACGCAATGACTTGCAAGAGCATGCTTTACTTACACTCTTTAAACAATCAATCGTGCGAATAATTAAAAAAATATGTAAAAAAAAAAAAAAAAAAAAATTGTTCAATAAATAACTGCTTTGCCAAGCCCCAATTATACATTTTAGTAGCGTTTCTTCACAACATTTGTTCTCTGCCCTGGGATAAAGGAGCATGCTTATCCGGAAGAGTGCAGTTGAATGCCTTTGAAAGCAATTACTGATATGAATCCATGCTAAGCCAAACAGCAATGTGCAGCATCCTCATTAAACAGAGGGATGCTAATCTCTTATTAACCATTAATTGAGTACGTCAGCACTATCAAACCACATGAACTTCCCCTTTTTCTCTCAACACAAACAAATCACAAATTTCATTCTTCTAGGGCTATAAAAGCAGCAAAACAATCTGCATCAAATAATACTTGTAATCATTTTAGAATGGCTATTCCAAGCTGGACAGTAGTGTGCTGTAGTTATAGATTGCTCAAAGGTAATGTTAACACATTGTTGTTTGGATTGATCTGAGGACTTTGCTCTCAGTTTCACCAGTGAGGGTTGCTCAAAGTTTGATACTCCAGAGCCTGCCAAGCTTTGAGTGTGGGGATGGACCACTTCCTCTGGTCTTTACATGTGATCTGCTTTATTTTAATGAGGCTGCCAAGACCCTCTGTGATGTAACTGGGAGCCCAGTGAGGGGCGGGGGTCCTCGAGAAAGACAAGTAAAGAAAACGAAAAAGTGCCCGGCATTATATTGGCGTTAAAACCCATCTCCTACTCCACATTCGGCTGCTCTTCGAAGGCAAATGTTTTATTAAGCAGGATCAGGGGTACACAGTGGACATAAGGGAGTGTGTCAATCATGTAAGAAATATTAGATGTGGAACTTCAGTGTACAGCAGGCCCCCTTGCTTATTAGATATGTCAAGCAGGCATCCCAAATTCAAGGATTTTCTAAAACGCACTACATATTGGAATGTTTTAATTAAATGTAAATGAATGTGCCCTTGTAGACTAACATCACCATTATGGAGGAAGAAGAAAAATGGCTTTTCAAATTTTAGGATGGTGTTATTAAGTATTTATAAAATATTATTACATGTTTTAGTACTCATAGTTCAAAAATCTATTCTAATGGTTAGAATCTGTGTTGTATTTTTATATAGATGTTAGTTGTGCTTGGATCTGCGGGATTTATTAGCAGAGGCAAGGTACTAATATATTGTTATATTAGTGTGATTATAAATGTATAATTACAGTACTGAGTAGCTGGTGAAAATCTAATGCACTTTAGAGTGTTTCTGTGTGACTCTGATCAAGAGCTTAAAGGCACATTTAATAAAGCGATTTGGAGATGTATTACTTGGGATCTCTTGTTTTTCAAATGATGTTTAGTCTTAACTCTTTCCTCTCCATTGACAGAAATTTCTGGCTTTCTGTATTTTCATACTGTATTTTCATTTTCATACTATTTCATACTGTTATACTATTAGACATCTTCTGAAAGAATATTGAATATCCTGATCAAGAACAAGCAGCATAAAGAAGCGATTTTGTATGAAAGCATATACATGTAAAATGCAATCATCAACATTAAAGAGCTGACTAAAAGTGGTGAAACGGTACACAAAAATCACGGTTCGGTACGTAGCTTGGTTTTTAAAGTCACGGTTCCGTACATTTTCGAAACAGCAGAAAGACAGAAATGCCAAAAAAAAAAAAGTCCTATTTGTTAAAAGAAAAAAAAATATTTTTAAATAAATTTGAGTTTTCCTATATCTTGAAACTTTCAGGTTTATAAATGGGAGTCATCTTTGAAGAATGAACAAATAATGTTTTGGTCATCACATTAAAAATAACATTTAAATATATATGTATTTATATAATATTTGAGTTTTGATGTGTTGGAAAAAAATGTGTGAAGTTCTTGAAAGCATTTCACTATTCCAGCCAAACTGGTTACAGTTAGTGTTACTATATTAAATCCATGGTGAATGTCGCTGGTTTGTGGACGTAAAGTATTACTAGTTCATTCTCATTTGTTTCTCCTGGTTTCCACGTCAGCGCTGTTTGATCTAATACAGATCTACAGTTGATAACGGACAAATTTGAATGCTTCTCACAAGATCTCGCAGCAATGTTATTACTTCATTGGCAAATTCAAATGTTTTTTAACTGGATCCTTGTGTAGTAAAAGTGTCGCTTGATCGAGATCGGCTCGCGCTGCACAGATGTTGCTGGTTCAAACTGATAAACGATCTGTGAAGCACATAATGAGTAGCACAGTTTCATTCTGCTTTCATTACGCTTGACATTTGATGTTGCGCAACGCTGTGTTGCACAATTTTGTTGGCAATAAAAATGGTCCAATGAATCGTTCGGTTTGTATGCGTACCGAACCGAACCGTTACGAATACGAATACATGTACCGTTACTGCCTAATGTCACTGAATGAAATGTAGACCCAGGACAAGCTACAGTATAGGACTATGAAGCTTTGGGGGTGTTGATGGACTCAATCTACTTCATCTATGTTTTGATCATCGTTCTGAATCCGATCTAGAGTCTATGACAAAAACAAGATTTCCTCAGCTATTTGCTCAAAATGTTTCTAGAAAAATTTAAGAAATTAATTAAAGAAAATTAAACCAACATTCAAGTATTGATTACCCCTCTGGGGTCTGAGGTGTTTTTTGGGTCCTGGAGGTTTTCTAACATGCTCTGACATTTGTGGTTATCTCTGTTACTTGTGTCATTTTCATGGCTAAAGTCTTATTACACTGTATTCAGCACATACTCTGCTACAATAATATGTCAGCAGCATGTATGTAAAAGTTTGTAGTTTTGAGATTATTACGTATGGTTTGTGAAAAAAACTAAAACAAAAACTTAAATGAGGTCAATAAGGAAACTGAAATAAGGTCATGAAACCCATACAGATTACTTCTTCACAAGACTTTTGAAAATTGTTTCACATAGCCTAGAGTTCGATTTATCATCATGAGCGGTGCGACGTGACCGTGAAATCCCCAACAGCACACGGATTCCCCAACCTATGTCTGACCTAGTCCAAGCTTTTTGCAACAGTCAAATCAAGAACTGTGTTGCGTTGCGCTGCTCGTGTCCTGTCTGAATGGTAGCCACAGTGGCGTTCTAATAAATTTTACACAAAATATACTTTAAAACAAACACCAGAGACCGACTGGACAAATGTCTCATGTGCTGAGAACAGTACCTAACATAAACACTAAATCATTCATGCTTAAGAATCACTCCGGGCTATTCATGATCAGAGTCAGAGAGTGGCAACCTCTTGATGGAAAGCTCTTGAACCACCACCACAGATGGAAAACTTCTGCAGTCCCTAATTGGCCAAAATGCTGTTCCACTTTTCTGAGATCATCTACTCTTCCCTGTGGATGACATGTGACCTCCTTACTGTAAGACCTGAATTTTTGAGTTTGAATTTTTGAGATTGAATTTCAGAAAACTGAATTTAAAGTTATAAATTTCTTCATCTTGAAAACTTGAATCTGTATTTGTTAACTGAATATTTGCAGTATTTGAATTCAGAACAAAAAACTAGCTGTTTGAAAAAACGTCTATACTGTAAAATTCAGCCATAAACACATTTCAATTTGTTAAATTTAAAATGTGCAATATTCTTAAAAAAGAATAAAATAAAATAAAATAAAAAAGAGCTATTTAAACTACTACCTAAAATTTTATTTTATTAGATTACACTTGCATATAATTCAAATTTACACAATTTAAATTCAAATAATTTTGTCATATTATTAGCTCCATAATTAGGCTGTGTATTTAAGCCCTCATGTTTGCCATGTGTCTTGGTCAAGTATTGTTTTCTGTGACCACTGTTACATAAGTCTATGTCCACGGTTTTGTTTCATGACACGTCATATTTTTGTTTAATGTTATGTTTTAATCCTGTTATGTTAAATTTGAATAAACTGGACATGGGTTCTCTCACTACAACTTGCCTCCAGCGGATCATTACACACTATTGGGTGCTATCAGGGCCTATCATTATGAGGAGCCTTGCACAAACAATATGGGTGGGGGAAATATCGATTCTTAGATGCATCGCGATGCGGACGTGGACGATTCTGAATTGATTCACAAATGTCAAAAATCGTTTTTTGAAATAGATATTTTTATACCTAATATTGACGGAACACAAAAGACAAAACTCTGAAGCGCGAAAATGCAGTGCCTGGACCATCTGTGCCCTTAGTCCAGGTTTCCAGGCATGCTGTGGTTTTCACGGATGCCTCTGCCATGCGGTGGGGGGCCACGTACAAAGGGCATGCAGTCTCGGGTCTGTGGACGGGGCCCCAGCTGCATTGGCATATCAACTGCCTGGACTTGCAAGCAGTACGCTTGGCTTTGTGCCGCCTCAGGCTTTTTCTCAAAGACAAGCATGTACTGGTCCGTACGGACAGCACTGCGACCGTTGCGTATATCAACCACCAAGGTGGTCTACGCTCCCGCCGCATGGAGCTCAACCGTGTGCCAGAGGAGCTTTCATGGTTGCCTCCCCTGCCAGGAGAATGGCGACTCCACCCCCAGGTGGTTCAGCTGATCTGGAGTGTTTTCGGAGTCACACAGGTAGACCTGTTTGCTTCTCCGGACACGACCCACTGCCAGTGGTTTTACTCCCTGTCCGAGGGGACCCTCGGCACAGACCCCCTGGCCCACAGCTGGCCCTGGGACCTGCAAGGGTTATTATCGTGTTAATTAATGCAGACAATTTTTTTTTTGATAACTATTGTGGAAACTCACAAACAGCGAGCCAAGGATCAGTCTCTCTTCCAATGATTTGTGCTGTGCGTCGTGTACAAAAAGTTATATACAATTCAACTTCGGCAACGGGCGTGAGTGTGTGCATGAGGCGACAGTTTTACAGGAACGCACCCGCTTGTCGCTGCACCTTGTGCTCAACCACTTCACCTTACTCTATACATCTACGCTATAGACTACACGTTAATTTTCATTTAAACTTTTGCGTCGTTGACGCAGAATTAAAGATGCAGAGGGAGCATGTGAAACTTCAATCAGAGAAGTACTGCTGGTCGACTTATCTCTGTAGTAGTGGTCATGACCACTGACTACATAGACTGTTTCTGCTGCTTCCTGATAAAAGATACCTGTTGATACCTGTACAAAAAAAAAACACAACTGAAAACGTCTCGGTTACGTATGTAACCCTCATTCCCTGAGTACAGGGAACGGAGACGTGTCGTCGGGGACTTCCATGATGAATTGGGATCACGCTAGGGAGCCTTATTACCTCTGATAGAATTAACAACGAGCCAATAACAATTGGCATGCAATCTTTGCATTCCGCAATCCGCCTACAAGTGCGGATATAAAAGCGGAAGTAAACATTGCATAGACGCGAGTACAGGGAACGGCGTCTATGCAATGTTTACTTCCACTTTTATATCCGCGCTTGTAGGCGGCTTGCGGAATGCAAAGATTGCATGCCAATTGTTATTGGCTCGTTGCTTTTGCTGAGGAGCCGAACAGAGTCCAGCCCTCCGCGAAGGTACAACAACATGGCGAAGGGACGACACGTACTCATTCCCTGTACTCAGGGAACGAGGGTTACATACGTAACCAAGACGTTCCCTTTCGTCCTGGGAACTCCAATGTGTTGTCGGGGAGTTCCCTGACGAATTGGGATCCCTAATAAAACGCCATGGTGCTGGCCCCTTCCAGCACCCAGCGACGCTACCCACGCAGTTTCAGAAATACGGTAGCTAGCTAGGGAGTCACACTGTTGTTCCACAAGACCCAATCAGTGGACATTTGAGAACACTGGGAAAGCGTGCCCAACCCGAAGAAGGGGAAGGGAACACTGCAGAAGCCAGCCGCCTGATAAAAGGCCTGGAATACACATATGTACTAGCCCAGGGGGATAGTGAAACATATGGCAGTCCCTGAGGTAGTCCCAATCCAAAGGGAAATGGGAACGTACACAACAGGGACGACAGAATGAGTCTGTCAAGGGGAAGACATGGCTGGACTGCACGTGGCATAATGGGTCACCGAAGAGACCACAGGACATAACACCCAGTCTACACAACAACTCCCTTAGAGGTAGTAGACCTGGCGCCTGGCGGTCCGCCACGTCAGGCACCGGAGGGGTGATGGAGGAACTCCCCATGGAAGACCCAGCCCGAACTCTAGGCATGATTCGTCGACCGAAAAAGCCTGCAGATCCCCGACCCTCTTGAAAGAGGCCAATGCCAACAGGAGCGCTGTCTTAATGGACAGAATATTCAGCTCTACTGTCAGCAAAGGCTCAAAGGGAGGACTTTGGAGAGCTCTCAGTACCAGAGCTAGGTCCCAAGAGGGTACAGAGTGCAAAACACGAGGCAGATTTAACCTCCTAGCACCCTTGAGGAATCTGATGACCAGGTCGTGCTTCCCCACGGACTTACCTTCTACTACATCGTGATGCGCAGCTATTGCTGCAACATACACCTTGAGGGTGGAAGGGGACAGCCTAAGCTCCAACCCATCTTGTAGGAAAGAAAGCACGATTCTGATTGGGCAAGTTCGGGGGTCCTCCTGGCGGGAGGAACACCACTCGATGAACAGGTTCCACTTCAAAGCGTAGAGGCGCCTCATAGAGGTAGCTCTAGCAGAAGTGATGGTGTTTACCACTGCCTGTAGTAGATCACCTAGAACCTCCGCGTCCCGTCCAGGGACCAGACATGGAGTTTCCAGAGGTCTGGACGCGGGTGCCATAGAGTGCCCCATCTCTGAGAAAGAAGGTCCTTCCTCGGAGGAATCGGCCAAGGAGGGGCTGTTGCGAGGAGCATGAGTTCCGTTAACCAAGTCCTGGTGGGTCAATACGGCGCCACTAACAGGACCTGCTCATCGTCCTCCCTGGCCTTGCACAGTGTCTGTGCAAGAAGGCTCACTGGGGGAAACTGCGCAGGTCCCGGGGCCAGCTGTGGGCCAGGGCGTCTGTGCCGAGGGTCCCCTCGGACAGGGAGTAAAACCACTGGCAGTGGGTCGTGTCCGGAGAAGCAAATAGGTCTACCTGTGCGACTCTGAAAACACTCCAGATCAGCCGAACCACCTGGGGGTGGAGTCGCCATTCTCCTGGCAGGGGAGGCAACCATGAAAGCTCCTCTGCCACATGGTTGAGCTCCCCTGAAACATGAGTGGCACAAAGCGACCTCAGATCGCAGTGCGGTCACAGTGCTGTCCATATGGACCAGTATGTGCTTGTCTTTGAGAAAAAGCCTGAGGCGGCACAAAGCCAAGCGTACTGCTTGCAAGTCCAGGCAGTTGATATGCCAATGCAGCTGGGGCCCCGTCCACAGACCCGAGACTGCATCCCCTTTGTACGTGGCCCCCCACCCCATGGCAGAGGCATCCATGAAAACCACAGCATGCCTGGAAACCTGGACTAAGGGCACTCCGGGCCGAAGAAACGCAGGATCCAACCATGGGGAGAAGGTTTGGCGACAGTGCGGGGTTACTTTGACCCTGAACCTGCCGCTCTGCCACGCCCACCTCGGGACTCGATAGTGAAGCCAGTGCTGGAGGGGTCTCATATGTAACAGGCCGAGCGGTGTTACTGTGGCTGCGGCTGCCATATGCCCCAGTAGCCTCTGAAATAGTTTCAGTGGAACCGCAGTCCTGCCTCGAAGGGACCTGAGGCAGGTGAGCACTGACTGGACGCGTTCCTCCGTAAGATGCGCCGTCTGAGCGACTGAGTCCAACTTCATACTGAGATAAGAGATCCTCTGCACGGGGCAAAGTTTGCTCTTGTCCCAGTTGACCTGAAGGGGCTGTAGAACCCGGAGGGACCGGCTCGATTGCGTCCTTCGCCAGCAGGACATCAATCTCTTTCCGCAGGACAGGGGCATCCACTGACCGCACAAGGGTGAAGTGAACGCCCCTGAACCTGGGAGGCCGGCGTGCAAACTGAATTGCATAGCCGAACCGAATGGTGCAGATGAGCCATCGGGACGGACCCGGAAGTGCTAGCCAGGCTTCCAAGTACCGACCCAACGAGCCCACCCGAACCACCGGCGTACCCGCGGAGGGGCAGCGAGGTGGAAGGCAGGGAACCGACTCCAGTGGGAATCTAGCCACTGGAAGCGGGGTCTAGGCGTGAAGTTCGCCAGTTACCTGCTTCCACCGGGGGCAGAAGACAGAGAGAGCCCGTGGGCTTTCTGCTGCGGGCCGCCCCGTGGCGAGGGGAGGGGAAGAGATGCAGCACGAGGCCCTGCCTCCTCGTGAGCTGGTCTCCGCCCCTCCGAATCCAGTTGCTGACCTGAGCGACGCAACCGAGGAAGCGTCGCTGCTATCTGCAGACTGGGAAGAGGGGAACGAAAGCGATGCTGCTCGGAGACAGCATCCACTGCCGTTCGGACCCTCTTGGGTGGAGGAGACTGTGTGCCCGTCAGTCTCGACCAAAGATGACCTGGAGGAGGAAAAGGAAACCACTCTTTTACTTTTTACTTTCACTCTTTAGACTTTGAGGAACAGAAACAAAACTGAACAAAAGATTCTCTGCCCGGCCCTCCCCCAGGAGAAGGAGGTGTGCAGAGGCACCCTCCTGAGCAGTCTCCCATCGCTCCACCAGGTCGCCCGTCTCAGGAACTCTTCCCTCCCCTCCTTTTACCGGAGGGGGCCGGGGGTGCCTGAGCGGGTTGGGCCGCCCTCTTGCGACCAGACTTCCTAGCTCCAGGGTTGGTGGTCTGCGCTGGAGGAGGAGCTGGCGCCGAGGGGCGACCCCGACGACGGGAAGCAGCCGGGGCTTGTACAGCCACAGGAGAAGGAGTCCGCCTCCTGGGCAGGACATGCCGTATAGCCTGCGACTGCTTCTGGGCGGTGGAGAACTCCTGGGCCAAGTTCTCCACCGCGTCGCTGAAGAGGCCGCCCTGGGATACGGGGAAGTTGAGAAGTTTGTTCTTCTCCGCTTCCCTCATATCTGCCAGGGTCAGCCAATGGTGGCGCTCCTGGACCACCAACGCTACTGCTCGCTCGCTCTAGATTCTGGGAGATTTTAACTAATTTGTGGTCGTCAGGGAGTCGCTATCAATCTGCAGGAGACTCCCGAAACTTCCTTGCTTCCTCTGAGCGACGAAAGTGGGCGTACGCTCCCTGGATCAGGTGATGCTCACCATTTTGTGGCTGAACCTGTCCGATGTGCAGGATGTCAGGTGGACCCTTCTGCTCGACTCTTCGGCAGTGCGGTTGAGTGCTTTGCCCAACAGTTCTCAACTAGCCACGAGCAGACTGAGGCTTATTCTGCAACGACAGCCCCGCCGTCCGCTCAGATCCCTACGTCTGAACAAGAATGGTGACTCCATCCCCAGTCGGTCCAGCTGATTTGGGACCAGTTCGGGGACACACAGATAGATCTGTTTGCCTCTCACAACTCGACCCATTGCTCCCAGTATTATTCCCTGACCGAGGGCTGGCCGCGGAGATGCAAATATTCTTTTCCCTCAGTGAGCCTTCTTGCGCAGACCCTGCGCAAGGTCAGGAAGGACGAGGAGCAGGTCATTCTGGTCACGCCGTATTGGCCCACCCAGACCTGGTTCTCCGAACTCACTCTCCTCGTGACAGAACCTCCTTGGCCCATTCCTCTGAGGAAGGACCTCCTTTTTCAGGGAAGGGGCACCCTATGGCACCCTTGTCCCGATCTTTGGAACCTCCACGTGTGGCTCCTGGACGCGACGAGGCAGGTTTGAGTACCCTACCACCAGTTCCATCTTCCTGCCACTTTCCACTGTACCGCAGGGATCACCTGACCTCAGTCTTGGCTCCTCAGCGAAGAAATATGTCTGCATTGCTGCCAGCGTCCTCCTTTATACTCACGAGGTAAGGCGGAGATACACTATAGGCAAATTCCGCTGACCCATGGCATTTCTTTGCCATTGGCTCATTTTATATTGATCAAAGTTGATCGAAGCAAAACCCCAATTGCCATCATCCGACGGAACTTCTCCATTCCCTACTCAGGGAACGAGGGTTACATCCGTAACCGAGACGTTATTCAGTCAAGAGCAGATAGTATTTTTGGCATTACTGTGCATATATTTGATCATTTAAACCTGGTTTAAACCAGCTGCAAAAGAGAACAAAATTCTCTGTGTGCGCGCCTCGGATGTACATTATGTCATTCAGTGCAAGCACCAACCGCATTGAGTTCTTGCATGCTGTCTATGAACACAGAGTGCTTGTTGAAGGCACAGAAGCATACATTGTTTGGTCCGAAATGATCTTTATAGCTTCCTAATTGTGACATTGCATGCTACGGGATGAGGTCCCGCCATACTAATGGACTGATTACACATATGCTTCAAGATGCAACTGCACAGAGGTGTTCCCATAGCGTTGTAACTTCTGAGCATGAATTCCCTTATAAGGGAACATTAATATGTCAGGCTTGTTTTTTAGACAAAAACACATAGCATATAACATTTAAACAAATAGATGATGCTCCTATTAAAAATTAGGCTCACAACTGACCTCATTAAACTTTTATTATTTTTTTTTTTACACTCTAAGGATGAGTGTTATTTCTTATCCAGCCTAGAGCCAAATGCAAGGCAGTGATTTTGTTATTACCCTGTAAAACATTCAGCATCTGAAGAATGATTTCCAAACATGATTTTGCTGCATACATAAACCATATGATGTTCCCTGCTTCATTCCACTTAAAAAGTCAAAGAACAGGATAAGCTCTTTGATGGTGTCGGAATTGTCTCGGCAGGTCGATGGCTCCTTTGGACCCCCTGTGGAATATGTAATTAGACTTCATCCCACGTTGAGGGCAAGAATCATACACAGTGTCTTTCTGAGGTGCAGGAGGTGATAAAATTATAATACATCTCTTTAAATTCCACCCCATGCAAGGGAAAGATAGGATTTATTCTGCAAGGCCGAATAGGGATGAGTGTATATGTGCCTGTGTAGACCGGCAGGCCTTCATAGCAATTAGGCCATGAAGAGAGTGGATGAGAAGGAGAGTAAGAAAGACGGAAAAGACAAGCATCAGGAAAAGTCAAGCGCAGCATCCTCAATCGTCCTGTGCAATGCCTTCATTCCTACTGCTAATGGGCTCCATATTCATTCCTGGGCATGTACAACCAGAAGCCCATGCAACTCATTCTAATGCGGCCTGTTGATGTGCTGCTCAGGCGGAGTTAACAACCTCTCATGTATTCATAGAGTGGCTGAAGAACACACACTTACACACACACGTCAACCGCAGTGTCTGCCCGGCATCTGTTATAGTCACGGTGCCTTTGTGAGAATTAGGGCCACTTTAAGACTTCCCACACTTGATTTCTGTGTCTGAAAGACCTTGATTTGCTGGAGTATTTAGTGTAATACTGGTGCTGTTTGACCATGCAGCAGTGACATTTGCTAGGATTAGTGTGACTACATGAACATTTTTCAAATTATAGATTTGAACCATCATAGCATATGCTTCCAAAACTAATCAAACAAGGACCATATCTATACATATGGCAGAAATAAGCACTTTGGTGTTTTAAAACCGGCCTTAAACACATTCTCACTCTTACTAGTTTAGTTCACTAACACTAAGTCCCCTAACAGTGTATAATTGCATTTCCGCCCCAAAAGTCATTTACACAACATCTCATATGAAGTATTGTGTTTAATAGCATTTGTTTGTATATTTTGAGTTTTTTTTAGTTTGTTTGTAGTTTACATGCTAGTATTTGTTAATGTCATTTTGTCATGTTGATTAGTTTTTATATTTCTATTAATCTATATTTTCATTTTAGCTTTAGGTTTAGTCATTGTAGTACAACTTTAACATTTTAAACTTCTAAGGATATAGCTAACATTTTAAGTATCCTAACTATACATACATGTAATTAATTTAATTAATACTGCAAGTACTTTAACTTATAATTGTATTTCGTTCATTAATTAAATAGGCTCCTAAATCAGTATTTATTTATTGATTTACTGCATTTTATTGAAGTTCACCAATGAAATCAAGCTATGGCTGTTATGATATCAGATTTTTTACTACATGATTATCATGGTCAAAATAATTCATGATAACGATCTATCACAATATATTCTAAAACATGTACTAAAAACGTAAAAATCCATATGTTGATCGCTGACGACTTCTTCACCAGATCCACCATCAAGTGACTTTAACCATATTTAAATTTGTGTTCAGTTATTGCTCTGCAGTAGATCGCTGAGCCATTTCTAGTTTTGCTGATGAAACTTACTATTCTTTTGTTTTCTGTCTGTGGTAACTATAAGTGAAACATCACTTCATCATTCTGTATCAGTCATTATGTGCATTTCCATTACAGATTTGCACAAAACTTTTGCAATATTTTCTAAACGTCGATAAAAAACTATTGCGAAATGACGGCGTTTCCATTAACCGATGTTATGCGACTAAAACGTCTTTTTTCCTCTGGCAATAAGTCATTCCAAAAATCATGACAGTGGACGTTGGTAGGTTTATAACCTATATCACTCCCATGCACCGCACTAGACATTATTGTTATTAGCCTTCAAATGGTCTTCGTTTCCTGTATACACTTCTGGGCTTCGGGGTCTATATGACCCCAACAATTGATTGAGTAATTGTACAAAAAATTTACATTTTTAATCATACAAATAATATATCATTTTTTTTTTGTTTACTTCTCATCTATTCATTAATGCTGTGTTTTTGGAGATATAAATTATTTTAATTATTTACTGTTTTAATTATTCTGATTTCTTTTGATTATTTTAATTTCTTCTATGTAAAGCACTTTGAATTGCCATCGTGTATGAAATGTGCTATATAAATAAACTTGCCTTGCCTTGCCTTGCCTAAAGTACTTTTGTATCCATATACCACACAATTCCTCAACTACACCATTAGCTTGCATATGATATATTATTTTTTTTATGATACATTGCATCTATGCTCTAGAACTAGGCCGTCATTTCTGTGTAAAATTTTTCAGATTTATGCTGGATTTTTCTTTTTCTTTTTGACGCATGAAGAAAATACTGTATATTTAGTTTTTTTTTTTTCACATTTCCCATTCATTTCAATGTGGGGTAATATTGACCCCAATGACTAGAAGCGTAAACATTTTTTTTTTTTACATACCTTCAGAACAACCGAATCAAGCCCAGTTTGTGTGTGTGTGTGTGTGTATAGATAGATAATCTATGAAAAGTCACAAAATCTTGTTCCACTGAGATAAAGGGAATCTTTTTTTGTGTGTGTGTGTGTGTGTGTGTGTGTGTGTGTGTGTTTAGATAGATAATGTATGAAAAGTCACAAAATCTTATTCCACTGAGGTAAAGGGAATCTTTTTTTTTATTAAGTAAAAGTCGATTGGGGTCGTATAGACCCCATGACCCAAATGAGGGTTAATGGAAGGAGACGTGGTGTGTTATCCAAGCATTAATGGCAGGGAAAGACACAGAGTTTCCTCATCCTGCTTGCCACAAAACACTTATGCATCTAGCTGGCAGAGTGCCAAAACTGCACCGAACACAGTCGAGTCAACGCTGGACTAAAATGTCACAGGGAGTGATAATAATGAAGCAATAAGTGTATATTGGTGTATAACAAAACAAAGCAACAAGTGTACTGGTGCATACAGCATGATCAGTTCAGCTGTTACAAGCGGGTTATAGCCTATATACAATCACAGCGTCCGGAATAAATACGCGGGACGAGCGAAGTGCACAAGAACAATAGGGTAGACAACTAAAACCACTGCATACTCAGAAAATTCAAAAAAGTCAAGGGTACAAGACTGTGTACATATTTTCATTTCCGAGCAAAGGAACTACTCATCCCATAAACCACCGCACCTCACTAAAGTCGACTGAAGCCACCGTGAAAGAGCCTTTTGAATGACTTCCAAATCTAACGACGGCCACGTGAACTTTTTCCTCCAGTGAATTTTATATAGTGAATGTGCAGGGAAACTCCTTTTCCTTGATTTACTAAAACGCATTTGCAGCTGCACAGCTAAAACATTGAGCATTTGGCTTGCTCATAGGCTGTGCTGCGGCATTTGCACATCCAATGGTGCGGGCGCCTCTGAGGTGCGACCAATGAACTAGCCCTACGTCGTTACACGATCTTCAGTCTTCATTGACCTTCGTGGGGTTTAACCAGACAGTTACACAATTTCCACCAATCAGATGCATTACTGTGGGATTGTTCAGTATTGTGGGTAATGAAGTACTTATCTAAGAGAAGCGCGAATTAAAGGCATTTATCTTAAAACAAGGTTAGTGCCGCATGAACTTTTGCCATTTATATGAGAATATACAATCGCTTAGTACAGCCGTAGTTGGTTTTACGTCTGCCATGTATGATTACGTTTTTATGGCTCATATCCCAAATGTCAATGGAGAAATTGTATTGAATTCTTACTTCCGGCACCGGCTGTGGGCAGGACTGTGATGCTATATAAAAGCTTTTATTGGACTAACAAGGCTGTTTTCAGTTCTGAAACTTACAGGATATTCTTATAATATGATGACCTCTTAGATGTCAAAAGCTCAAGGAAAATTTGATTTCTCAGTTCATCACCCCTTTAATGCTGTCACTTTTGAAAAACTTCATTTTGGTGGATAAATAATACACTTTGACTGGGATTGGGGGAAATGTGTAGGCTACAAGTCATTTGAAAAGTAGCATAACTAAATAAAGGCAAGTTAAAAAGTTTCCAAGACAGTTTGAAATGCGTCATGTAGCAAAATTATTTGAAATTTGTTAGCATACAATAAAAAACAAATCCTGGGACATAAATGTCATATTTTGAGTTTGTTTGTTCACGTTTAAAATTTGTTTTTGATCATTTGTTTGTTCATGTCTGAGTCTCATTGTTAATCTTGTTTAAGCTGTGCAGTTTTGTTGTTTTCTCCTGCATATCCGTATAGTCTAGTGTTTGTGAATTTGAAGTCCTGCTTCCAGCGAGTATTTCAACTATACAGCGTGACAAACAAAAGTGCCTGAGGTTGAGGAAACACTCATATCTGTCCAGTAAGACATTGCTCATAACTTCGGTTCACAGACACCTCACGTTGCACTGCTTCCTTCACTTTTCAAATCTGCCAACAGAATCTATCATACGTATCTGTTGAGGTGTACTTCACAATATTCCAAAGCCAGAGTGCACTGAGCATTTGGCTGTCTGGACCGTCCCACTGCACACAAAATGAAATGGGATGAATCACTGCTCTTCTCGATCCTCCTGACCCCCACTGTCTCCATCTATCCCTCGCTCAATCGCTCAGCCATGGCTAGAGCACATATGACAGCCTGACCAGCAGCAGTGTTTACCCATAACCACCCCCTTCCATCCCAGGTGGAAGAATAGGAGGAGTGAAAATACTTTTCAAATGACGTTTCTTCAAGAACACATGCATGGCCTGACGAGTGCTCGGCAGACTCAGGAGAGTAAGGTGGCATTTAAGAGTAGCCAAAAACAATGGGAAAGCAATGTTTTAATGTCTGACCGACGTCCTCTAAACATGGCTTTTCCATCTGAGAGCTTTTGCGCGCTGAGTCAAGTGCACTAAATGTGCATGAAAGAGCTGAAGCCCCTCAGGAACACACTGTCTGATACCCACAAGAATCAACTGGCCTTTAAATCCAGCGCTCTGCTGAGCAGAAGAAAACTGAGCCCTTAAAGCACTTTGTGCCAGCTCTTTAACATGCCAAAGGCACTGACAGACAAACTGCACAGTGGCTGGATCTGAATAATGGAACTTTCTCTGTGTCATCATGTTGTGTGTTACATCTCATTTTTCCCCCTTTGTCAACATTCTTTTCCCCTTAGCATCTGTTCTCAAAATAGCTTCAAAAAGCTTTGATAAAAACATTGTTCTTGTTTGTATTGCTGCGCATGTTCTGTTGCAGACGAGTTGAATTATGTTAGATTATATCAACTAGGGTGATATAGTTATTGTAATGGATTGATGCCATTTAACAGAATGACAGCAGGGATTCAACCTTTTGGTCTTGATTGCAATTTGGAAAGATTTATTCACTTTTGCACACTGATGATGTGCTCATGGCTATGTGTGACGATCAGCAGCTGTAGTGCCCTCGAGAGCCTCAGGAGGACACTCCTTCCCTGTTTATTATTTTCATCCTTTCTCTCATTCTCCACCCAGTCTCATTACCTTTGATTTTGTGCACCTGTGTTTGATTATCTTGTTTAGTGCACCTGTCTTAAAGGTTCTCAAAGCGATCCTGGGTGTTGACGTTCGAATATTTTCAAACAAATCGGAGCTAGACCCTCCCTCCTCCGCATCTCATCTCCTCCCCCTCCCTTCCGTGCTTCCTGAAATAATTGTGAACGTGCATAGTTCTAGCTAATTATATCCTTGTGTTGGTTTGGCGAACATAAGCGTCAATTTAGAAGAAAAAAAAACAATTTAACGTTACCCACCTGTCAAGCAAAAATAGAGCAACTGTAAGCCCTTCTGCCGCCGGAGTTCTCGCCATCGTTCAAAAGCTTTGCTACCGATGTAAATTCGGAACTTCGCACATTCTTTATCCGACTTCTTTTTAATTTGTTCCTCAGAACGACGTCTCTTTGGTCGTGTGTCGGTAATTTTTCAAACTTCCCTCTGATGCTTCGCTGCTCTCCTTCACACACACACACCCTTCATCTGCACGTGCACTAACCCCCCAGACCCACCCTCAAATACTTCTTGCCAGTGATTGGCTGGAACACTGTTTGTTAGGTTTCGTGGTCCGGGTAAGACATGATTGTTTTTGTTGCCGTTTGTGGAGCCTGTGGTGTCTACAGAGACCGCGTTTTTTTACAGTGTGTTTAGGGGACAGGCAGCTAGCCGATAGTGAGGAGACGTTTGATGTATGTGACAAAAAATGTTTTGGCCCAGCATCGCTTATAGAACCTTTAAGCCTGGGTAGCCCTTTGTACCATTGTGTAGTTTTGTAAGTGTCACAGCTACTGCACACTGAGCGTTTTCCTAGTTCCTAGTTTCTTGTTTCTTACGGCCGTTTCTTACGGCCGTTACGGCTGTTAGGGTGTATTCACACCTGACTTGTTTGGTTCGATTAAATATAACTCTAGTTTGTTTTCCCCCTAGGTGCGGACCTTTTGGGCAGGTGTGAATACAGCAATCGAACTCAGGTTTGGACCAAACAACCGAACTGAGACCCAGCTGAAGAGGTGGTCTCGGTGCGGTTCCAAACAAACTCTGGTACGGTTCGTTTACGGTGTGAACATGAACCGACCCAATTGCAAGAAAGCACTGCGCCTTTGAGTTTACAGGCTTCCGTAGTCGGAGTTGCATTACGGGAAAGTGATCTGTTGTAGCCTACTACATTCTCTCTTAATGAATACTTTATACCTTATCCGTCCTCTGCGCAGTGCCACTGTCAGCAGGCCATGGTAGGCGAACATGAGAGCATGTTCTCCCCGCCGGAACCGTCTTGCAGCACATCATCATCTTCTCAAAATCCGAATTACAACATTGTATAGATGACATTGTATAATATAATACTCATTAGTTCCCTTTCGTAGTCACTCCGAGTTACGTCGGACTGACGGAGAATGGGGGTTTCGCATAGAAAGCCAATCCTCTTCGAGTATTTAAAAACGAGCCAATGGCATGAAAATGCCTTGGGGCTGCGGAATTTGCATAGCGTATCTCCTTCTATAAAAGGAGGAAGTGAACGCAACCACAGTATGTTTTCGCTTCAGAGCCAAGAGAACTTCTTCACTCCACAAGACAATCTGAGTTCCCTATCGAGGGAACTCAACACTGCGTCGATAAAATCGACTCTTTGGGGACGCTCCCTAAGCGTGCGCCTCTGAAGTATGAATGAAACTAATCCAATCCTGATTGGTGTTGCGTCGTGACGTAACATGTGACAGCTTTCGCTCTTCAGCAAGCGCTTTATGTTGAAACTGTTTGTCTTATTTGGTGTTGTTTGTCTTATTATTGGAAAGAATGGCCAGTGAGCAGTTCAAGAAGTGTGTGCATCCCTGCCCTCGTTACATCACGGGTGGGGACGCACACTCTCTTTGTGTGAATTGTTTGGGAGTGCAGCACGCATGGGCAGCTCTCGAGGGGGCTGCTTGTGAAATGTGTGAGGCTATGCCTATTAGAGTGCTGCGCTCCCGGCTGGCGTGCTTTGACGAGCACGGTCAGGCTCGCGTTCCCCAGGGTTCCGGTCCCGCATTTGTCGAGGCGATGCGGCGACTGAGATCCTGGGGTTCGCAGCGGGATCTGGCGGAGGAGAGTGAGAATGCTGAGGCATTTTCTCGCTCTCCATCGGCTGATCCCGCGGCCTCTGAGAGTGGTGTGGGAGCCCGCGCTGCGGTTTCTCCTGCCCGCGATCAGGTCCCGATGCTTGAGCTGTCTGCTTCTGAGGAAGTGGACGTGCTCAGCATTGATGCGGACGACCGTGATCTCAGCGCGCCATCACGCGGCCTGAATTATGAGGAGCTGGTGGAGGTTGTGACGCGCGCTGTGGCCAGACTAAACATCAGCTGGCCACAACATGAGCAGGAAACGCAAGTCCCAAGTAAAATGGACGAGCGTTACCTGCAGCGCAGGTCACAGCCTCACCGCCGGGGTCTGCCGTTTTTCCCCGATCTCCATAAAGAGATCGCGAGATTGTGGGAAAGACCGCATTCGTCCCGTATTTCGAGTCCCAGTATAATAGATTACAGCAATGTTGTGGGGGCTCGAGATATGGGATATGGGAAGATGCCGAAGGTGGAGGAGGCTTTAGCGAGCTATCTCTCTCCCGAATCGGCGTCTTCCCTAAAGACCCCGGTGTTGCCTAGTAAGCCCTGCAGGGAAACATCTGCATTAGTGGGCAGGGCTTACATGGCGGCGGGTCGGGCTGGTTCATGTCTGCACTCGATGGCGATTTTGCAGGCATACCAGGCCGACCTCCTGAAAGATTTGGATGAGGGGGAGGGGCCTACTCCTGAGGACATCGCGGAGTTGAGGAAGGCCGCAGATTTGTCTCTCCGGGCCACTAGGGAAGCAGCCAGCGCTATTGGCCGCTCTATGGCGGCCATGGTGGCCACGGAGAGGCATCTGTGGCTGAACTTATCTGGAATTAAAGAAAAGGATAGGTCCTTCCTGCTGGATGCGCCGCTTTCGGCTTCTGGCCTGTTCGGCGACGCCGTTAATTCGGTTGTCGACAGGTTTCAGGAGTCGAGAAAACAATCTGCGGCGTTCCAGCAGTACCTCCCCCGGAAAGCGAAGGCCAAATCTAGTAGGGTGGGGCAAAGCGATCAGCCCCAGCCATCAGCCAGCTCCTCCCACAGGGCAGAGCAGAAGGAGAGCGTTTCCTCTAGAGCCCCCCCTCCGGGGTCTTGGCAACAGAGGAAACGCTCCCAAAAACCGAAGTCCTCCGGCCAGAGGGGCGACCTGAGGGACGTCATTCAGGCTAGGAGGACTTCGGAAAAGAGGTCCTAGCCACGGCAGGACTTCAGAGGGCTGCCCCCTCCGCAGTGAGACAACCGAGGTTGTTCTCGCAGCGGGGCCCTCTAGGAAAAGATGCAGGTCCGCCGTTAACAGCGTTTCGGGCCGCATCAATTTCCAGCGAAAAGACGATTTTAAAACATCGGTTATGGTCGCAGGGACCGAATCGACTACAGCCTGCCAATATTCAGCTTCAGGTAGTCGAAGAGAATACCCTGAAGACACCAGAGGCCAGCCTCGAGAGGCTGGTACCCTTAGTAGATTTTGTAGAGGGATGGTATCATCTTCCCAACATATCTCCATGGGTCCTGCAGATAATACGAGTTGGGTACAGACTGCAGTTCGCGCACCGCCCCCCCAAGTTTTCTGGGGTGGTGCTCACTGCGGTGGTCCCAGAGCAGGCTCAGGTGCTGGAACAAGAAGTACAGACTCTGCTGTCGAAAGGAGCCATAGAACGTGTTCTTCCGGTAGACAGGGAGTCCGGGTTTTACAGCCGGTACTTTATAGTTCCAAAGAAGGATGGGGGGTTAAGGCCAATTTTGGATCTCAGGGTGTTGAACCGGTCTCTGAGAAGGTTCAAATTCAGAATGTTGACCATTCCAACAATCGTGAATCAAATCAGGTCCGAGGACTGGTTTGTCACGATAGATCTGAAAGACGCCTATTTTCACATCTCCATCCTTCCATGTCACAGGAGGTACCTGAGGTTCGCTTTCGGGGGCGAAGCATACCAATATCGGGTTCTTCCGTTCGGCCTAGCACTCTCTCCCCGCACATTTACCAAGTGTATGGACGTGGCCCTTGCTCCATTGAGACTTCAGGGGATTCGGGTATTGAATTATCTCGACGACTGGCTTATTCTGGCCCAGTCTCGGGAGATGGCAGTTCGGCATCGAGATGTCGTTCTTGGCCATATTCAAAAATTGGGGTTAAGACTCAATTTGAAGAAGAGTGTGCTAGTACCGTCCCAGGGCACGACCTTTTTGGGAGTCGTGTGGAACTCGATTACAATGCAGGCACGTATGTCTCCCGCACGTATCGAGTCAATTCTGGCGATGGTATCCAGGGTGAAGCTAGGCCAGGCCGTCACTGTGAAACACTTTCAAAGGATGCTGGGCCTCATGGCAGCGGCATCCAACATTATTCCTCTGGGCCTCCTTCACATGAGACCCCTCCAGTGGTGGTTGAAGACCAAGGGGTTCTCACCCAAAGGGAATCCGTTCCGTATGATCAGAGTAACGCGCAAGTGCCTTCAGTCTCTGCAAATATGGAAGAAGCCTTGGTTCCTATCCCAAGGGCCAGTGTTGGGGGTGTCATGTCGCCGGGAAACCGTTTCGACAGACGCCTCCCTTACTGGCTGGGGCGCGGTCATGGACGGCCGCTTTGCCAGGGGTCTGTGGCAGGACCATCATCGCACTTGGCATATAAATTGCCTGGAAATGATGGCTGTGTTCAGGGCTTTGAGGAGCTTCCTCCCAGACCTCAAGGGTCGCCACGTCCTAATACGGACGGACAATACGTCAGTGGTGGCCTATCTGAACCGACAAGGGGGACTCAGATCGCGCCCTCTGTGCAGACTGGCACATCAGATTATCCTTTGGTCCCAGGGGAAGATATTGTCAATAAGGGCAATGTATATCCCAGGGGTTCAGAATCGGGGAGCAGACATCCTGTCGAGGCAGGGGCTGAGGCCCGGGGAATGGAGACTTCATCCGGAGGTGGTGAAGTCGATATGGGAGAGGTTCGGACCGATGGAAGTGGATCTGTTTGCGTCTCGAGAGACGTCCCACTGTCCACTTTGGTTCTCCCTCTCACATCCAGCCCCGCTGGGGTTGGATGCCATGGTACAGGCTTGGCCGAAGCTTCGCCTGTATGCTTTTCCCCCGATCGCTCTGCTCCCAGGGGTCCTGGAGAGGGTCCGTCAAGAGGGCATCAGTCTACTTCTGGTTGCCCCGAGATGGCCGACACGAGTATGGTTCTCGGATATAATATCACTCCTCATAGCTCCGCCGTGGCCGATTCCTCTGAGGAGGGATCTATTGTCTCAGGCGGAGGGCACAATCTTCCACCCTCGCCCAGAGTTGTGGAAGCTGTGGGTCTGGCCTCTGAGGGGGTTCAGTACCTGAATGCTGGCTTATCAGCTGAGGTGGTTGAAACCATACTTAGCTCTAGGGCTCCATCTACCAGGAGATTATATGGCCTCAAGTGGAAGGTGTTTCTCACTTGGTGTGAAGAACGAAGGTTGGATTCAGTAAACTGCCCAGTGGCTTCAGTTCTGGAATTCCTTCAGGATCGTTTCTCTGCGGGTCTCTCCCCGTCCACTCTTAAGGTGTACGTGGCTGCCGTTTCGGCTTTCCACGCGCCAGTAGATGGTGGACCTCTGGGGAGGCACCAATTGGTCATTAGGTTTCTCCGTGGTGCTTGGAGGATGAGGCCGGCGACCAGGTCCAGGGTTCCTGCCTGGGACCTGGCGATAGTTCTGGAAGGGTTGTCCCTCGCTCCCTTCGAACCTTTAGAGTCGGCTTCGCCTAAGGACTTAACGCTAAAAATGGTCTTTCTCTTAGCGATTACCTCTCTTAAGAGGGTGGGAGATCTCCAGGCCCTGGCGGTAACGCCAGCTTGCTTGGAGTTTGCCCCTGGCAAAGTAAAGGCCTTTTTGCACCCGAGTCCGGGCTACGTGCCTAAAGTTCCTTCGAGTACGGCTCGCTCTGTAGTCCTTCAGGCATTCCATCCTCCACCTCATGTGTCGGCGGAAGAAGAGAGGCTTCACTTGCTCTGCCCCGTCAGAGCTTTGAGTGTATACCTGGAAAAGTCTGCTTCTTGGAGAAGATCTGACCAGTTGTTAGTATGCTTTGGGTCACCTAAGAGGGGGCTCCCGGCGACCAAACAAACTATAAGTAACTGGATTGTCCAGGCTATTACTGAGGCTTACAAGGTGCGCGGGGTTCCTTCACCTTTGGCCTTGAGGGCTCACTCGACTAGAGGCATGGCTTCCTCTAGGGCCCTTCTGTCGGGAGTACCTCTGCAGGAGATTTGTGAGGCAGCCGGCTGGGCTACCCAGCATACTTTCATCAGGTTTTATAGTCTCAACCTTCCCAGTACGCCCGGTGCACACGTACTCGGCCCTTGCTGAGGGCCTAATCAGTTTCACTCTGGGGCGGGTCTGTTCGGTGCGTGGCCTAGTGGGTACTCATTCCCCAAAGAGTCGATTTTATCGACGCAGTGTTGAGTTCCCTCGATAGGGAACGTCTCGGGTTATGACTATAACCCTTGTTCCCTGAGAAGGGAACGAGACACTGCGTCGTGTTGCCACGCCCCTTTTTTAGACCCTTGAGCGTCTTGCTTCATCGCGAGGCTAGTGTGTGTTGTGACAGCGTCACTTTTATACTTCCGGGTATGCCGTCACATGTTACGTCACGACGCAACACCAATCAGGATTGGATTAGTTTCATTCATACTTCAGAGGCGCACGCTTAGGGAGCGTCCCCAAAGAGTCGATTTTATCGACGCAGTGTCTCGTTCCCTTCTCAGGGAACAAGGGTTATAGTCATAACCCGAGACGTTTACTACGGTGACTCACCTCTTCGAGACAAGCAACTCTCTGGTGTTGGTGTGATGGCGGTACCCAGCGAGTTTCACATTGCCTGCGATCTGAGCAGTGCTCTGCCAGTGTGTGTGTCTCTCCCTGGTCGCTTCAACATCCGCTGAGTTTCTCCTCTCACTGAAAGAGTGTGCACGCGGCACGTCTTTTTAAAGACGCGTCTTTTTGAAGACGATCTGCCCATGTATTCCTGAGTGCGGTATTCTGATAGAATCAGCTGATGGGCGCGAGCGCTGTTTGACATGTTTGGGCTTTGATCACGCTCAGACAACGCTCGTGGGTGTGTCATGTTCTCTCAGTGGGAACGTGATCATCGCAATGTACAACGGTTGAGACTCAATGAGCTCAGTAGAGTGAGAATCCCCTCATCCACATCCCGAACCATTTTCTCCACGTGAGATAATGCTTTGGCTGGTGGCCAGGGTGACCAAAAAGACGTCAGGTCTGGAACCAAACCGACGAAATTCCTCGGTCCACACCACGTCTCGTGCACCTGGCCTCTTCGGCGGCGCGGTCAAGAACGCTGCCCAACAGTTCTCGGCCGCCCAGAAGCGGACTGTGGCTTACCTGACTTTGCGGTTTCTGCTGCTACTAGCCGCCGGCTCAGATGCTTCAGTCCGCTTGCCGCCGAATGCGCCCTCCTGCGACTTCCGCCCCCTCCCGTCCGGTCCCAGCAGCACCGGGCCGTGCCGTGAGGTGGTCGTACAGAGGTGCCCCTGCCTGTACCAGTTACGGGCAGCTTGGGTATGGTTTGCAGTTCTTCAGGGAGTGGTCAGGCTCACTCCTTCCCCCAGTGGAGGGCTGGGGGAGAATCTTTTCTTCAAAGAGCTGCATTCCTTCTCCGAGCACACAGAGCAAGGTGAAAGTGCGCAACGGCCCCGTGCCTCACCCTCGTTCCCTGAGTAGGGAATGGAGACGTTACGTCTCCTTGCCACTTCTGCTGTACCGCTGGGTAGACGCCTGAGTTCAGTCTCGGCTCAGTCTCAGCGAAGACATACTGCGGTTGCGTTCACTTCCTCCTTTTATAGAAGGAGATACACTATGCAAATTCTGCAGCCATTGGCTCGTTTTTAAATACTCGAAGAGGATTGGCTTTCTATGCGAAACCCCATTCTCCGTCATTCCGACGTAACGTCTCCGTTCCCTACTCAGGGAACGAGGGTTACATCCGTAACCGAGACGTTTCTTCATGTTGCGTTTGTACAGAATAACACAAAATTAGTAAAAGAACAAATATTGCAGTACGAAATATCTCCATGCTGAGCCTTTTTTGCACTTCCTAATTTCCCTAATTGAGAATCCTTATCCAATGAATGGACGACCTTAGCACACGTGTGGTTTTGTTTACAAATATTGGTTCACTTGCAAAAAGAGCAGTGTGAATGTGAACCGTACCCAAAAATAAATAAATAAATACATTAATTAATAATAATAATAATAATAATAATAATAATAATAATAATGTTATTTGGTCCAGACCAAAGCAAGTGAACTATCAGACTTTCCTGGTGTGAATACACCCTTAGTGTCTCTGAGTGTTTTCAAATTTCACAGTTCCTGGACTCCCTGCCTGTATCTAGTTTATCCCGTTTGCCTCATCCCTGCATTGTATGATTTCTGATCTGGACTGCTAACCTGGTTTAGACTTCTGCCTGTTCTCTCGTACCTGTTTCTGGGTCTTCCTCTCAATAAAGCCTGCATTTGGGTCACCACTGTCTGTTTCCACCGAGGACTTCATGACACTAAGCAAATCTTTTATTTATTTTTTAATCAATTGTAATCAATAACATACATGCAACTCACATGACGTTTTGGCATAATTTGCCCCTTAAGGTATATTAAAATGGCCATGAAAATTTGATAAAACAAAATAAATAAATCACTTTATAAAAAGATTTTATACTGATAATATGATTTATAATGATAATATGTTTGGTACACTTGAAATTTTGTTAAATAGTATGTATGTTCATGTAACATATACTGTATTTAAAAATAGATAATTTTTTTATTATTTAATTTAATTTCATTACATTTTCAATACAATCAATAATCAACAGTTGAGAGTTTGAAACATTGTCACCTGCAACTGAGATAAGAGTAAACACATTTATATGTGATAATAAGTCAAAAGGTGAAGTACTAAAAGTACTTTGATGCAGTTTATATGCAGAGTAAAATATCCTATATTTTAGCGGATTCTGATTTGATTGGCCAGGAATTGCAGCGCTCTTCAAATTTAACATCTGTGTGATATTAAAATTAAAAGTACCAAATGATAAACGTAAAGTATTCCCTTCTACTGTTTGGTCCCTGCAACTGCAAAAACAAATATTTTCCAGCAAGTGGCGTTTTGGTTGTGAGTCTCGCAGCTCTGTTTCTACATCCTGTCACATTAATCATTCAAAGCACTCAATATAAATATTAAAACTAATAGCTTCACTATTCAGCTATTACTCCATCATTCCCTGAAATCATCATTAAACATTCAGAGCCTTTTAGAAAATTTACACACTTGAATTTGATGGCAGGGAGAGGAGGCTGTCAGAGCGAGAGGCCCTGGAAGCTTAAATAATAGTGGAAAGCTGTTTATGGAACATGCTTTATTTATTCATCATCTCTGAGTAACGGCTTCAATTTAGAGAGAAAGAGAGAGTAAAGAGAAAGACAGAAAGGAGAGAAACTGGGGGATACCGAAAGAGATACAGGCATGAAGAGAGAAACAGAGGAAAAGGCTGAGAGAGAGAAATCAAAGCGGAGCTATCAAGGAAAAATGCTGAAACATAACTCTTCCCACACTGTTGAAGGGTAGCAGGGAAGTAAATGTGATAGACGCGCTCTACAAAAATCCATGCACAAGGTCAATCAATGGAAAGACTGTGGGGCCAGGAGCAGCTAATGGATTGTGAGAAGGCACCTACAGTTATTATGAATTTTTAAAGTACCTTTAGCAGTTGAGATGGCAATAAATCAATGAGGACTTATTGGGGGGATCAATTATGCACACTTTAAAACATTTAATGACACATAATAAAGAGGTCCCAGGATGCCAGAGTGTGCAAGCTAGAGCCAGGACAGAAGTAAAATTTGCAGAAATGTCACTAAGATGAGCTCTAATGAAGGACCCATTATGGATGACTAGTCTGACAGACGGAGGCCTGGTTTCACTGACAAGGCTTAGATTAAGCCATGATTATTCCTTAGTTCAATTAGGACATTTAAGTAGCTTTTATAAACATGCCAGAGAAAAAAAAATACTGGTGTGCATCTTGAGACAAATCAACGGTACTGACATACTTTAAAGGGTTAGTTCACCCCAAAATGAAAATTAAGTCATTAATTACCCCCACGCTGTACCAACCCCGTAAGACCTTCGTTCATCTTCGGAACACAAATGAAGATATTTTTTATTAAATTTGAGAGCTGTATCGCTACCACATAGGCATCCCAAGGGATTGAAACTTGACGGCCCAGAAAGTCATTGAAGAAAATGTTTAAATATTCTATGTGACTACAGTGGCTCAACTTTAAGTTCATTTAGCGACAAGAATACTTTTGGTGCGAAAAAAACAACAACAAAAAAAGTAACGACTTTATTTGACTATATTCCTTTTCTTCCTTCTGGGCCTGAGACGAGAGTTCAAGAGATTTCCATGACGCATGCGCGAGAACTGAACAGGTAGTAGAAAAATAACGTAGTTCTCGCACATGCGTCGTCGAAATCTCTTGAACTAGTCTTTTAGGAGGGCTGGTCCCAGTGGCCAGCCTCAGCCGTCAACCAGCTCCTCGTATAGAGGTGGTAGGACCTCAGAGGGCTGGCCTCCCCGCTGTGAGGCAACCGAGGTTGTTCTCACAGCGGAGCCCTCAGAAAAAAGATGCTGTCCCGCCATCTCTGATGCTTCGGGCCACATCAATTTGCAACAACAAATGCTATGGCCACAAAAAGAAATTCTCATCTAGTGCCTGCCATTATTTCGCTTCAAGAAGTCGAGAAAAGTGTCCAAGAAATACCCGAGACCAGTCTCAAGAGATTTTAGACTCAAGGCGTATGAACCTGACTCTGAGGAGGTTCAGGTTCAAGATACTCACTATTCCCATCATAGTGAATTAAATTAGATCTGAGGACTGGTTTGTCACCATAGATCTAAAAGACGCTTATTTTCACGTATCCATCCTTTCATGTCACAGGAGGTTCCTAAGGTTCGCTTTTGGAGGCAAAGAATACCAATATCGGGTTCTTCCGGTGGCCTAGCACTCTCTCCCCGAACGTTCACAAAGTGCACGGATGTAGCTCTGGCTCCATTGAGACTCCAGGGCATACGTACAGTATACTCAATTACATCGACGACTGGCTTATTTTGGCTCAGTCGCGGGAGATGGCAATTCGGCATCAAGATGTCATCCTTGCTCATATTCAAAGTTTGGGGTTTGAGACTCAACACAAAAAAGAGTGTGTTAGAACCAGTTCAGAGAACTATGTTTCTGGGGGTGGTATGAAATTCCGTTACGATGCCGGCACATATGTCTCCCGCACGCATCGAGACTATTCTAACCATGGTAACTGGGATAAGACTAGGCCAAGCCATCACTGTAAAGCAATTTCATAGACTGCTGGACCTCATGGCAGCGGCATCAAACATAATACCTTTGGGTCTTCTATATATGAGGCCCCTTCAGTGGTGGCTAAAAGCCAAGGGGTTTTCCCCGAGGGGAAATTCGTTCCGTATAATCAGGGTTATGCGCAGATGCCTTCGTTCCCTAGTAATTTGGAAGAAAACTTGGTTTCTGTCCCAAGGACCAGTGTTAGGAGCGTCATGTCGCCGGAAAAATATTTCGACAGACGCCTCCCTAACTGGTTGGGGCGTGGTCATGGACGGCCACTTTGCCAGGGGTCTGTGGCAGGACCATCATCGCTCTTGACATATAAATTGCCTAGAGATGTTGGCTGTGTTCAGGGCTTTGAGGAGCTTCCTTCCAGACATCAAGGGTTACCATGTCTTGATCCGTTTGGACAATACATCAGTGGTAGCCTATCTGAACCAACAGAGGGGACTCAGATCGCGCCCTCTATCCAGACTGGCGCATCATATAATTTTATGGTCCCAAGGGAAAATATTATCCATCAGAGCAATATACACTCACCGGCCACTTTATTAGGTACCCCATGCTAGTAACGGGTTGGACCCCCTTTTGCCTTCAGGACTGCCTCATTTCTTCGTGGCATAGATTCAACAAGGTGCTGGAAGCATTCCTCAGGGAGTTTGGTCCATATTGACATGATGGCATCACACAGTTGCCGCAGATTTGTCGGCTGCACATCCATGATGCGAATCTCCCGTTCCACCACATCCCAAAGATGCTCTATTGGATTGAGATCTGGTGACTGTGGAGGCCATTTGAGTACAGCGAACTCATTGTCATGTTCAAGAAACCAGTCTGAGATGATTCCAACTTTATGACATGGCGCATTATCTTGCTGAAAGTAGCCATCAGAAGTTGGGTACATTGTGGTCATAAAGGGATGGACATGGTCAGCAACAATACTCAGGTAGGCTGTGGCGTTGCAACGATGCTCAATTGGTACCAAGGGGCCCAAAGAGTGCCAAGAAAATATTCCCCACACCATGACACCACCACCACCAGCCTGAACCGTTGATACAAGGCAGGATGGATCCATGCTTTCATGTTGTAGACGCCAAATTCTGACCCTACCATCCGAATGTCGCAGCAGAAATCAGAGACTCATCAGACCAGGCAACGTTTTTCCAATCTTCTATTGTCCAATTTCGATGAGCTTGTGCAAATTGTAGCCTCAGTTTCCTGTTCTTAGCTGAAAGGAGTGGCACCCGGTGTGGTCTTCTGCTGCTGTAGCCCATCTGCCTCAAAGTTCGACGTACTGTGCGTTCAGAGATGCTCTTCTGCCCACCTTGGTTGTAACGGGTGGTTATTTGAGTCACTGTTGCCCTTCTATCAGCTCGAACCAGTCTGGCCATTCTCCTCTGACCTCTGGCATCAACAAGGCATTTCCGCCCACAGAACTGCCGCTCACTGGATGTTTTTTCTTTTTCGGACCATTCTCTGTAAACCCTAGAGATGGTTGTGTGTGAAAATCCCAGTAGATTAGCAGTTTCTGAAATACTCAGACCAGCCCTTCTGGCACCAACAATCATGCCACGTTCAAAGTCACTCAAATCACCTTTCTTCCCCATACTGATGCTCGGTTTGAACTGCAGGAGATTGTCTTGACCATGTCTACATGCCTAAATGCACTGAGTTGCCACCATGTGATTGGCTGCTTAGAAATTAAGTGTTAACGAGCAGTTGGACAGGTGTACCTAATAAAGTGGCCGGTGAGTGTATATCCCAGGGGTTCAGAATCAGGGAGCAGACATCCTGTCGGGCAGGGGCTGAGGTCCGGGGAATGGAGACTTCATTCAGATGTAATGAAGTTGATGTGGGAGAGGTTTGGACCAATGGAAGTGTATCTATTTGTGTCTCGAGAGACGTCCCACTGCCCACTTTGGTTCTCCCTCTCACATCCAGCCCCACTGGGGTTGGATGCCATGGTACAGGCCTGGCCGAGGCTTCGCCTGTACGCTCTACTTCCGGGAGTCCTGGAGAGGGTCCATCAGGAGGGCATCAGTCTTCTTCTGATAGCCCCGTTCTGGCCAGCCCGGCCCGGCCTGAGTATGGTTCTCCTAGCTGAGTGCCTATGTCAGTTTCACTCTGGGCATTCGTTCCCCAAAGTGTCGATTCTCGACGCAGTCTAGAGTTCCCTCAAAAGGGAACGTCTCAGGTTATGACTATAACCCTTGTTCCCTGAGAAGGGAACAAGACACTGTGTCATTCTACCACGCCCCTTGAGGCCTTGATGGAGCATCTTGCTTCATCGCGAGACTGGTATGTGTTGTGCCAGCGTCACTTTTATGCTTCCGTTAATGCCGTCACATGTTACGTTATGATGCAACACCAATCAGGATTGGATTAGTTTTGTTCATACTTCAGAGGCGCACGCTAAGGGAGCGTCCCCAAGTGTTGATTCTTGCAGTGTCTCGTTCCCTTCTCAGGGAACAAGGGTTATAGTCATAACCCGAGACGTTTTCTTTAAAGGACAACTCCGGCGCAAAATGAACCTTTGGTCTAATTACACATTGTTACCTAATCAACCGTTATCTGAGATTTGTTTTCATGATTGCCGAATGTAAATAGTTTTATCTTTAAAAACAGTTTAGCCTATAACGCTAGTATAATGCTAGTATATAGGGCATAGAGTAATGACAAATAAAAATCGCTTGTTATTACCACTAACAAGGTTCAAAATAGCCCCACATTGGCGCACTTGGATCGGCGTTCGTAGATCGACTGGTAGAGACTATTTTTTAAAGATGGCTTCTTCCTGTATTCGCGAAGTTGACTGTGTGTATAAAATATCTGCTTAATAAACTGTATGGACACTGACAAAGTTCTCAATGCTTCGGTTTGAATGTCGGGGCTCTTCTTATGCTGTCGTGTTTGTGTGGGGCTATTTTGAGCCTTGTTAGTGGTAATAACAAGCGATTTTTATTTGTCATTACTCTATGCCCCATATACTAGCGTTATAGGCTAAACTGTTTTTAAAGATAAAACTATTTACAGTCGGCAATCATGAAAACAAATCTCAGATAACGGTTGACTAGGTAGCAATGTGTAATTAGACCAAAGGTTAATTTTGCGCCGGAGTTGTCCTTTAAGTGAACTTAACATTATACTTATAGTTTATCAATTATATGTTATTTTTACTTTTAGTGTACTCTCGGTAAACTACTAGTTTAGTAGTTTTATACTATGTAAAGACACAAGGCGGGTCTGATCAGGGGGGGGAATTTGCATATCATAATTAATAATTGATAATTAATAATTATTCATACAGATTTGGATCAGACCGGTCTTACATGTTAATTTATTAATTTTACCCATATGCATACATGTGCATGCCCGCAATCAACCACAAATTAATTGTTATTGATTGCAAGGACCACGTTTTACAAGATAGGCAAAATCAATTAGCTCAATAAGTTATATAGCTTGTGAAAACAAATTCTTTGGCCACTAGAATCTGCCTTCCCTGCTCTATAACCAAACACCCTCTTAGGTGTTTATAGTTCTGTAAAGCGTGTAGCTTTAAATTGACATTTCATTGACCCGTATTATGAGCAAGACAATCAGTCAAGGTAAGCATATTTCGTATTTAATAAAGTTACTACTTAAGCATCCACTACGTTACAATGATACATGTATTTACAAACATTAAAACACACACTAAGACGACGCAGAGCGTTTAGACAATGGATACGCGCAAGTTAAGTGAGTTGGAGAGAGAGAGAGAGTGAGAGAGAGAGTGAGTTGTGAGAGAGAGAGTTACGTTCATCAAAACAGTCAGTTAACCTTTCTGGACACCACAAAAACATTTTCTTAATGCTTCTTAGAAGCTCTAAACGAAGGTATACTTGCAAGGCACATTCGGTCTGTGTGAGTCGTGGGCTCGTTGCTCGACCCGTTCGGGCCACGTGTCGGCTAGAGGTGCGCCTGTCCGGCGCGCGTGCGTCACGTGAAGCGCGGCCGCGGCATGTTTGCGCGGCCCGTCCCGGCTCGTTCATGGCTGCTTTGTTCCGTGGGGAGTCACGTGGCGTTCGTCGGCATTTAGCGCCAGTGTTTGAAAGGCTGAGAGTCTTTGAGGTGACGTTACCCGAGGAGATAGTTCGGCAAAGTCCACTTCCTTTCCTGGAAGACGAACTTGGTAGTCCACTTGAGGAAAAGATGAAACTTTTAGACGAACAAAAGGAAAGATCCATCGTTGGATCAGAGTCCCGTGAGGTTTACATGTTGAGCGCTGGAAAGTTCAGAAGAGAGCGAGGGCGGACCTGCGTTCTCACATTTATCACCTTGGAGAAATCCATCCCCTTCCTGTTGGCTTGAGCCAATCGGAGAGTGGATGTTGCACGCGGGAAGCTTTCTTTTGTTCCTCAGCGCGCGCTTCTCGTGGAAGGGGGTGTGTTAAATGAGGGTTTTGCAATAGCAATTTGATCTTCATTGGCAGTACAACGAATTAAAAATACACTTTACTTTACATCTCTATGCATATTCGAGTGTTTCATTCAATAAGCATTCTAGAGATATCAAGGAACATTATGTTATATTAAAGGAATATACACTTATGTTTCAAATGCATGACGAAGGTATTTTTAATTCCTATTTAAACTGTGACCAAACAAAGTTATTTCACTGTGACATGGGGAAGACACATATACATAAAAACCATTGAAAACATTTTGTTGAATGTTTTTAAACACCAAAAGTCCTTCTCTTTGTTCAAAAACATTCCACACATTCCGATGTGTGGGGGAAGTGAAAGGCTTGTGTGTGCGTGTATGTGTTGATGTAATTCGCCTGGCCAAGATTCATTACAACTATGAGTATACTTCAAAGTGTACTTTCATAAACTAAAAAAGTATTTAAAAATTGAACTACTAGTGTTTACTATGGTTACACTTATAGTACACTTAAACATATACTTTTATGCACTAATAGTGGGCCAATTTAGTCCCAAGCGGTACTAAAATAGTACACTTACATGTTTACAACTAGTACATATTGACATAAATATACTTAATATATAATGTATACTTAAAAATATACTTGAACATTACTTAAGAATACTTCATAAAATTAACTTTTCAAAATCTTGGCACCTTCTGTTGAATGAAGGACCCAAAAATTATTTCAAAATGTAATTTTTGGCGAGTATCCACATAAACAGTCAATTGTTTCTTATGCCCGGTACACATTACATGATTTTGGTCTGTCCCAGAGGAAATATGACAAATCCTGGTGATTTGGTTGTGGCTCCGAAACGGTGGTCCTACGTCATTCAGTGAGAGAGGTTCAAAGATGGCGCCTTTATCACAGCCTTGCGACCAAAGATAGCCTGCGATAATTTTTCTGAAAGTGCACAGACAAAGCACTTACGTCGCTTCATAAAATTGGGGTTAAATGGGGTTACAGGGATTACTTTTATGATGTCTTTATTACCTTTCTGGGGTTTTAAAAGTGGTAGTTGCATAGGCTATCAATAGCGGGACAGGAGAACTCCGATTTCATCAAAAAGATAAGATGAACAAAAGTCTCACAGGTTTACGGGTTAGGAAATTAAGGAAAGAACTTTCATTTTTTGGTGAACTAATCCTTAAAATTCCATCAAATTTTCCTTTGTACATTAATAAATAGGAAATGATCAGTGGCTGTATTGTATTGTGGTTCAGGCCATTTGGGCCTTTTAAAAAACAACCAACCAAATGGAAAAAAAATAGAAAAACAAATATCTCTTAAATGTTTCTCAACACAGGAGGAAGCAAATCGTTTCCACATTCTCCCTTGAGATGCGCCTTTATTCTCTTTCTCTAAAATGGCCCCATAATGAAAAATGAAAACGTGACATTTTCTAAAGCTCATTATAGAGATAGCCCCAGGCTTTCCCCTGTGGCACTAATCTAGATGCATTGAGCTCAAAACAATGTTTAAGTAGAGCCACAGCACATTAAAAGAGTCTGAGAAAACCTGTCCCCCCTCTTTGCCCTGCTCCTCTCAGAGCCTGTGACCCAGCCATCCCATGTATTTAAGCTTTTTTGTGGCTGTAGGGGATGTTTTTGTTTAATGGATGACTGTTCTGTCTGTCTCTGTCTGTCTGTTTAGTCATGGCACTAAAACACTTAGCACATCATTTGCAATATTTAAACAATTATCTTCCATCTGTTTAGGACTAAAAGATAATGTTTTACCTTAAACACATATTCAGTCTAAATTAGTGCTTCTCATCTGGTGGGTCACAGCTCAATTACAATATAATGTGTGTAGTTAGGGATAAGATATAGGCTTATCAACAAGGGAGGACAACACGCTTCCCACAATCTTAAAATTAATGTTCCAAAAAGAGGGTTTTCACAGCGATTGGTGTTGGGGTTTGTGGGGCACACAAAATCAGCCACTCAGTTAAGTCATGCCATTGCACAACCCTAATTCGTCCCTTGTTTTTTAAATCAAACTTGCATTGCAACTGAGTTGCTCTGCTTTTACTGTGGATGTTGAGGAGGAGGAACATGAAAGCCACACTGTACCCACCATTCAAGAGTCTCGTCTCGTCATGGCTGCCCTTCCAGAGTCCTCGGACAAGATGGCCGCCTCTATGCCTGTGTCTTCGGACAAGATGGCAGCCTCTACACCTGTGTCTTCGTACAAGATGGCAACTTCCACACCTGTGTCTTCGGACAAGATAGCTGCCGCCAAGCCTGAGCCATCAACCAAAATGGCCGCCACCACGACTGAGTCCTTGGAGATGGTAGTGTTGACCATATGGGCCACGACCACATGGGCCTCTGTCCTGAAGCTTGAGCAGTTGATTGCCAGTTGTTTGTGTAGATGTGTTAGTTCCCTATCAATCAGTAATGTTTGATGTTACGTCAGACCGACTAGGGATCTCGCCTGAGAAATCACCTTTGAGTGTAAACAAAACAAGCCAATGTACATTGTCGACTGAGGTTTGCATTGCAAACCACACCACTCAAAGTTGGTATTAATAGAAGCATGCTGAACTTACTCATTCAAGCTTTTAATTCGGAGCCGAGGTCAATCTTGGACCTTTGTTCTTGAATCGTTCAAGATGTCAACGCAGAGGGACAGGCATGTGAGTAAAAGGTCCTCCCCTCCGGACTGTCTCTGTTTCCTTGCTTCTTCACTAAGGTCCCGGAGGTGGCCATTGCTCCTCTGAGGGAGCACAGTGTTATCATTCTCTACCTTGATAACTTGCTCATTCTGGCCCACTCACAAGAGCAAATGTGCGAACACAGGGACTTGGTGCTCAAGCACCTCACCCATACAGTCAGAAGTTCCCCTAAAGCAAGTGTCCGGGCATGTTGTTGTGCCTCCAGATGCCTCCACCAACGGCTGAGGTGCCAGGTACAATGGGCGTGCTGTGACTGCAGTGCCACATCAATTGCCTCGAGTTGCTAGCATAATGGCTTGCTCTGCACCGCTTCAGAATGCTGCTACAGGGCAGCATATGCTGGTCCGGACGGACATCACTGCGGCCGTTGCATACATCAACCATCAGGGCGGTCTATGCTCCTGTCACATGTCGCAACTCAACCACTATATCCTCCTCTGTAGTCAGCTCCATTCGAGGTCCAGGCGACCACAATCGTGCAGTTGACAAGCTCTCATGACAGCTCACACTCCTGGGAGAATGGAGACTCCACTCTGCTATGGAGGCCAGCAGAAGGAATATCAGAGGTTGGCCCATTAAATTGTGGATACCAAAATCTTGGTGGTGAGAGCTCACTCACGCACTCACGGTACCTCGGTGGCAGACATTTGTAGAGCTGTGGGCTGCACGACACCTAACGGGTTTGCGAGATTTTATAATCTCCGTATAGAGCCTGTGTCTTTCCCTGTGCTGGCTTCAAGTAGAGCCTGTGTCTTTCCCTGTACTGGCTTTAAGTAGGGGGACTATCTTGGAATCTCTTTGTGGCTCCACTCCACTCTTCTTCATGGATAAGGATATCTTATCTTGCTTCCCAGGTGTGTTCCCCACCTGGTGAACCTTGGATATAGTTCATCCAGCACTCTCGGCAGCCATGCTATTCCTAGCGTCAGAGGAATGTGGTTTGCAATGCAAATCTTACTCGTCAATGTACATTAGCTTGTTTTGTTTACGTTCTAAGTTGATTGGGCTCTCAGGCATCATTAGAATAGATGCGTCTTAGAGATTTTCATTCTTTAATGAGCATCATTTGAGATTGGAATTACTGTGGCATTTGAAAGGTAATGTTTTAATAGATAAACAGGTGTTGAGACAAGGGGAAAAATAAATGTACATTATCACAAATCAAACTGAGAGCATGTGCGGGGAATTTTGGTCAGTTTGTATGTTGTTTACATGGTGGTGCTGTAAATTCATTTTTTATTACTTTGGCTCAGGCATCAATCCCATTGACAATTCCTTCCAGATGTTTATGTCAGTCCCCTGTGTGTTTTAGTATCTTTGGATGGCATACTCATCACCGAGTGCACATCTGTCCCATCCATCTCTATCAGACAGAGTCTGTGAAAACAACCTCTTTATCACGACTGATTAAGAAGAGATTCTGCCTTTTGACTTTTCAGATTTGATTGAAATTATAACTTTTCATCATATGCAAGCGATATAGACTCACCTAAACAACCTGTCATTAATGTCACGCTGAAATTCTTGCAGGATTTTCATTTTTCCTTTAATGCAATCCTGGTAGGCTGTTTCAACTCAGTGGGCAGGGTCACAGAGTCTTTTATGAGCAGTGAGCACCAATACTGATTTTGGTCAAAATACAGTAAAACCGGTAATATTGTGAATATTATAACAATTAAAAATAATTATTCTCATTTAAATATATTTAAAACGTGATTTATTCATGAGATGGCTAAGCCTAATTTTGGCAGCTTCTAGTCCAGTCTTCAGTGTCGAATGATCATTCCTTAATGATTTTAATATGCTGATTTGGTGCTCAAGTAGACTTTTTTATTATTACTTTAACAGTTGAAAATAATTGTGCTGCTTAATTTTTTGTGGAAATCATGATTCATTCTTTTAGAAATGCTTTGATGAACAGAAATATATATATATAAAAAAAATCTAACAGTGTAAAAGTATTTACTGCAAATGTTGATCAAATTATTGAAAAAAATAAATAATAAATCTTCCTGAACCTAAACTTTTGACCAGTAGGGCACATCTGAGACTGAATTAAAATGTGAAGTATTTTTTGTCCAGAGTTTTGTGAAGTGTTATATTGTCATCAGATTCAAATGAATGTTGATGAACTGTTAAAATGTAATTATAATATGCACTTGTTTACAGGTACTACTCTCAAGACCTTCACATCAATCAATTTCCGTACTGCAACCGGAAAATGCTCTATACTGTCAGATTGAACAGTTGGACCTGTGAAGAGAGCAATGGACAGGAGTTAAAGACTACACATCAGCCAAGCGATTAGTGGAGGAGAGCAGCGTGTGGGGGAAGAGTGAGTGACAGGCGGTTCATGGCCCTGTGCAGGTAGACGTTCACGCTTGGCTGAGCTGCACTCAGACAGGGGAGATGACCCGGAGTTTGGCCAAAATGTTTACTGGCAGATGTGTTTTAAAGGAGTCCTCCTTAGCTGGTCATGGCAGCGGAAAATACCCTGCTGTTCAGCGCATCTGCAACACTCCACTCGTCCACGGTTCTACCTACAAGAATCCTGACCTTTTAAAAAGAAATGATGGAGAAGCTGGCCATGGCTTGAATTCTTCTTTTTCTTTCTTGTTCTCTCTGTCTTTCTCTCACTCACTCCCTCCTTCCATTTCTTTTTTCCATACCATTGAACCCCTGTCTATATTAGGCTTGAAGGCAAATTCTTCCCCCCTTTGCATCCTGCTTCATATTACTTTTAAGTCTAGTGCTGGCCCGGCCCGAGCCCCTCGGCTCTTGGATTCTGTGCAGCGGTTCGCGTCAGAAGTTACGATTTGTGATGCGCAGATAACATGAGCAAGGATTTGCTGGTGGCTGTTAAGACGTTTTTGCAAACCAAAGCCTGTAATGTGTTATATGATGTGACTGGAAACCAGCACCAACACCAGCAAATTGATGTTTTCCCAACACACAATAGAGTGTGTGTATGACCATACGGTAGTAAGGAGTATCTAAATTTTTGTTCCAGGATTTTCAATTAGACATCACGAATCATCAGTAAGTTTGCACTACAAATTCAAAAATTTTGAACCAACTGAAACCACAAATATGAACAATCAAATTCCTGGTCGCCTTAGAAAAAAGCCATTGAGCCGATTACATAAATATCTGTATTACATTTTTTGAACAAACTATTTTTATTCGGCAAGGAAAAGCTAGACAAGCATGAGCAGACATTTCAACACATTACTTTCCTCAGTGTCAGTTAGCTCATCCTTGTCTAGCCTTTCATTCACATACAACTTGCACTTTTTGCACGATGAAGTGTAGAAAATAAAATAAAAATGCTAGACTTTTTCCAGTCTGGACTGTCAGTGTGCGGTTAATTATCTTGTTTGTTTGCAATTACTTTTTTTGCTCTACACACCTGAAGCAAAGTTATTTTTTTAATCTATTTGGAATTTATTTAACTACACTGTAAAAAGGCCAACTTAAAATAAAGTAACCCAACTGTTTATTGTGTTTGGTTTCGAGAATGGCACACTTTTCTTTAGTTGAAGATCCTTTTGTGTATGTTTTTAAAGTGAAAAAGGGTGGGCAAGAGAGAGCAGGACACATACCCCTTTTCCACCAAAAAAAGAACTGGTTCGTAACCGGTGCTGGTTCAAAGTTGGTTCAACTTGCGAACCACTTCAGAACCTATTTGTGTTTCCACTGACTAGAGCGCCCAGGGAACGACGTCGTTACGTCACTGTGTACGTCGCCATACTAGCTAGAAACGCTTGCAAGTACAACATTACTTTGGGATTATCTCTAACTTGTGTACCAAGAAGGCTTTAAAAACAATTGAAATATGTAAATTTTTTAATCTTTTCGTTTGATATGTAATCTTTTCTGATAAGTTATGTACCCCTTTCTTGTGTCTTTTTTTTCTTTCCATTTATTTGTACTATATTGTGACTGTTTTCTTCTTTGCTTAAAATGTCTTCAATAAAAAAAAAATAATAATAAAAGAAATAGAAATGCTTGCGTTAACTTCAAAAATAACAATTACAAAGGCGGACTCCATAGTGTTTCTGCAAATGTTTCTCTTGGCTTTGCGATCTTTTATTATGGTCAGAAAAGATGTTTAGAACACATCTAAACACGCCCCAGCCCCCGACACAAGCATGACGTGGTAAAAGAACGGTTCTAGTCCAGCAAAGAGTTGGTGCTGCTTTGGAACCAGTTCTCTTGGCTGAGAACTGGATCTTTGGCTGTTGAAACACAAAGAACTGGGTTGTGCGCAGGCACCGGCTCCGAACCGGCTCTCAAAATGCTTTGGTGGAAAAAGGGCTACAGAGGTGAGGTTGTATGGAAAGCTGTTCACTGTATACATGAGCATGATTTGCTGCTCATGTATTTGCTAGCGGTGGGGACACACTAATTTACAATAATTTGGATTCAATAATATTTCAAAAATTTGTGCACATAAATATGCAAATTATTAGTGAATGAGGCCCACTGATTGTGTGAATGTAGCCTGTGAGAGCAGAACATGAAAATACATGGTCATAGCGATGGTGATTTTGGTATTTAAATTACAATGTTACATAGTCTGATGTGCACTGTTGCATGAATATGCATCATGGCATCTACATTGCAGTTAAGTATAATGCTAACCACATGGAAAGAATCTATATGTTTTAACATACTGCAGGTTTTTAATATATGTGACCTATATAAAATTGTCCATTTTCCTATATGTACATCAAATATATGTACATATGTGTACATAAATGATATTATATATATATATATATATATATATATATATATATATACATACATGTGCATATATATGTATATATATATATATATATATATATATATATACATGCATATATGTATCTATAGGTACATATATGCACGTAAACATGCACATATGTATGCACCTATACGCACATATGTATGTTTACTTATATATTAGTATAACGTCTCGGGTTATGACTATAACCCTTGTTCCCTGAGAAGGGAACGAGACACTGCGTCGATAAAATCGACTCTTTGGGGACGCTCCCTAAGCGTGCGCCTCTGAAGTATGAATGAAACTAATCCAATCCTGATTGGTGTTGCGTCGTGACGTAACATGTGACGGCATACCCGGAAGTATAAAAGTGACGCTGTCACAACACACACTAGCCTCGCGATGAAGCAAGACGCTCAAGGGTCTGAAAAGGGGGCGTGGCAACACGACGCAGTGTCTCGTTCCCTTCTCAGGGAACAAGGGTTATAGTCATAACCCGAGACGTTCCCTATCGAGGGAACTCAACACTGCGTCGATAAAATCGACTCTTTGGGGAACGAGTACCCACTAGGCCACGCACCGAACAGACCCGCCCCAGAGTGAAACTGATTAGGCACTCAGCAAGGGCCGAGTACGTGTGCACCGGGCGTACTGGGAAGGCTGAGACTGTAAAACCTGATGAAAGTATGCGGGGTAGCCCAGCCGGCTGCCTCACAAATCTCCTGCAGAGGTACTCCCGACAGAAGGGCCCTAGAGGAAGCCATGCCTCTAGTCGAGTGAGCCCTTAAGGCCAAAGGTGAAGGAACCCCACGCACCTTGTAAGCCTCAGTAATAGCCTGGACAATCCAGTTACTTATAGTTTGTTTGGTCGCCGGGAGCCCCCTCTTAGGTGACCCAAAGCATACTAACAACTGGTCAGATCTTCTCCAAGAAGCAGACTTTTCCAAGTATACACTCAAAGCTCTGACGGGGCAGAGCAAGTGAAGCCTCTCTTCTCCCGCCGACACATGAGGTGGAGGATGGAATGCCTGAAGGACTACAGAGCGAGCCGTACTCGAAGGAACTTTAGGCACGTAGCCCGGACTCGGGTGCAAAAAGGCCTTTACTTTGCCAGGGGCAAACTCCAAGCAAGCTGGCGTTACCGCCAGGGCCTGGAGATCTCCCACCCTCTTAAGAGAGGTAATCGCTAAGAGAAAGACCATTTTCAGCGTTAAGTCCTTAGGCGAAGCCGACTCTAAAGGTTCGAAGGGAGCGAGGGACAACCCTTCCAGAACTATTGCCAGATCCCAGGCAGGCACCCTGGACCTGATCGCCGGCCTCATCCTCCAAGCACCACGGAGAAACCTAATGACCAATTGGTGCCTCCCCAGAGGTCCACCATCTACTGGCGCGTGGAAAGCCGAAACGGCAGCCACGTACACCTTAAGAGTGGACGGGGAGAGACCCGCAGAGAAACGATCCTGAAGGAATTCCAGAACTGAAGCCACTGGGCAGTTTACTGGATCCAACCTTCGTTCTCCACACCAAGTGTGAAAAACCTTCCACTTGAGGCCATATAATCTCCTGGTAGATGGGGCCCTAGAGCTAAGTATGGTTTCAACCACCTCAGCTGATAAGCCAGCATTTAGGTACTGAACCCCCTCAGAGGCCAGACCCACAGCTTCCACAACTCTGGGCGAGGGTGGAAGATTGTGCCCTCCGCCTGAGACAATAGATCCCTCCTCAGAGGAATCGGCCATGGCGGAGCTATGAGGAGTGATATTATATCCGAGAACCATACTCGTGTCGGCCATCTCGGGGCAACCAGAAGTAGACTGATGCCCTCTTGACGGACCCTCTCCAGGACCCCTGGGAGCAGAGCGATCGGGGGGAAAGCATACAGGCGAAGCCTCGGCCAAGCCTGTACCATGGCATCCAACCCCAGCGGGGCTGGATGTGAGAGGGAGAACCAAAGTGGACAGTGCGACGTCTCTCGAGACGCAAACAGATCCACTTCCATCGGTCCGAACCTCTCCCATATCGACTTCACCACATCCGGATGAAGTCTCCATTCCCCGGGCCTCAGCCCCTGCCTCGACAGGATGTCTGCTCCCCGATTCTGAACCCCTGGGATATACATTGCCCTTATTGACAATATCTTTTCCTGGGACCAAAGGATAATCTGATGCGCCAGTCTGCACAGAGGGCGCGATCTGAGTCCCCCCTGTCGGTTCAGATAGGCCACCACTGACGTATTGTCCGTCCGTATAAGGACGTGGCGACCCTCGATGTCTGGGAGGAAGCTCCTCAAAGCCTTGAATACCGCCATCATCTCCAGGCAATTTATATGCCAAGTGCGATGATGGTCCTGCCACAGACCCCTGGTAAAGCGGCCGTCCATGACCGCGCTCCAGCCCGTAAGGGAGGCGTCTGTCGAAACGGTTTCCCGGCGACATGACACCCCCAACACTGGCCCTTGGGATAGGAACCAAGGCTTCTTCCATATTTGCAGAGACTGAAGGCACTTGCGCGTTACTCTGATCATACGGAACGGATTCCCTTTGGGTGAGAACCCCTTGGTCTTCAACCACCACTGGAGGGGCCTCATGTGAAGGAGGCCCAGCACCCTGGACACCATCGCCAGAATTGACTCGATACGTGCGGGAGACATATGTGCCTGCATTGTAATCGAGTCCCACACGACTCCCAAAAAGGTCGTGCCCTGGGACGGTTCTAGCACACTCTTCTTCAAATTGAGTCTTAACCCCAATTTTTGAATATGGCCAAGAACGACATCTCGATGCCGAACTGCCATCTCCCGAGACTGGGCCAAAATAAGCCAGTCGTCGAGATAATTCAATACGCGAATCCCCTGAAGTCTCAGTGGAGCAAGGGCCACGTCCATACACTTGGTAAATGTGCGGGGAGAGAGTGCTAGGCCGAACGGAAGAACCCGATATTGGTATGCTTCGCCCCCGAAAGCGAACCTCAGGTACCTCCTGTGACAAGGAAGGATGGAGATGTGAAAATAGGCGTCTTTCAGATCTATCGTGACAAACCAGTCCTCGGATCTGATTTGACTCACGATTGTTGGAATGGTCAACATTCTGAATTTGAACTTTCTCAGAGACCGGTTCAACACTCTGAGATCCAAAATTGGCCTTAACCCCCCATCCTTCTTTGGAACTATAAAGTACCGGCTGTAAAACCCGGACTCCCTGTCTACCGGAAGAACACGTTCTATGGCTCCTTTCGACAGCAGAGTCTGTACTTCTTGTTCCAGCACCTGAGCCTGCTCTGGGACCACCGCAGTGAGCACCACCCCAGAGAACTTGGGGGGGCGGTGCGCGAACTGCAGTCTGTACCCAACTCGTATTATCTGCAGGACCCATGGAGATATGTTGGGAAGATGATACCATCCCTCTACAAAATCTGCTAAGGGTACCAGCCTCTCGAGGCTGGCCTCTGGTGTCTTTTCGCTGGAAATTGATGCGGCCCGAAGCGCTGTTAACGGCGGACCTGCATCTTTTCCTAGAGGGCCCCGTTGTGAGAACAACCTCGGTTCTCTCACTGCGGAGGGGGCAGCCCTCTGAAGTCCTGCCTTGGCTAGGACCTCTTTTCCGAAGTCCTCTTAGCCTGAATGACGTCCCTCAGGTCGCCCCTCTGGCTGGAGGACTTCGGTTTTTGGGAGCGTTTCCTCTGTTGCCAAGACCCCGGAGGGGGGGCTCTAGAGGAAACGCTCTCCTTCTGCTCTGCCCTGTGGGAGGAGCTGGCTGATGGCTGGGGCTGATTGCTTTGCCCCCCCCTACTAGATTTGGCCTTCGCTTTCCGGGGGAGGTACTGCTGGAACGCCGCAGATTGTTTTCTCGACTCCTGAAACCTGTCGACAACCGAATTAACGGCGTCGCCGAACAGGCCAGAAGCCGAAAGCGGCGCATCCAGCAGGAAGGACCTATCCTTTTCTTTAATACCGGATAAGTTCAGCCACAGATGCCTCTCCGTGGCCACCATGGCCGCGCGACATCTTCAGGAGTAGGCCCCTCCCCCTCATCCAAATCTTTCAGGAGGTCGGCCTGGTATGCCTGCAAAATCGCCATTGAGTGCAGACACGAACCAGCCCGACCCGCCGCCATGTAAGCCCTGCCCACCAATGCAGATGTCTCTCTGCAGGGCTTACTAGGCAACACCGGGGTCTTTAGGGAAGACGCCGATTCGGGAGAGAGATAGCTCGCTAAAGCCTCCTCCACCTTCGGCATCTTCCCATATCCCATATCTCGAGCCCCCATAACATTGCTGTAATCTATTACATTGGGACTCGAAATACGGGACGAATGCGGTCTTTCCCACGTTCTCGAGATCTCTTTATGGAGATCAGGGAAAAACGGCAGACCCCGGCGGTGAGGCTGTGACCTGCGCTGCAGGTAACGCTCGTCCATTTTACTGGTGACTTGCGTTTCCTGCTCATGTTGTGGCCAGCTGATGTTTAGTCTGGCCACAGCGCGTGTTACAACCTCCACCAGCTCCTCATAACCCAGGCCGCGTGATGGCGTGCTGAGATCACGGTCGTCCGCATCGATGTTGAGCACGTCCCCTTCCTCAGAAGTAGACAGCTCAAGCACCGGGACCTGATCGCGGGTAGGAGAAACCGCAGCGCGGGCTCCCACACCACTCTCAGAGGCTGTGGGATCAGCCGATGGCGAGCGAGAAAATGCCTCAGCATTCTCACTCTCCTCCGCCAGATCCCGCTGCGAACCCCAGGATCTCAGTCGCCGCATCGCCTCGACATATGCGGGACCGGAACCCTGGGGAACGCGAGCCTGACCGTGCTCGTCAAAGCACGCCAGCCGGGAGCGCAGCACTCTAATAGGCAAAGCCTCACACATTTCACAAGCAGCCCCCTCGAGAGCTGCCCGTGCGTGCTGCACTCCCAAACAATACACACAGAGAGAGTGTGCGTCCCCACCCGTGATGTAACGAGGACAGGGATGCACACACCTCTTGAATTGTTCACTGGCCATACTTTCTTTCAATAATAAGACAAACAACACCAAATAAGACAGACAGTTTCAACATAAAGCGCTTGCTAAAGAGCGAAAGCTAGTGTGTGTTGTGACAGCGTCACTTTTATACTTCCGGGTATGCCGTCACATGTTACGTCACGACGCAACACCAATCAGGATTGGATTAGTTTCATTCATACTTCAGAGGCGCACGCTTAGGGAGCGTCCCCAAAGAGTCGATTTTATCGACGCAGTGTTGAGTTCCCTCGATAGGGAACTACTAAAACCCATAGCTACTAGGCAACATAAATAGCCCAAATGTATAAATTTACATTATTTATTTATTTAAGAACAATCAAATAGAACAAGACAAAAAATAAGACAAAAAACTGAACAAAACAAAAAATATTTGGGATAAAGGGCTGATCATAAAAAAAAAAAAGATCAGCCCTTTACCCCCCTCCCCTTTTTTTAGCGGCATCGTTGTTTCATATGCTCATGTCCATCATGGGGACTGCATTGTTAATAATCACACGGTCAATCATTTGCATCCAAAGCAGAGAAAATTCATGGATAAAAAAAAAATTTAAGAAATGTGGCTTTAGAAGAGGAAAGGTAAGAGTAGATGGTAGTTAGAGTAAGCAAATACAGTAAAAATAATGTAACAATACCTTATACAGCCTCCATTGATGCCTAATAAACATTGACACAGGTAGGCTATGGTAAAAGTGTTGAACTTTTAAAGTCTTGAGAAGGGAAAACAAAACTTTTATGCATGATTATACTCACCAATAATGGCTGCCTTTTTAATATGGTCAAGGGCGACCTGCTCCCCATCCCCAATGGTGGCTTCCCACCTTAAAGTATATTTCAAAATTATTATGAAATGGAGCAAAAATGAAGGTGGTGAAAGCAATAGTTAATATATATATATATATATATATATATATATATATATATATATATATAAACACACACACACACAAACACATCACATATACATGAGGTGCAAGGAAATACAAAAAGTACCACAAGTAAAAAAAAAGCGATGGTATGCCTGCACAGAAACATAATTTATTCCACAGAATATGACTGACTTGTTTTTTTTTTGTTTTGTTTTTTTTTTTTAAGGATAGAAGAGATTAGGAATAATAAATAATAATAATTCAGCAAAGTCTCCAAATTAAAGGTGCCCAGCACCAGATTGGCTGTAGCAGAGGTGGCAAGGCGGGCTGCTTTCCACGCTTCAGCCTGGCAAAACACCCCAGAGCCCTTTATATCTTCAATCTGGAAAATCATCACAATATCAATTTCTTGGCAACTTTTAGAAACCTTTTCATGTTTCATATTGATCCTTATGGTTAGCTTCCCAATAGTTAATACGTTTTTATGTATAAATGCAGATTAATGATAAAGATATGAAACAAATTAATCATTGCCCTAAACATTATTAAAGGAGAGAAGGAGGAGGACAGGGTAAGGGGAAAGGAGGAGGTTGGATGGACAGATGGGAAGGAGAAAAGACAGTGGGTGGAGAGGAGCGAAGTGGGGCAGGAGGAAAGGATGATTGTCTCTTATAACACTATTGGCTCCTACAAGCACACAGGGTAACACTTTAGAATATGGTTCCTTTGTTAATGAATAACTACACAAGAACCAATGAGTAACACAATATTAACCATCTAGTAACTATTAACTAACAAGAAACTCTGATTAACAAACTAGTAAGTAATAGCGTATAGATGAAAGTGGTAGTTCACTATTAACTAATCAATAACTTATATTTTTTTAATACTTCCCAGAGAACTACTGAAAAGGTGTATTAATAATAACTACTAGTAACTACTATTAACTAAAAGAAACTGACTCAAAAAATGACTCAAGTGTTACTACTGTACATGATGATTTGTGCAAACGTTTGAGATTTTTGGTGAACTTTAGTATACTTTTAGAAAATGTCTTTAGTAACATTTGAGTCATTACTAGTTAGTTCCAATGATCTTCACTTTATAATACGAATCCAAATAATTAGTAATTCCCACAGAAGTATCTAGTAACACTTTCATCTGTGAGCTATTACTTACTAATTTGTTAATAAGAGTTTATTTTTAGTTAATAATAGTTACTAGATTGTTAATATTGTGTTACTCATTAGTTCTTGTGTAGTTATTCAATTATGAAGGAACCGTATTCTAAAGTGTTACCGCACACAGTTTATACCCATTCATTACATAATATGTTATTCACCTGTGTTTTCACTGAGGTCTCAGCTATTGCTGCAGTCTTGTTAGAGACGAAAAACATTGTTAAACTTCAACAATTTTATGCATATGGGGCAAGTAAATTACATATTACCACTATCCCAACATAAAAATCCCTAAAGCTCAGTTGGAGACTTAAAGGATTATTTCACTTTTGAAAAAAAAAAAATAAAAAAAAAACTTTTGCTGATAATTTACTCACATCATCCAAGATGTTCATGTCATTCTTTCTTCGGTCGAAAAGAAATTAAGGTTTTTGATGAAAACATTCCAGCATTTTTCTCCATCTAATGCATTTCAGTGGGAACCAAATGGTTCAAGGTCCAAAAGACACTTTCAGTGCAAACTGTTCAAAGGGCTGGAGAAAAATGCTGGAATGTTTTCATCAAAAACCTTAATTTCTTTTCGCCTGAAGAAAGAATGACATGGAAATCTTGGATGACATGGGGGTGAGTAAATTGAGTAAAATCATGCAACTGGTGTTTGCAATATCATAGGGAGTGGATGCAGTTGAAGGCCACAGTGTTGGGGAGCATGATTGTTTTTGAGGAGGCAATGCTCTGGGCTGTATGCTGCTATAGTAAAGACCAATACGGAGAGATGGTAAGCCACCCTGGTGCTAACACTCACACTCTCCCACCAGTAGGGTGGTCACAGCTCACTGAGCAGCTATCACTGTGGCAATGAGCTATTAAATCCAATACAACCCTCTTAGGCCTCAGTGCCTCAACAGGAACATGAAGTCTTAGAGCAGAATACATTGTTGTATTCATATTTATTTTCACAGTTTTGGAGCCAATAAATAAAAATGTTACATTTAAGTCTCAATATCATAATAACACAAAAGTGTCATTAAAAAAATAGTGTAAAAAAAGTATTTCTGTCAAATAAAAACTTTTTAAGTATCTTTCATTTCGATTTCTTTAAAAAAAAAACCTAAACTAACTCGGTGTACAAACTTTTTTTGTCAAATACTAATTAGCAAAGTCATGTGGTGTTACTTACATTAAATAGGAAATTATGAGATTTAGGGGGCCCCATGTACTCGTCAAGCTTAATAAATCTCTTAAAATATCAGATAATTTGTCCTTTTCATGAAAAGGCATGTTAGCTCAGATTGTAAAATGTCATGCGGTGTAATAACCCGGAAACTAAATTATTTTGTAAATTAACATATATATATATACCTCAAATCAAATATATTCAAAAACATTTTATTATTTTATTTAATGGTTAGACCACATGACGTTTTTATAAAACTTAAAAATGCTACAGCATGTACTTTGTTAACTACTTATTAGTCTCTATTTTTGATTACATTTTTTTAGCTTGTTGCCACTAAAGTATAACAGGAATCTCACTAGGGGGGCTTCTGCGCCAAGGGTATTGTTTTTGCTTGTGAAAAGTCCCTACAGACCAGAAGAGCAAAAAAACAAACAAAAAAAAAACCATCTCAGCCATCACACCTGAGAGAAAATAGAGCTTTAGCAAGCCAACAGCAAACAACTCAAATCTCTCCCAGCCCGAGCTGACAACAGCCAGACAGGCTTTCCCCCGGTGACTGTGCCTGCTGATAATTTACTTTTCTGGGGAGGACATGTTTGTCGGGGAAAACAATTGGCAGGTTAAATAATTGATAGGGGACATTTTATTGAGGCGCACCAAGATTTTGCTGCTGACCCTGAGTCAAGGTCACTGTGGCTGAAGGTTTCATTTCGAAAACTTCTGTCATGAAGGCTTAGAATCACTTAGTGTTGTTAAAACCTCAATTTACAAGCTTAATTCGGCTGGGTGACATGAACAGCTGAACAGCAGATATGTCAAGCTCTGACAGGTTCGAGCCTGACTGTATATAGGCCTAACATTTGCCCACATATATGTAAATTGGAGTTTGCTTGTATTTTCATATCCATACGTCTGACAGCTATATGGCCATCCTGCTCAGTAAAACACATGGGTATGTAAAGCCTAATTTCAAGATAAACCCACTATGAAGTATCCAATTTTACAATGGCATATATCCTTTATTAAAAATAGATACAGCTGGCTTGATGAGAGCAAGTTCAGAACAAATATGGATGTTTAGGTACACCGCTCCTCAGCTTATTGAGGTCATCATTCTTCCACACTCCCGTTAATGCATGACTATTTCATAGTAAATGTCACTGGCAGTTTGCTTAGATCCTCCATCATTTATATAAAGGCATTAATATGTTCTTGGAAAGTTTTAACATAGAGAGAGTAATGTCTGTGCTATGACCTACACAGTTTTAAAGGTTGGTAAATCTGGATTCCAATGAAATATTTACGGTAGATTTGTATTTCTTATACTAAGTACAGTATAAATATACTGTAGTATTCTTAATTATTCTGATGCTTATTAGTATTTTAAAAATGTTTGCTGTTACTGTAAATCAAAGGCATGTGGTATGACCAACATTTAAAAGAATATAGATATCACAAAGATCTTGTTAAGGTCAATAAGTCTCTTAAAATATCAGGTAATCTGACATTTCTTGTGACGAAACAATGTTAGTTCAGGTTGTAAATTGTGGTGCAACACGCCAAAAATGTAAATGTTGTCATGTACACTAATGTATTCAATATATACATGTTCAATATATACATGTTCAATCAATATATATATATATATATACATATATATATATATATATATATATATATATATATATATAAGTTTTTGGTATCACTTTACATTAAAGTACTCTTTTCTATAACCAGTACTCAAAGTGGGTTCTGCAATAATGTAAATTTTTTAATTAAATAATGTAATAATGTAAATTTACATCTGTAATAATGTAAATTTCTAATTAAAATGGTGACCTGTATCCATGTAGTACTGGTACAGTACTGTGTGTGTGTGGTGACTACAGGAAACATTTTGCAACACTGCGAGAGCCTGTTAAACATCGGCATAATTTGCGGGTGGGACATGTCCCCACCACTTTTTGCCAGGGTTGATATTGTCCCCACCACTTTTGAAACATCTCGCGGCACAGAACTAATACAAACTTCACTCGGACACGCGCTTGGTAAAGATCCAGTGTTGTAGTCGAGACCACCTCACTCGAGTCCGAGTCGACACCGAGACCAGAGAGAGTCGAGTCCGAGTCAAGACCGAGTCCATAGAGAGTCGAGTCCGAGGCCGAGTCCGAGACCAGAGACGGTCGAGTCCGAGTCGAGACCGAGACCAGTGAGGGTTGATTACCTAATTTACTTTTATTTACTTAGAGAAATCCTTTTTTTTTTTTTTTACTGAATTTACTTAGACTTTAAAAAATATGATCAGTTTAGGGTAAAAAGGCCACATAGTAGGTGGTGTTAAAAGTAATTTTATTACAATTTGTGATGCGCAGTTGCGCACTAGAAAATCACCAATCACTGGGCGTTTCAATCAATTTAAAGAAATATTTTATTAACATACATTAATAATCATGAAAAATATTTTTAATTGAACTCGAGTGGACTCGGGAATAATTCCGAGTCCTAAAAAAAAAAATGTTAGAGTACGAGTCAATTCCGAGTCCAAATGGACACGAGTCCATGACAAGACCAAGACCATTAAAATATGGTCTCGAGACCGAATCCGAGACGAGTCCGAGTCTCGAGTACTACAACTCTGTAAAGATCTGCCACTGGACCATTAAAGTGCATGCGTGTAACTATCGGATCTATTTCTTCACGTGAAAATTTTCAGTACTAACACATACTAGAACTCATTAAACGACAAATTAAACACAATGTACTATTTAATTGCTGGACATCGGTATGTTATTGTATATAGGTACATCTGATTTATGATTTAGCACTGTATTATTTTAAAGCAAAGTTACACCATGGCTGTTACATCTTTAATTTGGGAGTATAATCCTTCTACTCTCCAATATGTGAATCTTTTTAAACTTAAACTAAACCTTTTCTCAGCGATGGTATTCATTTTTATTTGTGAGACAGTAACTGATCGAGAGGCATGGGTATTATGAAGAAGATTAGCAGTGCACGGTCTTTAAGAGATGAAGTTGGTCTCATCCAACATCTGCCATTCGTTCTGTTTAATTCAGGAGGTTTCCTGTAAGCTGGTGAATCCACTATCACAAGCACCTCTGAGACTCTCTTGCTCCAAGGCTGTGCAAGCCAAATGTTTTTTGAAGTGCAAATGCGATGACGGGAACTGGCTTGATGGCCTTGGCTGTGACACATGCACCCTGGGGCTAGGTCAACAACATCAGGCCTCGCCGATCTAACACAGGTTCCACGGGGAGCCCTTGGACGCGAGCCGCCTGCCCTTCCAGCGCCACGACGGTGGATTGCAACACTAGCACAGGAATCACAATGCAAGTCACAATGCCTCTTCCGTGTCGATACCCCCAACTCCCCCTGCTTTTCTGTACCTTCAGCCTCATGGAGCAGGAAGGTCTGACTCTAACTGTCAGCTGGGGTGTGGAGGGTTTGACCTGCCCTTTCCTGTGGTCAACCCTCTCCTCATTCCAATGCTCGGCCTTCCTCCATCGCGTCACTACCCCTCCAACATCCCACCACAGAGCTGGAAGCTTGCCCAGTACTCCGACAGGGTTGCCCTCTTTCTAGAAAAATTAAACTGCTGGAATTGAAGAGAGCAAAGCCAGAAGGTGAGCACAAGAGAGACCCATGTCTCGCCTGTTACTGTTTAATTAGCCTACTGGGCTTTTGAGGCCTTGAGAAATGGCAGTGTAGATCTGACCTTCCTAATCCCAACCTGCCATAAACAAGTCTCGGGCCCACCGCCCGTCCACTCTGTCAGGAATGGGAGAGCAAGTCCCTGATGTACCTGTCAAAAGACTTAAATCTCACCTCGATTTTCCCCTGAAGGCTTTGGAGGAACCATTTTTAATCCTGCCTTCCCTTATTAGATGCATGATTTTATTGATTCCTTCTCCTCTGCTGCTCTTTATAGCGGTGCTATTATGGTAGAGAAGAATAAAAGAGTAGTGATTTAGAACATTGCAGAGCAGGACTCAATGAAGCCAGGATTGCCTGGGACACTTGGCAGTACAGACGTGTCTTTATCCACTAACACGCAGACATAAAAATGATCAAAACGTCTCAGCTCTTTTTTTGTGATCCCGCTCATCCTCTCCTTAGTGTATCAACGTCTCTGAGAATTTGGAGAAGGTAAAAGCGTGTCTGTTACTTTCATGAAAAGTGAGAATGGTACCCAGCATCGGTAGTGATTATGACACATAAATCAAAGAGGAATATTGCTTGATGTAGCCATACTTCTTTTACTAAACTCAGGAGAGGCAGAAGCAACATAAAGACTGAAGGTTGGTCTTGTAGTGCGATATTATTATTGCTTCAGAGTTCTTTGAAGACAGCTCCCATAAAGAGAATCAATCACGTTAAATCAGGCACTTCAGATTATAAAGTAGGCATGTTCAGTGTCCAATAGTCATACCGAACCAAAGCCATGTAATGACAAAAAATGGAAAACAATGGACTGAATAGATACTTTCACTAGTTTTAAATCTACAGAGCATGTAGAGGCAGGTCTAGCCACCATGTCTTGTAATTGTGTCAAAATGGCAGACATTGGTTCAATCTGCAATTCCTCTACGGGTATAGACATCATCCCCTGAAGAGAAGTTTTGAGTTTGGATATGCCTACACACGAGAGACGTTTTTTTCCCCCGTCTATTGTCTCTCTTATGGTATGGTGCATACCGCTTCGTTCAAATCACAGCTGGAAGATGAGCAGGGACATTTTTTTTCCACGTGTCAAATGCTATCGCCTTCATCTGTGCCACTTTTTCCTGCTCGGACACAGCCCGTCACATGGCCCGGTCCGGCTGTGAGGGTGAAATATTTGGTGACTGTTCTTTGCTGCTCCACACATTGCAGTGATTAATTAAATATGTGTTTTTTAATGGTAATTCAGATGGACAAGGTATTTACATCATTAAGTGTGAAAAGATGACAAATTACATTTTTTGACAACCAATGCAGAGCTACAGTCAGCTTGTCATTAATAATTACATTTTTTCAGACTTGTCATAAAGCTGAATTCTCTTCAGCAAGAAATGTATTCTTAACTTTCAAAGCAGAGATTATGGTAAATTATAGGGATTTTTTAAATGTCTTATTCATGAGCAAAATTTTTAAATTTGCCTTGACTTATTTGTGCTTGTTTGATCAGTGAACAATGAAACTTAGTGATGGCATCCCTCCCCCTCCTAATCCTTTGATGACTTGTAAGTTTGTATAAGGGCTTAATAGAGCTGGATGGTGCTCATGTGTATGATGATCACACAAGGCTTATTTGCTTCCTGTTATAAAATCATCATTCACATATCCAGCTTTGCACATTTTACTTCTTCTGGCATCCATGTGCCTTTCCAATGTATATCTAAAATGAAACATACCTATCATAGTCTCATGCCAGATTTGTAATGATTTGTAAGATTTAACCTTGTTAAATTGGGTCATACAAAAATTACTCCGAATGGGAAACTACCATACTTTTAAAGCCTGTTTACACGAGAACGCTTGCGGGTGAAAACATACAAATATTTTATAGGGTGTGCCTTTCGTTTACACGGCGACAGCGTTTTGGGGGCTTAAAAACACAAAAAAGTGAAACCACCTTCCAGAGTTGAAATCTTAAAAAACGCTCCATTGTCGCATTCCCGTCTAAAAGGTAAAAATTCAAAAATCCGCTAGACAGTGAAGGTTGTACGCAGGAAAATTGGACTTGGTGTTGTTGTCAGTACATTAAGCAATAAGCTTTGTATTTTTAGAAACCCAGTCATATTTTTGAATGGTCATGCTTTATTCCCTTATTTTCCCCTGTGTTTTACTTCCTGCTTATTATGACGTGATGACAAACCGGATCGAACTAACGAGCAATACAGAATATTGTGTGCAGTGCCTGGTTGTGGAAGAAGACAGCCGTTGCATAAGCTTCCTCTGGATTCCAATAGGACTTCATGGATAAACTTTATTTTTAATGACGTTCCAGCTGATGAGGGTAAAACATCGTCGTCTGTTCGCTTCATTTCACTGAGGATTGTTTTGTAAACAAGACTGGATTTGCAGACCGATTAAGAGTAAAGAACGTGCCGTCTATTAAGAATGAGGAGTTGACGTCTTTTTACAGTGCGCCCCCCCTTTCAGCCATGTTGGTAGGTTCCCACGGCAAAACAGTATTGATTACGTGTGTTTTTAGCTCGGTAGTAGAGGAGTTTCTCGCAATACCGCACTGTTTTACCATGCCTGGAAGTAACTGCTGCATTAAAAACTCCTCCAGTCACTCACATGATACATTTGAAAAACATAGAAACAATGGAATTAAGTTTTTGGGGTTACAGAAATGGACACAGCAGGGAGAGTCTAACCTGACGAGAAGACGCCAGATTGCTGGGTTTGCTGATGCCTTTAGTATACGATTGTCATTTGTCACTATTTGCTGTGCCTTGACGAACATAATATGCAAAATTGTTGTTTGAGTGCCTTGTTCATTACTTTTTTTTTATTTCATTGAAATAAATGTTTGAAACAACTTGATATGGCTTAACAATATTTATTGAGAACTGAAATACATAGGCTATTCGGACAACATAAGTTTCATGGACAACATAATTAATAATAATAAAATAATAATACTGTCATTAGTGCAAAAGAATAAATATATTGATGCTGCTTCTCCAAATAGAGCTGTTTTGCACTTTGTCTACTTTTGCAAACTTTGCAGTTTGTTCCTGTAAGGTCCCTTTTCTTTCGCCTTATCTTTTAGCATTGCTTTACTTTCTTCCTTTTTTCTCGTATTCTTAGATCTGTCTCTGTCCTGCCAAAATAATAAATGTGCGAAAATTTAAGAGCTCTGGAACGTTTAGTCGCGTCTATGGGTTCTAAAGGTGTTGCCCCTGGTAACCGATAGCGTCTCCTACCATCATGGACGACCGGCTCAGACCCCTCCCAAATAGGCACGTGACTCCTCATTCTCAATATTGGATCTGACAGGAATTTTGCAACACACGGACTCTTGGTTGATGTATGGGCGAATCCGGTTGCCATTTGACAACAATGGACGTTTTCCCCCACGTACACCGACGGGTGAGTTAAACTTATTATAATATGCAAAACTGTTATCCACTCACAGCAGTGGGCATTTATTTCCAAGTCTTCAGTGCGACACACCCATAAAAACCGACCGTTTTTCAGGAAGGCTCACAACTTGGGTACAAAATACAGTGTTGTAGTCGAGACCACCTCACTCGAGTCCGAGTCGACACCGGGTTGATTACCTAATTTACTTTTATTTACTTAGAGAAATCCTTTTTTTTTTTTTTTTTTACTGAATTTACTTAGAGTTTAAAAAATAAGATCAGTTTAGGGTAAAAAGGCCACATAGTAGGTGGTGTTAAAAGTAATTTTATTACAATTTGTCATGCGCAGTTGCGCACTAGAAAATCACCAATCCGTGTCAATCAATTTAAAGAAATAGTTTATTAACATACATTAATAATCATGAAAAATATTTTTAATTGAACTCGAGTGGACTCGGGAATAATTCCGAGTCCTAAAAAAAAAAAATGTTCGAGTACGAGTCAATTCCGAGTCCAAATGGACACGAGTCCATGACAAGACCAAGACCATTAAAATATGGTCTCGAGACAAGTCTCGAGTACTACAGCACTGACAAAATAGCCTATTACTTATTCATTTTGATGTTTTTGAATGCAAAAACCAAGCGACCGTCTTAAGTTGACCTCAGACAACAATATAATAAAATTTTAAAAGCCAGTTCATGACCCCTTTAAGGGGGCTTTCCTCTCAGGGTCAACAGAGATGGTGCATAATTGCTTTTTACCTGACATCTTTGAAAGACAGGTGCAATGATTAATGCATCCATGGCCAGGATATGATAAAATATGGCATGATTTTAAAAGTGACCTATAACATTGATTATGCAATACACTTTAATTTATTTAGTGCTAATAAAATTGTTAAGTCTTTTTGGAGAGAGAGATATTAATAATGTGACAATATGTCAGTCATCGTTTGATATGGAAAAATGACTAGACCTAGACTACTTGTTCTGAGCAGGCTGTACAAGTGAACAGGCTGTAAAACTGTTGTCTAAGTTACAGACACTCATGGAAAACTGAAGCTAATTATTTAAAAAAATATTCTCTAACATCAGTCAAGTTGTCATTGTTTTTGTCCAACAAGTTGTGAATTTGTTGTAACATTAAAACAGGAGATCATGACTTAATCTGTGCTCTAAGTTATGGTCAGAGCTCCAGTGGTTAGTTTCATCTCCACTGTGGGTGAAGAAACTTTCGGAAGATGTTGTTGCAGAATCACACGAACAATTCCACGATATGCTTTTTTATTGGTTGTTGCATTAAATCTTACCCAGATACAATAGTGCTCTTTTTTGATTGGCTGATAAGCGGCAGGGTCGACTGATGAACTCCAGTGGAGACGCTCTTGATTCCCGCCGGTTCCATAGTGAGAGCGGTGCGGCCAGAGAAATTGCAGCATTTTAAATATATTATAAATAGTTCTTCCGCATGAGAAATACAATGTGTGACGGGAGCGTATTACAAAAGACCCCCCCCACACACCCTACATAAATACACATGCATTATATGTGTGTGTATGGGTTAGGGTTAGTTATGTGTGATTGAAACGTGTACATCGTAGGCTGTATTTGTGTGTGTTTTCTGATGAATGGTTTAGTCTATGATTAGGCTAGGATGGAGGGGTACATTAGCCATACTGAAATTAATTCTCTTAACAGTTAATGATCATATTTAGGAACATAGTTAATTCACTTATTAACTATCTGTCCGGTTTCTAAGTTAATATTTACAGAACATTGCTGTAAATGTAGTCGTTGCTTTCTACGTTATGGGAGCAGTCTATTTCCCTCAAATCATTCATTTGTGCGCAGCGTAATTATTTCTTTTTTCTGAATGGACTGCCACTGCAGACCTCTTTGCGTGATCACGAAGGTAAGCTAATGGCTGAATCAAAATTTATATGCAAGATCACAGGAATCAATAGCTAATACAGCCCAGTTGTGCTAAAATAAATATCATAAGACGTCCATCATCAGATGAATGACATAGAAGAGTTAAGTTAGAGCCGCTAAAGCCAGTGCTACTTCCCATGCGAACATGAACACTAAGCTTTTCCCTCGAAAAATATAGCAATATAGAGTATTTCGTTGTAACCCTGCCTCTCCAAATGCAAATCTGACATTAACAAAATGCAATAGCAGCTTAAAAAGTACTTGGGTATGTGTTTTATTTTATATTTACCATTTAATAATGCAATCGCTGCTGTCTATCTATAGAAGATCATGACAGCCATGTTTTGGAACTATTGGGGCTTACATGAACCATGTGACAGCCGTCGTGGTGACATCAAAGTGTCTAAACTCTTCAGCGAGAGACTGCTCACGTCCCGTCTGCCCAGCGAGATACTGTTCATGTCCCGTCTGCTCAGGCAAAGTCACGTCTCGTCACATCTGTTCAGCCAGAGACTGTCCACGCCACGTCTACCTGGGCAGAGACGGATCAGGAGATGCCCATTCGCATGGCCGCGAGGGCACGGATGGACTATTTGGACCATCTGATTCGGATCCTGGACATGCCTGTGCTCGCTGTTCCAGAGTCGGAGCTAGTGTCCGTTCCAGAGCCAGAGCCGGAGCCAGCGTCCAATGTTCCTGAGCCTCTGCCAGTGCCTGCTGTTCCTGAGCCTGTGCCTGCTGTTCCAGCGCTGGAACCAGAGTCTGCTCCAGAGCCAGAGACAGATCAGGAGAAACCCATTCTCGCAGCCAGGGGAATACCCAGCAACTATCTGGAGCGTCTGGCACGGATCCTGAAAAGACCCTTCAGACCTTTTGTGTCCCTGGTTCCAGAGCTGGAGCCAGTGCCTGTTCCAGAGCCGGAGCCAGAGCCGCAGCCAGTGCCTGTTCCAGACCCTGTGTTTGTTTCTGTGTTTGTGTCTGTCCTTGTGACCATTTCTGTTTTAGTCGCTGTTCCTGAGCCAGTGTCAGCAGTTCCTGAGCCGGTGACTGCTGTTCCAGAGCCGGAGGCAGAGCCAGTGCCTGTTCCAGAGCCATATACTTGATACTGGATGTTCTTTTTAGGCGCGAAATACATGCCTAGCTTTTGCTTAACATCTGCAAACTTATCTTGTTCAGCTGCTAGCGTGTCATTGATGTCATGCACACGCTCTCCTGCTAAATGCAGTAACAAAAGCTTTTTGCCTGGCATCTTCGGTATGTTTACTGCTGTAACATAGTTCTCAAACTTTTGTATCCATTTTGTCCAGCGTGGTCTGACGGAGTTAGGATCCGTTTCATTATCAAAAGCTGGCAGAGCAACCGTGTTTCCAAATGACATTTCTCTGTCCGAACTGCAAACAGCCTTTTTCGGTTTTTCTTTATCTTCGTCGCCAATGTGATGTTCTCGTTGTGTAGGATACACAGGATACAGGATACATTTATTGATTTTCAATTTCCAACCCTATAAAGTTATAAAATAATGAACGTGCAGGCGTTTCCACCGACACAATGTGGTAAATAACAAAACTGATTAGACCATTTTGACCTTATAAGAGGCTATATGATATATATGTTAATAAAATCACATTTAATCAAGTAACTTTTTTGTTGATAAGGCTATCAACATTAAAGAAATCCACGTCTGACTTATAGGCTACAGACGTTATAGTTCATGCCGCGGCCAGTTCTGTCTATCGTTAATCCCTTAATGTAAGTAACTGATTTGGTTTGCAATATAAAATTACTAACCAGATATATCATATGTAGGCTATGGCGAAAACGTTGCCGACGACAGCGACGCGATGCACGGCCTGCGCTCTCACAGAGGGAAGGGAACTGAAGAGTTCCTCATAAAATGGCAGCTTGTTGTGGTTATTTTTCGCTGTCATTTCGTACTTATGTATTTAAATTGACGGTAACATGTCCCTAGATTACATTGAAGAGTGTCATATTGTACACATCTTATAGTAAAATGTCTAGAATAGATTAAATTGAATACAGAAATTGTGGTCTGCTATTCTATATAACTTTAAAGTTAAAATAATGTAAGTTAGCCTGCTAGCCAGGCCGCCATTTTATATAAGAAATGTTTTCTTATCTATCGCGGGTTACCATATTACTTAAATAAATGCACATACATGCATTTAGTCTGGCATATCAGGTTATCTCACTGTTTATACATACTTTAATCAGTCTAACACTGTGTTCACATTAAATGCTCCAGGGAAAAATTAGCGCGCTCAAAATAGCCAGTGCTTCAATGATAATGGCTAACGCTAGCCAAACAAGCCAGACAAACCAACCAACTAGCCTCGACAACATAAAGATATTACTTTAGAAAGGTAACGTTAAAGTAGACTCACTGTATTCCGGACACTAAGACCGTTTACCGCAATTTCTATAAATAAACACTTCACGGCCATTGCATCAATACGTGTCATCTTTGCCTCACCCTCTTCCGACCAACCCAGCTTATAACTTTGTTAAAATATATGTCTTATATATTAGAAATGACATGTAGAGTACTCTACCTTAGTTTATTTCCCTCGCTCGATGAAAAGTGAAGTTCTCTTTGAAGATCGCTCGGTGTATGGTGGATCCCGGTATGGTGGACTCTTCTTGTGATGATGTGATGACGTTCGAAGCACAAACAACCCACGTGCTGGGTCAACGGTGTATGTTGGGTAGATGGGTTATTTTTTCCAACTCATGTGTTGAGTCAAAATCCATATAAATAACCCATAATGGGTCAAACATTTCATAACCCAGCGGTTGGGTTGATTAAATAACCCAGCATTTTTTAGAGTGTAAAATAAAGTGTTACCAAACTTTCTTTCAGCTGTCACATATTCTTTCAATTTACATCATATTTGCAAATCATAATATAAGCAGTACAATTGGTAATTAGTATTTAAAAATTAAAATTTAGAATTTTCAATGTTACTTTTTTTTTCATCCTGTAAATCCTTTATATCTTTTTTGGATTATTTCTTATTGTGTTACAAGCATCCTTAGTCTCCAAATACTGTATGGTTTATAATCTGAAATTGTGAAATGGTGGCAGGCATAATCATAGTCAGTAATGTCCCTTCTTCTGCCTGGCCTCTTGTCTTGTGATCTCTTGTAATCTTTAGTTTGATTTGATATGGAATAGCATGTCTGCACAGGCACATAAAATAGACAGCCACACTAAAGGAACCTGCTGCCTGCCCTTGTTACCCATTCCCACTCTCTAAAGGCTGAGACACTGCCTTCATACTCTGCTCTGCCATTTTGGTTGGCCATTTAGCATTCTGCTACATCGCTGACAGAACAGACCAGTCACTTTCACTGATGTCTTTTGGTAGATCTCTCTCTCTCTCTCTCTCTCTCTCTCTCTCTCTCTCTCTCTCTCTCTCTCTCTCTCTCTCTCTCTCTCTCTCTCTCTCTCTCTCTCTCTCTCTTTTTGTGAGTGTCTTAGACTTTGTTCATTGTTTGAATTGTTGGGTGAAATCATTGTAAAATTGGGTTTTTCGTTTACCAATAGTCTATTTATATTGGGTTGCCGATACAGGAAGTCTTGGCAACAACAGTGTACACTTGCCAATTTTTTAATAGGACAAGCTAAACTAGCAATTTTTAAGACGCATCAGTGCAAAAATGCTGGAGAGGATGTAAGCATGGTGTCTCTTTTTAAGTCTTTGGTGAAGTCAAGAGTGATCATTGAATATACCTATTATCGTAACACCAATAATATCTCTTATTTTGAATGGAGATGGGGTGTTGGAGCAGTTCTGGTGAATATAAGTGAATCAGGGAATTTGGTTTTTAATTGGTGATTTTTGTTTTGTTTTTTATTTATTGGATAATTTTTGTTTTGTTTAGTTTATTCTTGTAAATTAAAAAGTGTTTAAAAGTCAAAAAAAAGTCTCTCTCTCTCTCTCTCTCTCTCTCTCTCTCTCTCTCTCTCTCTCTCTCTCTCTCTCTCTCTCTCTCTCTCCCTCTCCCTCTCCCCCCCTCTCTCTCTCTCTCTCTCTCCCTCTCTCTCTTGTGCCTCATGCCAAACATAACATTCCATCTCCTTTAGTTCCTATAAACCACATTGAACAAGCATCTGATTTTGTTGATAGGCCTATGTCCCCTTATTCTGTCCAGATATCTCTTGGTCCTTTTATATTTCTTTTGTTCTCTGATGAAGACTTGCAAAGGAAGAGAGAATCTCAGTTGCACGCAGAAATCCAATCTGTTGATTAATGCTCCAGCTTTACAGCCTTACGCATCAGTGCACCATCAGTGGGAAAGCTTTTTTCATGGTTTATTTAACAGAGAGTCATTTTGATTAGAGGGGTGGAAAGATACTTTAAGAGGAACAATGACTAGATGGGACTTGTCAGCAGGTTGGCCTTCTTAAGGGACAGTTTCAAGACACAAGGAGGGAAAGAAAGTGAAGAATTGTAGCTAAATGGAGGTGGCTGCTCCTAGAAGACTCCCAGGCACATTAACACTTCTCTTTCCAAGCGATACCACATTGACATGTGTCTCTTGCAATATAAAAGAATTCTGAATCAGTATTTGACAAGTTCTCACTGATTCCATTGGGTCAAAACAGATGAAAAAAATGGATATATCAAGGAATTATTTTTTATTTATCTCTCAAACATTTTCAGAGCTATGATACTCTTTGATTACATATAGGGCAATGCGTCAAATATATAACAACACACTAAATATACCATCTATATTTTTCAGAAATCAATAATACAGAAAATAAAGGCACAATTTATTTTGTAGGAGAATGTAAAGGATAAATAATACCAGCCAGTATGATTTTGTTGAACTAACTCAGAGCATTATGACATATGGAAAGATGACCTTCAGTATGAAATATAAGTTTGATTTTGCCTATGTGTTTTAAATGTGTAAAATTAATACATTTTTGACTGCGTGGACAAGCTGTAAGGAAGCAGCTATGAATTTGATTATATATATATATATATATATATATATATATATATATATTTTTTTTTTTTATTAAACCCATTCACATTGTTATCTGTATGATGCAAATTTGTTTTAGGCATAGTGCATAATAGTATGTTGTATTGAGGAAATCAACTTAAATGGCACAATTGTAATAATATCATTCTACTGACCATCTCTGAATAATTTCAAAGTGAAATTGTTGCTATTTTAAAAAATAATGGCAGGTAAAATTTTCTTTCCCCTTTCCAAGTGTAACAGAAGATAGCTAGAAAAGATGGAGCCTCATGAAGTTCTTCAAACATTACTTACTAGCTAAAGGTAGCTTTTCTCAAAAACTTTAGAAGGAAAGTTTCATCATTGCACTCTTATCGAATATATTTTTATCACTCCTTGCATCACACTAATTACTATCATTCTGCTCATGACACTACTCTGACAGGGGTGAACGCACCATCATCACCACCTGTCTTTGTTTTAATAGGAGCCTGTGCCATCATGGGCACATTCTCAGTGGTGAAAGCGCATTAAAATTGAATGCCATTCAACCACTTCCAATGCCACTAATTGCCTAAAACTACCACAGAGGAACCAAATACATTGTGATAAGCTGGTGAAAGAAAGACCCTGAGCTCCCGTCCCATACTCACCCCTCCTCCTTTTATATTTGCTCATGGGAGCATAAATAAACACAGATTGACACCCATTTCCAATAAATGTCATCCCCTCAATCAATTAATTTCACCTTCAGAGCTGACGTTAAGCGCAGTTAGCTCAGTCAGACTCAAACAGCTGCCATTGATTCTGGCCCGAGTCCTGAAACATCAATACGATTCTCGTATGGAGTCCACTGAAAGCTCCCTGTTCATTGATCACCTTGTTCACAAGCAGGTGGCTCTTCCTCAAAATGCCTCTGAAACATAGGTCCGTGCAGGGCCCAAAATGTTAAGACAGGCAATTCATGACCTGCTACATCACCTGTCAGATGGAGAAAACACTTTACGGGAGATACATCATCGATGACCTGCAACAACTTCAGTTACTCACCTTCTCCTCACGTCCTGCCCTGGCCAGTGCTAAAATGAAAATTTCACACTTCCCCAGCCTCTCAGACTGACTTGAATGTCGCTGATCATGATTGTGGTGGAGATTGTGATGAGATTTGATAAAGTCATACTGTACTACATTCATCCACTGGCAATTTATTTTTCTTTATTTTTGGAGATGGTTCATCTGGCAACACTGTTCTAATTTCACCCCTAAACATTAAGCTTTGTAGTCAGACTGCAGCAAATTCCCCACTGTAATAGAAAACTCATTAGGATTCAGATTGGGTTTGGTGCAGCTTGCGGCATGAGAAGAAATTGGAATGGCTTTTCTACATTTAGCACTTAATGAAACATTCATGTCACATGAAAACAACTGCAAACTATGTCTCATATTTGTTTTCGGAGCCGTCTGTCTTTTGAATATTTATTAGATGATGAAAGCATTGTATTGTAAGAAGGAGCACTCCTCTAATTTAATAAGCATTTTACAGGCTGGGTACATTATTCTGGAGCAAACTCACTGAGGCATTTCTGGATCAAGTGTACACATTTATCTCTGTTTATTTTCCTGCTTATGAGTGTAAATGCTGAATGTTTGACCTCACATTGGGCAAATATCATTTAATGCAATTATTGAAGTAGAACTACATGTGAAAATGCATCTTTAATGTTACTGTGTTCAATATGAAGAAAAGCCTTGACCCTGATGGTACAGTTAATGCCTAATAATTCCTCATTTATGTAAGCCTTTAGTCCGCTGGAGTGTTCATCTATTTAAGCCTTTTCCAAATTCCATGAACTCCGCATGGTCCGGCCCTACTACAAAGAAACTGTCTGGTTGATGCTGATCAATTCAAACCCTCTCCTTCACAGGTTTTAAGAGGAGATATCAGGAATGAAATGCGTTCATTGGCCCTGTTCTCTTCGCATGTTGTTTTATTAACGTCTGAAAGGAACACATGACTTTCACGTGATGGAAGGTTCAAATGATTTAGCCAATCAGCATGAGAGGTGGCCTCTCTCTCTCTCTCTCTCTCTATTCTATATATATATATATATATATATATATATCGGGGTAGGTTGGGATATATAGGTATATATCGGGGTAGCATGAGAGGTGGCCTCTCTCTCTCTCTCTCTATTCTATATATATATATATATATATATATATATATATATATATATATATATATATCGGGGTAGGTTGGGACCAAAATAGTTTGAACTTGTCAGCTTTGCGGTATAGTTCACTACAGAGGGTTTGACTACATCGACCTTGTTGGTCGGTGATAGACACTTGTGTGATGATGAGCAGTAGGTTGGCCTGTAGAGTCAGCAAATCAAGCTAATGATTTTTTTTTTTTATATATTGTTCTTTAAAGGTGCTATATGCATTTTTTTTAAGCGTCCTCTATAGAGGGAATGCATTTGACACAAGACTTTCCCGCGTGACAACCCCCCTCAGCCTGACCGAGTGGCAAAAGATCTGCTGCGTGACTGGATTTAATAGGGGAAAACTGCGGAAATGCGACTAAATCGAACAATTTTATCAATTTAAACTAAATGTTGGACTCAATATAGTGTTCCTTACAACTTACTAAAGATCCAGCGATCCATGGATATTGACATGCAGCCGGGAATCGTGTTGCCTGACATTTATGTTTTCCTGATTTAATAAACTAAACCAAAATAAATACAAAACCTAAACGTAAAGCAAATTTGCCTGTGAACGCTTTATATAAATATAATATAGGTAGGTCTAAATCCGGGTGATCACATATCAGTGTTATATATAGCCATATACATACCATCATATCGTCCAGCCCTAAAACTTTTTCTAATAAAAAAAAAAAACATCTAATAAAGCAGAATATGCAATGATAAATATTTAATTGATGAGCTGATAATGTATACAACAATACAAAATATATGGGTATGGTTTTCCCAGCCTGGTCTCATTGTTAAAACTTAGCTATTTTACGTTTTTGCAAAGATAGAAAACGTACTTTTTAGTACGTTTGGATAGATGCTGAAACGTATAATATAGACGTATCTGCAACATTTAAACGTAACATTATTACGTTTTTACAGCTACAAAACGTAAACTATTTACGTATATTCTATATCATAAAGATATCTGGATAATTTCCCTTTTTACTATTTTATAGATAAATGTAAGATCCCGTAACCCTAATCCCAAACCTATAACATACCCATTTTATACTTAATATAAAAAAGGATAAAACGTAACAGACAGGTGTTGGGAAAGGGCAGTTTTATTAACAATATAGCATTAAAATATATTTTGAGCCACCTACTCCTACCCCTAAACCTACCATAACAATTCCTTAAAACTACGTAAAAAACTACAATTATGAAGAAAAACATAACTAACAGACAAGTATAATCACAATAATTTATTTATTGCGAAAATGTCAAAACCGATACCAAAAGCCGTTCACATGATGAAGCGTTGCAGTCGCAGTCTTCTCTCTGGCAGTATTGTAATAGTTTTGTATGAAGTACAGAGCAGAAATTAAATTACTAATGAAAATGTTAATCCGGCTTCGGTTGGTTCGCGCTTCTCCATTTAAAAATTCAAATGAACTAAACTAACCAACCGTCTACAGTCCTTCATGTCGCAAACTGTGACGAAGCAGGGAAGAGCCAATGAACGTTTGATATCGCTGCCGTAAAAGATGACGTATGGGCGCAATATTTGAATTTGAATTCATCACCAGCGCGGGGTTTGACTTGTAACGTTACGGTCGCTGCTGAGAATGGAGATCACGACTGGATAAGAGGCTGAAATCGCTGAATTAGGAGTTGTTTCTTGCAAACAACTATGGATTCTAAAGATTTGGATTACATCAAACTATTAAAATTGATGTCTTTTGTGAATTTTTGTTGTGTTCTATAGGAGAAAACGCTTTATGTGTCTCAAGGTATATAAACTATTACAAAATGGTTGAACGAGTAACGTTAAAGAATGTATTTTTTAAGGTTTTATAGTGTATTGTTTAACACCTTGGCGAAACGAGCGAAATGTTAATATTTATGAGTATTATATCAATAATGCGACTGAAAACTTCATTAATAAGACAGTGGGATGCAATAGAGTCAAAACATAATGCTACAATATTAATATGCATAAATTGTGATACGTACAATGTGTACGTCGGTGGATTTGTTCAAACGTAAATAAATTACGTTTTTGTGCTGTCAATACGTAAATATTTTACGTTTTAGTACTGTAAATACGTCAGTATTATACGTTTCTGCGCATATAAAACGTAATTATATATACGTATGATAGAACGACACTTTACGTACACATACATACCAGTGATGCGCGGGTCAATGTATAAACAAACCGCAACCGACCGACATTTTCAACTACCCGCCCGCAACTCGGACCGCAAAAAAAAGTAAAAAAATATTGTACCCGACCCGCTTCCTGACCGCATTTTTTAAAAGTAGTAAATGCTTATCGGAGCGTTATTGGGCCATAGACGTGTAACAACACAGCATCGCAAGAAGACGTAGGCCTGGCCTACACATAACAAAGGGAAAGCCAGTAACTTTGGTCATCATATTTCATTATTTCAGCAAATGTCTCCCACACTTTTACTCTTTCTATTTGTGTATTTGCGGAGCTTCCACTCCCCAGTCTTCACCTTTTCTCTTGCCGCCTCCATCTCTGCAGACTGTAGTGATCATAGACATGGCCGGTTCGTGAACGAATCGTTCTTTTGAACCGGTTCTTTTTAGTGAACCGGTCGAACCTATACACTAAATCGAACTGAATCGTTCGAAAAAGTTCGCGTCTTGCGTCAGTGCTGCTCCACAAGTTAGTTACTTACTTTCAGACATGCCTGACAGTCGCCTCCGAATCGAAATAAATCAAAATCCTGAATTCTATTTTACTCCAGTAACTCCAACAGTTCACTGAACCGAGACATGTTGGTGCCACTGTTGAGAGAAGTGATGAGCACGAGCAGCTGATACTGCGCATAGATACTGCGTACTACCGAACGCACAGGGACAGCGGTTCTCGAATAGAACCGAGAACTGTTTAGACTGAGCTTGTGTGTTATCTTCGTGCCAGTTATTCAGCCAATAATGTGTAGGGCTGTGTATTTCATCAAAAATTGTGTCTAGTACTAATACAAATGTTTAATTGGCATCTTTTTTTCAAACGACCCGACCGGCCGCGACCCGAATATCATTAAAAACATTTTTGGATGACCCGTAACTGCGGGTAACCGCGGGTGACTGCAGGCACCCGCTCATTTCGGATCAACCCGCGCATCACTGATACATACGTATTCACATGAGATCACGTTGGGTTTTCCAGCTAAATTCAGCACATTGACACAAAATGATAACTGCAAATCCACCTTTGGCTGACTGGAGTCCAGTTGTTTCTGTGAATTGCAGCGATCCATTTGCTCCTCTTTCCATAGCAGTCTGTACAAATATACCTCCGATGTTTTGTCAAATCTAGTTGTAGGCCTACAGTCAATCGCAAAGCTCTTTCCCACTTTATTTGTGTGTGTTGTGTTTGTTTTTCGCGGCATTCACGCTGAACACATGCAGCCGCTCAGTCTTTTTGCCACTCACTGTGAGAAACTGCAGGCACTCTGGCCGACGGTGACGTCATGCGCATTCCCTCTATAGGTGATGTTTCAGATTGCAACCAATTTTTACAAGAGCGCTTGTGCTCTTGCACGTGCTCGAACAAGGGCGAGCACTCATGGTACACGATCACACTGAGACTTTCAACACATCGGAGAAAGCATCGCTCAACATGTTGGAAGCTAATGTAAACTCCCGCTGCAAGTTACAATAATGGGCTACTTCTATTAGCTTGACGTTGAACTTCCATACTCGTACCATGACAACGTTACATTTGTGGTGCTATCTAGCATAAGGCATTTCACTAACTATTCGTATATCTTTCACAATCAGTGTCAACATAGGTGAATGTATAATATGATAACAAAAATGGTTAGTGAATTAGACTGAACAATTTCAGTGTAACAGTACGATCCTAGGAAGTAACATTACTGTACTGAACATGTCTGGAAATGTGTATTATAAATAATATGACAGTAGTGTGATGAGTGACGTTAGACAGTAGATCTAGTACATAAAAAAAGTTTCATCCTAAAGCACCTACTTTTTTATAGTCATCGTTTTCTGTCTTTTTTTTCATGTCTTATATCTGTTTACAACCCCTTCACACACGCAATAAAAAGGATTCCTTTTAGAAGTTACATATAGCACCTTTAATGTGAATTGAATTTTAATTGCAATTCTTAATGGGTAGACACAGCCTTGTTTGAAAGTATAAAATAAAATAAAATAAAAACATTGAAGTTTGAACACCGTTTCTAAGGACAGAAAGAACAGATAAATATAACAATGTTACAATAAGGGGGTGTGTACTTATATTTAAAATAATTAGCTTGCTGCAACAAAGAGACACAGATAAATACAACAATCTATTAACAATTTATTTTAGCTGATTTACAAACTAGGGTGTTCAGGTATATATAATCTGTGATACTGTAAATATAGTATATTTATCAGGAACAGTATCAGTATAGTCCTACATGTTGAAAGTTATGTCACGTGACTTTTTTAAAACAAGCTAAAAACTAAAAATGCAATAACCAAATACTTGTGTACAACATGAAAAGGGGGAACAGATGAACAGAAAGAAACTAAACATACGGAAACAAGCAACACAGACAAAAAGGTCAAAATTAGAGAGATGGAGATTGTTAAAAATGAATAAAAAAAAGTGAGAGGTGTTTAAACAAGAGGTCTTCATTGGGTGGTTTGCGTTCGGTTTTATCGATTCTGTTAGTTATCCGGGCAACCTCGTGATAAAAGGTTGATGTCAACAGATGATGATGATGATGATGATGATGATTGAGAGGACAATGGACCTGTATCTAAGTCTGAGAAAGTGAAAAATAAATAAACAAATAAATGAATAAATAGAGAAAGTACCAATTATAAAAAAAAAAAAAAAAAAAAAAACAGCACTTGGACACAATGATACAAACAGATTTCGCAACACAGCTAGTAAATAATCTCGATATATTACCATTCACAAGAACAACGAAGCATGAATAGTACACTACCTTATAAAGAAGAAAAAGACTATTTGTTTTTATGTCTCAGTCTTCAAAAAGAGGAGGAGAAAACAAAAGATAACTCCAACGAGTTTACCCTTTACTTTAAAATACCCCCCCCCCCCTTCCTCCATGAGACAACTTGCAAGTACAGTGGGCAGGCGTTCTAAGATTCATTTAGTATATTTTTAACAACAAACCTCATTAATCAGCCGGCAGATCAAAGTGTGACGCTGCAGATGAATTTTAAATATTTAAACCCTCCCCATTCAAATGCTATCACTGATCAAAGCATTTCACTTTAATTTCACAAGTCATTTTTACTGGTAGAGGGAGCTATAAACAAAGACACACACAAAGTCCAATTAAATGTCTGGGATTTCCTGTAAACCTCCCCTACACTGTTTTCATTTCTGAACACTCTTCTCACTTTGTGAAAGTGAATCAAGGGGAAAATGCAAGTAATTAATTTATTTGATTGTTTATATATGAGCTGCCAAGGAACTTTAAAGAAGCCATCAGTCAGTAATAGAAAGTAAACACTTTGCAAGGCTGTTATTTGCACTTTATAGTTGAAAGTGCCTGAGAAAACAAATATAGTTAACCTTTCATTCTTACCCAATTTCTTCTGAAGTTCTGGCTGCATCTGCAAGCTTGGATGCCATTTCTAGTGGACTGTGGTGGGCGTTAACATATAAAGGAGAAAAAAGGAATCAAAATGGTGGAAATGAGTGTCATGCAAAGCACCAGGCTCTTCTTCATTTCTACTGTCTTAATGTAAGGCAGACTACATTTGCTACTTGCAAATTACCTTTATGGTGATTTTCCATTAAAGCCAGCCAGGACAGAGCAGTGGTGAGCATTAGTCAAGCTTACTGGTAGGTCACACCTGTTACCAGAGGCTTTACTTCTATGCAATCTAAATGTGAAGTGTCAGCTCCCCCACAGAATCCTGATTGCAGAAGGAAACGCTCCGGCACCAAATTCATTCTCCGTTCCTGTCGTGTGTGTTAACAGCCAGCCTATTTATAAGCCTGCTTAACTCACAGAGCCTGGGGCCAGGCCATCTGACTCAGTGACTGCAGTAAAACTCCTAATATACACCTTGGCAAACGTCTCCATTAGGCTAAATTACTTTTTCCTTTTTCAAAAGGTGAGGCCATGGCATGCTAATTGGTCCCAATAAAGTTTGTAATCTAATCCAATTAGAGACTGACACTCTGCTCATGGAAACCTTAATTGGGATTTTGTGTCAGTGTGAAGCTGTCAGTAGGAGAGTTATAGGGGAGGAAATAATTCATGATAAATTTGAACAGAGGTGAGGGCTCTTAATAAAATGACCAGCTTCCTGATTGAGTTAACACCTGGGAGAAATCATATTGTCAGTCAGGAACTTAATTATGCACTTTATTGCAACTATTGCATTGTGAAAGAAAAGTCCCAAAATCGTTATTTCATCTAGGAATTTCTTTTTTTTCTTTTTTCTTTTTTTTGAAGATGATAAAGGAGTCCAAAAAAGAGAGCCTTTTTTCTTTTTTTTCTTCTTCTTTTTTTTAACAGTCAGACATAGTGCAGTAGTGAGCAATCTTGAAAATCCATAATTCCAGAAGTGACAAGAGTGATTTACGTGTTTGATCTAAGTGTGTCTGTGAGCGGGTGTGGGTATGTGTAAGTGTATGTGTGTGTATGCGTAAAAATTGTCCTTTCTTTGTCATTTCCATTGTCAAAACCATTGTCATTTCTTGTGTTTTTCATGCATACAGGTTTGGAATGACGTAGACATGAATTTTTGCTTTTGGTGAGCTATTCCTTTAATCCAAGTCCTGTAATGCCTTTATGCATTCCCTCTCATTTTATCGGATTTTATTGAGAATATCAATAACTATCGATTAAGCAAATGGATTTCTTCCAAGGTTAGGGACCATTGAGTGTTGTGCTAGCGCATCTTCCACAGTTGATGTAATATGATGCGTTCTTCATGAAATCTGGATTCCGCACCTCCCCGGCTGTGTGAGAGGAAGCTTTTCCCTGGTGGATCCGCAGGGTTTTCATGAACAGGCAGATGGAGAAAATATTGTTGACATTAAACTGTTCCTCTTTTAAGGAATTGTTGTGACAAGGTGGAGCTCCCATCACTCGAAATAGCAGCTGTGTACTGTTTACAAAGAGGCCCAAAGCAATGTTTGTTTCCATTGAAATGGTGGCAACCATCTCTCTCTGTGTTTCCCCTGATTCTTTGTAATGAAAAAGCTTTTCACATTAGAGGTTCCGCCTTATATGTTGCTGTCATTTGTTTATATTCATCACACCCTTTCTACCGAAGTCATTTAGAATGTACTGGAATGGCATTTATTTAAAAAGCAAACATCATTATATCTTATTTGCAACATCAAGAAAATGGATAAATGTTGTTTCTCTCGCCGTCTCTCCACTTCTAGCTTCAATTGCTGAGTTCAGTTAAGCGAGTTAAAAAACGCAAACTGGTGGAACCCTGAAAAAGGAAACTAATGATTTGTCAGTGTGAAATCTCCAATGGCGAGTCAAATCAATGAGCCGTTCCAGGTTCATAATTACTGTACTTTTTGCCAGTGCAAGGAAAAATCTATAGAGTCAAGTGCATGAAGCGTTAAGCACCCCGTTGTGTTGTAAACAGAGCAAACAGACTTCATGTGATGTACTATATACATTCAGTATCTTCACAGGCCCCTAAATCAGGCTATTTATTATTATTATAGATATACAGTACAGTCATGGTCAAAATTGATGGCACCCCTGGTAAATATGATCAAAACTGGCTGTAAAAAATAAATCTGCATTGTTTATCCTTTTGATCTTTCATTAAAAAAATTCACAAAAATCTAACCTTTCATTGAATTAAAAGAATTGAAAGTGGGGGTAAATCGCATTATGAAATAAATGTTTTTCTCCGAAACATGCTGGCCATAATTATTGGCACCCTGTTATTAAATACCTTTCGCAGCCTCCTTTTGCCAAGCTAACAGATCCGAGTCTTCTTCTATAATGCCTGATGAGTTTGGAGAACACCTGACAAGAGATCGGAGACCATTTCTCCATACAGACTCTCTCCAGATCCTGCAGATTCACAAGTTCATGTTAGTGCTTCTTCTTTTCAGTTCACTCCACACTTCAGGTCAGGGAACTGGGACGGTCATGGCAGAAGCTACCATTTGTGCTCAGTGACACATGTTTGTGTTGATTTTTTATGTTTGTTTTGGACCGTTGACCTGATGGAAGATCCAACCACGGCCATTATAAGATTTCTAGCAAAAGGCGTCAGGTTTTGATTTTTTATCTGTTTGTATTTGAAAGAATCCATAATACCCTGTATCTGAACAAGAAGTCCAGGACCTACAGCAAATAAATAGGCCCACAACATATAAGATCCCACAGTATATTTAAAGGGATACTCCACCGGGTTTTCATATTAAACTATGTTATTCCCTTAATTAAGACGAGCTGATGCATACCTCTCTCGTCTCAGTGCGTGCACTCTATCGCTCTGTATTGCCGCAAAACTATGTTAGCACTTAGCTTAGCCCAGTGCATTAAATATGGGCCAAAAAGAGAAGTGACAAAACACTTCCTCGTTTTCCCTATTTAAACACAGTTACTCGATTAGTGTAACTCGACCTAGGCTGGTGACACAAAATAAAACGTTGTGTTTTTCTGAGCATTTAAAATTGATGACTATATTGTATGGCGGAATACCATAAAAAAGTGCTTTAGAGCACTTCAACTTGGCGCAATAATACCTTCACTCGTGAAAAGTCCTCTTACCGGCTCCCGCTTGTCGCATGTCACGTTGGCTGCATTGACGGAAATAAGAGGGAGGGGGAGAGCGAGGAAGCAGGAGCCGGTAAGAGGACTTTTCACGAGTGAATTTTGCCAATTTTTTGAATGAAAGATCAAAAGGATAAAAATTTCAGATTTATTTTTTTACAGCCAGTTTTGTTCATATTTACCAGGGGTGCCATCAATTTTGACCATGACTGTAATTGAAAACGAATAAAAATGCTAAAAACTTATCTCGGCTGCTTCTCTTACAAACGGGCAGAAAGCTTTTTCTGATATATACAAAATATTGTATATAATGGCAATCCAAAAAAAAAAAAAAAACACTTCAAGAGTAGCACTCTTCCCCCTCCTTGTCTTTCCAATCTTTATTCCTCTTTTTGATGCGCATTCGTTAGTAAGGTAGATTTAAAGGGGGAAAAAAATGGTTAGAGACATCAGAAGGCTGAACCATATTTTATTCATATGTCTTGGTTAATTCGGAGTAAGCTTTCATGAAGATCCCTTTGTGCTAATTAAGGAGGTGTGGAGGAGAGAGGTGAAACAGTGAGAGGGAATATTCTTTGCTCTTAAGTTGAGCACTTTATGCCATGGAAACTAATTTCAACTGCACTATTTTGAGATTTATCATTGTGTACATAATCTCTGTGTTAATCTGTGAAACACCTCTATGACATTTGTACAGTAAAGAATAATGATAAATCCCTCGTAAAAACGTGTGGGTAGTTGCTATTTGCAACAACACAGCAAAAATACTACAGTTCTGCCATATTAGTGTTTACAAATCACTCAGTTGGAAATGCACCCTACTTTGAGTAGAGTTATAAATGGACCACTCATTTTCACCAAAATATGCTTTTGAATTTTGCTAATAATACCTCCTTTCAGCCTTTTCTTAAAAGCCAAATTAAAATTTCATAAGCTGGCCTCACATTTTCATCCCCAGAATCTCTATTAAAAAATGTCTGTCTGATTGCTACTATGGCTACTTTTTTTTTTTCTCTCAAAAGCAGTCAAACGCATACTGCAACCTGGCTAAACAGAAATTTTCTGATTGATTATCTTCTCAGATCTAAGGAAAATATAGGCAGTTTTATGCTTTTCCACACCAAATTACACTTGTTTGTAAATGTCGTAATCATAAAATTAAAAACCAAAAGTCATGTCAAGCATAATCATAATCAACGTTTCATTGTTTGCATAGTTAAACGTACAGTATGCAATTTTTGGCCACCAGGGGTCACTCATTTAAAATAATAACAAAAGACGTACTTTGATGACGTCGGGAAAGAGCGTGGGCTCAAGGGAGTTGTTGTCGCTGTCAATGACAACCAGCTCAGCTCATACCAGAGTGCGCGTGAACGGGCACGTGATTTACACACATAAAAATACGTACAACTTTTTTTTCTTCGTTATTTTCTTTGCTTTATTGGCGGTAGTCCAGTGTTCCCCTTTGTGTTTGGCGGGTTTCGCCGGGTTCCGCAGGAAGTTAGAGAAAATAGAGGAGTCAAAGGTTATGTGGCGCCATAGACGGGCGTCGAAACGGAAATAAAGAAACGTCCCGTGTCTTTTAATCAAACTCTAAATTTCTCCGTATTTTAAAGTTGGTGGACACTGTCGGGATAATGTACTGTAAGTACACATCTAATAGAAATATATAACATAGATACAGTTATTTTTGCTATTTTTAAAGCAGAAAAATACATATTGTGGCTTTAATCACTGGTGGCACTTTTGAATATAGGCTACTCATGCACATCCCAAGTAAAAGTCATATGTATTAGGCAAAAAATCAATTCAGAAATTAATTTTTTCAGGGTTTGTCATTTGGCTGGAGACACCTGTCCAAGGCTTCTGAGAAATTAAAGAGGAAAATACCCCTAGAGTCTACGAGAGCGGGGGCGGAAGATGACTCAATGTTGTACAACATGGTTAACGACTTAGGAATGGAAATGGATATGAGTATGGAGAGTAAGACTAGTTCAAGATCTTCAGTTAGTAAAGTCATTGAACTCCAAGTTTGTGTCTGTGGCTGGAGCAAGGCGACAACGGTCAGGGGTTCGTCCAGGGAAAATGAAATGTTTGAGGGGGAAGGGACAAGGGCCTCACATTGATCAGTACTTCTTACAAAGTCAATCAAGTCAGTCGAATTAAATCCAGGGACAGGAAGCAAACCACAGTTAGCAGGAAATCATCATCCCTGTCATAGAGGAGAGGAGGGCTTGCACAGTTAGTGATTAACATTTTCATACTTGTGAACCCGGTCAGAATAACCAGCATAAGAGAGAAAAGAACCTCAGCGGGCATAGGCCTGGAGTTAGAGTACAGTTGAAAAGTAGCTGGATCAATTTGGGGACATCATTTACGCATATGGAAGTGAGAGGTTTGCTGTGGAAAAAAAGAAGTACAAAGTACAAACTACTCCTGGAATGTCTAGACGGCAGCAGAAAACTGAAGGGTTAGTTAGAGAAAGGAGACAGCTGAGGACGCAATGGAAAAGAGCAGAACAAGTCAGAAGGAAGGACTCAATATCTTACAAAGGGCCATAAAAGATAAGCTGGCAATATTACACATAGCTGAGTGCCTACGGAAACGCTACAGAAAGAAGGAACATGCGAGTTTCTAATTTCTATAAAGACGCAGTCAAATTCGTAAAGAAGTTACTCACCAGTGAGAAGAATGGCACTTTAAAACCATGTAGGATTGAGCTAGAGAGTTATTTTTGAGGACACGCATACAGATGCAAAAAGGCATGAGCCTATGTCAATTCCATCAGACATCCCACCTGTTAACCCACCGGAATACCAAATGGCAGTCTGTGCACCTAAGTGGAAAGAGGTAGAGCAGGCTGTGAGAAAGGTAAGGGCTTCATCATCCCCAGGGCCTAATGGAGTTCCGTACAGAGTGTACAAGAGTGTTTCAGAGTTCTGCGAATTCTGTGGAAATTGATAAAAGTGTCATGGGAAAAACGGTTGTACCTAGAGCATGGCACAGAGCAGGTGGAGTCTTTATACCCAAGGAACAGATGCTACAAGCATCAGTCAGTTTCATCCTATTTCACTATTAAACTTTGAAGGTAAGAAAAGTTTTCTTCAGCATTATTGCCCAGAGATTGTCCACCTACCTACAGGCATTCCAGGGTTCTCATGATGCTTCGAACGCATCAATGTTATCTGGCAACGAATTCAATCAGCTAAAAAGGAGAGTAAGGAGCTCCATGTGAAATTCCTGGATTTGTCTAATGCAAATGGTTCAGTGCCACATGAGCTTCTTTGAGCAGCATTTGATTTTTTCGGAGTACCAATGTCTATAACAAAGTTAGTAAAAGCCTATTTTGGAGATTTGCATTTTAATTTCTCAACTCCAAAATTCAGCACTGCATGTCAATGCTTAGAGGTTGGAATAATGGCAGGATGCACCATTTCTCCACTGGCTTTTACCATGGCAATGGAAGTAATCATTGGGGCATCAAGATGGGTAGTAGGAGGAGAGCGCTTGGCTTGTGGGATACGACTACCACCAATCAGAGCAACAGTAGCCTGCACTAATCCGTTATTGGGGAAGTTAACAGATAATATTGAATGGGCACAAATGCAATTTAAGCCCCCTAAATCAAGGAGCATCTCGAGAGTTAAAGGAAAAGTAGTAGATAAAACATTCTTCATTGAAGCTAGGGTATACAATTTCAAAGATTGTTCATTATTAATATCCTTGTTTAGATGCTGGTTATGGTTATATAGTACAATCCTAACAACATGAATAGAAAAAGAATGAAAAAAATCCATTCACTCTATTGGCTGTACAGCCGCAGAAAAGTTGACCAATGTAAGCTGTGCGGCCGCACAGCTTATATTGGTCAACTGCTCTCATCCAATCACCAGCTCCACTTGAAACTCCGCCTGGCGCTCGCGTCTCCAACCCAACCGCACCCGCCCCCGCCCCCTCCATGCACGAGCAAACAGCTGACAGACTGTCTATGGTAGCTAGCTAGTAGCGTCAGATCAGCAATGGATAAAAATATAAACGACAACAGCAAGCGGCCCCTGCTTGCCCCTACTGTAAAGTTTGGACGAAAGAGAAAGTCTGTGGAGGAAAGATCAGAGATTAAATAGAAATGTGAAGAACGCCGGAATCTAAGTAGGATAAATATAGCGTCCTTCATTGACCGTTGGGGAAAGCTTCAGGGAGATCTGGGACTGAAAACGACGCTGACACGGATGACTTTTTGTTGAGCAGGTAAACATTTATTTATTCTTTTATGCTGTGACATGTTACATGGCTTTTTATCAGTTTGACAACTTGCTCATGCTGCCGGTCGGCATTGGAATGTTAGCCGTTTAGCATCGCCTATCACGGGTCAAAGTAATTATATTTCTTGTTTGAGGTTTCTGTTCGAGCTGATCGGAATTTGAAAAAGATGCGCTGCGTGCTACAATAACAATTACTGAAAACCTTAGCAATACTAGTAGTATTATAATGGTGGTGGGGAGTTTAGAACATTTCATGTGTTGCTACTCTTGCGTTGACGTGAACTCAAATGTGACATACGTCAGGGATCAGGTAGCACAGAGGGGAGGGGGGTGTGTGTGGAGGGGCGGGATGAGTTTTTTTAAAACTTCCCTACCGTCTCGACTGATAATTAACATCATGGACCATAGCTTTAATGGTGAGGCAATACCAACAGTTTCTGAGAAGCCAGTGAAGAGTCTTGGGAGATGGTACGATGGGGATCTAAAGGACACAGTTTGAGTGGGAGAAGTTAGACGACAATCAGTGGAAGGGTTGAAGAGCATTTAGCTGTGCTCTACCAGGCAAACTAAAGCTCTGGTGCTTTCAGTTTGGTCTACTGCCGAGGTTGCTGTGGCCACTGACTGTGTACAAGGTTTTTTTTTGACAACAGTGGATACGCTGGAAGTGTTAATAAGTTCATACATCATGAAATGGTTGGAAGTTCCACGCTGCCTCAGCAGAGTGGGACTTTACAGTAAAGGAATATTGCAGCTGCCAGTCTCTGCTTTAACCAAGGAGTTTAACCCCTAAAATCCACTGGATCCTTCTACGACGCGTAACGTCAGCACCACGTTTTTGATGCGTCCACTGGAAGCGTCTCAGAGGCGTTTTAGCAGTGGCGCGTTGGTGACTTCTTCAGTCTCCACTGGGTGTTTTATTTTGAAAATCTACCGGATCCTTTATGCCGTTCTGTGTCTGAATTCCTGCCCGGTACGATGTGCTCTGTGCTGCTTGACGTGGCAAGCAGCGAAAATAGACCTGCTACCTATTCTCTGCGGAGCGGAGAGACACTTCTGGGAAGCTTCTGATTCGCGCTGCGTCGGCAGCTGGTGGACTTAAGGGCATTGACTATAATGGCCGCGATTAGCTCCGTGCTGTAGACAGATCCAGTGGATTTTAGGGGTAAATGTGCCAAGGTCAGACTGGAAATTAAAGTAGAGTCATGCGACAAATGTGTAAGGGAGGCAGCCCCTGTGTTAAAAACTGGTAGAAAGTGGTCAGCAAATAAATCTGTAGTAGAGGCAAAGGCTGGCCTTCAAATTGGGGATATCGTGGGACAGGTAGAGCATGGAACAGGGGGTTTCGGGCTCAGTTTAGCTCCTCCTAAATGGCACAAGGCAGGCCCAGCTCAAAGGAGGAAGCTGGTAGTCAGTGAGATGTGAAAGCAGGAGGAGAGGATGAGGTGTATAAAGGCCATTTCCCAGGCCAAGCAAGGAGAGTGGATGAGATGAGAGAGTGTGGAACAATGCAAGATGGGCTGGAAAGACTGTTGGTCAAAGGAAGAGAGTAGGATCAGTTTCCTTATTAGGTCAACATGTGATGTTCTCCCATCACCACAGAACCTAAACCTCTGGGTAGGAGAGGATCCCTCTTGTCCTTTGTGTTCATCACCTGCCACATTTAGGCACAATTTGACAGGATGTAAGGTGGCTCTTAGTCAAAATGACTAAGTACTGCAATGTTTGGCTTTAGCATTGGAAGGCAAGTGTAGTATGACCAATAAGTTGCCTCTAGTAAAACATTACAAGCAGAAGACAATATTCCTCCACCCAGGTGATCAACCACCAAGCAAAGGTGTTAACACCAATTCTCGCCCAGGACAACTAGAAGCTGCTAGGGACTGGAAGATGCTGGCTGATCTTGATCAACGGCTTATTTTTCCACCTGAGATTGCCACCACTAACCTATGACCAGATATTGTTTTGTGGTCTGGATCAGCACGCACTGTTCAACTGATAGAGTTAACAGTGCCATGGGAGGAAGAAACTGTGGTATGCTCAGCTGGCCACTGAAGCAGAACAGCGAAGATGGAGAGTCCAGGTTTATCCAGTGGAAGTAGGTTGTCGAGGTTTTGTTGCATACTCTACAACTCGGTTCCTCAGAGACCTCAGAAACTTGAAGAGTCTGTTGGTTTATTTGTATAGGTTGCATAGTATTTACAGTCATTACGTTCCTGTGTATATATTGAGTGAATGACGGGTGGTTGGGCAGATATTGTGTTTTGCGGTAGGTGGTATGCCATATGGAACTGTTGCCACTGAAAGTGTATTAACTCAACAGTGGGGCTCGACAGCCTTAGTCAAACTGGTTGACGCGTATGGTTGGGTTGCAGAGAGATTGTGAGATTGTGGGTAGGTCTCAGGAGGGATGTAGAGGTCAGTAAGCTGGACTGAGTTGAGTGGGGGACAGAGGGGGGTGACTTTCGGACGCCAGAGTCACTGTTGAGCCCTCTTGAGGTGTCGTGGGCTAGTCCAGGGGTTCTCAACTCCAATCCTCGCGACCCACTGCTCTGCATATTGTGTATGTCTCCCTTATTTAACACACCTGATTCAGATCCTCAGCTCGTTAGCTGCTCTGCATATTGTGTATGGCCGTTTCTCAATATGCGTACTTGTCTGTACTTGTGTTCTTGTGGACTTGTGAAACGTCATCAGTCGCTGCCGAAGTACTGTTCCAATTCAAAGTTCGCATCTAGCCAAGTCCACTTCAAATCCCCGGATGTGTTCTTGATCCGCCCCGTTTACCGAGGATGCATCGAGAGGTGACTTGTGTGGACTTGAGATAGCCAGGTATCCCAGAATGCACCACGCACCAACCAGCAAGCGTCAATGGGAGAGGAGAAAATCCGCGAAATATCAAAATACTACTGTTATTGAGTCATGAAATGTAATTTTAAGAGTGTTTCAGGCGAGAATGTGGTTGTTTAAATCTCAAATCTGTAGTTTATTTATAAAGATAGCGCCTATATTGTAAAATGCATCTGACGTTTTCGGAGTTCTGACATCCAAGCCTTCAGCGGACACTCAGCGAGATCAACCCCGCCTGGAGCAGCTTATCCTCGGCTAGTGCTTCTGACGTTTGCCGCCGGCTCTGATCTCTCTAGTCTAGTCGATAAACCTTGACCTATAATAATTCGTCTTGTGTATAAGTCTATCATTGGTCTCATTAAACTATAATTTGTTCCATGGCGCAAAAAAAAAAAATAGTTTTTAAGGTTTCATGGCTATTTTTTTTATATTGTCTTCACTATATGAACAATAAAATAAAATGACATAACCCTGTCTCTGTTTGATAAATGTCAATAAAAATCCAATGTTTCATATTTTTAAAATGAAAACAAAAAGATCATGTTCATTTTGTTATAAATATATGCAGTGAAGAGAATCGCGTTGCCTGAACCACATGGCCATTAGGCTATTATAGGCTATGTTGTTTTTTGTTAATGAAGAGTCAGAGGGGTGTTTTATAACATATTTCGTCTTATTGTTGACGAAAAGATGCAGAGTTTTAGCAAATTTCGTTTTATTGTTGCCTAAAATATAGACTAGAGCGTGCTGAGTGACGCGATCAAGTACGCTCTGTTCCATTTGCAGAAGAACCGGACTTGCGTCCTCGCATCCTCGGGAGTTCGTTCTCCGGAGTCGAACTTGCAAGTCTGAACTACCAAGGACGCAAGTCCGAAGTCTGCGTACTTGGTATTGAGAAACGGCCTATGTCTCCCTTATTTAACACACCTGATAGACTATCCTAACGAGCTGAGGATCTGAATCAGGTGTGTTAAATAAGGGAGACATACACAATATGCAGAGCAGTGGGTCCATAGATCGACTGGTAGAGACTATTTTTCAAAGATGGCTTCTTCCTGTATTCGCGAAGTTGACTGTGTGTATAAAATATCTTCTTATTAAACTGTTTGGACACCAACAAAGTTCTCAATGCTTCGTTTTGAATGTAGAGACCCTTATTATGCTGTCGTGTTAGTGTGGGGCTATTTTGAGCCTTGTTAGTGGTAATAACAAGCGATTTTTATTTGTCATTACTCTATGCCCTATATACTAGCATTATACTAGCGTTATAGGCTAAACTATTTTTAGAGATAAAACTATTTACATTTGGCAATCATGAAAAAAAATCTCAGATAACGGTTGACTAGGTAACAATGTGTAATTAGACCAAAGGTTCATTTTGCGCCGGAGTTGTCCTTTAAACACATGATGAAATGAACGTTTTTCCAAATGTTTTTTTTTTCCCTTTCTCTCCAAAAGACGAACCCTTGGTCAGACTTAACTTTGTTTCTTGTCATTTATGCTAACGCCTGTTTCACACATACTCTGTTCGCAGTGTGTATGAGGTGCTTATTTCTGCTGCACCCATGTTAATACGTTAGAGCCTATGGTTAGAGCGCTCACATTGCATGCGGATGCGGTCTGGCAATGTGCTCCAGGAGCGGTGCGTGCATAACAGCAGAGCAACGAACTACACAGTAGGGCTACCTCAACAACGCAAAATAATTGATGTAGGATAAAATGATTGATTTGAAATAAAAAAATAGAGAATAAAGGTTGTGATTGTAGTACAGCCGTAGATCAGTTGCACACTGCAAACGCAGCACATGTGAAAGCACAATAGCGCGTTCTGCTCCTACATACACACCACAACATGCACCGCTTACGCACTATACACGGAGTATGTGTGAAACAGCTCTAACTCACGCAGCTGCATCTTCTAAATTATGCCGCGAGTGGGGCTTGAGGATGTGAAGTTGCCTGCGTCTGCGCATTGTGATCTGATGCAGCCCTGAAGTGACACAGGAAACAGAAATGCTGCATAATAATAATAATAATAATAATAATAATAATAATAATAATAACGCAAGTAAACAAGACGAAATAATGTTAAATAACATTTAGTCTCGTCTCGCTTTGGTCAATGCAAATGAAGAGATATTTTAGCATAGTTTTTATTTTTGTAAACCACATTTAGTCTTGTTTTTATTTGTCAACAATATTGCATTATACATTTAATTATATTCATTGTTACATGACCAGCATTTACGTTGTGTCTCGTTTTCGTCACGTGATAAAGGTTCGTTGACGACGATATTTAGTCATAATTTTTGTTGACGAAAGCAACACTACTGTCCACATAGGCGCATAGATCGCGTACTGGACAGAGCAGTGCCAAGACTGGGTTTGCCTCCTCCAGGGGCAGCACTGCAAGTGCCCTGTCAAACGTTCACCACCTTGTCCCGAAAGGGAGTGGTGTGAACTAGGGGTGTCACGATTCTCCAAATCCTCGATTCGATTACATTTTCGATTCTAAGGTCACGGTTCGATTCAATTCTCGATTTTTACATTCATTTGTTTTTAAAGACGAAACTGGCCAATCAGGATGCTCTCTGTCTTAAGGAGGTTGCACACCGGACGAGAAGCGCAGCGCCAAGTCTTTAAAATTAGAACACATTATTCTCTATGAGTGTACACACACCGGTGGTGCACAGCTGCGGCTCAGGACCTTGTTCAAAACCAGTCTGCACCACAGAGTGCCATTTACATAGTTTTATATTACATTTGTTTTTGTCTCAAATCGTCGTTAATGTACATGGTTTCACCCTGTGCTGTTTTCAGGTTAGCTAAATGCTAGCAAAATAAATATTATTGTATTATGTGACATAGTAGCCTAGACAACGTATAACGTTACATAACAGACTTAACGTGATAGACACTTTTACTTGATTAACTTTCAAACATCAGCTTTTATTAAATCAACATACAAAAATAAAAATAAAAATAATAAATCAAGTTAAAACTCACATATTGTGCAGCTCTTCTACCAGGAGTTGATTTAAACTTGAGCTCGCACGAATAGAATGTGCACCTGGTGTGCGATACGTGGAGTTGTTCTAGACGTGGCGCGGCGCTACGCTTCTTGTCTGGTGTGCCGCGCGCTCAATACGGTTTGGAGCACAGTTTTTTCTGTCTCGGCATGGACGCTCGCTCTTGCTCGCTCACTCTTGATTCTGGGGGATTTTAACAAATTTGTGTGCTTAGGGAGCCGCTATCAATATACAGGAGACTCATGGAAATTCCACGAGACTTGGGATGTCTGCAAACTGTGGCTTTTTTGAAGATTCCCCTGAAGCGGGGAGGAGACCGTGCAAACAGAATCACATAGCCAAGCCTGATGGTTTGTACGACCCAGCGGAACAGGTTGGGAAGCTCTAGCCAGGCTCCCAAGGACTGTGCCAGCAGGGTCATGCGAACCACAGACGTCCCCTCGGTGGTGCAGGGAAAAGGAATGACCAGCCCAGACGTGGACAGCATAGCGGCCCGGAGTGGGGGCATGGTCATAAACCACATCCTGACACAGAGGAGGCCAGGGAAGGACCAGTGTTCCGTGGGGGCCTGCTCTGCTGGCAACAGAGGGGGATGAAACTGGCTTCCTTTTATACCCACGCGGTGGGGCGGAGTTACACCATGCAAATTCCGCAGCCCCATGGCATTTCCTTCCCATTGGCTCCTTTTATTTCTTTTATTCCTTTTTAAGTTGAGAGTCTTCTATGCGAACCCCATTCCGTTGTCATTCGACATAACTTGAAGTGACAGTTCCTAACTGCAGTTCCCTTTCGTTCAGTCACTCCGAGTTAAGTCAGTGACTGACAAAATGGGGGTTTTTACTTAACAACCCATCACCTTCGAGTTCTACAAAAGAAGCCAGTGGCAAAGAAATGCCATGGGTCTGCGGAATTTGCATAGCGCAAGTTCGCCCCAACGCGTGGGTATAAAAGGAGAAGCGCTGGCAATCTTGCATTATGTTTTTGCTTCAGAGCTGTGTGTTTCTTCTTTTCTCTCCACTGCTGTTGTTTTTGCGGCCTGTTTAGTTTTAGTCTAGTTTTAGACTAAAAGTTTAGTTTTAGTCTAGTCGTGTCAAGCTGTCATTTTAGTTTTTATTAGTTTTAGTCACTTTCATACCATACCATTTCATACCAGTGGAGAGAAAATGCCTTGTTCATGCTAGAGGTCAGAGGAGAATGGGCCAACTGATTCAAGCTGATAGAAGAGCAACTTTGACTGAAATAACAACTGGTTACAACCAAAGCACAACACACACAACCTTGAGGCGGATGGGCTACAACAGCGGAAGACCGGGTACCACTCATCTCCACTACAAATAGGAAAAAGAGGCTAGAATTTTTAAGAGCTCACTAAAATTGGACAGTTGAAGATTGGAAAAATGTTACCTCGTCTGATGAGTCTCGATTTCTGTTGAGATATTCAGATGGTAGAGTCAGAATTTGGCATAAACAGAATGAGAACATGGATACATCATGCCTTGTTACCACTGTGCAGGCTGCTAGTGGTGGTGGAATGGTGTGGGGAATGTTTTATTGGCACACTTTAGGTCCCTTAGTGCCAATTGGGCATCGTTTAAATGCCACTGCCTACCTGAGCATTGTTTCTGACCATGTCCATCCCTTTATGGCCACCATGTACCCATCCTCTGATGGCTACTTCCAGCAGGATAATGCACCATGTCACAAAGCTTGAATCATTTCAAATTGGTTTCTTGAAAATGACAATGAGTTCACTTTACTAAAATGGCCCCCACAGTCACCACATCCCTATAGAGCATCTTTGCGATGTGGTGGAACAGGAGTGATTTGATGAGCCTCTATAAGGCCTCATTTACACTGCAGGTCTTGATGCCTAATTCTGATTTGTTGCCTATATTCGATTTTTTTAACTATCTGTTTACACGTTCTTTAAATTGTGACCCATATCCGATTCATGTGTTTACACTAGCCATATAGGCTACTATCTGAAACATATCGCGCATGCTTAAAGGGTTAAATTATCTCGCACAGATGGACGAACACGAAATATGCTTCATGCTCTGCGATATATGTGAAGTTGCAAAACACCACTTTTGAATAAGAAATAATGTCTATAAAACTCATTAAAACTCCACGAATCACACGCATATCGGAACACTCGTTAAAACAGCACACAGACCCGAACTTGACTGCACTTCACGTTTGACATTATTGATACTGCTTTCATTCGTACTGCAACGGACCGATCTAAAGGGGTTATTGTGCTGTTCACTGTTATACAATAAAGAGCCTGCACAGAGACAGCAAATGAACACAAAAAAAACTGCCTAGAGCCTGTACTTACACTACACTGACGATGGAGTTGTGCTCAAGAGTAGAGCAGCTGTGGACGATTTTCTTTTTTCTTTTTTGAGCGGCTGCGGATTAATTCTTTCTATGCACACACATGATCTCACACTCATTTGCGAATGTTTAAAAAATATTGAGCATGTTAATAGTCCTAGTACGTTTTAAATAGACCACTTAAAGTGTTTATTACAAATAAATGCTTAAATAAATGTAAATGAACAATTTTCGGCACATTTACAATCCTGAAAACATCTCCCGTGCCCCTGTCCACATTCCTCTCGTATGACACAACGTTTCGTCGGCCATCCGTCCCTTTGCAGAAGCGCGCCGGGGGTTTCTCTCGTCATTTAACCGGGGAGACGTCGCCTAATGCCTCAGAAAATCCGATCTGCATCTTTACATGACAGTCGCATTGGCACATATCTGATTTATTTCCACATATGAATGAGGCCTGAAACCGATCTGGAAATATCCGAATGCATGGGTTTTGTTCCTGTTTACACTGTTATAGAACACATCCGATCAGTGTCGCATATGAGCAAAAAATCAGAATTGGGTCGCATTTCACTGACAGTGTAAACGGGGCCTAAGAGACATCAAGTCCATGTGGTTAGACTGAGGAAATACACAACAAGCTCAGCAATGAGATTCAACATAAATATTTTGAGTTTTCTGACTTGTTATGCTTCAAAGAAGATTGCTTACAAATTGTGTGGTGTGACTTGAAGCAGTCTTTAATTTTTAGCTACTGTAATTTGAAAGTGGTAACTAGGGCTGTGGCACTGCTTGCCTGCTCACAGCTCATTTAGAAGATGTGTTTGTCCCTGGTGACTTATAAACTAAAGTGATTTATGCTTACAGTGTTTTAATTGTTAACACAACACTATTATTTTATTTGTCAAAGTTATTGATCTGTACAACCTCCTCCAATCTTTTACATTTTGTCTAGAGTAGTTTTTTTTTTTTCAAAGCACAGGTATCATATTATGTTAAATACTTTGGTGTGATGAATGTGTCATGGTGAATTATGCTAATTGTTGTACCTTGCAAATGAAACATGCATAGATGATAAGAACATTACCATGACAAAGGTTAATATTAGCATGAAGAGTTTCTTTATCTAACCTCTTAATTAACCAAGTAGTCTGTCTATCTAGTCACATTCTACTCATCATGTAAATGGTAAAAGGGTAGTGCAAGCCAGTGAGAAAGAGGTTAGATCAACATTTGTACTTCATTAAACTTCATGTAGATAGATATTAAGAGCTGTGCAGGTATACAGTGCAGAAAGATTGTCACTGTTCTATAGGTTGGAAGTGATGCAGGGTGATATACTAAAAACTGTACAGTGTGAATTATTTGATTATTCATTTGATAATAATTTGCAGTTGTTGATTGAATATGTTTATAATGTTATACGTTATAGTATGTTTATCACTATAAAAAAATAAAGAAGTTTAAAGATTTTTTTTTTTTTTTTTAATAGATTAAGAATGCCACTGCTGGTCACATCTGTGGTTAGATTGATTTGTTTAGATCCAGTGGCAGAGACACTTTTTTCCTAATATATGTAGCTACTAGCACTACCAGTGGGAAAACAAACTAAAGCCAACCAACCTTGTGACGTCACATGTTAGAATACTGCACCCTGGCGGCGAAAGATATAACATTTTTTTTTCTTTTATATGTTCACATTTGTCACGTTTCTTATATAATTGTTGATTATAGTGGAAATCCATCTTGTAAATCATGTAAATTTGATTGACTGCTTCATTTCCCCTTTAATAGCGTAAGATTCTGTTATTATATGTCACACGCATCACACACATGACCAGCATTGGCCAATAGTGAGCCTACATGTGACGTAGCTCTACGCTATCACACTACGTTAACTGACTAGAGGCGTATAGAGAAGGAAGTGAATAGTTGAAATAAAGTCACAAAAAGTATTCTCGTCGCACTGATAAAGTTAAGCATGAGCCACTGTAGTCACTTGGACTATTTCAACGATGTCTTTAACAGTGATGGGAATAACTGTTATAACTATGGGAATAAATGCCGTTACTACGGCATTACTTTTTCCAGTAACGATTAATCTAATTGATTACTCTTCTCATCTTAATAACGCCGTTACCGTTACTGCCAAAAAATGTGGCGCGTTACTATAACCGACGAAGCTGATCAGAACTAGATCTCTGAGCGAGAGGAACATACTTTTTTTTTACTGTTCTTCCTTGATTAGTTGGCAGAGCACATAGACATAGCACATAGAATAAAGATGGACGACGCCCCTTCGCTCTTTTCCATCAGAGAGAACTGAAGCCGTCAGTGTCTCGATATGACGCTGACAACTTGGAACACGAGTCTGCGCACTTGCGTGTTTCGGGACCAGTCATGCGCAGTCGTGAGCAGGAAGTAAAGCCGCCAAATCAAGGCCGCACCCTCATTTTCGCTGAATCAAATGCAAGCACACGCCCCGCACTTTCATTAAGTGTCCTCTGTCTGCTTCATTCTTCTCCAATGATGTCTGCTGATTGATGAACCTCGTTGTAATAAGGTAAATACAACTACTAACCACATAATCAACATTATTAAAAAAAAGTCAGCTGGTGCTTCAGTGACTACCTCCCACAGAGAACCTGTCAATCACAGCTGTCAATCATGATGTCATAGCACCGTTTTTATCATCACAAAACTAACTAAAAACAAACTTATTTTAAAACGAACACTTGAAATTACATCAACGTGATAGAAAATACAGTAAATGACAGAAACTATCTTTGGAAAAAGGATATGTGAAGTGTAATTTAATTGTTTAGTTGGTCTCGCGTCCCATTGAATAACATGGGGAGGCGGGGGTTATAAGCTATACTAGGTCCGGTCACAGGGGGGCGATCGAGACGTTTTGGCTTCACTTTTGAGGGCTTGTGCGGCACGCTTGGCAGAGCACGAGACAAGCACATAAATGCTGACGATTGGCTGAGGTAGAGTGAAATGTCATTGTAAGCCAATCAGAGGTAGAGTTGGGCAGGTGTTCTAAAGCACGCATAGTGATGGGCATTCGGGTCTTTTGACTTAGCTCACTTAAAAGAGCTGGCTCTTTTGGCTCACAAATGGCTCTTTAAATGACTTTGACTATAGTATTTCAATTTTTATTACATAATTATTTAATTTCTATAGGCTAAATTTGTAAAAATAGAGTCGGCTCTTCAGATATGCGAGCCAGCTCCCGATGTTCACCTAAAAGATTCCTCTGCATGAGGCAATCACGAAACACGAGATTTGCGAATCGCGTACGACCCATCAAAAGCTCATTCGCGAACGAGTCGATCCATCAACACTAACGCTCATTCGCGAACGACCCATCCATCATCACTAACGGCTCCCGCTCATGAATTGTGGACGACCCATCATAACGCATAGTCAGACAGGACAAGACACACAAGGAGGAACAACACAAGCCAGTCAGTCAACGAGAGACAGGTATGCCGACGATCCCAAAAAATCCAAATGTAGCCTCCTCTAAATGGTGCTTATGTTAAGTTTCCATGCCCATGCACAATGTTGCGATCATCCATCCACTAAGGAACAATCCATACAAATTCTCAGTGTTATTTATTTGTTAATTTTCATCTCAATGCGCTGGCATAACAGTGAGCGAGGGAGCAGCAGCACGACATTCATCTCAAGGAAGGAACACAAGTTGGGTCAAAATAAAAGTCCCCATTTGTTCACACATGCGCACAATGAACTCTTGCACATTTTTAGTATACAACAGTCAACAGCATAAAGTAAAAACAAAATAACAGTAAGAAACATAAAATAATACAATTAATGAGAACATATAACTCAACAGCTTAGCAAGCTCAATTTAATTTTGCCCAGTTGTGGCCTGTTGAGGGGCAAATAAATATCAAAAGTTCCAAAAAAATCTATTGTGTTATTTGCATTGATCCACTATATAAATGTAATATCTACATACATGTTATTTGATTGGAGGCTAGTCTCACTTTGTCCCACTGCAACATTTTTTTTAGATGTGTGTACAATGTTTAATGTTTCTGTTAATAATGTATTGTATCAAGTGCCAATTTCATTATAAAATTCAGATTTATCGTAAATAATTGAACATGCACATGTGTTTTAAGTTCAGTTAAATAGAGGTAGAGGTGGGGTCACATTTGAGCATTTAAAATTAAATTTCACTTGAAAGTAACGCAATAGTTACTTTCTTAAGTAACTAGTTACTTTTAAAATTTGTAACTGAGTAACTAATTTAGTTACCTTTTGTAAGAAGTAACTAGTAACTGTAACTAATTACTTTTTGAAAAGTAACTTGCCCAACACTGGTCTTTAATAACTTTTCGAGGCCGGCAAGTTTCAATTCCTCAAGAAGCCTATGGACTAATATGCAGGAGTGATCCAGCTCTCAGATATTATCAAAAGTATCTTAATTTGTGTTCCGAAGACGAATAAAGGTCTTATGGTGTTGGAACAACATGAGGGTGAGTAAAACTGACAGAATTTTCATTTTTGGGTGAACTAAACCTTTAACATTGATTTCCTCAGGTGTTCAAATACTTATTTGCAGCTGTATGATACAAATAAACAGTTTAAAAATCATACATTGCGATTTCTGGATACATTTTTTAGATTATGTCTCTCACAGTGGACATGCAACTGTAATGACAATTTCAAACCCCTCCATGAATTCTAAGTGGGAGAACTTGCAAAATAGCAGGGTGTTCAAATACTCATTTTCCTCACTGTAAATTGAGTCATAAGACTCCAAATGCTACCAATAAGACACATGTTTTGTATCACTTTAAAATATTGCTATTAAGGTCATGTCACATGTGTCACTTGAAATCTTGGGCTGACAATAAGAGTGTGGCTTGTCTGTGGAGTGAGAGAACATCTCCATTACTCCATCTGCGCAAATTAGACGCACAAATTATTCAGAACCCTTCGTCCATCATCAGCGGCTCTGAAAAGTGCTTACTGGGGTTAACATACCACAGAGAGCTTAAAGTGCACTTATTAATTTCAAAGAAAATATTTAACGCTGCCGAAGTGTCCGGCCTCTGCAGATCTCAAGTGGTCATCCACGCTAAACTGGTGGTAAGTTTTACCAATGAGCCCAAGTGGGTTCTGCAAATCGACTTGCCTTCCTCAAACAAATTAAGGGAATTCAGCACTGCAGCACATTTGGAAAAATCCTCCTGACCGACATACTTAAATGATAAACAAACAGTAATCCGGCCTAAATGACAAATTTGAATGCAAGAAATAATTTGCAAGAAATGCAATCATTTAATGCAAGACATTTTGATTCCTTACTGAAAAAGGGCACTCGAATTGATACCAAAATTGTATTTGGACAGAATCCACATACTTAACATGCATTGTATAACAAAATATCAAACAAATGTAATTTATTTTCAAGGAAGATAAAAACATTTTCTGTGTAGAAGTCTCCAAATATGTTTTTGGTACTCAGTTCATTTGCTTTTGGAATAAAAAAATACAGGTTGGACAGATGCCTAACCTTGAAGTTTACATGTCAGGTCTGTGAGACACATGTATAAGTACTTTACGTGTCTCCTCCTACATTACCAAACAGTGCATTTTGCATACAAATAGAGCTAGAGTATTTCTTTTCTGGGTCTTAGTCCATCAACCTCATCTTTTTCAACCAATCTCCTGTGCTCTTTTTCTTTCTTTATAACACAATGCCTCTCTCAGCCCTGCTGAATGCCCATGGCATGCCCTGGCTTGCCTTCTCATTGACTTTCACCAAACAGTAGAGTCTAGGGCCAAAATAATTTGTATCTGTTCAATAAATCATTAAAGACTGTCATGCTATGTTCTACACTCTACTCCTTACCCTTCTCTCTCCCCATTCCCTTCTCTCAAAGGTCTTGTTAATGTTTCAAAACTGCACATAAGACACAGCAGCCAGACACTTAATTTGAAAGGTGCCCATAGGGCACCTGCAGGATTTTTTTTCTTCGACTCCTCTCGCCTCTGTAGTGTTAACACCTAGTGTTTTTCAGACGGAGGATGTCAGGGCTGGGGGGTGAGGGGGAAGATGGAGGGACAGAGGGAAGAATTTTACAAAGTGTGCCCTCCAGAAACAGCTTTTACCCTAAAAACCTCATCTGATGAGTGCCATATGAAGAAGCATGGGGTTAAGTGCTTTAACACATCAGTTTTTAAATGGTAAAAGGTAGATATACAGTCAAAAGTACAGTGAAAGCCCAGGCAATTTTAACCCCAATCCTAATAGGTTTAGGATGTTTTGAATTAAACGTATTTCCTCCAGTCAGGGTTGATTTCATATCACTGGGGTCACTGCAAACTTTCTGAGCAGTCGAGGAGCACACACAAAACATAAATAAATAGATAAATAAATAAAAACAGGATATTATAACTGTGGCACGTCATTAAAAAGTAATGTGGTTTCACTGTGATGTGCTTGCTGACCCATGCAAAAAGTGTCCTTACGAGTCAATTTAAGATGCACAAAACTAATGAACTGAAAAAAAAAAAATGCTTTTTTTATGCATAAAATGCCTCTTGGAAACTGTCGATAACCTTAAAAAGTGTAATGATTTCTTATCAGTGCTTGAATGAACCGTGAAATCACCTTTTGAGATATTGACATTTACACAGTCATGAGCAGCAGAACTCCAGCCTCCATATAACAGCTGACGGCTACTTATTGCGAAAGAAAAACAGCCTTAGTGCTGAGCTATGGAAACCAATTCTGTATGCATTCATTTCAGATAAATAGTTAACTCTCGGCTTCATAAATAATAGATAAATAGTCATTAATAATTTGATCAAAAATATCCCCGAGCAGTTTTTGCCTCATTGTACATCATTTTTTAAGTATGTCAGATGAACCCTCATTTATTTTCAATTCCATGCCATGTCTGTGTTTTGTAAATTTGTATATTGGTCTTTCTTCTTATTTATTTTACAGATACAGTTTTAATATTTGATGTGTAGCACTAAATTACATTTGTTTCCTTATTATGATACTAGATACAAGCTAGATACAAGAGGAAGGGTGCTGAGATGCTAATAGTGAGTGTTATTAATGTCCATAGAATTCAAGAACTTCATTAATTTTTAACACGAAATGCATACTGTGCATGAACTGTGGGGCTAATTTGCCTTGTGATTGCTGAATTCGAAATATTCAAGCCTTACTTGTTTACTAAAGAAATACAACTAGAAGACCTCATGCTTACATTGATTTACAAGTGTGATTGAAAGGTTGCACCCCACCCCCAGCAAGCAAAAAATGTAATTATGCAATGAATGGGAAGACAAACTTTTTTTAACTTACCCAAAAAACTTTGTCATAAGAATAAAAAAATAAGAATAAAAAAAAAGGATGAGTTTTGAATGTATGTCACTGCTGTATGCGAGCTCTTGTCAGACAGACACTGATCTGGGGCGTTGAGCAATATATTGTCAGCTTTACTAAGGCTAAGCAAACCATGGCTATAGTTAAAAGCAAGAGTGGTGGTCAAAACTATAGACGCTCATTACTGAGAGGAGCTCAGTGCTTGTCTCAGAGCCCTGCTTCACCCCAGGGTGCTAACACTGCTCAGAACCATGTCGGCAGCAGGTATGGGCTGAACTTTCCAATGAAATTATGCTTCTTGACATCTGCCCAAACAGTGCTTAGCCAAACACCAGGAAGGCTGTTTGTGAAAATCTATCACAGTTGAGGGCACTGTTTGTGGCAATCTCTACACATCTGTGCTGGAGATGTGAGGGGCTGGAGGTGGGGTCCATGTGGCACAGATTGAGTAATCGTTATTGAAGGACAGTGTAAGTAGTCCTTGGCCACCTGACTAGAAATCAAATATTCCAATGTTCTCTTATGCTCCTTAGTTGGCCGTTGGAGTAGGTCAGTGCACAGTACGAGGCCTGGCATGGCCAGTTTTGCTGATGCTCATGACTATTTGTAGAGTGAGGAGGTAGATAAATGCCATTTCTTCCAGAAGGTTTAGCTTAAATATGTGGGCCATCAGCTCAAAGAAAACTGCATTATAACCATGAAAACCATAACAGATGGTTAACTAAATGAAAAAGAAGATATGACTTTATTTACATTTGTTTTAACTGCTTGCTTTGCTTTGCTACATCAAGTGTTTGCTTTTGTAATTTTGAAGAACAAAAATCAGGGGGGGTTATGAAATGCACTTTCATTTTCACACTTTAGAATGATGGTCCATCATTCATAGGGATGCAAAAAGTAATACAGGACAAATACGTAGTACTACATTAGCACTTCAACTACTATTATTTAATAACTATGGAAACAAGATTAATTAATCAGTAAGTAATAGCAAATTGTCACGATTTGGTCTTATCTCTGTCACGTTTTGGTTTGTTCATGTCCTCCCAAGTGAAAAAAAAAACATACTTTATTGTATTTGAAATGTATTCCCTTTTCAATTGTACATTGCAAATATCTTTAAAATATTAAAAGTATATTAGCATCATGCTTTTACCTATTTTCACAATAGGGGAGAGCGAGGCACAACCTAACGCTTTTTGGTTTGGGCTCAATTAATTTCAACATCATATTAGTATACTTTTAGAAAATGTCTTTAGTAACACTTGAGTCATTACTAGTTAGTTCCAATGATCTTCACTTTATAATACGAATCTAAATAATTAGTAATTCCCACAGAAGTATCTAGTAACACTTTCATCTGTGAGCTATTACTTACTAATTCGTTAATAAGAGTTTCTTTTAGTTAATAGTAGTTACTAGATTATTAATAAACTTTTTCAGTAGTTCTCTGGGAAGTATTAAAAAAATAGTGGTTATTGATTACTTAATAGTGAACTACCACTTTCATCTGTGCGCTATTACTTACTAGTTTGTTAATCAGATATTCTTGTTAGTTAATAATAGTTACTAGATTGTTAATATTGTGTTACTCATTGGTTCTTGTGTAGTTATTCATTAACGAAGGAACCGTATTCTAAAGTGTTACCTTAAAGGGAATGTGAGATGACGCTTATTTCACGTTATACCCAAACCACACCTATGAATAATGAAGCTACTTCAGACCAACCCCTCTTCCGCCAGGCGCAAGAGGCATTTATCCCGCGCCAGGAAAATAGCAACAGCGCCGAGATCTGCCCACAAAGTTACTTGTGCTTTGCGCTTTGACACTTGCGTTTCAGATCGTTAAGATGGGGCCCATTGTCACTTTGATAGTTTGTAATAACACAATAATCGTAACGCGTTGTTCATTATAAACGTGGGATTATGAATTATATTGAGAACGTCGTACATAGGAAACATGCCGTAATGTTACTTACCCTTAGTGTAAACCTTAGCCGCATTCATCGTGAAGCGTGCAAGCGATTTGCAAAGATGAATATAAAGGTTAATACAATTTTACACTCACTTCTTCTGGAGGTGAAGCAGGGACATAAATTGTTGGTACCGATTGTTTTTTTCAGGAGCAGCTTCTTGGCAAAACCAGCTTTATACTGACCCTCGTTTATAAAGCAGTCTGGTGAAAAACGATTATCGCAAACATGAAAGCATTGATGTTGCTCTTGGTTGCTTTTTGGCTGTGTTGAAATGCCAACGCATTCTCACCCCAAGGCGTCACCTTTGACCATGCTTCAATATTTGACGTTTTAGGCGCCCTTTAGCGTCACTTACATGACGCGATCCTACGGCGTCATCTAACTGACGCTAAAGGAAAGCGTCAGTTAGAGGACGCGGTTAGGTTTAGGTGTGGGGTGGGGGTAGGGTACACGCGATCCTAGGGCATCATCTAACTGACGCTAAAGGGCGCCTAAAGCGTCAGATATTGAAGCATGTCCAAATGCTTCCCAAGGCGTCAGTAAAGTGACGCCTTGGGGGTGAGAATGGGCTGGAAATGCTGCTGTTAATCAACATTGTGGGAGGGGCGTCTGAACGGCTCGATTTGAGGCAGGGGAAATGGGAGATTAAAGGTGCCTTGTGTCAAAAAAATCAATTCATACACCACATTCCATACCAGATGGGGGCAGTATACATCCAGAAAGTGGGTTGAAAGTGGCTCTAGAGTATGCTCCGCCCCTATCCTCACAACCATAAACATCATATAGAAAGACGTCCTAGATCGACCGCTACTGCCTACTGGCAAGGACGAGCCGTGGGGCCGCCATCTTAAACCGGTCATCTGTTCCACTCAGTGGAATCTGTATGCCAGGTAACGCACGCAATTGACACTTTTCACGCCAGACATCAATTTTGTCATGCACAGAAAAATCACTAAGCAAGGAGGACACGGTGACCGACAGAATAGCAGAGCAGGTTAATTTTGATTAAAAAAAAAAAAATCTCAGCTCTCAGATTCTGTCGATTTTATTATGCAGTTCAAACAATAAATACCGTTTTGGGGCTTGTAAATGTTACACGACAGATCCCTGGCGCATGTGAACCAATCATCTCTAGCTAATAGTAAAAAAAAAACACGAACACTGTTGAAAGATACAGTATGCTAAAACTTACCAAAATATATACATAATATTGACTACTTGAAATGTAGTAGTGGGATGTAGCTACTTTCCACACAATTGACATTAGGTTCAAGTACGCCCAAAAGCCTTGTGAGTTATTTGTGTATTGCAGTTTAGCTGGTGGCTATGTTGCTGGCATGTCGCCTCCCATGGCCAAAACTGGTATTATGACACCTGTTGGGCCATGGCTAGTAATTTATCATGCTAATTTAGATAGATATCTCTGCAGTACTATAACTTGTCACTTTTTAATGACATCATCACCCTTATTTATTCTCATTCTTTTGATGCATGTAGCAAATTTTTGGGAAATTTTTGCCGCAATTCGTACACCTTTAAAACAAAATCACTGGATAGATTTTTATCATTATTTGATGGTTGTGTACATGCACTGCCAACACACATTTCAATACAATCAACTTGAAAAATGTAATGGACCTTTATATGATCTCTTTAAAGGAGTCATAACCTAGTATCACCTTGGATACCCACGCTCTATTATAGTCTTTCAGGCCCTTCTAAAAAAGAAAAGTGGAAAAAAATAAAATAAACAAAGAGCTCCTTTGACCCTTATTTCTGAATGCATTATTGTCTCACGAGATCTGATGTGATATTTTGGCTGTCGTGGACGGTCATTTTAGTAATGCAAATGAGGGGCGTGTTGATTGGTGGCAGGAAGGAGGGGGCTTGACACCGCAGGTAACTCATGAGGTAACTTCAGCATATCATTCCAAAATAACAGCATGGCGCAAGTTGTGAATGAAAACATATTATGTCTATGAATGAACCCGACCTGGCCGCGACCTACGGAATTCAACCATATATGTTTGAGCCAGACTCTGAACCAGAGCTGGAAACGGTCTCTGAATGGTAAAGACAATCATTTTGACTGAGACATACATTAACATCAGTAACGAGCTAAAACGTTCGTTGCTATTTCTCCCACATAAGTTTACCTTTTGTTTAATTTAGATTACATTAACGGAGATGTAGTAGTCTTTTTTTATCAGCTTACAGTGGTTATAGAGATCAACGTTTCTATCCATAGTTGCTATCATGTGTTGTTTTTGCCTTGTTTCACGTTCACGCACGTGTTTACTCAGCTCTTACAGTGATTTTCTGAAGTAAAACTGACGCTTCATCTTTTTTTGTGATGTACAATAAACTTTATTAAACTCAGTATATGTTTTATCATCATTCGGACCTGGTCCGAAACAGCAGACTTGTAGCAGCTAGGCTATTAATAAATAATGGATACATACAAGCAGATGACCAATACATTATAATAACCGTAATTAAACTACTAAACTATACCTGTTCCATCTCTATACAGCACTCTGACTCTGTAGGCATTATTGTCCGACTCGAAATGAACGTTGTAAAGGATTCCTGTGTAAAATGTTTAGCGCAGACTCCTAACGTTGAGCCAGTTGATAGGGTTGTTGGAACAGTGTCATTAAAAATGAATTTCATCCACTGGTCCCTGGTAGTTTGGTCAGTTTTTGGTAGAGAAAACACATTTGAATGTTGATTCTGGCAGTCAACCACAGAGCAACTCACGAGTGCACTACATTTCTGCATCTTTCTTGACTGAATATGAGGGGGAGAGGGACAGTGCGGGCTTCCTGCAGCATATGTCTGTCCATATATGGTATATCCTGCCCTTCTTGACGTCAAGTCGGGGGAGAAATTAAAATCTCGTATTTGAGTGCACGTGGGCTGGTTTACGAACCCTGGGGTAAACAAACGCTTCACTTTTGAATATTGGCTTCCCGGCCAATGTATAATCGTTAGGCAATCATAACATACATTGATTCTCGTGGAAAAGTGAAAATTACAGGTTATGACTCCTTTAAGATTGAAATTGATTTAGACAACAAAATATATCCTTGAGGTTGAACTAAATTGAAAATTAGATGTTGGAAAACAAAGTTGTCTCGGTGAGTGAAAACATCTCGGTTACGTATGTAACCCTCGTTCCCTGAGTACCGGGAATGGAAACGTGTCATCGGGGGAGTTCCCTGATGAATTTGGATCACATTAGGGAGCCTATTGCCTTTGAGAGAATTAAAAATGAGCCAATAAACATTGGCATGCAAGATTTGCATTCCGCGAGCCGCTACCAGTGCGGGTATAACAGGCGGAAGTAAACATTGCATGACACTTTTCGCTGAGGAGCCGAAGAGGGTCCAGTCCTCCGCGAAGGTACAATAACATGGCTAAGGGATGACATATCACTGTTCCCTGTACTCAGGGAACGAGGGTTACATAAGTAGCTGAGACCTTCTGTGTTGTCGGGGAGTTTCATGACGAATTGGTATCCCTAATAAAATGCCATGGTGCTGGCCCCTTCCAGCGCCCAGCTAAGCCACCCTGCAGCAGTTTCTTGACAAATTGCGGGAGCTAGCTAGGGAGTCACACTGCTGTTCCACAAGACCCGCTCAGTGGACATGGGATAAAAATGGGAAAGCATGCCCTAACCCGTAAAAGGGGAGGGAACCCTGTGGAAACCAGCCACCTGAAGAAAGCCTGGAATCCACATATGTTCTAGCCCAGAGGGATAGTGAAACATATGGCAGTCCCTGAGGTATTCCCAATCCAAGGGAAGTTGGAGCATACTCAACAGGGTGACAGAACAAGTCTGTCAATGGGAAGACACAGCTAAACTGCACATGGCATTATGGGTCAACGAAGAGACCACTGGAAAAACACCCAGTCTACAACAACTCCCTTAGAGGTAGTAAACCTGGCGCCAGCAGTCTGCAACGCCTGGCACCGGAGGGGTAATGGAGGAACTCATGAGGCTCACCGACGTAGGGCACTAACGGAGCAAAAAGACGCACGTATCCAGCCAAGGCACGGACTGGTGTAGCAAGCTGACACAACCTATTCCCACGCACCACTGGTCGCAGCTCTACAAAGGAAGCGGCCCAGGAAGCGGCAACACCTCTATTGAGTGAGCGCTCAACCTGGGAGGACAAGGCTCACCCATAGCTTCATATGATTGGCAGATAGCATCCACTAACCAGTGAGCTAATCTCTGCTTGGAGACAGCCTTCCCCTTCTGCTTGCCTTTGTAACAGACAAGAGCTGATCTGAGGTCATAAAACTTTGTGTTCTGTCAATGTAAACCTGCAGGGCACGGACGGGACAGAGAAAAGCCAGGGCTGGGTCTGCCTCCTCCTGGGGAAGCGCTTGCAGTTTCACTACCTGATCCACGAAGGGAGTGGTAGGAACCTTGGGCACATAACTGAGCCGGGGTCTCAATATCACATGAGAAAGGCCCGGCCTGAACTCTAGGCACGATTTTTCGACTGAAAAAGCCTGCAGATCCCCAACCCTCTTGAAAGAGGCCTAATCCAACAGGAGCACTGTCTTAATGGACATGATATTTTGCTCCACTATCAGCAAGGCTCAAAAGGAGGACTTTGAAGAGTTCTCAGTAACAGAGTTAGGTCCCAAGAGGTTACAGAGTGCAAAACAATGGCCGCCTCCGCGACTTTCGTGAAGATGCGGGGCAACAAGGCCATCCCGACGGGTAGGACTTTGTACTGATCTGCTCGACCCTTGAAAGCAAACGTTGAAATGGTCTGTGTCGAGGAAGAATCGAGACGTGAAAGTACGCGTCCTTCAGGTCGATCGCTGGAAACCAATCCTGGAGATGGATGCATTCAAAGTACAATAAAGTAGGGGCTTTAAAACCCGGACCTCATCTCGGCAGGAGGGGCCGGCTCGATCGCGTCCTTCGCCAGCAGGATATCGATCTCTTTCCACAAGAAAGGGGCGTCCACTGACTGCACATGGGTGAAGTGGACACCCCTGAACCTGGAAGGCCGGCGTGCAAACTGAATTGCATGGCCGAATCGAATGGTGCGGATGAGCCATCGGGTCGGACCCGGATCGCTAACCAGGCTTCCAGGTATCGACCCAATAGACCCACCCAAACCACTGGCATACCTGCGGAGGGGCAGCGAGGTGGAAGACAGGGACCTGGCTCCAGTGGCAATGTAGCCACCGAAATTGGGGTCTGGAGTTCGCCACCGACCTGCTTCCACCGGGGGGCAGATGGCAGGGAAGGCCTGTGGGCTTACCGCTGCGGGCTACCCCATGGCGAGGGGAGGGGAAGAGATGAGGCACAAGGCCCTGTCTCCACCTGAGGTCGCCTCTGCCCTTCTGGGCCTAGCCTCCGACAGGAGCGACGCAACCGAGGAAGCGTCACTGCTATCTGCAGACTGGGGAGAGGGGAACGAGAGCAATGCTGCTCGGAGACAGCATCCACTGCTGTTCTGACCCTCTTGGGTGGAGGAGACTGTGTGCCCACCAGTCTCGATCTAGAATGACCTGAAGGAGAAGGTAGAAACTGCTCGTTTATTGATTTTTTTGGGTACTGCTGACCGGGTGGTCAACGGCGGAACAAAAATAAAACGGAACAAAAGATTTTCCTCTCGTCCCTCCCCCGGGGGAAGGAGGTGTGCAGGAGCACCCTCCTGGAGAGCAGAATCCTGGTTCTCCTCCTGGTCGCCTGTCTCAGGGTCGCTTCCCTCACTTCCTTTTACGGGATGGGGCCGGGGGTACCTGAGCAGCAGCCCGCCTCCTGTGCAGGACGTGCTGTATTGCCTCTGACTGCTTCTGGGCGGTGGAGAACTCCTGGGCCAAGTTCTCCACCGAGTCGCCAAAGAGGCCACCCTGGGATATGGGGAAGTTGAGAAGTTTGTTCTCCTCTGCTTCCCACACATCAGACAGGGTTGCGCTACCAAAGGTTGCGCTCCTGTACCACCAAAGTGGACCCAGTGAACGTACGGTGACTTTTGTCTCCTGGAGGGCGAGGTCCGTCGCCGCACGCAGCTCCTGCAGCAAAGCTGGGTCGGGACCACTCGCCTACAAGTTATGGAGCGCCTTTGCATGATGGACTTGGCTGTGGGACAACAGCACGGCCCGCTCTGAGACACGGATCATCCAGCCGCGAAGGTTCGGGACCCGGTGGAGGGTTCCACACAAACCCAACATTCGCGGCCGCCCGTTCGAGCATAGCATCTCTGGATCTGGCTCAGCTGGAGCCACCACACCTGAAGGGGTTTTTTTTTTTTTTTTTTTTTTTTAGGCTTCTGGTCCCGGATCCCTGGTGTTCTTTCCACTGAAGCTGGATTCCTGTCTGCTCGCCCAGGTGCCTGGTTCCCTGGTCCACTGCCTCAACTAACAGCGCTGCCTGCAACAGTTCCATTGGGTGGTTTGACATGGACACTAAGTATTGAAGGGTTGGTTGGACAGTTAAAATATTTGAGTTTACTCAAGAGGAACACATTTTTCTTTGAAAGATTTTCCCTTTTGCTTTTGTTTCAAGAGATCTCAAAAGTTGTGGTTGATTTGTTGACATTAATGGCACTAATGCTGTAAATTAGTTTCAAACTAAATATTGAATTTTAAATAAGAAAATAAGAAAAAAAATGAACAAGAACTACATTCAAACTTTAATATATTGTTCTGTGCTTCCTTTGGAGTGGAGTCTTTTGACCATATGATTAGTACATAACTGACCTCCTCATTGAATCTAGATTCAGATAACTCCTATAATAGGTTCTTAGCCTGCCTATAAGCAGAACTACCACGAAGGGTTACAGTCGTGGCGAGCCAGTCAGGAGGTTGGTACAGTACATGTAAGGCAAGGGAAGTTTGTTTATATAGCACATGTCATACACAATTGTAATTCAAATGCTTTACATTGAAGAAATTAAAATAATCAAAACAAATAAGAACAATTAAAACAGTTTAGAATAAATAACAAAAAGCCTGGGCCCGCAGGCTTTGGTGGTTGTGGGGCCTACCGTTTTTTGGTTGACATTAGGGGGGTTGCAGCAAAAGAGTGGGATAGTTTGGTTCCAGCATATACCAGTTTTTCCATTTTCTCCGAGAAGCACAGAAGTTGAGATGCAGGAGAGAGGGATGACGTGTCTGGGGAGGATGGCTGTTGCTATGGTGTTATCGGAGGCTGTAATATGCTGTCCGGATTTCCCTCGCTGGTTTCCAGAAAGTCGTCCTTGGGAGATGAATCTTGGAGCAGTCCTAATATGTCCCGTTCTGTCTGTGGTGAGCTCTGTGGGCAGGGCTCTGTTGAGACTGTGTCTGTGAGCAGAAGTTGTTGTTGGTGCATGTTGTTATCATTGTCCTTGTGTGATATGTCAACCGCATGTCTATTTAGGCGCTGAAGTGAAGTCCTGTGGTCATTCATACTGTGTCCAGGTTTGTGTGTGTGTGTTATTCAGGTTGAGTGGATTGACACATACTGCAGAATGATGATTGAGGGAGAAGTAGATATTGTCCTTTAGCACTGTTGAAATAAGTTTGTTTGGGTGGAGCCCATCCTGTTGAAACATTCATCACATTCAGGGACAGTTTTGCGCTCCGCTGAGTGCCACTGTCTGCTCGACCTTGAGCGCCAGTTTGCATCAGTTTAGCTACGGGCTGATTCAGTCTTTGTTCGATCACATTCAGGGACAGTTTTGTGCAAGTTACTTCCAAACTGTAATACATTATTTGTTGCTGTTATTCAAAAGTAATTAATTATCGTACAATATTACTGTCTTAAAATTGTAATGTGTTATATTACTCTGTATTACTTTTGAGTTACTTTCACCAAAATAACTATAAAGTAGAACTTAATATCTAAGTCTAACTAAATGCGATATAAAAAACTGAAATCACGATTCACAACACTCAGATCCACGAACCTGCAGAATCGTGACACACCTATTCCAAATACCAGAGAACAGATCAAGTGCTACATCTTTAAATTACCGAACAGATCAAGTGCTACATCTTTAAATTAATATTAGTATTATTTAAGGTTAACATTATAAATTATGTAGACTTACACCACAAAACTAGTTGAGCATAAATTATTTAAAAGTGTGGAATCTTGCGTTATGGACGCTATATTAGACACGTTATTTGCAGTCAAATTTTGAAATATAAATTTTCAGAAAATGCATTTAATACCAACATATTGAAATGTCTGTTTATCCACATAGGCTACTCCCTTTAAGGAGTCCAGACATTAGAAAAATATCAGCCTACACATGCGTTTTATATTTAATATTAGGGAAATAGACAAGCTAGCTGTGTCTCCATAGTGTAAAAATAAAAATAACGCCAGAAATAAAAGATTAGTGTAAGGACCATGTTGATGTAGGACTTATTTTGATCCACTTTATGGGAGTATAGCCAGGGTGTGATTTGTGGGAAAAAAAAAAAAAAAAAACAGACTGGGTGATGTTTTGAAACATTTTTATTCATAAAAATAAATCATGAGAACTTCATCACTGCGTTTGCAGGAATTGCTTTAATAACTACGTTATTAACTCATGAAGTAGTCTAACGCAATATTTTTACTTCCCACACATTTTGCTTCCCACACATATTAACTGTGATCATGTACAATGAAAAAAAAAAAACATGCAAGAATTAAATCAATAGATTAATAGGGCAAGCTACTTTATATCAGCCTCTGCTGAACCACGGATTGATTTCAAAGTTAAACCATCAAAGTAGAAACAGTTTTACTACTGCTGATAAATTAAAGTAATGATGTTAATGTTACATCGCGATGCTGAGCTACAGTGAAATGATAGAAAAGACAGATGAATTATCAATGTTAGTCAATTCACCTCATTTGCGTGAACTGGATGCGTGAACGAGGCAAATTCGCATCTACCGCCTCATTCGCGCTGCAGGACCTCAAGACGTGCTTAAACGTGTCTTTACATTGACTTAACATTGAAATCATTCGCGCCAGATGCTCAAAACTGAGTGAATAATCAAAAAACCTTTGACTTGGCCTCGAATGAAACACCGTATGTATAACTTTGGCTATTCTCATTGGTGTGACTTGGGCACTCTGTTTGTCATCACTGAAACACATAATTTTCATTATTGTGAACCGATTGTGATGTTTATTCTGAATATGCTGTCTTCCTTTCTACACACAGCTCCACTGCCCAGAGACCTGCAACCGTCTCGCACCAATGACGGCGGATAACCAGTTATGACACATTCACTAGTAGAGACGAAACATCAACAATATGCTTTACATTGACTAAGGCCTGCCCATACTTTGACTACAAACTTGGTCCTTAAATCATTACGTATTTTGCAATACATGTAATGTGACATGGTAAGATTTCACCCTTTCTATAAGTTAAATAGCTAGTAAGATAATATAATGGTAACTAACGTTACTTATGTAATATAATTCAAGTAATTATTCTAGTATTATGTAGGCCTAATGCTAGATAAGGTTTGCTAGTACATTTGTAACAGGGTTCAGTTGTTATGGGGAAAAAGTAGTTCAACAACAAAACGTTCAACATGTTTAATAATAAATAAACAAATACAAAATGAAAGTATAAGCCAGCAGCCCCTCACAGACAACACACAAAACAGAACATCATAAAATCACAACATAAAATCAGGCCTGCTTCTCTCTCCACTGTGGTTGCTCCTCCTTTATGCCTCCGCTCCTCCGTGAGAAATGCGAGACCAATGCGTCGTTGCGAGACCAAGGGACATTTTCTCTCACGTCCCTCTGCCTCGTCCTGCTCGCCACAATATTATTTCAGCAAGATGAGAAGCCAGTAAATTAGCAGGTTTCAATTATTGCTTTTCACTGTGTGTGACATTTTATCTATATGAACCGTGGCTAGAGTTTTGACACCAAGTCAATGGGCTCTGTGTAATTCTTTCTTCCCTTGTTTATCAGCATCATTTTTTTTTCTTTTGCCCGTCTTTGTTTTATGAGCAGGTGCCACTCAAGAAATTGGCAGTTTAGGTTGTTTCTCCTCCATTAGCACAGCTGCAGCACACTGGCAATATTGAGTTTGGTTTGAACAACGGCACGGTGTGCAAGAGACGGGTGTGATCAGCGCATACACGAGCGTGATTGACACTGCTTAGACATTCATCCTTGCTCTGATTGGTTGTTTCTGACCGGGAGCGGTATATTTCTGCAAATGGAAATAGGATCACTGGAGCATTTTTTTTTTTTTTTCACAGATTGTCTCTCTCATATTCTACTGTCAGGACATAATGACAGTTTTAACAAATATGTAAAAAAAATATTTGTTTACAAAAGTTATCTGCAGCTTTAAGCAGAGACAGGGATAGATTGACCAGAAAGTGGGAAATCCCACACATCCCTCGGCAAATCACACCCTGAGTTTCTTAGCTTTCTGACGATTTCAACTCTTCACAAAAGGCAGAATGTCAAGTATTGGAGGTATGAGCACTCTAGAGAAGGAAGGAAATTAATTATCTTGCAACGTACATTTTTATCACGGGTAGAAACTGACACGTATTGATTAATGAGCCAGTAAGTGTTTGCTTGCTGGAACATTAATTAATTTCCTTATAAAGGCAAGAGAAATCATTAAGACAGGTGAGAAGACCTTGACTTCACAAGCCCAACAAAGGAGCAGGGAGCCACAGAATGACGGCTAAGTGGATGTGGAGAGAGAAAGAGAGAGAGAGAGATGCAGTAAGTGAGAGAATGAAGTCCTCTGCCTCTTCAGGTCATCCGCCTGCTCGGCCCCAGACGTTCTTTCACCACATCATACCACCATACTGCGCCAATTAGCACAGCCGCCGTGCTCCGTTCCCTCTTATTTATCTCTTTTACGATTCCCATCATCTCGTAATTTTCCCTCTAAATCTGTAGTGAAGATCAAGTGGCCGCGTTTGAGAATCAGGGCAGAAGGAATCACAAGTTAACCAAGAAACTCTGCAAATAATCACATCTTCTCTGCATCCACTGTTATTTTTTTTACAAGACTTTTTGTACTTATTATTATTTCCCCGCAGAACTGATTCTTTGAAAACTGCTGCTTGATCACACAAATCCCAGTGCTTTGGGCACATTTATTGCCTATTGTACAATCGTAAATGTCTTGTACAATAAAGAGGAAATATAGGTTTAGGACCAGAGCTGGGGAAGCCTCATGGCTCCGCTCAATTATAATGGAGTGTGTGATGGAAGATGTAGGGCAGGCTTGGCCGGAGGGATCCACAGGGGAAACCTATTCAGGGTCTACAGTGAGAGTTGGATGGTAACAGACCTGTCTCCACTCATAGGCCTCTGCCTGGAGCACTCTCACCTGCCCTGAAGCCCAGAGGAGGCCACGCACCCTCCTTATCATCCCACTGTGTGCTCTGTAGTAACTCAACCCTGACCCCACTCTCAGCCGCTATACCATGGACCAGTGTTGAGGGATGTGAAAGGCCTTTAGACTTTTAAAGACTATTTTATTGAACAATTGCAGTCTTTTTAAAAAAAAAAAAAAAAAAAAGAACGAGAGTAAAAGAGATAAAATTGTTTAAATCAATCAGTTGTGTAAGATTTACAGTAATATAGCACTCAAAGAAACTGAGAAGTTTCTGTCCCTCTATTGAAAGTTCATTAGGGGAGAGCGGGGCACAACCTAACACATTTTGGTTTTGGCTCAATTAATTAAGAAATAATTAGGTTAGACTAATATTTTTTTTACACAAGCAACATACACATGTCTGATACAAATCAACACTTTTTTTATGCGGTGTTAATTGCAACAGACAGAGGGGTTAGTTGTAACATTTGTGTGTAACACACATAATTCAGTACTAATTTATTTGTATAGTTTGATATTGTTTATACATCTGTATAGACAGATATCCATGCATCCATCCCTCATCCAATCATCATTCTATTGTAGATCAATATCATGGATAAAAACATAGAAAAGGGCTGCACAGTTTTGCACTAAATAATAGTAAATAAAATTATAAAATATTGTAATTGCAATTAAATTAGATTTGTGTGTGGCAGCTGCATGTACAATTAATAATAATAATAATAATAATAATAACAGTCATAATAATACAAATGAGCTTAAAATAATCATTTAAAGGGTTTATTGCATTAAAAACAGGCCATATTTTTAATAAATAAACAAGTTATCTTTCATAGTACACTGAATTTTAAACATTTTAAATTCCAACATTTGTGAACGTCCTACAAAGTTAAATGTATACTCAAACCTGAAAAGTTGTGTGGCTTTGTTTTCATTTGATTATCATTGTACACTTGGTGGCTTTAGTTGTAACACTGTGTTACAACTAACCCTGCTGTGTATTACATATTGTAAGCCTATCTAACAGTCGCTAGGAATTGCTGACATGTTTCAAAATGGTGCTATGTTTGAGCCAACAAGACAGTGATTAAGGCAATATAAAGTTAGATTTGGAAACGCATACACCCAACTCAGAAACTGAAAAAAAAATTATTATGAAAAAATTTACTTCCATGGTGTCAAAACACTCTTTGTCCAGTATCTTTACGAAATATTATCAAAACTTTCCGCAAATTCGCGGGAGACCGTCTTTTGGCAGCAAGAGAAAAATATCGTAAACACAGCCTGCTTGATCCTGACGAACTATGTAAAAGCTCTGTGTTACATTTAACACTTATATACACTAGATACAATAGATTCCTGTTAAATTAGTGAACATGAAAACAGTGTTAGTGTTGCTTTCAAGTAGAATTAGAGCTTCAACTTCAGCCCAGGCTCAGTAGGAAAACTTCCCTTTGACAACATTTTAGCAAAACGCACATGTTTGCGTCGAACACGTTTCACAACAGTTTCAAAGTGAAATGTCCAGTGAGTGGCACCAAAAGCACAATAAAACTTTTCTGGATTTATTTTGTTGGAGAATGTACGCATCACCGCAGTTTTGAATTCAAATGTCTGGTGATTGCCGTAAAAAAACGTAATGCTCCACTTTAAAATAATGCATGCCTACAATAAACCCTAAACTTACCCGAAAGTGTTAACAAAAGCAAATGTGACATAAAATCACAATCGTAACCATGGCATTTTAGCTTGTTTTTGAGTTCTTTTATCGTGACTCGTCTTAAGCGGAATTCCTCCCCGAGCTCTCTGCGTCACATGTACAATTCTGTACCAACTGAGCAAGCTCAGTAAAACCGAAGATATGAAGCTGGTTAGGTGATTTAAACTCCAAAATAGATTTGTTTACAAATCATGCACTATGGTAAAAAGGGTTTTGAGGTCATGACATAATTGTACAAGGAGCCGTGTGAAAACATGTCTTTAATAATCCGTAATCTGCCCTTTAATTATAATTGTGTGCAAAAACGATTACAAGTGCATGCTGTTTTACTGCCTCTAGTGTTCATTTCTGATGGAAACTGCAGTGATGTGTACATATTGGTACGTATTTCCAATGAGCCTGTCTTGTTATAAAGCCATAAACTTATAGTTATAAACTATAAAGCAGTTCGCCAGTGTGTTCATATTTTTATTTGAGTCTGACCTTGATGGACTGAACAGAAGAAATTAATCAGAGAAGATTTCCACATCAAAGAGGGTGGAGCAATGGAGCACCAACCTATTTTGTATTCGGCACAGAAAATTGGTAATTCGAATGTGTTTTCCAGCCAGATCTAACTTTTCCATCAAGTTTGCTTTGGCAAGATTTTGAACTCCAAACTAACTTAAAAAAAAAAAAAATTATTAGGTCACAGACCACCAGTCACACCAATTATTTGGCTTGAAGTTTAATGGGGCCTTTAAAATAGCACACCAGTCAAAAAGATTTTTCAGTTTCTGTCAATGGCTCTATAATGATAAACACAACACATGCATGCATTCCTTGTCTATTGCTACCCCATTTCTCTCCTGACTGCCGCTGAAAAACAAGCAGGTACAACCCAGCCGCCATATTGATTAAGGCTAAATAAGCCCCAGCAGCACTTGTAGCGAGTGCTTGTTTGTGTCTGTTCATGTCAGGGGCCATTTCCACGGCAGTAGACCCCTGAGGAGTGCAAGCTGCACACTGCAGAGCCACCTGAAATGAGGCGCTTCCTGAGCCAGGCCCTCTGCTCTGCGCGCCATCATTATTTTGAAGGAGAAAAACCCGGTTTGACAGATGAACTGGGACGAGAGGAAAAAAACACATCACTAATACGGCACATAACAAGCTCTCAGAAGAGAGCAACACAGATTCATTTCTATGGTAACCTGTATCAAAACAGACTTCCAGGAAGGATCTCTTTGTTTTGGAGGAGGAGGGGGGGGGGGGGGGGGGAGGGGGCGATCATTCTATTTGGTGGGTGGAGGAATTCAGGTGTGAGATTGATGCAGGTTCAGGGGCATTAGCACTCAGTGTGGTGATGAGTTAAATAGCGAGAGGTGAGTCGGCAGTGCTTCCAGAGCTGGACTATGGAGGGATCAGTGCTAGAGTTGCTGTAATTTAATGGGTGAGTTATATTTAGGTCTAGTAGACCTGCAGGGCAGGGGCCGCTGGGTGAGAATGTGAGAGGGAGCAAAACTTCAAACCGCCAGTGAGGTTACGGGATTTACTTCAGAATGTGGGCTGGTATGGCACTCTGCTGTTTCTCGAAGAGGAATGCTCATATAGCTTTGACTCTCCACTTCTCCTGATCAAGCGCACCTGTTTGCTCATGACTTTTACATAACTTGTACATACAAGTTAAATCTGCAGAAATATCTGCCTGCTGGCTTTCAAAGAGGTCTGAGAAACATGATACACTTATCTGAAGGGAAAATAGGTTTGTCTCAAAATTAAAATTATTTATTTTACACATACAGCATTGAGGTCTATGCTAGTCTTAACAATACCCAACATAAAGGCAATTATAAATAAATGTATATGAGATTAAAAACACATAATCAGTTGATTTCTCTTGAATTTGAAAATATAATTTAATATACATGATTGAGCCAGGGTGGGAACATGATGATTTTAACAAATGGGGCACAAGCAGTCACAGAGCTGCCCTGTTCCCATGATTGTAAAACAATGGCAGGTTTGTGGTAATTATGGGATGTGAAGCCCAATGGCCTAAATGTGGGTCAGCACTGATGAATATCCTGCCGGCATGGGGCATCCCTTACCCTGTCCCACCCCTCTTTCTCTTTTCCCCTGCTGCTCATCTGAGATGAGTGGTCATGCATATGCCAGGGTAGTCAATAATGGTTTTACGCTATTTTTACTCTCCTTTTAGCCCCACAGTATTTCTTCATTATCTTCCTCAACCTACAGGAACACACTCATGTATCACTAAGAATGAATTTTGCCCATTGATTTGCACACACATGTTGCATTGATTTATAACCCAATTTAATTAAAAAAAAAAAAAGTGCCAATAATAAAATGAGTGCAGAATTTACATGGCACAGTTCGCTATCCTTTAGGCTGATCTGAGTACTAGGTTGTAGTGGACACAGCACATATTTTACAGCACTCATTTATAATGCTCTTATGCATTAGTGTATCATCATTTTAAGAATGTACACTTCCATTCCATCTAAACTTTTTCTGCCATTTTTATGCAACAATATAATAGGTGAATTTCTGTCATCTACTGGACTGGAGTGTGAAGTACAGGATTGTTCCCTGGAAGTACAATGGCGGCCATTAAGAGTTTACTGTAAAATTGCTCTTTGTTGTAAAAAAAAAATAATCAGAGGACTTGAAAAATTATCAGTGAGCCACATGCATGTTTTTCTGATGCTCTTGGAGTCAAATTCAGTTGTGATATACAGTAGTGCAATTGTGTTAAATTCAAACTGAATATTCATTAAAGTTACTTACTTTTGTGTTCTGAATGAAGTCGTGCAGCTTATGGACAACATGAGGGTGAGTAAATGATGACAACATTTACAGTTTTGGGTGATTTCTATAATTTATGCACTGCAGTGTGAAAGTGTACATGTACGCTATGGTTCATGATTAATGCAGATGGTTAGTGAATAAGAAATTCTGAAATACTGATAAGTAAACTGATAAGTGAACTTTTAAGTATATTTTCCCCAAAATTTCGTTTGTCAAGCAGTCATAATCTAGGTCACGGAACTCTGCTGTAACTTCAGAATAATTGTGCAAAATTGTAAAGTTATAAAGTTTTCCTACCCCTACCAAATTTGTTTATTTAATAATTTTGCTAAAGGCATCATGTATTCAGCTAACAACAAGAATCTAGCTCTATTTAACATATTTTTAATAGATATTCTGTGTGAGCCTATAGTCTAAAATACAATGCACTAAAATACACTGCCTGGCCAAAAAAAAAAAAAAAAAAAAAAAAAAGTCACTTTCACAGAGTGCTTGACTCTTGCGTTGTTACTAAAAGACATTTTTGGTCAAGATCTTGTATTGACAATGCAAAAGGCAAGCACTCTGTAAAGGCTACTCCAGCACATTCCAAAGAATTTTAAATCATTTAAGGTCCAATTAATGTATGAAAATAATTCTTCATGTTCCCTCCCAACCATTCTTTCATATTTTGAGCCTGATGAATCTTGACATTGTTATACTGGGATATGGCCACTATGTGTCTTCCTTCGTGGTTATTAAAGAATTGAAAAGCTACACAATCCTTCATTTAGAGTTATAAGAACTGTTGCCAAACATATAAAATGCTAGAAACATAATAATCACTGCAAATATGATCCAATCATGGACTCTTAATCATTTGCCTTTTTAAATCCAAACAGTGTAGGATGTAAGGCAATGCTGCAAGAAGCTTGCTTTTATCAGATGCCTTGCCCTATATTATCTTAAAGGAAACAAGCAATCTTAGTCAGGATGAAAAGTTTTTTTTTCTCTCTCTCTCTCTCCAGAAAGATTCAACCATTGATACAATTTCTCTCTTTGGCTTCCGACATCTTTTTAAGACATCTCCAATCATTGACATTGAATGTGTGCTGGTAATGAAATCAACTTCTGAAGGCTTTGATTTCCAGTCTTAATGAAGGCAAAAGAAGGGAAAAGCAGCAGTATCAATCAGTCTGTTTGGTTTCTTTCATTTGTAGAACAAGCGGGGAATAATTTGGCACCTGATGCAGAGAGGAGCTGGGCTAAATCAAAGCGTATAAATAATGAACTCTAATTAGCAGCGTGTGGGAGAGGTGTGATGTCTGTCTGGATGGCGGAACCTCTGCCTGTTCTCGTGATCAGTCACTGCGAGAGCCTCACTAACGCAAGAGGAAGTCAGAACTTCTCTGTTAAGGGAGGGAGGGAGGGAGGACAGGAAAGTGGGAATTGGGGGACCCACATGCTTCTACAAACACTAATTGAAATCTTGGTGCACACACACTTGCACATACACACAAGCTGCACTGTGGTTAATTAAGAATTAACCTGTCCCGTTGTGAGAGGTATTGTACCTATTTTCAGTATTTTTGCAATAGTCGCTTGACTAATTGAGGGTGTTGGGTAGTTTTACACAGAACAAATAGTCGCCCAATTAGAAACACAGCAGGTTTGTGATATCCTAGCAATAATACTGACACTTTACAATAAACACTCGCAGGCGCACAAGGCTCTGTCTCAGTGGCTCCCTGAGTTGGGAGAGGTGCTGGGTTTCACCGTGTTGCATCATGGAATATTATCTAACAAGCAAAAATGTCACTGTGCCAACAAACATCAGTTGGACCTGGTGGGTAAATAAGTCCCTTGGTTTACACCAAAATGTGTCAAAAAAAAAAAAATATATATATATATAGAGAAAAAAAAAACGAACTGATGTGCTGTGCTGTGGTAGGGCCTACCTTTGCACTTATTTAATGAGATTTACATGTTTATTATACAATCTACAAACCATTTTTATCGATTTTCCTGCCATATTTATTTTATAGTTGTAAAGTGAAGAATCTGATTAGACTCATTGGCTGACCCCTCTCCCTCTGTGATGAATTATAAGAGTCAAGGATGCAGAATTTGATTTATCTCCCTGACCTTTTCTTTGCAAAGGATACACAGTCTGTATAACCATAATGTGACACGTCAGAAAAAGAGGTCATGTCTGTTAGAAAACATTGGTGCTTGTCGTTCTTTCTCTCTCTTTCTCTCCATCCTGCTGACTCCTATAGCTATTGTTTTGTGTGATAGCACAGAATCCAGCACCGCTCTAATATGATTTTTGTGCCGATCTTACTGGAAATAAAGTGAGCCTAATAAAAAAAGATGAGATATTTCCCAGACTGCATTTGCTCAGATCGAATCATTAAAGCGGATCCGTATAAATTGATAAACATAAATTTTAATATTTATTTCCTCCTTTAGACACAATAAAAGAGAAATCAGAATGATTGGTGATGACTTTGATCTCTTATATAGCCCAACACTTTCTACCTCCTATGAGCCTCTTTAAAGCTAGCTGAATTGATCTTAATTGCCCCTAATTTCTTAACAGTTTATGTAGGCTTTAATGAAAAGAGAGAGTAAACGAGGAGGGAGGAATAAAATATAATACAAAAACTCAGTGGATATTAGGATGATGCAGAATCAGTTCAATAAAAGCTGTATACTCTGAATATTACAGTGATCTACTATGTTTTCCACAATTAATAAACATTGCCTTTACTGTAGAATATTCGGAGCAAAGAGCCACCTGTATTAAAACACATATATAAATTATGTTTATCTCTTATCCTGAATAAGAAACCAGGTCTGAACTGGAAAGGGAGGATGCTATAAATATTAATGATTTTTTTAAACTTCAAAAGGGCGATAATATGGGATTCTCAGGAGGTGTCTCATCTTGAAGGGGGTAGAGAGAGGGGGGTTTGGGTGAGAGGAGGGAGAGCAACTGTAATTAAACATGGATGTATGCCTTCCTACGACCGGTCTGGGGTTTGACAGGCCTGCAGAACAAGCCCAGGTGCAGCTGAGCGTGACAGTGAGCTTGTGAGTACAGGGACGCTACACACACATTAGCACCTACCCTGGACAAGAACACTAGCACAGGGAACGCTGACTGCACACGATACGCCTGAATCTCTGTGTGCGGCAGTGATTTTATCCTGCGAGAGAATGAAATGAATTACAGTAAGATGCAATTAGAAGGCATATTCGACTATGATTGCAGCTTAATAATAATGCAAGAATGCCTGTACAGGATAATGAGGGTCAATGAACAAGTCGGAGATGTCAGGGTGATACAAAAAAAGCCTCATTAAAAGAGTGAAGATCTTGAAAAGAAAATGTGACACAGTTTAAAAGATTAATACTATCATTTATTAGGGAGAAAATATCGAGAGGAGCCCTGAACTTAATAATTCATGATATTTGTAAGAAAAATAATTTAAAAAAGAAAAATTGTATTTGTTTTCAAGATATGATTTTTTTTTTTATTAGTTTTTACATGACTGTTTGAGCCACAAAATAAAAATAAAATTTGCTAAAATGATGTGAAATTTTTACAATCCTTAAAAAACAAACAAAAAAGTCATATAGGCACTGTGGTTTGTCAATGCCTCAGCTATCACTAATGCAGAATCCGATTATTTTCATTTGCAAAATTCATTGTATTTTTTAAGGTGAAGTGGCATTTTATTTTTTTGCAGTAGACAAACAAAGAGATGAAATGCTGGTGGGATGTTGAAGAAGAAATGGGCTTGTGGGACAGGTGTTTGTGTTCCTCTCATTCCAGCTTTATCTCAGTAATTAATACATAAGAGGCCAAAACGTTTGCCAAGTGGTTTCCAAAGTTGTTTACTGTAAACAAAAACAAGAATAACCACCAAGGAAGGGAAATAAAACGCAGAAGTGCAGCACAGTGGATGGTCATGTAAGCGGCTAGCTGGAAGGAAGGAGAGGAGAAAAAAAAATGTGAATAAATGAAAAGACTTGAACAGTCCAGGTGGTTTTAAAGAGCGTGCAAGAAATGGGTGAGAAATGAGAGAGAGGGGAGGAGAGCAAGAGGGCAAGAATATTTTTAAAAATGTGGTATTGTGAAATAGATGGAGAGAGAAATAGAAAGAGAGAAAAGAGACAAGGGAAGTGAGGTAGTGAGTGCTAAGCCCCAGGGCTCTGAAGGGGAATTGTAAAGTAATGCTGAGTGAGTGAGCATATCCAGTTCGGGGACGTCTCCACAGCTTTTTTGTCCGCTGCTGGACACCCAGAGAACACGGTAAATCCCAGAGCGTCTCGGCCGGGCTCGCTCTGACATATGCAGCCTTCCAAAGATGAACAACATCACCCCCAGTGCTTGCCAGAAGGTCGGGAAATTGCTCCCATTGCACATCGCTTCTTCTTCACACATGCACACAATAACCCTCCCTCCTGTTTCCCCCTGGCCAGGGTAAAGGTAGCTTTTACTCTCCCTAACTCATCTACTCTAAGGGACTGCAAGCTTTCTCTAGCTCACCAGACCTTTTTCCACATGACTTTACCCAGTTACAGGCGGCTGAGTAAAAACCTTCCTCCTTGCACAGCCGCACAAGGCTGAATAATGGATAATGGGCCTGTGATGAATTTTTGGGGAAGATCTTAACGACACCCAATACCTCTTCCCCTGCACACCCCCTGGTCCTCTATAAATTAACCACTGCTCATAATTAGCTACGGAGAGACAGTAGAACAACTTTGAGCGTTAATAAAACATGAGCACCAGCACTATTTGGCTTGCTGTACATGTTTCTTGTGGCGAGGGTGATCCTTTTCAGACTACGCTACGATCGCTTACAGGGGAAAAAGCGCCTTGAGTACAGAGTGCAGTCGGAGGGCATTCCCGGGCAAAATGATGCCTGTTTGCATGTGAAAAGCCCCATTTACCTGCTTCATACCTACTGGCACTCACTACTCACCTCTTCTTTAGCTCACTCTTACTATCGTGCTTTTGAGACCTTCATCAATTTTCATCGGTTCAAACAGCATGCATTCAGCAGGCGGCGCAGGGGCAGGTTCTTAGTCTACATCCATTTATCCACATTAAATGGGATCTTTGGGGACATCACCCTGCGAGAGATGAGAGTTTAATGGCACTGTCCCAAATAAGTTTGCGCTGTGTACTTCCGTACTCCATTTAAGATTCATATTCCCTTTTTATGCTTTTATCACCCTGAATAAGTGGCGGCCCAGCCAAGCGTTCACCCAGCTCTTCATCTGCCATTTCAGAGCACATTTACCAGCCCAGCCGAGTAAACCCCCGCCACTGAGCCAAACAAAAAAAACCTGCTCAATACCGGCGCAATCCCCTCCTTATTCCCCCATGTACATTTAGAGCCAAAGGAGGAAGTAACTGCATCACATTCCCACCAGGGCTAGGAACCATTTGGATATTTTGGATCTTTTTTCTTTTTATTTGTTTTAACAAAACCCTGTCCCCAAGTCCCACTACTGCCAGCATAACCGCATTAAACACAGTCAGCCAACTTTATAATGTACAATGCTAAAATAATTGACCTCATACAATAATTTCCATTTAGATGTCCTTTAATTCACTAGCTCCTACTTAACTACTTAAATCATGTAGCTATTAAACATATCAGATGCTAACAGTGTTTGTGACAAATTAGCATGTAAGGTATCAGAATGAATGTGGAAACATGAAAATGCCAGTGTGCATTAGGCTTCATGAAAGAGACACACAAGCTGTAATGCTCTATTGGACACAGAGGAGAGAGAGACAGAGGTGTGTAATGTGTACTGAGTAAATGAGCTCATAAACTACCGCCTGCCTTCAGGGAGTGGAGAACTACATGTGCTAATCTTCATCAACATCCACTCCCTGCCATGTAAAAGAGCAGGTACAACTGAGTTACGCACTCTGGACACGAGCAGCCTACATTAGAGGGGAGTGTTTTCCAGGACAGGACACCATTACTACCACTCCCAGCATGCCTTAGGATGAGAAGACTGTCACTGAGAATTAGCCATGGGGGCTCTGCCATGTAAAGGCATCATATGTAATTGGAAGAAGGAAAAAAAGGCAAAGGAAAAGAAAAAGGCTTTTAAAATAATCTGCCAGTTCACCGTTACATAGTCGAGACCATGTGCCGACAACATAATGAAGCTTTTAGCAACTGTCAGGCCACTGACCGCAGAATACTTTTACGCCCGTCTACCTGCTTTACTCGTTTGTTTTATTCTTTTTTTTCTCTGAGTGGATTTGTGGGCAAGCTTGTGTTGAAATGTACTCATTGTGAGTGCTCTTGCTGCAGTTTCTCGAAATGACCAGTTTACTTGATAATATCGACAGCTCTATTGTAAAATCTGCTGGCATCAAAGGTCAAAAAGAGCAATGTTTTTTTTTTTTTTTCCTCCCATCTCTACGGGCCGTCTTCCATCTCACGCTGAGTAAATCTCAGAGCAGAATCACTTTTCTGACAATAATTTATAAATTATGCACTCCTTGTGTTTTGAATTGAGAAAGGCTTTCATATCTTTTCCATTAACTCAGATTAAGTTTTCATAGTGATGCTGGAGAGAATGCTAGCAATATACCCGTCTCATTTTAATGAAAATTTTATCAGTGCTCTTTTCTGTTGTACACTCCTATTGGGATGTCTGTGAATCTACAGCTTGGCTTTTGGACATGAACTCCCCTCAACCTGCCTGCCAGTGGCTCTGAACGCTTCAATATTTGATGGGCTCTGGCTAACTCAGCCGTAAGAATTCAGCTGCAGAGATTTAACTCTAATGTAAAAATTGTGAACGGATGAAAACTGGGATGTCATAAGTAATACATCTGTTCCAAGAGAGGGAATCGCAACCATTTGTGGGGAAGAGGAAAGACAGGAGAGCAAGAGAGACAGAGAACGAAGTAAATAAAGGAATTTAAGAAGGAACACTGCACTTTCTTTCTTCCTTTTATGTTCTCAAAATGAAAAGCCTGGAAGCTATGGGGCTAACAGCTAACATTTTCCCCTGACTCAATTCCTTGCTCCTCCAATTGATTCTTAATTATGAGCACTCTTTTCCCCTTTCTTCACAACCATCAATAAAAAAGGTCCTTTAATGTCATATTTCTGAAGAAATGGGCATCACACCACTTAACGTTCATAGGTCAAATCCATTTCAAGGAGCATTATGTTCCTCTCTCTTTTTCTCTCAGGCTCTTTTTTTTTTTCGCAGACAAACACACTCACACTCTCGGTCACCAAACAGATTCCAAAACATTCAGAAAATCTGTCTATACAGTTCCACTGTGTTGATGCATGCTTCCTTCGAAGCGGAAGAGGTCAGCTGAGATGGGTCTGATGAGCACGTTTTGTATCTACAGTATAGTTGACTCCCTTAAGCTATACGCTCTTTTGGCACAACGCATACTGCTGGTAATAGATGATCTTACAATGACTTCTTTGTGTCTGGGAATCCAAGGAGAAACTCTGTGTGGAGAGAGGATGGTGAAACACTTTGTTGCCTTACTATTCTGAAATATACTTAAAATTGACATATTAGGCTGATACTTTTCCTTATGAGAACTAATTTGTACTTTAACCATCATACACTTTAATCATACAAATAAAGAAATGTTCATGCTATATGAAAATATAACATGTCTGATCAGTGTAAATTAATATTTACCGCAAACAGAAAGAATGTTAAAACAGGAAAGAAAAAAAAAAAGTTAAACAGTTGGGTACAGTTTCAATGTGCTTCAGATGAATATACTCAAAGATTTTGAAGAAAATAGGTAAGAGACATGCAAACAGTAAAGTCAGTCTTTCTAGAATATGTATAGTATATAAATCATTGTTTGGAAAAGCAGAACAGGAAAAAAAGAAATATAGACATGTGATGCATCAACTTTTGTGGATGACTCGCATAAAGGACACAGTATACCTACAGTGGCACAAGCAATTCCTTACGCCATGTTTATCACTTTTTATTACCAATAATAACAGAGCTCCTCAGGGAGCTGGAGGGTAAGTATGCCCGGCAGCACTCTTTCAGCCACTTTTAGACTGACTGCATCCAAGCACTCAATGTATAACGCTTCCTGGTAGTCTCTCCACTTCTGAATGTATACGGCTACAGTGTCTCTTACAACTGATAAATAAAAAATAATTACTGCTATGGCACTGATTTGGACTTTACCTCGGTACTACCTTGCACACAATATAAAATATAAAGTCAGGACGTATATGCAGAAGGGCAAGAAGTCTGAGACCACACTGAAAGTACAGAAATAATAAAAAATAATAATATAAAAGGTTTTAATTAAAGTTGAACTGAAAAGAGGTGGTTTTAAATTGTCATAAATTAAATTTGACAATATTACTGTTTTACATAGATAGATAGATAGATAGATAGATAGATAGATAGATAGATAGATAGATAGATAGATAGATAGATAGATAGATAGATAGATAGATAGATAGATAGATAGATAGTTTTTTGATTGATAGATAGATTTGTGATTTGTGTTTAACTAAATGTTAAACTACTGTAATCATCCTCCCTCAACTCAGGCACATAGCATTCAGCATTCACACATCCAATGCAAAAGTACTGTGATGAGAAGTAAAGTGTATAACACTTCCCTCTCTGTGACATTCACCAGAGACCATTAAAGTGAGAGCCAGTGACTGTGGACGGGATCCTGATCTTTAGCTGGGAAATGATGACAATTAGGAAAGCACACTGTCCCCGGTGACATTTAAGAATGCACTTGAAGGAAGTACAGTTGTAATGGCTTGTGAATGTGTGTGTGTGTGTGTGGTGGGGGGCACTGCTTACCTTTGTCTTCCAGATTTATGTTTGACTTTCAGCCCTTTTTTGCAGAGACTACAGCACTTTTTACATCTATCAGAATTCTGCAATCTCTCAACTGAACTTTGAAGCTGATGTTTATACTTTTCATCTGATCTGTCTTTATATGTCCCATAACCTACATTTAACATTCTGTTTCTATTATGAAAAAAAAAAATAATAATAATGGGTTGACTTTCCTTTATGCAGTCTCTCTATGGGCATATGCTATTGCAGAGGACAACTCTTCCACCCCACTCTGTGAAAGTGGCATGAGGAAAACATGATTTGATGCTATTATTTTTTGATAACATCTGAAAATGTGTAATGTTAAACATGTAAGTGCTGTTATAGCTGAATGTATATGAAGCTACTTAAAGTGCACTCGTATTTTACATCTCAGAGTGTACTTCTCAGAAACAACTTCTATATGGATACACAGTTGTTGTTTTTTTTCCCATGTGTATTTAAAGGTAATTAGTAATGCAAACATTGATTTGTTTGTCTTCTCTTCATAAAGCTAAAGTTCACACAAGGATGATTTACCTCTTACCAGTGGTATAAAAATTAGGGGCTTTAAAAAAAGATGCAGTCCCTGTCAAATTCAGGTTGCCACAAAAAGAAAAAAAAAAAAAACAACTTTCGACTTTGTGTGACAGACTAATTAGTTAAAAGTCACAGCCATCATCAGATCAGAAGGACACACATCTCCTCTGGGTAGACATACAGCTTCAGGGTTAAAAAGCACATTCTCAACTATCAATAACTTCCACTAATTATATGCTTTGTAATTAGACACATAATCAATTATGAAACCTTTACGTTTTCCCTGGTGAAAATTAGATGAAGAAAAACCCTGAAAATTGCCTCTTCACAGTATTACTTTTATGAGTGAGCATGTCCTGGCTAATCATAATTTTACACGCATGGTTCAGTTTGATGAGAATTATCCAGAAGCTTACAGTAATCATGATTAAAAGAAAGAAACGTGATCATTTGACCTCTGCATTGTTGAACTGCAAATGATGTGCCTAATCGTCAGCTGTCACTCCCAATCTTAATTAATCCTAATGGAGTATTGATGCCGCTCAACTGTTGGGCTTTGTAATTAGCAATGCAATTTAGATCAGATAATGCACCGGGGCAGTCCAATTACTCAGAGGAAATGTAAAAAGCTGTGATATGATAATTTGCGAAATAATCATCACCAGACAACGGAATTGTTTTTTTTATATATATTTATTTTTACGTAACCCAGTGACTGAATTTATCAAGCTGTAACATTACTCGCAAATGTGTAAAAAAGACAATTTTTTTTTTTTTTTTTTTTTTTTTTGCAATGAGTCCCTGCAGCATTTTCTGCTGTTGCAGACGTGGTTGCCCTAATTGATTGCTGCTATCAATGGCAAACAAATCTGTGAAGCTGTCCGTGCTGATATAATCTGACCCCGATTTTTTCAGCTGTCACTCTCTGTGAGAAAGATGCCATGCCCCAATTCTCCAAAAGCTGCCTGCCCAGTCAGTACATCAACATGTCTTTTGTGTTTCCACTCCGATAGGGCAATTAATAAAATATATGTTAATAGGATCTTAATTGTTTTACAACAGTGGCTTGACAAGGCATTAAGAGCAAGGAGACTTGTCACTGATCTGTAGTCTGTGGACATTTGTCACGGCAGTGCCTTGAGCATGGCATATGGTCATCTTTCCAGGCTTAAAAACTGTACCATTATAATGGGCCCCTGCTGTTTATGTTTGAAAAAAAAAAAAAAAAAAAAAAAGAGATGATGTTACCACTCCTTTAATCTTAGTCAAGACAATGGCTGCTGTCTTGTTTTTTTTCTTCTTACTGCAGATTCAATATTGTCTCTCCGGCAATTGTCTTTATGTAAAGTAAAGCAAATAAATAAATAAATAAATAGTAATATGTGGTTTCATTCAGTATTACAGCTGAATAAAAAGTGCATTTGTTGGAGAATAACACCATACTTAGTCAAGCTTGCAAATTAGCCCTTTAAAGTTAATTAAGAGAGGCTTAACTAAAGGTGAGGGAGATGAGCCATATGTTTGTGCAATCTACTGGGGACAAAGAACCAGGAAAAAAATGACACACACACACACACACTGTTACCATTTTGGAAGGAGACCTTTGTTTACTAACCGTGCTGATTAATGTATTTGATTAAAATGTGTTGTTAATGTATTTTGGAGTGTTTTGCGTATTAATTTATCAGGAGAGTACACAAGGCAAAACTGCCCCAGGTCTTAAACTGTTTATATGATAGTGTTTGTGACAGATTGCCTGAGATAAAAACCTTAGAGGAAAGGCATTTAATTGCTATTTCTATTATCTTCATAAGGGCAGTTAAAAACAAATGACACACTGATGACATATACATGGATGTCATCAGCTGACAAGATTCTGGTAATATTGTGAATAATATATATGTTCTATTTCTGTGGTGGCTGTGCTGTTGCTTATATATACGATGCCAAACGACAGACTCCTGAATGTCCTGAGGGAGGCAGCAGTGAACAAACAAGAGCCTGCTCTTGCCTTCTATCTTTCTTCCTTTCACTCTTTACGGCCATTTACATAGTGAAATCTAATTACCCTGGCGTTATGAGAGAGCATTTGATCTCAGACTTAAGCAGAGCAGAACATATTATTCCCCCCCCCCCCCCCTTTTCTCAAATGAAAGTGGCTTACTGAACAGAGGGTCCACCTTGTACACAATTCAATCTCTCCGTTTTAATTATTTTTTTTTCACTGGTACCGTGTTGAAAAAGTAAGGGTGGGAAAAAAAGAACAGTCATTTGTTTGTCTGGGGAGCCTTTTTTGTGTAGTCAAGGAGGCGACACGTTTTGGACAATTGTATGAAAACAAAGTGTCTACTATGGCTCTCCCTCCACGTAAAAAAGAGAAATAAAGAGGGCGATAATGCTTATTCTAGCTGTCTCTCTGCTTGAACAGTGTGGTGTCCCTGACTCACATCATCACATTGAATTGAAGTGATCATTCATTATTGCCATTACAAAACTCCCACAGCAAGGTCATGACTGATAGAATTAGTAGATCACAATTAGTTTACGCAGTATGTACACATTTACCCGTGTTCAAAATATTAAATGTTTAGCCCAATACATTTTAATATATAGTATATAGTGTGTGTATATATATATATATATATATATATATATATAGTAATTAATTATGAAAAGTGCATTTGCAGTGTAACATCTGCATACCAGTCTTCTATTTACAGACTATACATGTGCATGTGCATATGCATATGCATTCATACATCCATACATGTGTGCACACATGTGTATTTTACTGTTTATTCTTTCTCTTTGCCTGAAATTTCAGGTCAATTTTAAACCCCACTCCAATTACAGTGTCCATAATGTGACTGATGTTTTTTTCATTACGTAAACTCTCAAGTGTTTCCAGCTTGCCTTTATTCCATATGACAAGATTAGAGCTTTCTGAAACGAATGCACAAAAGGTTCAAGCTCTTTCTTTCATTTTCTTCATCCTCTTGCAGAAATGATATGTAATTGTAGTCACTCTGAGAGGCTTTTTTAGCTTTGACCTTTACAATGCAATAATATATAAATTGATGGGGGGAGGATCGTCTGTTGCCGGCATTTCAACTTCCACGTAGTAGCGTCTGCCTTCACCGGGCTATTGTGATACTGCCGGGTGTAGTGTCCTCTTGCATGCAATTACACCTCCATCACAAGCGATTTTTCACTTCTGCCGAAGTAGGCTACTGCTGAATGCGCAGGGCTTCTCATTCAAGCTGCAAAATGGATGCAAAATTGATCAGATTCTCCAGTAAATATTGCTTTGATCATCCATCTTGAAAAAAGGGGAAAAATAAGCAAATAATAATTATAAGACATTTTAAAGTTCAATACAGTATCTTAAAGTAGTCATGCCATTCATGAAGCACTTTATTACCTATTGAAACAACATGTAATAAAATGTGTGGATGTAATAAAAAAAATACCCTTTTTGACTAACTGGAAATTGCAAAAGAACACTTCTCCTTTTATGCCTTTTCACTTCCCTTTACACTCTGAAGATAAATTTGTCAACAAAAAAGCACACCTCATTGGAAACATTCTTATTCATTAAACATATTGTCCTACAAACAAAATCATGTCATATACTGTATCTTAGGTGCACAGGTGGAGGATACTGTTATTTGATCTTTGCAGAGATCTGTGTGTTTTTGTTTTGGAATCACAACTCTTGTGTCGAAACCTGGGCCCTTTGAATTCTCCATTGTCCAAGCCGCATGTCGACAGGCTTAAGTTGCTTCACACGGGAACACTGGCAAGGTGACTCACAGGAGGGCCTCCTGGGTGTGCTTAACCAGAGGGGCAGTCAGGGCCACATTGCACCCTTCCTTTGATACAGTCTGAGGTTTGGTCTCACATGTGACTCAAAGTACACGGTGGGTACACGCATGCGGTGAGCAGAATTACATATTGCCATAGTCACCCAGACTCCCTGCCAAACTCTAATTACCACACTGCAGCTCCTGCTGTACTGCAAACACATACACACAATGTCTCTTAGACTGCAACACAGGACAGCGTCTTTTGAACTATGAAGGTGTTTTTTTTAGACTTGATTCTGATTTTGCAGAAAGGTTGTGCATGTTTGTAACAATTCAACACCTCTATAAAACTGCACTAGACAGTACACGGGTTATAAAGAGAAATAGAGTATCCACAATAAAAAAATAGAAAAAATAAAAGATCTTTTAAAAATGTTTAGTTGAGTTTCTTTTTAGGATTTTACACTTTGTATTTATATTAGGGCTGTCAAACGATTAATTGCGATTAATCACATCCAAAATAAAAGTTTGTGTTTACATAATATATGTGGGTGTACAGTGTATAATTATTTTATATACAGTACATAAATACACATGCTTGTATATAGGCCTATTTAAGAAATATTTTCATGTATATACTGTATATAGATTTATATATAATTTTAATGTAAATATAAATATTTTATATATAAATAATATTTTTTCTTAAATATACATGCATGTGTATCTATATATATATATATATATATATATATATATATATATATATATATATATTTATATACATATACAATATAATTATACACAATGCCCCCACATGTATTATGTAAATACAAACTTTTATTTTGGATGCGATTAATCGTTTGACAGCCCTAATTTATATTAGTTTCATATGTTTTTTTTTTTTTGTTTTTTTTTTTTTACTTTACATTTATACCATTTTGCCTTGTTTTTTACTAAATAAATATTATCTAATATATGAATAAAATAATTATGAAATAAATATCAAACATTTACATTGCAGTACTGCTAACACATGATTTATTATTATTATTTTTTTTTTCATTAAGAAATAATGACAAAATCCCTTTTCAGCTGGGACTAGTTTTCCAAACAACGTTTGAGTTGCAATTCTAAACCCTTTGACATCTGTGATTCCATGTAACGGTATGTACAGGACTAACATCATGTGTTTATAACAGAGGTGGGAATGTGTGTTTTTTAGACAATGGCATTACAGAATGTCATGTACTGTGCTTGTATGCATTACGCATGATGTATGTGTCTTTTAATGTGTAATTTATTATTGTTTGTTAATTTAGTTTTAATTTATTAAAGACCTATTTAAGTAAACTTTACAAGTTTATAGCAATGGGTGTTTATAATAACTTGCATGAGCATAGAAATGAGCATAGAAAGCATAGTGAGCATAGAAATCCAGAGATGTCTATTACTCTTACCTGACACTGATATTAAAAATAGCAGTCTTCATAGTTTCCGCGATTTGGCTCTATTTATTGATTGGATATGAAATTGTTTTGTCGAATACCATCCATATTGAAACTAAACGAAAGGATGTCAAGATTGGCGCACGAACTGTAACTCAGATAGGTCAAAATCACATGGAGAGAAGAGTTAGAATAAAGCCCTATTTGCACGGGATTAGTATTACCTGGGGACCACGTGTGAATTTTAAATTACCCACCCACATCTGAATATCGTGTGGCACATTCGCACGGGATAAGCGAAGCCTGTGATTTTACTGAATTTACTGACTTATCTCCCGGATATGATGTCAAGGCCATAGCTTTGAAATGTCTTGTCGTATTAGCTGTATTATATAATAAACAGAAGAATTGTCCGTACCGTATGCTGCTAAACATGTCAGTCGTCTCCATCTAATCATTCATTTTGTTTTTGCTCTTCTGATGGTTTTCAGCTTTCTCTTTCTGCAAATTGTATAGTGATATGACCCCGCACCCAAAATACTATCAAAGCACTCCAACTCAGCCTCTATTATTCGCGAAAGATGGGTAAAGTATGAAACAAAATTTCACAAATGTGTGAGGTGATGACTTTTGTTTCAAGTATGAAACAAAAACCTTGAAAAAATGATATACGATCCAGCCAAATCACAGAGATGTCGATTCGCACTGGACTAATATTATCACAGGACCTCGGTGTTCGGCGAAATATAGTAGGTAATTTGCGGGGGAATTTTTACTTTACAAATTACAGACATGGCCGATTCGCACGGGATTAAGATCACAGACAAACTCGGCAATTATGACAAATTACTATAGGTCACCATATAATACTAATCCCATGCGAATAGGGCTTAATACAACATCAGCAATCACAGACAGTCCCATTCAGACGGGATCAGATTTGTCAGAGGACCATTGAGTTTCCCCAAAAAAGTAAGTAATTTGCCTTGGAATTTTTGTAAAGGTTGAGTGAGAAAAACACTGACTTAGCAGATTCGGACGGGATTAAAATTGCAAATTACGTCTTTGAAACACTAATTTATCTACCGCCCCTCTGAAAAAACTAGTCCCATCCGAATAGGGCTAAAGATAATGCCAAAGTTTACTTTTCACATTTTTTTTATTATGATAAAAGGGCAATTGCCCTGATATGTGCCCCCAAAATAACATCAAAATGAATCTTCAGAAACGTCTCTGGTTACGCATGTAACCTTAGTTCCCTGAGGGGAACGAGACGCTGCGTGTAATCGCAATGGGAACGCCTCTGCGTGAGTGCGTCATGAAGCACGTATGAAATCAGTCCAATGGTGAGACAGAACGTCATAGGCGGGGTGACGTATCGACCAGGAGACTATAAAGCACCCCAAAAGCACAAGAACGACAGCTTCTGATAAGACTGAAGCAAGTGCTCACGGGCATGCTGGGAGTATGGCATGGACACGCAGCGTCTCGTTCCCTTCAGGAAACTAAGGTTACATGCGTAACCAGAGACGTTCCCATTCAGGGAACTTCGAGCTGCGTGTAATCGCAATGGGAACGCTAATACCAATGCCACCATGCAAGCAAGTGTCTGTTGTGTGAAATCAGAGCGCACATTGAGACGAAAGCACCTGCGCTCCCGGAGTGGAGCTAAAGTCAAGATGATAGAATTTCACAAATGTGTGAGGTGATGACCATCCTGCTGCATCAAATGTCATTAATAGGAACTCCTGACAGGAATGCATGAGAGGGAGCCATACCCCTAGTTGAATGAGCACGGACAGCCAAATGAGAAACTCGACTCGTATGCAAGTGAGATGGCCTCGACCACCCACTTACTCAACCTCTGCTTAGATGCAGGACAACCTTTCCTAGGAGGTCCAAAACAGACAAACAACTGCTGAGATTTTCTCCACAGGGCAGCTCTGTGGACATAAGCATCCAATGCCCTCACAGGGCAAAGCAGATTTAATCTCTCCTGGTCTGATGTCCGGGACGGAGGAGGACAGAAAGCCTGCACCACAATAGGCCTGACAAGACTCGTAGGAACCTTCAGGACGTATCCCGGTCTAGGGAGGAGAAAAGCCTTCACCATACCGGGAGCGGACTCTAAACACGAGGGAGAAACCGACAGAGCTTGAATATCTCCTATTCTCTTCAGGGAAGATATAGCTAAAAGAAAGATGGTTTTTAGAGTGACAAACTTCTCAGGAACCTCTTCAATGGGCTCGAACGGTGCTAGGCAGAGACCCTCCAGAACAACCGCAAGGTCCCAAGTTGGCACCCTCGTGCGCACTGCTGGCCTCAGCCTCAGAATTCCACATAGGAAACGAATTACCAGTGGGTGTCTCCCAAGAGAGGCTCCACTCAAAGGGATGTGGTAAGCTGATAAAGCCGCCACATACACCTTTAGTGTGGAGTGGGATAAACCTGTGGAGAAGTGCTCCTGAAGGAATTCCAGTACTGCCGACACCGGGCAGTTAATTGGGTCCAACTGGTGTTCTCCACACCAAGATGTGAACATTTTCCACCTCAAGGCATATAACTTCCTCGTGGACGGAGCTCTGGATTGGAAGATGGTCTCCACGACCTCGGTCGAGAGACCAGATTCTATGAGCTGGGCCCCCTCAGAGGCCAAGCCCACAGCCTCCAAAGATCTGGGCGGGGGTGAAGTATCGACCCGCATGCTTGGGATAGAAGATCCCTCCCGACCAGACTCTCCAGCGGAGACCCGTCGAGGAGAGAAACTAGGTCTGAAAACCATACTCGGGCCGGCCAGTACGGGGCTACTAACAGTAGACTGACCCCGTCTCGGCGAACCCTCTCCAGAACTCCTGGGAGCAGAGCAATTGGGGGAAAAGCGTACAGGAGTGACCTCGGCCACTCCTGTACCATCCCCCAGTCCACGGGGCTGGTGGACTTAGAGCAAACCACAAAGGGCGGTGTGATGTTTCCCTGGATGCAAACAGGTCTACCTTGGCACGACCGAACTGTTTCCATAAGAGCTCCACCACCTCGGGGTGGAGTCTCCACTCCCCGGGCCTCGGCCCCTGCCTCGACAGGATGTCTGCTCCCTGATTCAAGTATCCCAAGGTTCAGTGTAAAGAGATATTCAGAGACAGACTGAAGCTGGATCATCAGACTGGATCTCTGATCATCACAAACACCACAAACAGGATCCAAGATGGCGTAACATGCGAGGCATACGTCCAGTCCGTCTCGTCCTGTTTGTGTCGAATATACTGTCTTTGTTGTATCTTTTAAAGTCTTATAATATTTAAATGATCATCATAATTACTTTTAAACTAAGCCATATCTTCTTTGTTTTTAAACTAAGCCGCATCTAGACGCAAACTTTCCGATTACATGCTTTTACCCTTGTTGGGACTGACATAGCCCTGTGTGAGCTCACCTTTCACCGAGCCGAGGAGTGGATCGAGCTCCAGGACGTCTGCTGCTGTTGTTGGCGACTAGAAAACTGACGCACAAACCAACTGCATTACCGACATATTCCTTGGATGTGTCCTGACAACGACGGGATTTCCAGCGCGACGAGGTCGACGTGAGTAATCTCGCCGATTTGGTCGAACTCGCTTGATACTACCCTTGGCATCGGCTCTAGAATTTGACAGCTGGCTAGTGAATCTGCGGCTGTACAGCAGTAGCCTGCAGCCGTATGGCAGGCTAGCTCCGGTGGCTAACCCTGCCTCAACTTCAGTTCTCGTGTCCAAACTGTTTTACTGTCACTTTGTCACTCAGACTGTATACAGGTCTACTGGATCAATCATAGCAACGAAATTATTTCACCTGACTTGCGGCTTGTTTGCGGCTTGTTGCCGCGGGCCCCCGTGTGCGTGCGTGCGCATGTGAACGCGTAACGCTTGGACGTTGATTGCACTGGCTCGAATGACTATTCTCGCAAACCGCAGTATCAGCATGTCTCCTGTATATTTATGGCTGTTATTGACTATTGCTTCTCTTCACTGTAAACTTCCTACTCATCATGTATCAGAGACATTTGTTCATTTAACTCCCCTCTTCTCTGTAACTTCATCTGAAACTGTTTCTTCTAGAGATACTATTGTCTTTACGGTCACACAATGCTTAGGTTTGCCTCAATTTCATAGTCAGACAGCAATATCATTATTTGTACATAAAGTTTTGAATATATTTTACAATCTCCATAACCCCACCCTCTTATTTTATTTTCCCAAGTGTACAAAACGGCCAGTTCTCACAGCCATTAGCCAGGCTTTTATTCTTTTCCTTTTATTTTCCTCAGGAGATGTTCAGTTAAATCCAGGCCCTTCAACCCTTGCTGATAACCAAAGGTCTCACACATTTTCATTTAATGACTTCTGTAATCGTAAAAGTCTTGGTTTTATGCATATTAACATTAGAAGTCTCCTCCCTAAAATTGACTTAGTCACCGCTCTGACTCACTCAGCTAAACCGGACATTTTAGCTGTGTCTGAATCCTGGCTTAAGAAATCTATTCATAACTCAGAAATATCTATCCCAAATTATAACGTTTTTCGCCAAGATAGACATGCAAAAGGGGGCGGAGTTGGAATTTACTGCAGAGAAAACCTACAGTGTTCCGTTCTTCTATCCAGGTCTGAACCCAAAATGTTTGAGCTCTTACTCTTAAAAATTAATTTCTCCAAAGATAAGTCACTTACAGTAGCTGTTTGTTATAGACCGCCTTCAGCCCCCAGTTGTGCTCTAGATACACTATGTGAACTGATTGCCCCACACTTATCCTCCGAGTTCTTACTGATGGGAGATTTAAATCTAGACATGCTAAATGCCTCAACAAACCTACTGTCTAAGCTGGACGCTCTCAACCTCACACAATTGATTAACGAACCAACTAGATATAATTTAAAATCTGTTAACAAAGGCACTTTAATTGACATAGCTCTGACTAACATGCCCTCAAAATATATTCCAGCGGTCTTCAGTCAAGTCCTCAGTGATCATTGCCTCATTGCTTGTGTCCATAACAGAGCTGTAGTTAAAAGGCCGCCCCTCATCTCTGTTAAACGTTTTTTAAAACATTTCAGTGAACAGGCCTTTTTAACAGATCTCGCTCGGGTATCCTGGAAGGACATTGACCTGATACCACACGTGGAGGATGCTTGGTCTTTTTTTAAAGATGCCTTCATTACCATCCTGAACAAGCACGCCCCTTTTAAAAAACACAGAATAAAAAATAGACACAGTCCTTGGTTCACGCCGGAACTGAATGCCCTCAGTAAGAGTAAAAATGTTCTGTGGCGGACTGCATTGGCCTCAAAAAATCCTTACGATCTGCAGCTTTTTAGGGAAACCAGAAACAGGTACACGCAGGCAGTTAGGGAAGCTAAGACCTGTTTTTATAAACACAAATTCGCGTCTTGTAGTTCCAACTCTAAAAAGTTCTGGGACACAGTTAAATCATTGGAGAACAAGAACATCTCCGCCAAACTGCCTGCCACTTTAAAGCTGGGAGACACTATCACCACCAACAAGTCCGATATAATTGAGGGCTTCAACAAGCACTTTGCTATGGGTGACCATGTGATACATCTGACTACCTCCACCCAATGCAACAACACAGTATCTTCTGTAGCATCTGGCCCTAGCCCTCCACAATTCTCATTCAATGAAATTCAAACTGAAGATGTCCTGAGAGAACTACAACATCTTGATCCATACAAATCAGCTGGACTTGACAATCTGGACCCTTTCTTCCTGAAAATGTCTGCTAACATCATTGCCTCTCCCATTACTAGCCTTTTTAACCTCTCTCTTATCTCATCAGAGATACCTAAAGACTGGAAAGCTGCTGCAGTTATCCCTATATTCAAAGGAGGGGACACTTCAGACCCACATTGTTACAGACCCATCTCCATCCTGTCCTGTCTATCAAAAATCTTTGAAATTCAAATTAATAAACAGTTACTAGGTCATCTTGAAGCCCACCATAGCTTGTCTGACATGCAATCTGGCTTTCGTGCAGACATGGTTGTACCTCAGCAACACTTAAGGTGTTAAATGACATCATAACAGCTATCGATGAAAGAAAACACTGTGCTGCTGTCTTTATTGACCTGGCTAAGGCTTTCGACTCTGTTAACCACAGCATCCTCATCGGCAAACTCAAAGGGCTGGGCCTCTCAAACGAGTGCCTTGCCTGGTTACTGAATTATTTTACGGATAGATTTCAGAGTGTCAAGTCAGAGGGACTGCTGTCCGGGCCTCTGGCTGTCTCTGCGGGGGTGCCCCAGGGTTCGATCCTCGGGCCGACACTATTTTCCATTTATATTAATGATGTCGCTCTTGCTGCGGGCAATTCTCTAATCCATCTCTATGCAGACGACACTGTTCTATATACATCAGGCCCTACACTGGAATTTGTGTTGGAAACCCTCCAAAAGAGCTTTGAAGATCTGCAATTTGCTCTCTGTGATCTTAAACTGTCTTTAAACTCAAGTAAGACTAAATGCATGATTTTCAATCGGTCCCAGACTACACCGTTTTGTTTAAAAAACATCACCACCCTGGATGGGTCAAAGCTGGAATATGTGGAGAAATATAAATACCTAGGGGTCTGGCTTGACCCCTCGCTCTCCTTCCAAACACACATAAACTATCTCCAGTCTAAGATTAAATCCAGGATTGGCTTTCTATTTCGTAACAAAGCTTCCTTTACTTTTTCTGCAAAACAATCCCTTGTGAAAATGACCATTGTCCCAATGTTCGACTTTAGTGATGTAGTCTACAGAACTGCCTCAAGCTCTCTCCTCAAGAAACTGGATGTTGTTTACCACTGTGCTATTCGTTTTGTAACCAACGCCCCATATAACACTCATCACTGTACCCTTTATTCACTAGTTGGATGGCCTTCGTTACATACCCGGCGCCTAAGCCACTGGTATTATCTAATCTACAAGACCTTATTAGGCAAAACACCATCTTATCTAAAATCATTAATACCTGTGGCAGTACCTACACGCAACCTGCGCTCGAGTAGATACATCTTCCTCGTTGCTAGAAAAGCCCGTACCTCATTCGGCCGCTTTTCTTTCCAATTTTCTGCTGCAAACGATTGGAACAATTTACAAAAAACTCTCAAACTAGAATCCTTCATACCTATCATTACTTTTAAAGCAACACTTTCTAAACTACTAACGGACCACTGTACATGTTAATATTATTTCTTGTGCATATCCAAATGAACAGCTATTGTTGGTAATAATTTACACCGCACCATGTTATTCATGCTATCTCAGGATATCTATCCTTCAACTATACTGCTTGTGCTTTTATTTAGTACTAAGTTATTAGTAGTAAGTTGTTTTAAATTTTTATACTCTGTTCTGCATTTTAATTGAACCTGAAAATCTGTATGTGTGATTATGCACTTGAGTGTTGTACACAATGTGTAATTTTATGTTGCCTTGCACTTTTAGCCTGTCTTGGCCAGGTCGCGGTTGCAAATGAGAACTTGTTCTCAACCGATTAACCTGGTTAAATAAAGGTGAAATAAAAATAAAAATAAAAGTATCCCGGGATATAAATCTCCCTCAAAGAAAGAAGTTTCCCCTGGGACCACAGAAGGATCTGGCGAGCCAGCTTGTACAAAGGACGTGAGCGCAGACCCCCCTGATGGTTTATAACGGATACCACCTGTTGTCTGACCGGACAAGAACATGGTGACCTCTCAGGTCTGGAAGGAAGTGTTTCGGGGCCTAAAACACCGCCAACATCTCTAAGCAATTTATGTGCAGATGAAGATGATGGTCCTGCCACAGACCCCGGACCACGGACCACTGCCACAGATCACTCATGATCGCCCCCCAGCCTGTGAGAGAGGCATCCGTTGTTATGGTAACACGACGGCATGAAGCTCCCAGCACAGGTCCCAGGGAGAGGAACCAAGTTTCTTTCCACATAGCCAGGGCACGGAGACCCCGTCGCGTGACCCTGATCATGCAGAACGGTTTTCCCCTAGAGAGAACCCCTTGGTCCTGAGCCACCACTGAAGCGGTCTCAAGTACAGCAGGCCGCAGGGAATAACGTTGGACGCCTCCGCCAATAGACCCAGGATTCTCGGACAATCCTTGACAGTGAGTGACTGGCCTAGCATTGCCTGTTTGACAGCTGAGAGAATCGACGCTATACGGGCAGGAGACAGACGAGCCTGCATCGTCACTGAATCCCATACCACCCCCAGAAAAGTCGTATACTGCACTGGCAAAAGCACACTTTTCTTGGCGTTGAGCCTCAGCCCCAACCTTTTTATATGGGCGAGGACGACATCTCGATGCCGAACCGCCTGATTCTCTGATTGCGTAAGAATCAACCAATCGTCGATATAATTCAGAATGAGAATGCCCTGGAGACGCAGCGGAGCCAAAGCCGCGTCCATGCATTTTGTGAAGGTTCGAGGAGACAGAGCTAGGCCGAACGGAAGAACTCGATATTGGTACGCTTCGCCCCCGAAAGCGAACCTCAGAAACGTACAATGTTGTGGAAGGATGGAAATGTGGAAGTAAGCGTCTTTTAGATCTATTGTGACAAACCAGTCCTTGGACCTGATCTGTGACATGATCTGCTTGAGAGTGAGCATTTTGAACTTGAGTTTTCCCACCGAATGATTTAACAGGCGCAGATCTAAAATTGGACGTAACCCCCCATCCTTTTTCGGAACGATGAAATATCGGCTAAAATAACCCGACTCTCTGTCGGGAGGAAGAACTCGTTCTATCGCCCCCTTCAGTAGCAGAGTTTTCACCTCCTGTTCCATAACCAGAGCCTGCTCGGGGGCCACCACTGTGGGTAAAATCCCCGAAAACGAGGTGGGCGTGACCTGAACTGGATCACGTACCCATACTCGATATTCTGCAGGACCCATTGAGATACATTTGGAAGATTTTTCCATTCCGCCAAAAATTCTACTAAGGGTACCAGTCTTTCGAGACTGGCTTCTGGAGTACTTTGAGTGACAGACACAGCGCCCTGTAATAGCGCACCAGCAGGGAACAGCTGGTCTGACCGTTCTATATCGCTCCTCAACGCAGGCGAGCGTCCCTCGGGAAAGCGCTCGCTGGGACCGCCTACGCCCCAACACGCAGGCGGGGTTAGTAGAGCGTATCCCTGAGGGCACCGAGACAGAACGGACACCGCATTCAGCGGTGAACACCTTTCTCTCTCGGTGTGGACCACCCTCAGCTCGGCTTCTTCGACGAGGCCTTCCTGGCGACAATAACTGTCCTCAGATCGGTTTTGCCCCAGGAAGACCTCGCCTGAGAGCGCTGTGTCTCAGCCCAGTTCTGCTGGGGAGGAGCGCGAGACGCGACACTCTTCTTTTGTTGTGCCCTGTGTGAAGAGCTACCCGACGGGCGGGCTGCTCCCGCCCAGCAGCCCCGGGGACATGCACTCTGAGGGAGAGATTTTTCTGGAGCGCCGCTGACTGCTTTTTCTCTTCCTGAAACCTCTTGATGACCGAGTTTACAGAGTCACAGAAGAGGCCAGCAGTCGACAGCGGCGTATCCAGGAGAAAAGATTTTTCTCTCTCCTTCATATTGGATAAATCAGCCATAAATGACTCTCCGTGGCCACCAGGGCTGCCATAGAATGGCCGACTGATCTGGCCGTCTCCTTGGTGGCACGGAGAGAAATATCAGCTGCCTGATGCAGTTCTTTAATCGTGTCAGGACTCACAATCTCCCCCTCACTAATATCCCTCAATAAATCTGCCTGATAAGCCTGAAGGATCGACATGGTGTGTAGACATGGTGTGCACCCGCTGCTTGTCCCGCCGCCGAATAAGCTTTGCCCACCAAAGCCGAGGTGTTTCTGAGTGGCTTGGTGGGCAACGCCGGTGTTTTTAAGGATGATGCCGTATCAGGAGAAAGATGGCTCGCCAAAACTTCCTCCATCCAGGGCATCGTCCCATAACCATGATTCTTAGACCCAGCCATGTTTGATTACATAGATGTTTGATGTGTATATATTCTTGCTGAAACTGGTCTATTCCACGATCTCAACACCTCAGTGTGTAGATCGGGAAAGAAAGGCAAACACCGGCATGGAGGTAATGAATGAGATGGTAGATATCTTTCATCTAATTTACTCTTCACTCTTGACTCTTGTTTTTCTGCTGGCCACTCAATGCTTAATTTTTGCACCACACGAGTCAAAACCTCCATAAGCTCTTCATGTGCTGGAGACTGGAATGGCGAGTCTCCAGTCTCCACAATATCCACACCTTCAACATCCACACTTTCAACATCTGAAGTGATGGAGCCTCATCCCGGGTGGGAGAAACCGCAGCGCGGACCCCCAAACCCAGATCTGAGGCGCTGGATCTATCAGGTAAGGGCAGAGAAAGCTGATCTCCATCCCCGCTGATAAATCCATTTGCGATCCCCACGATTGAATCCTACGCCGTGCCTCGGCAGCAGTGGGACCCGAACCACGGGGAGCGCGACCCGAGCCACTCTCCTCAAAGAGGGCATGGCGGGAGTGGAGTGTTTTCATGGGCAAACGCTCGCAATGCTCACCGCCAGCCCCCTCGAGAGCTGACTGGGCATGCTGCACTCCCATGCAAACAACACACAGGTAGTGTGTATCCCCACCCGTGATGTACCGTGGGCAGGGATGAACACACTTCCTGAACTGCTGTTCACTCGCCATTTCAATATTGTGTCTTTCCAGTTTTTTTAAATTTGAAAAACTCCTGCCTAGACTTTTCTAAGGACAGACAAAAACACTTATGACACAGACTGATATTCTTTCAAACACAGAGCGCTTGCTGAAGACTTCAGAAGCTGTCACGCTTGTGCTTTTGGGGTGCTTTATAGTTTCCTGGTCGATACGTCACCCCGCCTATGACGTTCCATCTCGCCATTGGATGATTTCATACGTGCTGCATGACGCACTCACGCAGAGGCATTCCCATTGCGATTACACACAGCTTGAAGTTCCCTGAATGGGAACTAAAATTATGGTTATCATTCAAGAGATTCAAGTCTTTGTTGGTATAAATTGCATTTTTTAAATGTATTTTTAAAAGGAATATGCTTCCCCCTCCCCCTTAAAGGTGTGGTCTGTAAAAATGTACCGTAAAAGTTCCAACTGAGGAGGGAGGGCGGAAGCTCTGGAAGAGGGTGCAGAGTTAGGGGAACCAAGGATAAAGACTGAAGGGGAGACCAGTGTAGCGAATATGGTAGGAGCCAGGGTGGAGACAGGAACAGGAGGATCCAGATCCGGAGTTAAGAGAGGGATAAGCCATGGTGGAGATTTCCTCGATGACACCATGGGGATGTCGGATGGAGACCAAGCTGGTGGAGAGAAAGCCAGAGAGCAGATGGAGAGGAGAATCTGGACGACACCACAGGCTTTGGAGACCACAACGGAGCTGTAACAACGACCTCCTGAGGTGGAACCATGGTTCCAGAGGGCTGAGGTTGAGCCGGAGAAGCTGATGGCCGATAGCGTGGTTAAAACCAGACCATTCTCAGTTGTAACTAGAAGTGTGAATCCCCCAGGCAGATACATATTCACTTGTGTGATGGACTGTTGATGTGTTGTTTTGATGATTTTGATGTGTTAAATTGGATGTTATGATCAGTGATGGATAAAGCAATAATGAGTTTCGGATGTTAAACAGTGTGGTACATGGTTTTTACGTGGACCTAAAGCATGTTTTGTCTGTACCTGTAATTCATGGCTTTCAATAGAAATTAGTGGAATTTTGCCATAAAAATCTTTAAAGGTCATTTTCTCACAATTAGTTTTTTTTTTCTGATTTTTTACTTCTATAGCACCTACATACACAAAACCATGCATAGAAATAGGGTACAGAGTAACAAATGGAGATATTCATAACCCCCTATGGTAATGTATTTTCATTGAATATATCAACAAAATGCAAAAATAATTTTGAAACTTGTTTTTTTCAATGGTCAGATTTGTCAGCAGGATGGAGGACGAGGAGTTTGAGTGGGGGAATCTGGATGACGACGACGATTACGTGGATTGCCCGGACTACATCATCGCCACATTTGGGTCATCAGCTCAGGACCCACTTCTCACCGTCACGGACGGAGAAGGAGGAGGAAATGCCCGTCTGCCCAGCGAGAGACTGTCCAAGTCCCGTCTGCCCAGCGAGAGACTGTCCACGTCCAGTGCAGAGAGACTGTCTATGTCCCGTCTGACCAGCGAGAGACTGTCCACGTCCCGTCTGCCCAGCGAGAGTCTGTCCACGTCCCGCCTGCCCAGCGAGAGACTGTCCACATTCCGCCTGCCCAGTGAGTGACTGTTCATGTCCCGTCTGCCCAGCAAGAGATTGTTCACGTCCCGTTTGACCAGTCCGAGACTGTTAACGTTCCTTCTGCCTTCCTGAGCCGGGACTATCTGGAGCGTCTGGCTCGGATATTGGAAATGCCTGTTCCAGAGGCAGAGCCAATGCCTGTTCCAGAGGCAGAGCCAATGCCTGTTCCTGAGCCAGAGGCAGAGCCAGTGCCTGTTCCTGAGCCGGAGGCAGAGCCAGTGCCTGTTCCTGAGCCGATTCCTGACGCAGTGTTTGTGTCTGTGTTTGTGACTATTTCTGTTCTAGTGTCTGTTCCCGAGCCGGTGTCTGTTCCTGAGCTGGTGTCTGGTCCTGAGAGGGCTTCACCGCTCTGGCCGCCCGAGGGGTCTGCACCGCCCTGGCCACCTGAGGGGTCTTCACCGCCTTGGCCACCCGAAAGGTCTTCACCGCCCTGGCCACCCGAGGGGTCTTCACCGCCCTGGCCACCTGAAAGATCTGCACCGCCCTGGCCTCCCGAAAGGTCTTCACCGCCCTGGCCACCCGAGGGGTCTTCTTTACCGCCCTGGCCACCCAAGGGGTCTTCACCGCCCTGGCCACCCGAGAGGTCTTCTCCGCCCTGGCCACCCAATGGATCTTCTCTGCCCTGGCCACCCGAAAGGTCTGTGCCACCCTGGCCGCCCGAGGGCTCTTCGCCACCCTGGCCGCCCGAGGGTTCTTCCCCTTTGTATCGTGACCGTGACATACGCAACGAACAGATCGTTCATGAATCACCTATCTGGGACTAATGCAGCAGAATGTCAAAACGAAATATGGTGGATTGTTGTTATTATTATGATAATTGTAGCGCTCCCCTCAGTATGTATACTGATAAGGGTAGGGCTTTTGGGTTCTTTTAATGTTTCAAATGTTAACCCTGATTAACTCAGTTTTAAATATTATCTTGGATCTCTCTGTTAAAATACTCACTTGAACTATTTTAAACCTATCTATGAATTTACCTTCTTTAAATCGAGTTTTTAATAAAGATTTTTAACCAAAAGTGTCTGTATGTCTCTCTCAAAATAATATAATAACACACCACAAGGTTTTAAAAAAATATATATCTCAATTATTTACTCAAAAAAAAAAACAATTATATCCAAACAAAATAAGAAATTAAATAAAATAGGATTGTCCTTTTGTTAAACCTTCAACACAAAATATCCCTCTTTCGTAAAGGGAAATATAATTAGTACCATTAGTACTATAATTTATAAATGCACAGTAACAAGTTAAACCCCAATAACCTGCAAATGCATTAATTCAGCAAACTCAAATACAACAAAGTCACTTAAATCAATATAGTTTGTGGGCCCACAACACCTTAATGAAATCTAAAGCCGGCAACCAAATGATTATAAAATAAAATACCGTAGCAGGCCTGATGTGGTGCTTGTGTCCGTTGTGGCCCAAAACTCAATGGCCGCTTCACTCGTCAGTGAGCAAATAAAAGAAAGATACCTCGAGTTAATGTTTCTGTCCCGTCTTTGCCCCAGTAATCACTCAGGCTCAGCATCACATTAGCATTTCCACAAGAACTCCGTTGGTTTATCTTTTCTCTTCTACGTCTCCAGCAAACTCACGAGAGAAATCCCAGTTGCTCCAAACTCCGTCTGAGTATCTTCCTTGTCTTCAGGTCGAACACAGCAGATAAACCCCTCGAAATGTTTAACGGAGGGGCTCAAACTTTAAATAGAAAATGTCCTTCACTTGTAATGATCAGACTTACATTAGCATTAGCAGTAGCACAAAAGTAAACAGTCTCTGAACTTCGTGTAGAAATTCATCCCGCTTCACAATATACAACTTGTCTCTCTGGTTGTTGTGCAAACAATCATAAAATACAAGTTATACACTGGCTTGTACACTACTGATTCACAAATTAACTCCGAACATCTCTGAGTCACGCTCACTCTTGTGCTTCCCTCTCTCGAACTTTTCTTTTTTTCCTCCCAACGTCATGCTCACTCCACCCACCTGCTCTTAACCCCATGAATGCTGGTTTAGCCAGTTTTCAGAAATACATTATCTCTTAACTAAAACAATAAACATAATTTTAAAACTGTTTTTAACATTTTTATTATAACTTTTCTTTTTGCATGTTTTTACCTTTTTAAATCACACAACTTTTATGGTCTAATTACCAGATGATAGACCTACAACTAACATCACCTATAACTTTATGCATTTTTAACCTGGGTTACATAATAATAATATGATAATAAGAGCGTGCCAGGAGCGTTCACAGCCAAGGAGACCGACGTTCTTGTCATGGCCGTAAAAAGACGGAGAAGTTACTTTGTATGGGGGTAGGTTATGTCCTTATACATATGTGTCTTGCCACTATATAATAGGCCAAACAGGTCTGATCCGTCATTACTACAATTAGCCTGAAAAATTTGGGTAGCCTAAATGTGTAAGCTTGAAGTGTTAATATGTTATATGATTTGCATAAATAAAAATGTCTGCATCTGTGTTGATGAGAGAATCAAAGTGTATGCGCGTTGTGCACAAGCTACATAATGGCCAAGCATGCGCCCTTAAAATAGCATTATTAACAACGTGCAAAGCGCCACTGACTTTAGACGCGTTATGTGGCATGTTGGTCTTTGTTTGTTGGTGTTGGTAAACGTTGCAAATAGAGGGGTGGCAAAATTGTTTTTAGCCTACAGCGGCAGAAGTGCACGCGCCGGTCCTAGCTGTAAACACTTGATGCGAGCGAAATACCGGAGTGAACATGGCTGTAAACGACTTTTGCTTCAGTTTGAAAAACCCCGGAATGTTCTCCATAACAGAGCGAATTGCATCTCGTGTTTTGTTTCCCACTTCTGCGGTCTTTTCAGTTTTCGATTTCTCTAACCTGCAATGTAAAACTCAGCGCTTAGCGCCTAAGTCACAGCTCCTAGCCCGCCCTCTGTTCGTTGATTGGCCGGCTGTTTTCAGACCAGTGGAAAACTGAAAGATAGGCTGCTCTCTCAGACGGGCTACAGGACCGAAATGAAATTAGCGGAAGTAGGAAGTCCGACGTAGTCAGGCTATATTTAAACGTAAAATTACAGAAAACTTGCTATACATTTTTCTCCTATTCATTAGAGTAAACAACTGGTAAACAATTTCATGGTGATGAGTTAATTTTTTACCCTATTCACCTGTAGTGTCTCGCCTAAACAACCACAGACACAAACCTGCGATGGGAAAATTAGAAAAAAAGGAAACAGGAACAATAATAAAACCAAAACAGAACATACAGATGGTACCTACCTGACGCAACTTAAAGGCGGGCATACACTGTGCAATTTTCGTCCGATTTTGAGCCGAATTCTGACTCGTGCGACTCATTTTCGTGTCGGACCGATTTTCAGCTTTGTCGTGCGTCGTTTGTCGTGCAGTGTACAGGGAGAAACGAGAGGCGATTAACCTCTCACGATCGACAATCGGATGGTCGGATGAATTTCTGGCATGTCAGAAATTTTGGTCGCTCCTCGTGACTATATCGCACAGTTAAAGCAAAGCTACGAACCGATTGCCCTAAACTCAGTGTTTTTTCCCTCACTGCACCTGCGCAAAAACAGAAGTTTAACCATTTCATCTGCAGCAAAAATAAAATTAAAATAAAAACGAGCAACAAATTACTGTTGCTTACCTCCAGTTCGTGTTGCAAAATGGATAATATTACCCATCGTCTTCAAGCCACCTGATATGTAACACCTCTTTTATTATTTTTTCAAACAATGTTTTTGAAATAAACCTGTTTTTAATTTTCATTGATGATTAATAATGGCAATGTTCGGACATATTATAGACTGTTAATAGTTATTTTATATATAATTCATTGTAATTGACCTAAATGTTTTAGACAATTTTTAATGAGGAGTAAGATTAATATTTTATTATCCTCACAGCACGTTCGTTATGTGCTGTGAAAATATTGCGTGGCAAATTAATTATAATAGCGGATCAATTTAATAGTAAAATTAGCCTATAGGCCTCCCCTAATAATGGTAATATAATAATAATAATAATTAAATGCATAAATTGAAAATACTAAATCATCTTGATACTGATAGCAGATGCTTGTTTTGACAATATCTCTGGATACATACACGTCAATAGGCGCAATCCAGGGGGTTATCGCAGATATTACACGTATAGTGTGAGCAGTGAAGTCGCAGCTCGACGATCGGACCGTACAGTGTGAGCACATAAATCCTGAACTTTGGCTTTGCATCGCATGCGATTTACTCGTTCAGTGTGAGTAGGTACCTTGCTGAAATCGTACAGACATCGCACAGTGTATGCCCGCCTTAACACATAGCACAATTCCAAGAGCAGTTTGAATAGCCTAATTTTACTTAATTACACTCAAAATCCACAAGATTACAAACTCAAGAAATCCACATATATATATTTTTTTTCTATCATGCTGCTTATCTCTTTCTCACTCTTAAACTCCTGTAAAGCCACTTTTCCTACAGATGTAATCGAGGTAACTTTTCCTCCTTTCTTTTCTTCTCTTCTTTTTTTCTGTTTAAATCCATCATAAAAGGAGTCTAAAGTCTTTATAATGAGGACTGAGCGAACACTTAAAGAATTGTATAAACTTTTTTTTTTTTAAATTAGCAGAGCCAGTAATCATATCACAGAATGCTAATCATTTTAAATGTGGCGACCGAGGCCTAGTAGGAGCTCCGAAGAGCGGCTTACTGCCCCAAACTCTTCCTGTCAGGACACTGGAAAAGTTTTTTTTCTGCCAAAGAAGCAGAAAATCCAATTATTAGCTGCAACCCAATTATTTTCCTCCTCAGGCTCCCCAACTGAAATCCAAGGTCGAATTTGTGGATTAGAGGTTTTAAGGATAGGACAAAAACAGGAGAAATCAACAACGTGCAACCCCATGGCTGCCCAAGCCCTTCCGGGACTGGACTTAGAAAGTGACACAATCATTGAAAACAAGTAGACGGGGAACTGAGCTTTGTGGATTGTGATGGAGACACAGGCGGGGGTGGATGGTTCATGGGTTCCGTCCTGTGGCCCAATTGCTTGATGATGTCTGTATTTCCTTATTGATTCCGTACTACAAGGTAAAACTCCATTTGTGAGTCAATCAGCATGGAAAAGGAGTGTGCAGAGTGAACTCCAAGAGATAACTCAGTCACAGAACCCTGACCCATTGCCCTGGATCATCTCAAGGCCAGCCCCAACCCCTGAGTCCGCAGGTCACACACACCAGACTCTGTGTGAATAGGTGAGAAAGTTATTGATGGTTTAATATTGACTTCCACTCTAATGTGACATTGGAAAACATCTCCTTAATTGAAGACTCTGTCAATGATATTGAGTTCACATCTTGATCCAGCTTTTGCACTGATGTCTGCATGGCCTCAGACAATTTTTTTTTTTTTTAAGATATCTACCCCCTTATCTGGGACAAAACAAGAAGCTTCCTAATTCAATATGAATCTATTATGGAGATCCACCAATGCAAAAATATATTTAGTCCAAATACTATCCAAGCTTCACTAAACTATTGTCAGTGGACACCGACTAAACATAATATGGTCTGAAATCTTCATTTGTGAATCAGTAAGAGGCAGATAAAGTTTTTCAGAATAAATAAAGGCATGTCAGTCTGTATTAGCTTGTGAAGTATTAGATTTAACACTTCCTCATGAGGACCTGGTAAGGAAGGCTATTGTGGTAAAGCCTGTGCTAACCTGATCTATGTCTTTAATTGTTGTCTAATTAACTTTCTAATATCCACAACTCTGCAGTGGCAGATAGTTAATTACAGTTGTGATTGAAATTATTCAACCCCCATTACAAATCAGGTTTATAGTCAAAATTTACAAACTTTCAGCTGCAATGAATAAGTCAAACAAATCTCAAAATTATTCAACCCCTGAATAGAATCCTTCAAAACAGCACAGATATGCAAAACTGGTTTTGTCTCAAGTATAGACCTTGTGCACCAGAGAAACATGAGCGCCGTCATCTTTAGAATATTGTCTTTTAACTTCCGGTTTTGTGGTCGCTCTGTATATTTCTATGGCATCGCTGTCGAGGAGTAATTAGCCGATGAAGTGGATTTACTTATTGTGGAGTTAACAAAAGTTATCATGAGCATGTTTATCATAAGCATTGTAAAGCAGATGTCTTAAAGGGGTGATGAACTGAGAAATCAAATTTTCCTTGAGCTTTTGACATCTAAGAGGTCATCATATTATAAGAATATCCTGTAAGTTTCAGAACTGAAAACGTCCTTGTTAGTCCAATAAAAGCTTTTATTGACACAGCCTCTAAAAACGACTCGTTTTTAAAAGTGGGGAACTATGACGACAAAGAGGATAAAACACCACCCCCACAGAAGATGATCAACGCCTGCTTCACCACGGCAGGTTTAGCCCTGCCCACCGATTCGCGCATTACACACATAAGTATCATACATGCTTACCTCGTGATGACAAACTGGATCGCTACCGAGCAATACAGAATATTGTGCAGTGCCTGGTTGTGCAAGACAGTGGCTGCATAAGCTTCCTGTGGATTCCAATAAGACTGCATGGATAAAATTTATTTTTAATGACGTTCCAGCTGATGAGGTAAAACATCGTCGTCTGTTCGCTTCATTTCACTGAGGATTGTTTTGTCAACAACAAGACTGGATTTGCAGACCGATTAAGAGTAAAGAACGGTGCTGTGCCGTCTATATTGGATCTGACAGGAATATTGTGCAACACACGGACTCTGGGTTGAACATGTATGGGCGAATCCGGTTGCCATTTGACATCATAGGACGTTTTCCCCCATGTGCACCGACGGGTGAGTTAAACTCATTATAATATGCAAAACTGTTCTCCACTCGCAGCAGTGGGTGTTTACTTCCAAGTCTTCAGTGCGACACGCCCATTAAAAAACCGACTGTTTTTCAGGAAGGCTCACAACCAGGGTACAAAATAGCCTATTACTTGTTCATTTTGATGTTTTTGAATGCAAAAACCAAGCGAACGTTATAAGTTGACCTCAGACAACAATATAATAACATTTAAAAAGCCAGTTCATGACCCCTTTAACAAATGTCGGCCAGGAAATTTTTTACGAGCAGTTCATTCATACCTATTTAAGATCGCTGTCAAAATACAGACCGGAAGTCGAAAGACAACGAGTGCAGCACTGAAAAGGGGCGGGGCTACATAAGGTCTATAACTAATGCACCTAATCAAGGGCTTAATTAGTTGCACCAGGTGTGCTTGAGGTAGAACACATGACATATCTAAACTGGCTAGGTTTAATGAGTGTCACGCTTGATTGCCGTATTTCTTATTTGTGAATCATTGCCGTTCACAAATAAGAAACATGATACAAAAAGATAAAAGCACTAAATGTTCTCTAAAAGTTTCAGCTTGCACAGTAAGGTGTAAAAGTAAGACGTGCATCACTACTGACCCAAATGAAAAGAAGAGTCGGATCCAATTTGCTCAAAATTATATAAATAAGTCACAGAAGTGTTGGGATTTTGTTCTGTGGAGCGATGAAACAGAACTTTTCTGCCCTATGAATTGGCGGTGTGTCTGGAGGAAGACAAATGAAGCATATGCTGAAAAGAACTCTATGCCTACAACCGTTAAGCATGGTGGCTCGTTGGTGCTCTGGGCTCCTTTGCATCCTCTGACACTAGAAACCTGCAGCGTTTGAAAGGTAAGATGCATTCATTGAAGTATCAAAGGAGAAAACGTCATGCCGTTAGTGAGGGAGTTGAAGCTTGGGTGTCATTGGACCTTCCAACAGGAAAATGATCCCAATACCTGAAATTCCACCAAGGCTTGGTTGCAGAAGACGTCCTGAAAGATTTCACAGTGGCCATCACAGTCACCTGACTTAAACCCCATATAAAATCTCTGTTGGGATTTGAAGAAGGTTGTTGCAGCACACAAACCCAAGGATATTACTGCACTGGAGGCCATTGCTCATGAGGATCATTAATTTTTTCACCAGGTCATAACAGTGGTGTTCTACTAAGTCTAAAGATGCTTGCCGATGAAGGGGTTGCAGAAGCCATTAAAAGTTACATTTTCAGTTGAATTTGGAGACACCACTTAAAACATTTGTGGCGTTGAGCTATAAATACTTTTGTTTGATTTGTTCATTGCAAACAGATAAAAGTCTGTAAATTTAGCCAAAAAACCTCATTTGCAACAACTGTATACAGTGTTATGACAGTGTTAGGGCAGATTAGCAGTTTGTCAATCAATGTCTTGTCCCAGTAGAAACAAAATATTTGTTTATTTCTCCCCTGTGTCATTGGACTTGCACTCTTACGTTAATTTCCTTCACTAAAGATGAACTACTGTTGAGAATTTTATGTTACTGTAACCTCTTTGAAAAGTGAAAGAAGTGTGAGAGAAAGTTTGCTTGTCAAAGAGAGCAGCACTTTCTTACGCACTCATGCAGAAGGGATGCTGTCATCTGCAATAGAGGCTGACCAGACATTCAGCTCTGACTCAGTCTATGGTCATCAGTCTTTGAATTTGAATCAGAGTTATTTGATGAGGACTAATTAGATGATGCATGACTCACTATTTGAATCACAAATGCATTTTGGATAACATGTTAATTTGATTTACTCTAGTAAATTACAATAAATACACAGTGAAAGGTCAATTACTCAATAAATAGTCATAAGCACAACTGTCTTGCATTATAGTTATATAGATAGTTGACAACGTATCCATGGACTTTTCAACATGAAGTTAAAATTAAAAGATTTCGCCATTTTAAATCAGGTTGAAGAGAATGTCAGATAGATTTAGTTATATTTCTATATCACTATTCATTTTTTCTCAATATGGGGTCTTAATAAATAAATACAGATTGTTTTGTATAAATGCATTTATTGGGCATACTAGTATGAAATATGCAAGTACATTCCATTTTAGGAATATTCTCCTAAAAACAGTTTTAGACAGAGTGCAATACTACTTCCAAAACTATTGTATGTCAGCTGTCCATACAATACATTAGATGCATTATAAATTAGTCACAGTGAGTTTTTTTTGTTTATTTGATGTTGTTAAAAATGAAATGAAACCAAAAGAGGTTGCAAAACCCTTAAATTACTGTAACTGCAAGTCAAAACAACCCAGGTGCATATTTGATATAATAAATTAAGGCCGTCATTGCAGGCGATCCAGAGACAGCACTTAACTGCAAATGAGACTAAGCACAACAAAAACAAAACAAAAGCAGGTCATGGACCCGACACGCATCTGGCCACACTGTGCTCGGCCGACACCTCCCAGCAGACACACAAGCACTAGACTAGTAAAGCTGCCAAACACACACAGATGACAAAGACAAGTGAATTTACGTGTTAAGCACCCCCCACCCCCACCCCCACCCCTGCCTCCCTCCATCCCCCCCTTTCACACACCTCAGACGGCATAGCACTGAAAGTCAGTTCCATTAGGAATTTTAAGTTGAATTAAGGTGCTTTGGGAGCACACATTAACACATGTGTAGCTCCTGTTGTTTAATGTTAGAGTGGGAATGAGACCTTGCAACTTTATATTCCATTAAGGAGAAGGCCTGAGTTTTCCCCTATGAACATCTAAATAAGTAAAACCGACAGCCCCCAAAACATGAATCATATTTTCACAATGATAGAAAATTAATGACTGGGTTTGGGAACGTAAATCACACCAGGACATTCGGCAGCGCTGCCTCGGCACTAGTGAGAGAGAATGACAAAAGATGCATTATAGCATTCTGCAATATGGAAATGCATTGGGCCAGAAAATTCTGGAATGGGAATAAGATGACAGAGATGCCAGCCAGTCTTGCATCACCTTGTATAAAAATCAACTTCAGTTTGGCTCCTTATTAATTTATGAGCCATTAGTAACATATTTTCCAACAAAAAGGCTTTGTTAAAAGGCAGAAAGGAAAGTGTTAGGGAGAGGCATATGGAAATAGCATTTTGCCATGCTCAATTAGAATGAGGTCAGAGAGAAATGGCTTCCAGCCTGATTCTGAAAGATGCAAATGGACCGATGGTTTTATGCAATGTTAGATACCTGCACGCATAGAACCAAGGTTTTTTAGCTGTCCGGGAAACAGTTTGAAATTCAGTCTACAAGATTTGTACAGTGATGCAAACAGGGGACGGTTTACTTCAAAACTTTTTGCTGGGTGGCTGATTTGTTATCTAATTAGAGATAACCTCTGATCTCAGAAAGTGAAAAGTGTTTCAGTAAAGGTAATTTTGGCGAACAACATATTAGATGTTGTTGTACAATTTTAAGCTATATATTGCTATTATGATTTATAGGGTACAGAAAAAAAAGTGTTAAACTAAAAATGTGCTTCATGTGGTACCATCTAAAATAATAAATACAAATATTATTTAATATCACTGAATCAACCTTAATATACATGTATTACATGTGTTACACCAACAGAACTAAATTGAAGGCTAGAAAGAGCTGCTTAAGGTTACCACTTTTACAGTGTTACGCAATTTACAAACATACACTCAGGGAAAAGATGATACAAAAATTACCATTCACTCTCACTGGGGTGGGAGTGTACCTTATTTAGGGGAGCGAGAGATTGTGTAAATTCACATGGGGTATTCACACTCAGAGTATTTATAATTTCCCACATTAATTTTCCACATGTCCAGTACAATTATGTGGTTTTATTTCATTAATACAGTGTATACTTTTTTCTTGATTTACCCCGAAAGAATGGAAGCAAAATGAAGAAAAATAACATGCCCCATAGGTGAGGTATTGTAACATGTGAGGAACACATTATAACACGACCATATGACAGATTAAAATGTTATCTGATCTAATATATATCTGGTTTAAAGAACTACCTCAACTGTTAAATAACAGATATAAGAGTCAAATATTTTTTTTTTTTTAAATGTGAAATGTACTTTTTCTGTGGTGAAACAAATGTTCAGTGATATCTTCCAAAGATTTATTATTATTATTATTATTATGCTTTTTTTTCTCTATAAAGTGTTAATTTGGCAACTAGTAAATAAAATAAGTTTCATCATGGTAGCATGTTCGTAAAGATTTAAACTATGTGTGTTACAACTAATCCCGTGTTAGGTTGTGGCCTGCTCACCCCTACCTCTAAAGGTTTCATATTTTTCAAAATTAAAATTCTTTCATTATTTACTCAAGTTGTTTCAAACCTGTATGAATTTCTTTCTTCTTCTGAACATAAAAAAATGTGGAGATATTTTGAAGAATGTGGAGAGTTGATGTACCCCATTGACTTCCATAGTATTTTATTTTTCCTATTTAAGAAGTCAATGGGGTACATCAACTGTTTGGTTAGAGGCATTCTATTATGACATGATAAATTATGTAAATTAATATTTTTTTATGTAAATTATGACAATTTTTTTAAAAAAGAGTACTTTTATACAGTGAAAAAAAGAGTACAGTACTCTTTTGTACTAAAAAAAAGAGTACTCTTTTTAAAAAAGAGTACAGTGATAGCTTTTATACCTTTTTTTTTTTTTTCTGTGTGTGGATGTGTCCACATATCCAAAGATAGTCAATCCAAATAATTTCAAACCAATCCTATTTGTTGACAGCCAATGAAATTATTCTTAATACTGAAGTGTACCTTGCCCGGTTGTCGCTCATGAAGTAAAGGCACATACCTCCTTAATATACGCAATTGCCTTTATTTTCCCCTGGTTATGGGTGAACTGTCGTTTTGGACAGCTCAGAGAGTAAAACATGCCTCAGCTAACAACAAATTATAAATATGGATAAAGCCTGCAATGGCTTCATTTGGCCAGGAGGGGTACCATTTCCACGGATTTCCCCACATAAACACCTCTCATTGTCCCCAGTCATGAATTATTAGCACAGACACCAGTCTCCTATATTTTTCTTTAAATAGAGCGAGAAGGCCACGCCATGCCAAAGTCAGAGAGACGCAGTGCAAGAGTGTTTCAGAACGTGTGTGTGCTACTGTAAGGCCAGGAAGGGGGAGCACGCCGTCACAAGAGTCATAAATAAGTCACATGGCCCCTGGACCTTCCTCTGAGGGTTTGGAGCTTCTAAGATGTGCTTCTTTCATCTGATAGGCCTGCAATGTCCTGGAGAATCACCGTGAATTCAGATAGCATATACAGCATATGCGATCGAGTGTCAGGAAGGGAGCAAGTGAGAGAGAAAAAGAGAAAAAGAGACTGAGCATCGCGCACTAGCCCAACATCAGAGTCGCGGCGTTCCTCAAGGGAGCGTGCCATTCAGAAATACTGCACTGCAGTACCTTTTCAATTAACGGCACGAGGTGAGCTCATCCTCAGTTCAAATAATGAGTGCAATTAAGCAATTAAGAAGCTCGCAGCTGCCTCTGCCCTACTTAACAGCCTGCAAATGTGCAGACACAGGGGGATAGAGTGCATTATGCCCACAAAGCCCAAGCTTGTTCCTGTTTGTACAAATAGATCGGAGGTCAAGATCACAAGTGAGAGCAGCATTTGAGCAATGCGAAAAGCAATATGTGATGAAATTTGTTGATTTTATGGGAGGTGCTTTGGGAAAGAAGGAAAATGCCTCCTGTGTTTACACTAGAGGATTTCTGAGGTTGGATTCTGTCCAGTGAGTTTAAACTGTAAAGCCTGAAGAGAATCTGCTCGCTCTTATTTTTCTACCACAGTGGAGAGCCACTGGACACTACAGATGAGATGTTTGGCATTTGTCAGGTAGGCAGAGCGAAAGAAGCTCAGAGCTAGCCTCACATTCAGACATAACACAAGTTTTTAAACTATTGACTGCACAGGAGCTGCAGACTTCAAAAGGTCCCTCTGACCTGTTTGCAGAGAGAAGCCTCAAACCAAGTTTTCTCTCCCTTCTCTCTCCTCTTTTGCCTTCTCCCTCCCAAGCCCTACATCTTTCATTATTAATATGTTTTTTCTCAAGTTTTTTCTCTGACCCAGTACATTAAATAAAACATTGTATGGTTCATGAAAGATTATGAAAGAGCAGCTCATAAGCAGCAGGAGGTGTACACTCAGCACAATCCATTCTGGTATATAATGTCAATGCCAGCTAACCAAGCACCCACCCCACCACACACCCCCACCCCCTTGCCCTGCAGGCATATTGGCGGAACCACCAATGGATGCTAAGCTTTTTCCGACAAAGCTCCAAAGATAAAGTATCTTCCTTTTATCCCCTCTGCAAATCAATTCTGGGCCTTACAGCAAAATCCCATAAAATAACTTCAAACACCACTACTTACTCCAAAAATTTGTATTATGGCTATATCTCTTTGAAGCCCGGTGACTGAAGTTTTGGAGGAAAAATGATTTAAGCGTTATCAGCTAAGACGTCGACGTGTCAGCACTTCACCCCAGTTTTTCTTGACATATCAACCTGAACCTTCTCTCTCCCTCCCCATCCACCTCTTTCACTTTCCATCTCTGTTTCCCTTCTGTTCCCCTGTGATGTTTGGTTTTTGATTGCTCCTAACCACCCAGGCCTTGTGGTAAATACAAATGTTGCTTGTTAACTTAATGGCTGAGATAAATGGGCGGTAGAGGTAAACCAGAGCTGTGGTGCTGCTGTAGGCCTCAATTGCTTCTGAAATATGTATTTTGTTCACATCTCTCTAAAGGGTAAACCTGACTAGAAGCTTGCTTAAAACAACAATTGGCAAAAAGTTAAAACATAATTATATTAAGTGGCTTTAAGTACTATGTAATTACATTGAAATTAATAATTTGATACAATGGACTTATTGTGTACATACATGTTTTTACATTGTACTTACATTTTAAAATTTCAGCATGTAATTACAGCTATAATTAATTTATGTAATTACATTTGTAATTACACAGTTGACCCTCCCCTCACACCTTAACATACCCTTAAACCTACTCATACCACCACACCTGTCCCTAACCTTACCCATATCACACCTCAATAGCAGCAAAAGTGTTTTACAATACAACAGGGACACAATAATACATTGTACTTATTGTTCAATGTAAGTACATAGTACTTAAAGCCACTTAATATAAAGTGGGACCGAATTTAATTTTTAACTTCAACCAAATAAAATAAATAAAAAGGTTAGATCGCTCCATAAACACTCTAAAAACAAGTTTGTTGTCACTAGCTGGTAGCCTTTCAAAAGGTACACATTATTTACCAAAAAAAAAAAAATGGTTGAATTATGCTAGACAGCACCACAAATGTTATCATGGTACGAGCATTATTCAACATCAAGCTGATAAAAGTAGCCTATTATTGTAACGTTTCAGTGGGAGATTACATGAGTTTCCAGCATGTTGTGTGATGCTTTATCCGGTGTGTTGAACGTCTCAGTGTGGCGGTGTACCATGAGTGCTCGCTCTTGTGTTCACTCTTGTGTTCGAGAATGAGCAAGAGCACAAGTGCTCTTGTAAAAATTGGTTGCAATCTGAAACATCAAATAGAAGCCATTAAAAAGTACATATAGCACCTTTAAACAAGCGACGGGTGTGTAACTAATCAGAAACCATAGCGACAAACATACAAGATTGACAGAAACAGGGGAAAATCATGACACAGAAACTAAACAGAACATGGCATGAAACTAAATTGAACATAACTTTGACAGTAACCATAGCATTGTATGCTATGATCTACTGTAAAACATTTTTTAAGTAACCCTAAATGTATTTAGAGTAAAAACATCTACATTATTTGGTCAAAAGTGTTATTTAATCTGACAAAAATAAACTAAAAATTAGGTTATACCAACAAAAGTCATTTTCATTACTTTTGATCCTCCAGATATCAATAACAATAATACAATTCTTACAGTAAACTGTCAATAAACATTGAGGTATCAAGGTATCATAGCACTAAAACAAATAGAAATAGAAAAAGAACTACAATTTTCACACGTCTGTGCTGTATTTTACCAAAGAACGAGACATTTAGACCCAAGTGATGCCATTACAGTGATGCTGTCTTCAATTAAGCCTCATAAGAGTTGCAGCATGAAGGGGGACGTTTGTGCTTCAGTGTGTAATTACCAGAGAACAACCCTTGTCTCCTCTGTAATCTGTGTGTTATACTACTAATCTCCAAAGTCATTAACTAATGATGAAGGTCCCTTAAGCCTGGATCCTGGGCTCTTACTTTGTAGTGAGGAGCGTGATCCCTCCCCTCCCACTCCCCCTCCTGAGCACGCCAGGCCCCTACCAACCCTTATCTCACACACAAAAGGCTAGTTAGACTATCTTGCCCCTTCCAGATCCGTGTAAAACAGCGTCACCCCATTATAAAACACTTCACATCACTGATACTAAACCCAGGGGTCAAAACTCCACAGATAAATGCACATCCGTATGTAACAGCACGCCGTGGAACAAGTGAATGGATATCAAACTTGAAATATCTTGTTCACAGCAGGCGCTGTTCACATTACATTATGATAGTTTTTTTGTTTTTTGTAATTTAACCTGTTAACTGTCACCCGCCCTTTTTTGAATAGACATGAAAATGCACATTTCGAACTTAAATGGTTGTAATTCAAGAATGCTTTGGAATATAGACATATGATTGGTCTTGTTTTAAAGAAGACATTTGGCAGATTTTTGTAGAAGTGAAATAAATTAAGAAAGTGAAACAGAAAAAAAGTTATAGAAGTTTGAGTTTATGGAAATGTACAATGTAAAAATATTAATTATTCATATTTTACATAAAATATATATTTTCAAAACCTGGGCTACTCTAAAATGGCAGAAAGATCAAAGCCAAAAATCTGAACAAGTTGTGTTTCAAATTTTAGGTTGATATCTCAAAAAATGAGCTTTTAGTGAGATTTTGTTTGAGCGCAGTACCAAACTTTTTCACTAGGGCACAATCAGACTCCATTACTGCCCATATAAGGGCGCCTGCATTTCCATTTGTGTTTTGAGTGATATGAACCATTATTTTCACAATTTTCATACAATGTCTGAAGTAGAGATCCTATTCAGAAGTAGCATGGGAAGTTTGGCAGATTTTGATATGAATTGAACCTCTAAGAAACGCATACAAAGAACACGCATGTAAGTCATAGCTAGCTGCTACGTCACAAATGGTGAATTTATTATTTTTTTCTTGATATTTCAAACTTTTCAGACCTTTTTTTTCCAAAATAATTGAATGGATTCTATCTTTTGAACTTTTGGCATGAAAACAAACTGAGGTATCTACCATTTTTTGATGATTTTTCATGTTTACTGCTATTTTAAAATAAAGGTCTGAACACGCCTTATGAGTATGAAAATATTCTTGTTTTATATTGATAAATTATGGCTCCTCTGTAATATATTTTGAAAATCAGTCACCAAATATGGAAACTAGAGATTGTAAGCTTTCAAATGATATATAGTTTGTCAATATTATTTAAGGTATTTACTAAGATATTATTGTTTTAAAAATATAGTGGCAAACGTCCCACCTGTGGGACGGTGACAGTTAAGTGGTTAAGAAATAGAAAGATAAGATTTTAATGGTTTTAATATGAATGCAAATATATATATATATATATATATATATATATATATATACAGTATATATATATATATATATATATATATATATATATATATATATATATATATATATATATATTTCTAGGTGTGTTAGATTCCTTTATTTGAACAGAGGTTACGTAAAATGCAAAACATCCTAAACCAATTAAGCCTACTGTATTATATTTGATATGCACATTTTTAAAGGTCTCTAAACATTAAAATGATCAAAAACTTTAAATAAATTAAATGTAATAATACTGTACATTTTATATTGTCATAGTTCAAGATGAATAATTATTGGACTGAAGCATCTTGTGTACTTGAATATCTACTATTTTTTTTTTTTTTTGAAAAACGTTAAAATTGATCATATATATATATATATATATATATATATATATATATATATATATATAATCTTATTCAGTGGTGTCTATTTTTTTGTAGTGAGTATATAGTGAGTATACTGTGATATACCAGCACCCATTTTCAAAAATTTGTACAAACATGTGGGATATTCCTTTATAATTAATATTAGTATAAATCTTGTTATGCAATTTCTTTCATAATTCCCTCGAGTTACTTTATTTATCTCTACAAACTTTTATTTTGGTGAGTTGTAAATTAAAGATATTTGAGCTTCTGTGTGTTTTAATAAATTATTATTACTATTATTATTACTATTAGGTCAGGCCTACTTGATGTATACTCTACTGTGCAATAGTAATATTATATTTTCTTCATAATATTATATTGTTCTTCAAGTTATACAAAACTTTGATTTTGACAGGTTGTCATGAAGACTTTAAAGTTTGTGAGTGTGTATATGATCTGCATGAATGACGATGGTTTTATCAAATGAAATGGTAAAATTCCAGTGAAGTGACTCAAGTGTGCATGTCCTCGAGACGCTGAAAACACCAAGAGTGTCACGCACACGTCAGTGTAGTAGAGCACACATTGAGCACTTATTCACAGAAACACGAAGAACAAATCGAGATTTGATTCATTGTATTATTACTTTTGATTTATTCATTCAAAAATGACCAAATTGCGTGACGTTCCGCTTTAAGGCTGATTTATACTTCTGCGTCTGACCTACGCAGAGCCTCTGTATAGACTATGCATTGGTTTTGACCAATCACAATTTGACCAATAACAAATCAGACCAATAACAGCGCAGACCAATCACAGCGCTTGCGGTACGCGTAGAATTGACGCGTTGTTACATTTTTGGAGAGGTGCACGGCAGGGTATACGCCGAAGGGTACACGCGCTACACACAGCCTATGCTGTAGCTACCGCGTTAGTTCGACACAGAAGTATAAATTGAGCTTTACAGTAGTCTAAGTTACATTTGTTGCTGGATTCCGCGATTCGATCCGTGTCGCTGCGCAAAGACACAGACGTCACGGGGGGCGGGGTGAATTTATGATTGAAAGTTCTTTCACAAAATGATGTTGTGACGAATCCTCATGCTTTTTTAAAGTGGGTGTACGGAGATCTTTGACATTTCCTAGTGGGTATATGGAAATTCTTGACATTTTCTAGTGGGTATACGGTGTATACCTGCGTATCACATTGACTACACCACTGATCTTATTAAGACATTATTGGGAGATATAGAGTGTAAACTGATATGTACGGATATGCAGTTTATGTAAGCAATCTAGTATACTATAAAAAATATATGTTTCAGTTATTTTACAAGCAGTCAACATTTCATCTGATGAACCATACAAGCCATGTGACATTCAAGAAAAAAATACACATTTTTGTCCAAAGGTACAATAAACAGTTCCATTAAAAAAAATAAAAAATAAAAATAAATAAAAAATAAAAATGATGTCATTGTTAATGTCAGGTTTCACATGGTTAAAAGGGTTAAACAATTAAATAATATCACAGAAGTACAATCATGCAGTACTTTAGACAGCCAAAAATAAATGAATAAATTAAGCTTTATAAATATGCAACGATTTTGCACGACCATACTTTTCAGTTGGTGAATCCCTGAATTTTAAAGGGAAATGTCCAATCAGAGGCTGGGCTAAGATGCTGCACAGGCTAGCAGCCTGGCTCAGCCCCAGAAAATGATTGACTGGCTAATGGTGCGAGAGGGCCCTGATTAATGTGGGGCAAGTTGGCAAACCTCTTGCCTTACAGGAGGCATGTGACGGGGTGGCAGGCAGGAGCTGGAATGGCTGCCACCGGAGGCTTCTGACATTTCTCCTCTCAGAACAGACAGCCAGTGATGTGCAACCACCACCGGTCTGGAGCCAAAATAGACACCATTCAGCAGGAGAGAGTGCAGGGTGACATAGCGCCCAGAAACATGCATTTTAAAGGGCTTGTTTGTCAGGCATGTGCAACGAGCAAATGCTTAATGTCAGAGTTTAGATTTCTCGTTTACGTCATGCAATAACAATCCATTAGAGCATCGCATGCTACACACTTCCTAATGACTTGCTGTTGTATATATGATACGCAATCAGTCTGGTAAGTGTGAATATTGAGCTTGTTTAGTAGGCGTTCTGCTGCTATGTGCTGTGTGTGCAGACCCCGGTGTGTTGTGAGGCTCGGGGTTTTGAGGGGCCGTGTCAATTATGCAGTTCCCTCTCGCTCTCCTGTCAGTGCGCCTGTGCTGCAGCCTGATTCAGCTGCCTTTGATCAGGCCGTCCATATGGGTGAGCAGGCCAGAGCCGAGAGGAGCAGAGCAGGGGCCTCTCCCGCCTGACACAAACACACTCATACGCGAACTGACACTGCTACAGATGCAGTAAATGCCAACCCAATCTCCTTAACAGCCTAACAATGAAGGCAGGCATCAGGAGGCACTGGGGGGAGGGGGGGAGACTTGTCATTGTGTGTGACAAAGCGAGGGAGGCCCATCAAACAAAACATCCCATCTGGTCACATCGAACTTAGTGGGCAAGCAATAACCTCACAAACCTAGGCTTTATTGTGGCCCATGCTCTGTGTACATGATGCCACATGAGGCGAAAGGTGCAACTTGTCCCATATTAACAGGCTGATTACTTGTCAGAGAATTGCTGCGTATTTTGGAAAAAATAAATGCATTGACTTTTTCCCACTTAAATGAACAGTCACTTTTTATCATATATTAATATAATTATGAAGGTGCATTTCATCATATGCTTTTAGGGGAATCATCATGACAAAAAAAAATATAATGCACCACCTGCTGCTTCTTAAATTATGCACAGTCAAAATTGGCACTTTTTTGAATGTCATGGCACTTGTTTGTGTGTTCTTTGCTTACTTTTACAAAACATTATGGAGACCAAGGTAAAATGCATTGATGCAAATTCATGTTTATACTGTACATGTTTGTTAATCTGTATTAACGAAGTTATTACCGACTTTGGTTACTGCATACTAATACTTTTTTTATCACCAGAATTCAATGATAAAATAGTATGCTGTAACTAAGGTCGGCAATTACATTAACAGTATACATTAACAAGATGTTTTAAAGTTTAGTTCATTTTTTTACATTTTATTTTTTAATATTATTATTTAATTACCTTCTGTAGAACCTTATTGTAAAGTGTTACCTTGAATTCTCCTGAAATGTACATAATCATACACATTTTGACAGCTCAAACGATGTATGTTATTTTAGTAAATTTAAAGTCTGGACCTCCAATGCCCTAGCCTGGATGGCAGCCCGAACTCCGCCCACAATATTTTTTGGTCGGGAAGTTCGGTCTGGACTCGATCCATTGAGGGGTAATTATGATCAGGCAAAAAATGAACGGGCCAATCAAATTGCCAGGGCGGGCTTTATACGATGATGGACGTAATCATCACGTTATCAAGGGCGCTTAACTGTCTTCCCCTTAGAGATGACTGCAGCTGAAGAATTGAGATGTATAGATTATAGAGATGTATAGAGATGTCGCGTCTTTTGTAAAAAAAAAATCTACAGCACATTCATTTTAATAGACCAACAGAAAACTGCAATCAAGGCATTTGTCGATCGGAAAGATATTTTTGGCATCCAGTGTAACTTCAGCTGGCTCTGACGGTTGTCAAGAAGATGGGACGTAATGAAAAGCCTGTGGTCGTTGTGGTTTCTCCTTTGGTGGCCCTCATGGAGAAGTAAGTAAAAGAAGTAACACTCGTCATTGAACTTCTAAAATAAATAAAGTAGGCTACGTTCTGTATTTGAAAACTGCGCTATGCAAAGGAGTTGACTTACTGACTTACTTACTGCTTGTAGGTCTACCGACTATCCAATTGACTGCAGAGGGTTTTTTTTTTTTTTTTTCCTGGTTCGGTTACGACATGCCTCATAATCAAAGCCCAATGGAGGAGTTCTTTCTTGAATATGAGTATGACGAAGTTAGGCTACCAATGCCCCATAGTCTTCTATGACCATATCATCAATTCAGAAATAACATTAATTTTGTCTTCAAAATAAATCATAATAGCAGTGATTTCGCAATGACAAAGGAACAAACGGACCAGAGAACTAGAGAACATTTCACAACACTGAGGTCAAACATCTTAGGACAGAATTTCCCAGGGTGCTTCTGACTACAAATTAAATCATTTGAATGAACTCTGTCACAGAATCCGTTAAGATGCCACCCAACCATCAGCGAGAACACAAAAAAAGTCACCTGCTGTTTGCGGAAAGCTTTGTCACCACAATGCAGTGTGATGAAATACGTTTCCACAGGTCTGGGGTGGGTGATCGGAAGAATTCCCAGTGGGCCGGTCGAGAATTATTATTATTTTTATTTTTTTTTTACATTTGTCACGTTGTCTATTTTCTCTTAAAGGGCTACACACATGCGGAACACTTTCTAACACAATGAATGAGGCGGGCAGCCTCTGCATGTGTTGTACCATGTAAGGGAGTTTTCCCCTCCTCTTCCAAATAGAGTTGGTTGGGTCCATAACCCGTTTTTTCCACAACGTTTTCTCAGGTAGTAGGCTACCGAGAGCTGAGCCGGTCCTACCGCAACTGTACGCAACAGGGAGGATAGAGGAAGAGGCAAGGAAGTGGCTGAAAAAGCCAGGTTGAAAAAAAAATAAAGGCATTGGAGGAGGATGCTGCCAAATGTGCCAAGCTTACAGATTTATTTTCAAGAGGACAGACACAAGTGGCAACAGGTAAAGATATAGGCCTAGAATTATGATTAGCATTGGCAATGTTGGAACGCAATTATTCGGCAAATACCATGGTAGCCTTGTCAACCTATTCACAAGCAAAATATTAAACGTAATTAAGGCGAGGCACAGCAGGCAAAAGCATCATACTTTTACTGGTCAGTTTTGAGATTTTGAAATATTTGCCTTTTTATTTGCCTTTTTGGGACATTTCCTTTTTATCAGCAACCAATCATGAAAGTAAAAGGGGGGGTTTAATGCACAATTTCATTGGCTGATGCTAAATCTTTAAAGCCCATTTTCTCAAAGTGACAGTTATATTATGAAGACATTTACAGAGGGATGTGTGTGTGTGTGTGTGTGTGTGTGTGTGTATATATATATATATATATATATATATATATATATATATATATATTTATATATATATATATATATATATATATATATATATATATATACATATTATTCATAACCTGAATTATATAACATTTTATTCAAAAACAAAACAAAAAAAAAAACATGGTGGAACTATTTAATTTTAAGGCTATTGACATTATATTCTGATTTACCGGATAACACAAATCGATACCCATAAATCCCTCTGTAATTTTAAGAGCAGTATATGACGGTACATGATAAATCAAAATGTATTGTTTGTTCAGAAGTGGGTGTTTAAAGGAGTAAATTACCACAATTTGATACCCATGCAGAAAAATGATAATGACCATGAAATTTTTGTTTACTTCTCAGCTTAAAGGGCACCTATTATGCCCCTTTTTACAAGATGTAATATCGGTCTCGGGTATCCCCAGAATGTATGTGTGAAGTTTTAGCTCAAAATGCCCTACAGTTAATGTATTATAACCATTTGAAAATGTCATTTTTGGGGCCTGTTTCAAATTGAGCTGTTTTGGTGAATACAACCTTAAATGAAAAAGAGCTGCATATCCCCGCCCTGCCTTTGGATGAGGGCGTTACTTGCATACCTATGGCAGTCGCAAACAATACTTGCATACCTATGGCAGTCTACTGTCAAACAGTAGACGATCCACAGTTGAGGATTGACTTTGAAGCAAGACCTGCTTTGAATTGACCCTTGTTCACAAAACAGTCAGTCAGAAAATGATTCGCTCAAACATAAACTTATTTACGATGGAAAGGCGCCACTTAAACTTCCAAAAATCCAATACATCCACTGTGTTTTCAGTGGATCTGATGTCAGAAATAAGTGAAAACTACTATGTATGTCATAATTACATCCCATCCCACAATAGAACACTTAAGTTTCCAAGAGACATTACTTACTAACATTAGGGGGGTTTTGCTCACACACTGCCAACACACATTTATGTTCAAACACCATGTAAAAGTGAATTTTGCATAATAGGTGCCCTTTAAAGGAATTATTTATTTAACCTTTAGATTATTGTTGAACCATGGTATTAATAAAAATTACTCAATAGTAAGAGCTGAACTGTTGCTTCATTTATCCAATTTCCTCCACCATGGAAAAAGTGGGCTTGTCTTGGACCTGCAACTCCCAGGCTGAAAAGTGGCCCCACTCCCGCCCTGCTTTTCCATTCATTAGCTGCTCAATTTTGAATTAAGAGCCAAATCAATGCAGATAGGTTCCAAACTCTAAACCTTCTGCTTGCCTCCATAACTGTTTGTCAGGAATTAAAAAGTACTGTATGTGTTCATTCCATGCATAAACTCTCACCCATTGTGAAAACACTACTGTAAAACTAAACTATTTCCAGTTTTAATGATTTCTTTAAACTGAAAGTATCTCTCTAAAAGTCTAAATCTGTAGATTAATTTGATAATGATGCAATTTTCTCTCTGAAGACTAATTTTGGCAATGAAACTAATTATCTCTATTCTGCCTGTAGTGTATCTGCAGTAAAATGAACAGAAGGAGACATGCTGGAATCCCAAGATGGACAGCTCTGTTGCACTAGAAACATTTAAACTTGAAACATTTTGATAAAACATTATTTTGATAAGATGCTCTCTTAAACATATTCTATATATGTCTCTTACATTGCATTGGGATTGACAGTGATGTAATTTTAATGTTTGTATCTGCAGGAGTAATAGCTGGTAACATGCTACTTTTACACCACAAATTCCTCACGGAAGGAGTGCTGAATCGATGGCAGCTGTCTGAAGGACAGCATTTTTTCTGTGTCTAGTCTGGTCCAATGAACAAGATTCTGCCACAGAATTTCTCACTTATACAACTGTAAGTGCTGTTTGTTGTCAAAAAATCCTCTCCATGTCTCAGATGAAATATTCAACATGCCTCCATTTCACTCTCACTGCTAGTACAGCTGTTGCAAATGAACCTGAACACAAGACATTTAAATAAAAAATGTGTATTTACTAACATGATGTTCAGTTAGCCTTATGGTCCTTTGGACCGTCACATATTAGCAGTTGTTATACTCTACACAAAACCAAATATATTCCAGTTTGATACAAAATAACACTGTCAAATAGTGTGTGCCTGTTGCCATATTCTGTGTTTTCCCTTTGAGGAAATATTTTTTCTAACCTCGTCTCACGGTGAACTCAGAATAATTTATAAAAGTTAATCAGATATTATACAACTTTTACTGCCATTGAGAATAAATAAATAAAAGACTAACCAAAAAAATTTCAAATCAATACAGTCTGTGTAACAGCACACCTGCAAGCAGACTGTAGAAGAACCCAGACATGGGAGTTTATTAAAAAAAAGGTAAGTATATCACAAAACAGAACAGAGCAGAAAACAGGTAACTTAAACTTCATTCAAGGCTTCAGGTCCAGACAATACATTAACACAGGCACAGGAAAATCCTTTCAACTGATGATTAGCAGAAGGCGAGTCTTTCAAACATTTCAACAACAAGGCCAGATAATGAGTAAGTGCAATTTAGCTGGTTAAATACAAACTCAAACCAAATCAAAAGAAACAAGAAACAGGTGATACAAATTAATGAAAACAAACACAGAAACACAGATAGATGGGCAGACAGGTGAACTCGAGACTAAAACATAAAGAAACCAAACATAACCATGACAACCCCCTGTTGAAACAGCGCAGTCTCATCCCAAGACGTCATATAACTGACGTCTTGGGACGTCTTTTGACCATACGTCAACATCCGCCTTTTTAGGGTACCCAAAAACATCGGTTAGATCAGGGGTTCCCAACCTTTTTTGTGCCAGGGACCGGCATATTCATAAAAAAAAATTCCAGGGACCAGTTGTCAATATGAATACCTCAATTTTAAGATGCATCGTTTGGATTTGGAACATATCACTGTGCAAAACAGTAACAAGATATAATTTATTTGCATATAATGAACTAGGTGGCAACAAAGGCTCCTTGCATACCAATCTTTGTAAACTTTCAGAACGGTTCACAAAAAGTTTCTCTTTTCTCCCATTCAATTAGGTCTACTTCAAAAGCAACTCACATGTATTGTGTATTATCATGCAATTTATATGCGAAAATTAGTTTTTACGTGCATTTGATACCAAGAAAACGTAATAATTGGTCGGAATTATGTCTGACCCATTCCAAATGTTTTCTGATATACTGTATGGTAACCAAAGCACTTATGGACCAAAGAGCGCACATTTCGACATGTAAAGTAAAAACTTGAAATATAAATTCTCAGAAAATGCATTTTAATACTAATATATTGAAAATGCTGTTTATATACTCCATTAATAAAGGAGTTCAGACAAAGGAAACATATCAATATTTTTATATTTAATATGAGGGAAATAGACATGCATGCGTGACACAAAAAATCTTTAACTTTTAGGTAGCAAAATATTTTTTAGAAAATTCTACTAGACTAACATCACTCATAAATCCTGAAATTTCACACATCTCTTGAGTTTTATTAAAAACCTTTAACTTTTAGGTAGCTACATTTTTTTTAATAATTCTCTCAATTACACAAAAAATTTCATTGAAGGTAAATTGGACACTGACGCCCACAGATCTGAAGTGAACGAGACAGAGGCTGTCCGGTACTGTCAGAGATAGTTAACTCTGTGGCGATGCATGTGCAAAACTAATAATAAAGTCAACCAGGATACATAACACAGCCTACTAGGCCTATATATAGTAACAGTTTCAGAATACAATAGCAAACACACCGTGATTTGGATGTTTGGTGAAGTGCCGCTGCAGTTTTGTCGGCTTCATTGGAGAGTTTTTCACCACAAATTACACAACGGATTTGACGCCACGGAATCGTCTGTTGTCGTGAATCCATGTATGAGGTATTTACGATTGAAGCTTGACTTTTTCTTTCTCTATATTTCAAGTTGGTCATAGCCTTTCCTTTTACCGGAACTGTCCACAATGAAATTAGCAATTAAAGTCTGCTGAGCCCGCTTATCTCTCCGCATACTTCTGTCACTTCAGCTGCACGCAACCATGCACGCGCCGCGCTCAGTCTGTTTAGATATGACTCATTGCTAAGCAATCGGGAGGCGTTCAAAGAAACACGTTTTAATATTTTTATTTATTTGTATTCGTTTATTTTTTGTGTTTTGGATTAAATAACATGACACGTTAAAAAGCATCTTAAGACAAATATTATTATGGAAAAAAAAAAAATTGTGGGAATATTTTTAAGGACCGGTACTAACGTGTTCACGGACCGGCACCGGTCCGCTGACCGGGGGTTGGGAATCACTGCTTTAAAAAATTCTAACTAACCCACTGATGTCACATGGACTTCTTTGATGATGTCTTTATTTCCTTTCTGGACAAGGACAAAATACATTTTCAATTTCTCAGACTAAATCTAAAATATATTAAACTGTTTTCCGAAGATGAACAGAGGTCTTACAGGCTTGGAATGACATGATGATGAGTCATTAATGTCATAATTTTAATTTTTGGGTGAACTAACCTTTTAATATCATTAATTTAATTTTGTCATAAGGATTAGTCAATTACAGGCAATTACCCTCTTGTTCCATGTAGTTACAGGGTAAGTGTAACTCATGCGGGCTGTAAATTAAAGTGGTGCTTGTTACCCCCTTGTTCTGTGTAGCTACACGGTAAGTGTAACTCCTGCGGGCTGTAAATTAAAGTGGTCCTTATATCTACACGGAAGTACACTATAATTACAGAAATGTACACCGTAATTTCAGTGTACTTACACAGTTGTTTGCGGGTTGTAAAATAAAGTGTTACATATTTTTTAACTAATTAAATAATTTGCTTGTATACCTGCTTGTTAGCACTTTATTACCCCAAACTTAACATATTGTTCCCTTATACCTACACGGAAGTACACTATAATTACAGAAACGTACACCGTAATTTCAGTGTAGTTACACAGTTGTTTGCGGGTTGTAAAATAAAGTGTTACCATATTTTTTAACTAATTAAATAATTTGCTTGTATACCTGCTTGTTAGCACTTTATTACCCCAAACTTAACATATTGTTCCCTTATATCTACACGGAAGTACACTATAATTACAGAAATGTACACCGTAATTTCAGTGTACTTACACAGTTGTTTGCGGGTTGTAAAATAAAGTGTTACCATATTTTTTAACTAATTAAATAATTTGCTTGTATACCTGCTTGTTAGCACTTTATTACCCCAAACTTTTAATATATTGTTCCCTTATACCTACACGGAAGTACACTATAATTACAGAAATGTACACCGTAATTTCAGTGTACTTACACAGTTGTTTGCGGGTCGTAAAATAAAGTGTTACCAAAAATACCCAGGTACCTATTCTGTTAATATATTCCAGGCAAAACTTGTATGTTTGTTGTTTATAAAATGTATCACATTTCTGGCAAAATATGTTCTTGTGCAATGTTAGGGTAATTTTGACACCTGTGGGTTTTATATATATATATATATATACTATGATAAAAATTAAATTTATTGGCTTTTCTTACTAGATTACTTAATGTTAAGTCAAAATAATTTGTTTGTGCTATGATTTTAATTTAGACCATGTGGTAATTAGTACTTACCTTATACCATTGAATTGCAATAACACTTAAATGTCAGTGCAAATATACTGTGTAATTAAAACGATTTTTTTATATATATATAACAGTACCTTTCTCTGCAATAACGGTGCAAATAGTGTTGTTTTGTATTGCTACATAGTAAGTAGCATTTGTTAACCCCTTGTTCTGTGTAGTTACAGGGTAAGTGTAACTCCTGCGGGCTGTAAATTAAAGTGGTGCTTGTTACCCCTTTATTACCCCAAACTTAACATTCCCTTATACCTACACGGAAGTACGCTATAATTACAGAAACGTACACCGTAATTTCAGTGTACTTACACAGTTGTTTGCGGGTCGTAAAATAAAGTGTTACCGAATATTTTATTTTAGACATTCGGCAGTCGTCTCATTCACTGCATTATACTGAAAAGAACGACCAGGATTCATCTTTTGTGTTCCACAGTAGAAATATAAAGTGATATATGTTTGAAACGACATGAGGGCGAGTAAATGGTGAAAGATTTTTCATTTTTGGGTGAACTACACCCTTAATATTTAATCACACTCCTGAAACATGAGAGGACAGAAAAAGTCACCTGATACAAAATGCCTTTTACTTTCATCTGAAGAACATTTTTATTACAAAATGGTTTCAAACATAAAACAGAACAAAATGTGATATTTGACGTTTGGGGAAAATGGTGCCATTATCATTAAAGTGAAAGTGCTGTGGGTAGAGACACCACAATGAGAGGTGCTGTAACTGTGAGCTTCAGACAAACAGAGGAATCCGCTATAGTCACACAGAGTTCATCCTGACATCAGGGAAATATGGAAATCTGAAAAGGCAAAAAGCAAGAAAAAAAACGGCGTCTGATGGAAAACTATCTAAAAGAGTCGGAAATGTCAAAATCCACTAAAACCAGCAAATCTTGTGACGGTCTCAGATACCTCCTGCTCGAAGTGTGAAAGCAGGAAATAAGGGAAAAGAAAGCGCAAAGAGAGGCCTGTGTGTTTGCTAAAGAGCAAAGGCATTTACAGCTTTTCTTCGTAAAGACGTGCTCATTCCTCTGTGTGCGCGAGTCAGGGTTTAGAGGATCAGAGATCTCAGGATAATGAACGCCAGAGTTTCTCGTAGACACCATTGTGTCTAGCGGAGAGAAGAAGTTCCTTGCATCACCCATCACTTGTACTAATTGAAACAATTTTCACTGGCAGTTCCTCTTTTCCTTACCCCTCCTTTTCCATCCACCCAGCCTCCACCCAGACAATCCTGACAGTGTATAGTGCTGGGGGGCTGATGAGAAAGAATCTGACTCTCAGACTGATCTCTGAGTAAAGTATGAAGCTAGTTAGCATGGTGTAGTTAACCCCTGCTGGCAGCTGCTGAAACTACAGCATTTAGAAATGCATATTGGTTAGGCCCCCCTTAAAACTAAAGCAGAAACCTTCCAATGGCATGGTGCTTTCTTTATTATTTAATTGAATAATTGGTATAAATAGTGTGGTTATTATGTAAAACATTTATAGATATATTATATGCACATAGTAACACTTTATTTTGATGGTCTCTATGGAACATTCTGTTAACTTTTAAGCAGACTATAAGCAGTTTTGAGGGAGTGTGCAATTGGAGGAATGTCCACCAGAGCTGTTCCTCATGAATTGAATGTTCATTTTTCTACCATAAGCTGTCTCCAAAGGCGTTTCAGAGAATTTCGCAGTACATCCAACCAGCCTCACAACCGCAGACCACGTGTAACCACATCCAGCAGGTAGAGGCAACTTTGCAACTACATGTCTCATGTTCCATTACTCTTATTAGAGTTTTAAGACTGTCTGCTTAGTATCTGCTAACTCTTTTTTTGTGATGGTCCCCCAACAGACATTCTACTGACTATAAGTAACTTCGTAAGTACATGCCAACTTTTTCTAACCCTAACCCTGCCAGTCTATAAGACTGTTAGTAGACATGTACTGTAGGTGCAACATTGCTTCTAGTCAACAAAATGTTCAAAAGGGACCATTAAAATGAAGTTTTTTTGTTGGTTTCACTTCATTCATCATAATCTATATAGACCACTGAAGCAGATATAATTTATTTTATCTTAGTGTAGCGTTAGGGTTAGCCCCTAACCCTAAGGCATTCAAAATCTGTTAATTGGGGAAAGACAGCCCCAATCATGATTTTCAATTTGTTGCTAAGTTAGCAATACATTATCAACCTTAATACTATTGGATAATGGTTTACCATCCTTTACATGCTCAACAAATCTGTATGTTACAATTTAGTACAATACAATAATAGTATAATAACCGACAAAGAACGGAATGCACACAATTCTATGCTTTGTCTGAAATGTCATATACACACTAAGTAGGTAGGCCCACTTCTTTTTAATAAAAATTTGCTTTTCAACCAAAAAAGTGCATTTTATATGGTATGAGTGTGTGGAGTATGAATGTAATTCGGACGTACTACATTTACCATGATGTGACAGACCTACCAGTGTCAGTTGTGTGTCTTCAATGCCAGTCACAAATCCTCTCTCTTGGTTTCATGGAGTAAAATAGTGTACATCATATGCACACTTAAGAATCTCATCTGTAATAAGTTGGGTATTTTTCACCCACTGTTTTATATATGTACTGTGAATACTGTACAGTAAATTAACAGAAATTTCAGAAATGTGAACATGTCACAGAAATGTGAACAATGATATAAAAGTAATACACCATTGGATTCCACAGAAAAACTTCAAACTAAGAGTCCACAGAGACAGCAGATATGTGAAAATCATGGGGGCTCTTACCCCATCTAATCCCTGCAAAAATGTTACTATATTATATGTTTTAACTAATGACATTTGGACCTCTTGACATTTACAAAAAAGGCAATTGTATAGTTACATGCCTCTGTTAATGATTTTGGAGTTGGAATGTTGTGAGAAAGAGCGGGAAAGGATCAGTGCCTTCTTAGGTTTCTTAAAAGATAAAAAACAAGCTGAATTAAAGAGCTTTGTGCTCTACTGTCCCATACCACTTAAGTCAAAACCTCCTGATTTGATGTACAGAACAATGATGGTAGTGCTACTACCCCTATCACTGGGCAATGACGCTATGAAGGAAGTCTTATTACAAAAAAAAAAAAAAAAAAAAAAAATTAAAGTGAGAAGGCCGTGGGCTCAGGATTAGCAGTGACATAACATGAAGAACTGTATGTCAGCAGCATGACACCTCGTTTTTGCTCACTATTGTCTGTTTTGCCCAAACATCAGCCTACTATCTACAGAGAGGATCACAAAGAGGCGGGAAAAACACAACTGTCAGGCTTAGACAACAAAGCCTTTTACCATCGTGCCTATTCCTTACAAACCAGACTTTAGGAGGTAAGATATGAGGAAAATGAAAGAAAAGAAAATGAGTGCGAGAGAGGAGAAAACAGGGAGAGGCAGAGGCTCACACATGGACAGCTTACAGGGATACAAACCCAAAGATTATGTTAATCTTCCCCCCTTTGTCCCTCGTGAAATGTTTTCATACTACGCCTTTTATCTGTGGAGGAAGGGATGTGAACCTCTTCAGTGGGTGACAGTGGGCACTTTCTGTGTGGTTTCTGGGTAATTAGCACCAGTAGCAGAGCCTTTCTCTTGCTCTGCTCAAGCTTATGGTCTTCTTAGGGCAAGCAACAGAGGATTTAGCCCCTCAACCCTTCAGTGGGAGTTTGGGTAGTGATTCCCAGTCTGGGTCCGGTCACACCAACCATCTGTTAGCGCTGGATGGATCAAACCCCTTTAGAGCTCTCGCCAGTTCTGTCAATGAAACGGACAGCTTAAGTTTAAACAGGTGATTGAATTCATGCTGAAATTACACTCATAGAAAGTCAGGAGTTTTTTTTACAAAGTAATTGGGTGTTGGTTGTTAATTATAAAATGGTGCTTTTTATGTCTTTACACTGATAAATGTCCAGTTCTGATCTGAGAAATACGGCACAAGTATCTAGTGTTTAAGAATGACAATACTCTCATGGCCTTTTTATGACCAGCCATTGCTGCTAATTCTGCATGTCTGTACATGCAACGGGTGCTCTGACCCTAATAAATTTTCCCAGGGTGAGGCTCTCAAGGAGAAACTGGCCACCACCGCTGCTCACAGGCAAGCTAAATGCCAGCAATAGAGGCAATCCCACATCAGACACACACCCCCCAGCTTACACCCATCACGGTATCCAGGGCCTTTCAGCCAGAGGTCAGAGGTGCTCTTTAGATAAAGGAGCATACAAGAAGATCACTAGGGCCTAACCCTCTGACTCAAATCAGAGGCGAAGAAAAGAGTGAAAATGATACATTTCTCAGGCACAATGTGAGCTCTAAAGGTTCTTCTTCAGGAGTTCATATTGTCTACTTCTGCCTCTTTTGATGTTTTCTCTTTGGCTTAATGTTATTTCAACGATGGCTCTTCTCTTCTCTGCTCTCCAAAGGCTGAAGCCCATTTTTTGGGCCTGAGCTGTTTCTGATTGTCTCTGTCACGGGTGCTTTGTCTTACACAGGGCTTCCAGCAGCCGTGTTAAAGCAGAGGGTGGGGGCTGCATCAAAGACAGAGTGAGATGGACTCAACACCAGTGGATTAAGTTCTTCTGCATGATAAAGTAGCTACCTAGGGGTGGTATTAATATGTGAAAGAATGTTATTGAGAGGGAATAAAGTGTTAAAAAAGCCCTGTCATTCTCTTCGTAATGTCCTAATCCTGCAGCCAACACAGAGGCCATGGGCCGGAGTTTGCGCTAATCACGGCAATGCCCATCTGTATTCCCTGTCCTTTAAGCTATTTAAACTCTGCCTGGATTCAATTATTAGCCCTGAGAGAGCAAGATGGCATATTAAGATATGTGAAAGGGGATTCTGTGGGGACGCAAAGAAATCCCTGCTTTAAAGCACAGAGGCGTCAGCACCACCAACTTAAGTTGAGTTAAACTGATTAAACAGAGTCTATGGCTCTGAAAAATCACGTGAAAATGAGTTAAATAAAGTAGGAGTCTCACTGACAAAGCATCCTCTAAACTGTTAATCATGCTGGATCTGGGGGATCTATAGCCTGTCAATTAAATCTTCACACATCCCACATTGTGTCATTCAGGGACTGAAACTGCCAGGGATATACTGCATCTTAGACATTTCCACATTGAATCCTTTATTTCCCATATTATTGGACAGAAACACCTGGACACTTTGCTTAGAGTTCTCTAATGGTGCCACAATTACATGTATGGTTAGGTCTCACATTCAAGAGTTGAGCTATATCATAAACCACTAGTGTTTTTCACACATACTAGAACATTTGCTTGGTAAATGCATTAAATGGACTCATGACTTGGCTACTGTTTGTTAATTAGTCACTCTATCATTCTAGCAAAAGCAGAGAGATTGACTCATCTTTTTTTTTTTTTTTTCTTCTATATAACATTGCTGTCTTGTATGTTCTACACTGTGATCAGTGACTGCATCCTGACAGGGTATAGCATAAATGTCCATGGAGTGTAATGTAATTGATGTATGAGACTTTTATTCTGGTCATTGGATCTGACACTCATCTTCACTTCATACCACCCCCTGCATTGAAGCCAAGAGCCGTTCCATGAAGCAGGCCTTAAACCAGTAAAAAGCTGGAGGAAACAGGCAGTTTATAGACGAATCACACACCTCTCTGTATCACTGCTCATTTCAAATGTAATAGTTTGCTGCTCTAAGGACTTCCCTAACTAATGAAATTCATTGCCTGTTGGCAACTATTTTCTAACAGAGCATTCACATAAAACCAAGATGAAATTTCACATTTGACAAAGCGCATGAATGCAGTCTCATTCTCTGCTGCTTCTGTTCCATATGTGGACTAAATGACCACTCATACTGTCAGTATACGGTCAGATGAAGACGCAGTGGTGTCAAGTACTCAGAATGCATCTATATCATATTTACTTGCTGTAAAATGAGCATTTAGTCCTAAAAGGATGCAATGTACACTTGAAGTGACATGTAATTTGGCGCATTTGTGCAGTTGCTTGGATCGTTGCTGACCTTCACAGACATCTATGGCTCTGTAATGGCACGTTCATTGTGTTGGGAACATAGAATGCTACCACTTTAAAATACTGTTCCATCATTAATGAATAACTACACCGGAACAAATAAGCAATGCAATATTAACATTCTAGTAGCTAATATTAACTGACAAGCAATGCTGATTAAGAAATTATAAAGTATCATCACTCAATTGAATGCGGAAATCAACTATATAAATAGTACTATAACTATTGCGTTAGTCTTTTGTTCCTGTGTAGTTATTCATTAACTACAGGACATTAAGTGTTACCTTAACTAGAATTACCAAGAACCAGTAAGTTCTAGTTAAAGAGGCTTAAATGCTTTAATATGAATTTTGTATTACACAATTACTAAATGAACTACATCATACCAACTGTCCATCACGCTGATGGGAGGGTTGATGATTTTTTGTTGCTTGATTTGCAGCCACAGGACCTGGGCACCTTGCAGTCATTGAGTTAACCATGAACTCATCCCAGAGTATTCTAGAGTCAAATGTGAGGCCATCTGTCAAACAGCTAAAGCTTGGCCGAAACTGTTCTGCAACAGGACAATGATGCAAAGCACATTAGCAAATCTTCAACAGAATGGCTGAAAAAGAAAATAATCAAGGTGTTGCACTGGCCCAGTCAAAATCCAGGGCTCAACAAGACTGAAATGTTGCAGCGGGAGCTGTGCATGAACAAATGCCCACAAACCTCAATCAACTGAAGCCATATCGTATAGAAGAGTGGTCCAAAATTCCTCCAGAACGATGTGAGAGACTGATACTGGCGTATAGAAAATTGGTAACACTTTACAATAAGGTTCATTAGTTAACATTAGTTAACTACATTAGTTAACATGTACTAAGAATGAACAATACTTCTTCAGCATTTATTAATCTTAGTTAATATTAATTGCAACATTTACTAATACATTATTAAAATCAAAGATTGTATTAGTTAACATTAGTTAATGCACTGTGAACTAACATGAACACACAATGAACAGCTGTATTTATATTAACTAAGATTAACAAAGATTAATAAACACTGTAACTGCATTGCTCATTGTTAGTTAATGCATTTACTAATGTTAACTAATGAACCCTATTGTAAAGTGTTACCAGAAAATTATTATTTTAACTTATTGCTGCTAAAAGTAGATCTACAAGCAATTAAATCATAAGGTTGTCAGCTGATTTTTTATTAGGTTTTATTTACCTAATTTTAAGACCTAGCTAATGACCAGATGATTGTTATTATGTTATGTTCTTTTTCACATGAGGTTACATATACACACACATTTTTGCAATACTGTCTTTTAAAGATGAACTGAACTGAAATTTGAGAAAAGGTGATATAACAGATGTATTTTATTTATTCTCATTGGTACAATTTTTAAAATGGCAGAATTTGTTAAAAGGGATAAAATGGTACATTGAAAGTGTTGTTTTTGTTACACGGGCGCCGCCATGTTGGATTTCAACGTTCGACTACGTCACTGGCATGGTAAGCCACTCCGTTGCCTACCCGCACCAGCAGAACAGCCGTAGCTTGTAAACAGTCTGAGGCTAGCTGACATGGCTGAGGAAACAGATTTTTTAGCGACACACTATTTAGAGATGTGTACTTTCGTCAATGAGTACATGAAACGTCTGACAATGCACGAAATGTTTTATTTACACAAGTTACAAGTTCAATGCATCACGTTAACGTTACTCGAATCCTTGACATTCGGGTGAGGGGGAAAAGATCCCTGATGTATAGTTCACTGTAAAGGATGGGATTTTCTCCTTTCTAAATGCACCCTCGCCCATAGAGTGAACTGCCAGTACGCTGTTAATCTAAACAATCTGAGAAAAGTGTAACAAGTTAGCCCAGTCGTCACCTATTCGTAAAATACCCTGCTACTTATGGGGCGCTCGCGTCTCAGCTCGGACATCCATTAGAGACAGCATAGCCTCCTTCAACACGTTTCTCTCACCGAACAGCATCCGAAATGAACGGTGCATGGTGATGCATTTTTCGCCGATCAATAAATGTCCATGTTGACCTCTCTGCAACAGATCGTCTCGGTGCAGTGTCTATGCTCCACAGCGCTCGTGCCACAGTCACTTTCCCCCAAACGATCCTGTACTGCAAGTGAAGCCTGAAACTGATCGTCCTCCATGTGGTGGTATTTAGACACTACCGGCCTGTCCCTCACGGGCTCAAATGCGTAATCCATGCCGTTAAAAGCGCTCATTTTCGTCTGTGTATACAGGACCTACAGCTGTTGTCTATGGCGCTCCGCGGGTCCTACCATGCCAGTGACGTCATCGGAACTGCCAGCGCTAACAAGCGCAATTTTGCGTTGCTTAAAAAAGCTATATTAATATATATTTTTTAAAAATGTTTAGTGTAATTTACTTTTAATTGTCATAAACAACACGTTTTCAATGTCGATATTTTTCAGTTCAGTTCATCTTTAATGCAACATTCACAGCATTGGGTTTTATTATGTCATGTTTGCAACAAACAAACCATTAATTTACTGTGAGTAAAAAACTGAGCAATAAAAAGCCGAATAGAATAAAAGTAGAAATCAAGTCGTCAACAACCTGTGCTCGTACCAAGGTCATCAGGTGTTATTCACGAAAGCCCTTTCAGCCATAAGAATGTATATTAAAAAATGAAGCATGCTTTTTTTTCTTTCTTTTGCTTTCATTGATGCACATTTGCACCACACAGCTCACAGAAACATGCCACTGGAATGCATGTTAGCCCAGAGGTGCAGCATACCTCTGTGACCTTAGTGACATGCAGTGACAGAATAACGCATTTTCCTCTCCTCTGGCGTGGTCGCAGGAAAACACTTCCCCTCCTAAACAGGCTGGGCATAGCAGTCATGGAAGAGCACACATCCACCAGGGAGCACACTGCAGCTGACACGCTGTATGAGGGCATTAACCTGGAGACAGGATGAGCGAGAGAACAGTGACGGTGAATGCATTCAGATTAAAGAAAGGAGGACGCCATTGTCACTGTGTGTTTGTGACTGTAGCGGGCAGAGCAATCACATGACCTTGTTGGCACAGAAAGGTTTAGGCAACACAGCCACAAAATAAACGAGAGAGATGCAATGAGTAAATCCTTATACAGTGCAAGTTCATTTAAAGAGACTGATCACCCAAAAATTTAAATTGTCATTATTTACTCACACTCATGTCATCCCAAGCCTGTTTGACTCTTGCTGTGGCACGTTTTACATTTTTACCCATTCTTCTGTAACATGATGAGGATGCAGACATTGTGAGGGAAAGTAGAATGCAGTAAAGAACAAGAGGGACAGGTAAAACACTCAAAACCATAAAAAAGGAACAGCCCTGAAAAAATGCCTTGGCAGGACAAGACCAGGCCTTGAACATGGGAAACACAATATAAAGGGCAAACAAGCATAACAAGATACACCTGGGAAACAATCAATGAAATCAGTCAACAGAGAAAACTACAAACTGACTACAAGCAAAATAGGAAACCAGAACAAAGCAAACAACAAGAGCAGGGGTGACAGTACGAAACAGACATTTGTCTCACTATTTACTAAAAATGACATCAGCCGAAGCTTCCTTTGTCACGTTTATGAGAGTTCATGAGACGCTACCTGATTCATGAATGATTTGAATTTTGAGTTTATTTTGAGAAGAATCAATTGATCCATTTCACTAAACTGGTCTGAAAGATAGTTCAGCTCATTGAATCAGTTCAAGTTTTACTTAATATAGTGTTTAAAGGGGAAATGAAGCAGTGAATCAAGTTCACATGATTTACAAGATGGATTTCCAATATAATCAACAATTATATAAGAATCATTACAAATGTAAACATTTAGAAGAAAAAAAGAAAAAACTTTGTATCTTTCGCCGCCAGGGCGCCGCCATTGTGCAGGTGACGTCACGGGGTTGGTTGGCTCAAGTTTAACAGGCTCTGGGCATTGAAAATCGCGACATCAAACTGTGTTTATACCAGTGTTTTGACCGCGAACGACTAATGTTAGGTACAGATATTAGACAAAAAGACGACGTCTCATGTTATATGTTGACAAACTGCACATAGAAACATTGTTCGCGATGTCTGCCGTCAGATATTCCCGTCTCGTCAATAACATGTAAGTTAGCACGTATTTGTTAAAGGGGACATGAAACGTCCATATTTTTAGCACTGGTAGTGCTAGTAATGTTAGCTACAGCCTACATATACTAGGAAAAAGTGTCTCCGCTCTGACATCCTTCAGGGAAAGCATCGCCGCTTCCAAACGTCTAACTCCCGGCACAGCATGGTAAACGTGCGCGCCGGTGATGCAGAATTGACCACGCAACACATGCTCAAGATCAACCTCTTGACAACAGATGGACTCTGACACGGAGGGCATCGCAGGACAACAGCCACACTGACACCTGGTAAGTTAGCGTTGCAAACCCGCTCTTCGCCCCAAACCACCACTGACTGTTCTACACAGCAACGTAACTTACATGGTGTTGACGAGACGGGAATATCTGACGGCAGACATCGCGAACAATGTTTCTATGTGCAGTTTGTCAACATATAACATGAGACGTCGTCTTTTTGTCTAATATCTGTACCTAACATTAGTCGTTCACAGTCAAAACACTGGTATAAACACAGTTTGATGTCGCGATTTTCAATGCCCAGAGCCTGTTAAACTTGAGCCAACCAACCCCGTGACGTCACCTGCACAATGGCTTTGTATCTTTCGCCCTGGCGAAGTTTTTTTCTTTTTTTCTTCTAAATTTGTAATGATTCTTATATAATTGTTGATTATATTGGAAATCCATCTTGTAAATCATGTAAACTTGATTCACCGCTTCATTTCCCCTTTAAATCATATGGGCTAGTTTTTGATATCTTAAACTATGCGTTCATTTTTAAAATAATTTATTTTTACGACTTGACAGCCTCAATTCACATTCACTTTTGTTATTTTGAGTGTCAGGGTTTTCTTCAAAAATTCACCTTTTTCACAAATCAAGGAAAGTCACCGGGGTATTGAATAGTGAGTAAATTATGATAGATTCGTTATTTTTTGGTGATCGTATGCTTTGATAATTGTTCACGTGTAGATAAACAATTGAGGCTCGGTCAGACCTTTATCCAAAATAAAATATTATTAAACACTAGAAAGGAAAAAAAAAAAAAACAATTTGAATATTTACATTTTGAATTTAATTTGCCAGAAATTAACTTCATTTATGTTTGTGCATACTATTTTAAATAAATTTGTACATAAATATGCTGTGTCCTACTAAATGTTCCCAGGAGATAAATAAAGCAGACTATGATTGTTTATTAAACTGAACACCACAGTACAGAAATAAAACCTTATGTTTCCCCACTTTAGAATCACATTTGAAAAGCTCCACTGGAGTAATTAGATCTTGTTCATCTTGCAGCCTGTGTAATGACAGGGCCCAAGAGTATCTGAAAAACCGTCGGATTTGCACTTATTCTAATGCTCATTCCACCCCAGACATGCCATTGCCTTCCATTACAGCTGTTCGTGGCCAGGGGCATCTCTTTACAACACTTGGCAAAATATGGATCGCTCATTACCCCCAAGTCTAGAACAAAGCGCGAATGTGGGCCCTGTCACATTCAGGAGAAGAAAAACAGTTATGTGTTTCTCACGCAGGAACACTGTGAGTTTTCCTTTAAGAAGAGCCCCATGATGTGATAGAAAATAATATTATTGGGCAGAGGAAGATGGAATGGGGGATAGAGAATAAAAGAGTGAAGAAATGACCTCAGGACAGTCTGGATAAAGAATGCACATTCCTAACTGACCACTCATTCTCCATCAGAGTCATATTTTTTCCACTTCATGCTTGGATTCCCCATGAAGCACTCTCCCTCTGTAAACAAAACACACATTTGCACAGAAAATTACAAATGCAACGAGAAGGCGACTTTACACTTAATGCTTCGGACACTGGAGCTCCTCCAAATTGTGGAAAAGCAAGCTCCCTTATACAGTATACGTGCTTAAAGAAAGGATGAACTTCAGCATGGGTAAGCGTTTTCATTTGAGGGGGCGGCAGAGTCCAGATCTGTCTTGACATTTTCAGCATCGTAAGTTTGTAGGACAGCAATACTGCAGACAGATGTGGATACACTCAGAGACAAGCACTAAAGAGCATTAAACTAATCCAGTTTGGGACTCTTTCCAGGGGTGTCACGAATGCCGTTCCAGAATCAAACGTTTACAGCTTCTTCAAATTTTGAAGTTTATAGGGTTTAATGTAACCTCCTTACGGAAGAGAAAGAAACTCGTCTGGAACACATGGAGCTACAACAGCAGCAAATCGCGTCTGACACATTTATCTATTGTATCCTTTTTTTATAAATAGCTTAATAAGTGCTCTTCACCCTCTTGCTTATACACTGAGAAGTATAAAGAAAATATTTTGGGCACTATAAAAAGGCTGTAAAACACTGGTAAACCTCCAATTAAAAACCAACTAAGATGCTAATCTCATTAATTTGTGAAATAATCTTTACCGATTGCATATGCTTTAAAATTTTACATACAGTTTGCACACCAATGTAAAAACTCTCCAGGGAGATACAAGCGTATTAGAGATGCTCAGACCTTCATGAAGACCCACACTGGTCAGGGTGAATGAAGAAAAGGTCACTTATCTTATTAATGTTACTTCTGTTAAAGGTAATTGCATATATTCTACACCTAAAACAATCCCTCTATTTCCTTTCAATAAAGATACTTGCAGTAAAAGTTCACTCTCATTATCTTATACAGGAAAGTAAACTGTGTGACAGGACTGAGCATAATTATTACATACTGACATATGCTAATAAGATGCTGAAACCAAAAGTAACACTTCATGATGAGGAAAAGTTAAATTATATCATATAAGCGCACACTCCATCACATTGAGTACACTGGAGGACAACACTGTGAAAACACCTTAAATTAATAAGGTCACCTTGACTGTCACAGTACCACGACTGATGGCTAATACTTGCTTTAGCGCGTATATCACATGACAAAAAAATAATAATAAATAAATAAAACTTTGACCACCGAATTCATTTAGATCTGGCCCATCATCAACTCATTACAGTAATACTTGTCATATGAAGCTGTTAAACTGAAGCATATTTCCATGTATACGCTCAGTCAGACGGATGAACCTTCTAGCACTTTGAGTTCTTCACAATCCTGGCCTTGCCTGGTCATCTCTGCACGCCATCCATGCTCATAGCCCATTTGTGAACGCTAATATAAGCCAAGGGACAAAGGCTTATAAAGGGGGGGGGGGGGTCTGCATATGTGCGGTTCGTTAGTGAAAGCAGCAGATCTGTCCACATCGTTAATGATCAGGCTAATTGAATCCCTCTAATTAGCCGTGCACACGCCTGGTGGATCAGCTCGTTGCTTTTACATACATGACAAGGGAAGATAAAGAACTGAGCTGGTGCTTTCAAACCACGAGGCGTCTTGAAGTGCAAAAACATCACTTCCCACACCACAACCCCCCACCCGTCCTCCTAGGCCCCCACAGGCTCCTCCGCTGCTGTTTGCGGTGGCCGATATAGGTTAAAGCAAACTCTCATGCTCCGTGAGAGGGAGCAGGCCATGTAATTTAAATTCTGATGACATTTACTGTCAGGCAGTATTAGTGCACTGGCATCCTCCTCTGCCTGGGCATGAATCTTACTCAGCACCAGCAGGCCGCGGGGGCCGAAGAAAGTCTCTCTCTCTCTCTCTCTCTCTCTCTCTCTCTCTCTCTCTCTCTCTCTCTCTCTCTCTTTCTCTCTCTCTCTCTTTCTCTACTGTAATTGTCCCAAGGACCCCCGTCAGTCTCTGGCAAAGAATCCTAGCCTTTTTGCCCTCCCCCTCCCACATCTAATAGGCCCCGAATTGGAGAGCTGTGCTGTTTATTGCCTGGTGGAATGTCACATATACGGGTCGTGCACTGTGATTGGGCGGACACCTTCTAACTGCATTCTGGAAGATGTGCCATCTTGTTTACTCTGCGCCAATGTAATGCCTCTCTGCAAACACTTTTTGAACAATTTGGAAATGCATTTGAAATTATACTCATAGACATATACTTAACAGACAATTTAGGCAAACAAAATGAAGAGGCTAAAACAAAATGCTCTGTGTATGTGCGGGTCTGCTGTGTGCAGTTTTATCTCTTGAGATAAATACATTAGACAAGGTTTGTGCTTCCAGCAATGACGCGACCTTGAGTGAGTAATGCAACAGCAATAATCAGACAGGGCCACAGGCCTATGACCTCGGGATTAATGGGGACCCTTTTAAAATGAAAAAGAGAAAAATTACTTAACTACATATGCTAGAGGTTGGCAAATTAGAGAGCTGTACTGGAAAGTGTCCTTGTGTTTACAATCTGAGCATAATTTAATCATTTAAAATTCATGTACAATTCATGTGCATTGTATTATCACAGATCATACCACCAAACCCACATTCATATTTTAACTAACATAGCATGTGTCATAAATATGTAGTAACGTGGAATTTTCACATTTTGCACTGGGCAGGTTAAAACACTCTAACATGAGAAGTGCACTCTTTAAAATGAATATGTGAGATGGGGAAGTCAAGAGTCTTTCATTTGTCTCATCTCTCATGTTTGTCAGCAGAATCGGGCGGTAAACGGGGATTTAAGGGAGTATAACGGAGCCTTTTACTGACAGCTCTGGAGCACTGACAGGTCCTTGGGAAATTAACAAAGACTGCATGGAGCACATGTCATATATCATAGACTCACCACATACCCTCAACACTACCTGCAAGCTATGATTCTGTACTTTTCTCTCCCCGCACACTCAATAAAAGCATGTGGGGGTGGAGGGTGTGTTGTGAGCTGCAAGCCTAACAGCACAACATTTAGCCTGTTTTCCGCTGTCATGTTAAAATATACACGCAAGTGCAATCTACATTAAGGAATTTAAGTCCTCTTTCCATATTCCCAGACCACCTACCCAACAGCACTCTGTGTACACAGGGCAGAAGGAGCTGTGTGGTTCTGATGACACATCTACAAACTAAACCATCTGCTATACACACAGCTGCTGCCAATTTTAGGAATTGTGGGATAAATAAATATGCAGAGAGTAAAACAAAACAATAACAGACAAGCAGCTAAACATCAATTCAATTAACACATATCTATGACGTCTAATCGTGCATATTAAAACTGTTGGTCTGGACAGCTTTGTAACATGTTCAGATCAGTTCAATATGGATGTTTATTCATAGAGAGACACAGAGAGAGGATATAAAACAAAGACGGGTCCTACCAAAAAAAAAAAAAAAAAAAAAAAGACCATAGAAAGCCATAGAAAAAAAGAAAAACAACGTTTTTTTTTTGTTTTTTTTTTGTTTTTTGGCAGCATATTCAGCAATCAAACCCCCCATCTATAATTCTGAGGATTTATGAGAAAAAAAAGAGGCAATGCCTGTTTAAAATTTACATAAATTCTCAACATTACAGATTTGAACTTTTCTTGTTTTATCCATTACAAGCACAAATGTATTCTCATTTACACCCGCTAACTGATCCAGATTGATGTTAGATTGGTTTCGTTTTGGTTTGTAAGGAGTACAAACAGATTAGAGCAAACTAAGCTTGTGATCTGTTTAGAAAAGGTGGCCACTGCTCAAAGGATTGAAGGGTTTTAAAGAGAACCATGAGAAAGACACAATCCCTAAACAACTAAATGCATTTGGAGGCTGAGTCAAGCTGCATTCCATAATAATCCCAATCAAAATATGGGTGCAATTGTCAAAATTTGGAAATTTATATTTTCAACATTATTGTAAATTATTGTTAAAGGGAACACTGTAAAAAAAAAACTTTATAGCAGTAATACTACGTACTATTTGCAGAACAAAAGGGTTTAATTTATGAAGGCTCAAAAAGTAGCAGAACTCTGATTATTCCTGCCTTTCCTCTTTTTTCTTTACTTATCCACACTGTTCACATTGAATGGAAGGAGAAACTATTTTTTCTCTTAATTAAAAGTTGGTGAGGACATCATGATGAGCACATGACAGAAAGCCATTATTTCTTGAATTTTAATCTGGTCCTGGTCATTCAGGGAAAGTAGACCCATGCTGACTTCCTCTTTAAGTGTCGCCGCTGCTGACCAGTATGATGATTTCTCCTCTCCAAGGGTGGTTCTCAAGTAGAAGTGAAGAAAATTGGCAGAACTTAAATTGGTGGCATTTTGTGGTCTTTAAAAGAAGGGGGTCTCATTAAAACTAGCCTAGAAAGGCCTTCAAGTTTTTGTTGTCATTAGTTGGCATTACTGTGGATAAGAGGAACTACAATTATGGCTGCGGGTAAATCTTGTTGTCAATTTGTGGATGATGAGGTAACACCTCTCTGGCCCCTGAGCTAGATCTGCCCTCGTCGGGCCTTGCACACTCTAATGACTAAAATCTCACATGTGTATACATTATTTAAAGGCTATATGTGTGGCATTGCAGAAATACTTTGAATAATTTGACATTTTATGTATTTAAATAGCTTTAAATAACAATGTGAGTTGGATTTACAAATGCCTACTGCAAATAGGCTAGTATAATGTCATCCATCTGATTTCTATCATATTGTGCAACAAATACAAAAACTCTTGTTCATTTTCATTTTCATGACATGAAATGTTTCATGACATTTTCATATTGTCCCAATCCTTAGTCACCGGACCAGTAACCTCAGCACACTACATTTCCCATAATCCTTCCTGGCTCACACCTTCCTGCACACATCATCTAATTGCCACACCTGTTTGTTATCATTTCATTGTCTCAGTGTATTTAGTTCCTCTGTTCTCTGTATTTTGTTGTGAGTTGTTGTTTGTGTATGTTATGCACACTGTTATGCCTGTTTTGTTTTATCAAATCACATTTATATTTGTCGTCAGTCTTTATCCTTCTTCTTCATCCTCATTGTGGCACATAGCAAAAAATAAAAAAAAAAATCTATTTGCTCAAATCAATCAATGCTCTCAGAATTGTTGTTTTTGAGTAAACTATCCCTTTAACTGTGCAAATGAAAGCATATGGTACTGGCCTTAATTGTATATGATTTATAAACTAAAAATTTGAGTTATACGTAATTAATATTAATGAAGTGACTTAAGTCACTCAAATGCTAATTATCAATTATTTTTGTTGTTTTTGCATATATCCATCACAATGTAGGCTACATTTATGAATTAAGAACTAGGATCGTTTTGGGTTTTATTGTCACAAATGTACTGTTCCGTGATGTGGAGATTGTCTTCTGATTTAATTGGGCTCCATCGTGTGCTTTGTGGCTGGTGTGAGGAGTAATTTCACACATCGAAAGGTCAGCCTGCACGGTTTGAAAAACAATCTGTCTAACTTAGACTATTAATACATATTGTACAACTAGCTTACCTTTACTTACCTCACATGCAGAAGTAATTTAATGTGCCACTTATCAAACTCTAATTTCTCCTATACATTTTGATTTCTAGAGATAGACTCAATGGAAAGCGAAATAAGGTCTATTGTCTGGATTCCTTTTGGCCCCCCAAGTGACCGGGTGATTAGTGTGAGTCACTTTTATCCTGGTAGGTCTGTCCACAGCTTTCTGAATCAATAGAGAGATATCAATGGCTCTGGAGGGAGGAGGCCACACTTCAAGGGGACGTAATACCCATACAAACAGTCGCTGGAGAGAATACTGTGGAACGCTCCACAAACACATTCAAGAGGACGAGATGCTTTCAATGAAGAGACAATTGACTTAGTTAACACTGCCCAAGAACTGCGCTTTGACTGGTATACTTCCTCTAATCGGCAAAGCTGTTGCTTGCCTTCGTCACACTTTTGCAAAGTCTAAAAAAACAATAATTTGAAGATATGGCACTACACTTACATTTGAAATGTAATAGTAAAATGTGATAGTTTTGCAAACTAAGATGCTTCCTCTAAAGATGTGATTGTTTTTTATTTTGTTTTTTCATCTGAGAAAGCTCTTTTTTATCCATTTTCTAGAAGTATTAAACAGAAGCACTCGTGACCAAACCGAATTTCATTTCACAGTGTGTGTGCGCTAAGAAGGATTAAACATTTGGGGAAATTACTAAAGTACTGTAGCTGATTCACCATTCAATTTAGACTTAGAAAATAAAGAAGAAAAAATGAAAGAGAAAAAGAAAGCGGGGAGGTGGGTAAAAACAGGTCCAGGCGTAGCAAAAGCCATGGTCAGGGGTTTAAGAAATTAGCAATGCTCAACTGGAACGGAAGTACCGCAACAGGACCTCCACACCAAAGGTCCTCTAATCATATGTAACATCTACCATTGGAACGTAGTGGAAGGAGTTTACAATAAGCTTAACCCCAACTTTTATTTTACGCCCAGCAGGCTCTTCCCTCCATGTTGTGCACTTTGAACACTATTTTGTTATTCTGATTTCACTCAGGCTCCTAATCCAGATCTCCCTGTTTCCCAATAAAACGCTGCCACTCTCAAAGCTTTCAAATTTCTCTCTCATCCCTCACTCAGCCTTAAAGAATTCTCCAGTCATTCAAACAAATGAGCTGAAAGTTGGCACTTCATTATATTACCACCAGGTTCTGGCTTAATTCTTTTTAACAGTTAAACTAGCCATGCTCTTCTGCACTTTCATTTCGTGGCAAGATGTGAATAAACTGCTCCATCTGCACCGCACATCATAGTTTTGTGAACAGCATGGAATAATTTGGTGGACACCATACTTATCATAGAGCAAACCATTTTTCAGCCTTAGTGGGCTGGCTGGTGCAGACGTGGGAAGGGACTGGGGTGGGGGATTGGGCTGGCCTTGAATTAGTTTGGCTCTGTACATAATTCTCCCTCAATGGACTCCACCATTCCACAGAAAGGGCTTGAAAAGGAGACACAGAGTTCGATTGCTCAATATTCATCTACATTTTTCCCCTGGATGGGCACAATATGGCGGGCTTAATTAACTTTTCTCAAAGGTGAAGCAGTGCGCACCATCTGCTGTGAGACAATCACGTTTCTATGCCTCTGCCAATAATCCCGTTACCCCTTTTAAGAACAGGGGAGCGGGGAAAAGTGAAAGAGAGGGTGCGAGAGAGAGATAAACTCGGAAAACAAAACAGTGGGATCCTGAAAATCATGGAGTCATGTGAGTCATTTAGCCTCCACTCTGCACGAGAAGCAGCACCTTCTCCTGAACTTTTTTTTTTTTTTAACAACAATCCTGCCTTGGGTCCTCGAGCACTGAAACTGCTGAGTGGTAATTACTGTAAGATGCTCTTTTGCCAGCAAAACTTATTTAATTCAGGGTGCGTCATTGAAAGGCCTGCTAGAGAGTTCACTTAAATGTGTAGGATTTTTTATAGACATGGTTGCAGCCTTATTTTCTAATTCTGAGATTCTTGATACCTAAAATGATCTTCAAGGAAGATAAAAATACTTTTAAACGCATCAACTACACATAATTCCTTAATAAATCTCAAGGACCACACAACGCAATCAAGGGCCAAGTGAACTTGCCCCAAAGCGGGGTCATTATTTGATCTTTGTGGCTCTTAATCTGATTAAGTCATTGTGGAGGTAAACTTCAGACCCAATCTTGTTAGCAGCTGGCCCAGATGGATTACGAAGGCCAGTGAGCTGGAAAATGAACTGAGCAGTTCAGCTTTGGACTTGCTCTCTTTCAACATCTTCTTGGCCTCTTCTTCTGCGCCTTCTGCTCTCCTTTCTGTTGGCCCTTCAAACGAGATATTATCCCCAGATTCTGCACTTGCATGAGCCCATGACGCTTTTCTTCTCCTCCATCTATGATGTCTTAGCTAAGCGCAGACAATGACAAAAGAGCTCGGCCCTTTCTCAAAGGTCTGGATTCCAAGACGTTGTTGGCACAATTTGACCGAAACTTGCACCGGTTAACCCTTTAGGCTGGTGGAAGTATGCGGCGAGGATTCGCCCACTAGTTTATAAATGAACAGAGTTTTCTCTCTTTCTCTCTTTCTTATTATTCCTTAAATTATGCAAACGCTTAAGATGTGTGGTCTGGCCGAAGACACTCGCAGTTTTGCTTGTGGTCTTCTTGTGGAATTGAGTGCTTTTACAGTGAATGCACACCACAGTCTAAAGCACAAAAAGTGCCCTTTAAGGCTGAAAAGAGTTCAAAGCATTCAAAAGACAAAGAGGACTAAGCTGGGATTTTTTATGTACACTGAAAAGAAGAATAAGATATACGTAAGTTCCCCATTGCTGCACGTTATGACACTGGCTCCCAAATCAAAGCATTATGCTCAAACATAAATGCTCCTGAATTTTTCTCTTGCGCACCATATGCAAAGAAGAAACAGCGAACAATTTCGACAGGCTTCCATTTTGTTACACGAACTTCTGAATGCTCTTTTTGACACGCTATTGAGGGAACAAGGAATTCAAAAGAGGTTATATTCGATCAGGTTTTCTGCCTCAATAGGTTATAATCAGTGCTAGAGTATTGAGAGCAACACAGTGTGGAGAGCCTCTAAGAGCCTTAATCAGGAGGTTTTTCTCACTCGTATCGCCTCCCATACGGGGCTATAACCACGCACTGAAGTGCTCCCTACTATTGATTATCTGGATGGGAATTTAAATATTAATACTCTGGCCAGGCCTGGTAGGCACTCGCTCATCGGTTGTGTTTCATGGCAGAGCACTCATTCCCCAGATTAAAAGCAGTCCTAGGTTTTTCTTTCTTTCAGTCTTTTTTAAAGAGCAATCCTGATCTCTTTGGAGAGCGGGAGGGAAAAAAACTTCAAGGGTGAGCTGTGTGAAGAAATGAGACTCTACAGCAATTTCAAAGTAGAGGCTTGTGTAGCCTCTCCTCCAGGCTTGATCTACTAACGATTCAAGAATCACATACTGGTCATTTAGACACTGCAGAGATAAAGAGAAAGAGAGAGAAAGTGAGAGCAAGAGGGAGGGGAGGCGGACCCAATCACACCTCCTAAAAGAGAGGACATTCTTTTAAATCTTCACTTTGGAATCATTGCATATCTCTTCTATTGATTGTGCAACAAAATAATAATAATAATAATTACAATTTAGAAATTATATATGAACTACAGCCATTTGGTTTCTTCTCTTGCCAGGGAGGGCAGCACTACATGAGCAGTTTGGTTAGGTATGTGCAATAGGAGCCTGCCCCCGTGCAATGCTCTTTTGATTTGTGTGCTTCAGAGACATTAACCCGTGGAGCTTTAGCCAGCCAACCCAATGGATTTAAGGGCAGTCTTGCCCCCAGGGTCTGCTTGCACACAACGGGGACAGAAACATGTTTACATCAACCTTGGTGTGGGACTGCCACTTGGTCATCCCCAGCTCACATACACAAGTGCACACACAGAGAAATGTTCTGGCCCCACTTGACATTAAACAAGCAAGATGCCACAGACTATATAGCTCCATTACCAAAACAACTTGCACTAAAGACATTGAGGGAAGTTTTGATCTGATGAAAATAATTAGTAGCCAACTAAATAGTGACTGTAGTGACTGCAATAATAATGTAAATAATTATTATTTTTTTCATGCATAATGTTAATGTACATGTAAGTTATATGTATTATTATTATTATTTAAAAGCATTTCAAATGTTGTTCTCCATTTTCTCTTCATGCTTTTTTGTTTCTTATCCAATAGGGGATTATTATTATACGTAGTACTTCCGGATTCTGTGATCTTTGTGCACTGCCACTTCCGTTGAATCACCGATCTCGCTGGCGAACTGATGAAGGACTACACTAAGTTTATTTATACGGCATCCCTGGTAAATTAGTCTGATTCGCTAAAATGCCGGCTGCAAACAAACGTGCTACCTTGTTTTATTTTAAAGCTTTAATCCACTTCTTCCTTATACTCAATTCAGTCGGGAATCCATGAAAACTTAACTAGGGTTGGCGTTGTTGGTTAAGATTTACAAAGTGGAACAGAGCAGTGACATAAATAGCATTCGTCTCAGGCATTGTTGACCTGCGTCGGAAGTGGTTATGCACAAAGTTGACAAATCCCGCCCATGAAACCCGGAAGCGTGATAATCCCCTATAAGCAGCAGTATGGGTGGCGTTGGGGTGTCCGCTAATAGTATACCGTAGAAAAGGTATTTCAATCTTATTTTTACCCCGAAATGAAGAAACGGGGGAACAAAACATTGCTGTACGTATATTGAGGCCTTTGCATTGTTTTACTAATGTGTGCAAAGTATTTATTTTGCTAGTGAGTTCAGACACTTTGACAGAGGACAATGGTGTACAACACTTCTTTCAGGAGCCTCAATAGTTAACAATCCTTCAGAGATCATGTTTTATTTCAGAAGCTCCTCAGTCCCAAAATCAACAAGAGCAGACTCTGTTTTACATGAGAACCCACCAAAATCCATTATAAATGCCAAAATCTGCCCAGACAAATGTCCAACATGGTACAGAGAGCATTAATGCAGGAACACAGAGGTTATTAGTATCACCGCATGGTGTAGCATAAAGCAATCAGCCTCAGAGGGTGTCTCCCTCATCTTACACCCTGCCTGTTCTCCTCCTGCAGAGCCGCTCAGCACACAGACCAGCAGCTAATGATGCTGGACAGAGACGTCAGACTGCAGAAGTCACAGCCTGGCTTGATAATGCTTCTCTCCCTGCACCTCCTCATCAGTGACAAGATACCCGGGATTTTCAGCTGAGGTTCGTTCTGATGTTTGTCTGTGGTATGATTGCAGGGGGGCAAGTAAGGTGTCAAGTATGATTGAAACGGAAGCCAGTTGCTTCTATTTGTTCTGACAAGCACTAAAGTGTTGTGCAGGAAGTAATGCTCAAGTGAGGTACAGCCTTACCTATGCATCATTTACATTAGTGAGGGAGTTAAAATAGATGGTCTATTTCTGTTTGGTTTCAACTCTTCATATCCTGACTGTTTCATGTTCTCATATTACAGAATAATTCAGCGCATTCTCATCCTTTAACGTCATATAAAACGCTATATGCAAAAACGGCGCTATACTACGCACATGGCACCCTTTATCGTTAATATAACATGCGAACCCAAGACAGTATAAATCCTTTAGCGTGAATAGGACATGCACACCCTACCCCACACCTAAACTTAGCCCTCACAGCGCGTGTTATATTAACGATAACGGGTGCCATGTGCGTAGTATAGCGGCGTTTTGTCATATAGCGTTCTATATGACGTTAAAGGATGAGAATGCGTTGGAATAATTACACCTCTGTAGCAAGTTTCAGGGAAGAAGGAGGCAGGAACTGGACAACAATCAAAAAATAAAACTTTATTTAAATGAAATAAACAAACAAAATACCTGCCAGCAGTCCTTCACGCAACTGCTGGCTACCGAAAATAAAACATAACTTCCGGCCAGCAGGACAACTGCTGGCTTACCAAATAAAATATAAAATACAAATAAAAGCAGGCCTGTTCCTCTCTTGATCATCCACTCCGTCGCTCCCCCTTTATGTCTCCGCTCTCCGCCGTGAGAGATGAGAGACCGGTGTGAATCGCACCACCGGCCTCGCGACTTTCTCTCACGTCACTCGGCCGTCCTGCTCACCACAACCTCATTATTATAAAATTGCGTAAGGATCAACCCGGTCTCATCCCAAGATGTCATATAACTGACGTTTTGGGACGTCTTTTGACCATACGTCAAGTATTCGCCTTTTTAGGGCCCCCTTAAACGTCGGTAGATGAGGTTATGGGATCCTAACTCTACCCCATACCTAAACCTAACCCTAAACCTACCCCGTCACCTAACTGACGTTAAAGATAAAGCGTCAGTTGTATGACGGCCCGGGATCGCCATCTACCGACGTTTAAGGGGGCCCTAAAAAGGCGGATATTGACGTATGGTCAAAATACGTCCCAAAACGTCAGTTATATGACTTTTTGGGATGAGACTGTGTTATAAGGATCGCCCATAAATGAAAATGTTGTCATTATTGCACACCCTCATGTCATCCTGTATGAGTTTCTATCTTGAATAGAAAACAAAACATAAATGTTTAAATAATATCCTGACTCCTGATAATAAGAAAAGTGAAAACGGAAGCAAAAGCATAATACAAGTAACATAACATTGGTTCATGACTTGTGTATTATGTGTATTATATACGGCCTAAATGACGTGTATGTGATATTAGCTTTTACAAATCCAATGGATATATAAAAGATATCCAGGGAAAATATCTTCATATAAAGAGCAGTTACAAATGACTATGTAGCCTAGATTACATGTAGAAAAAGATGAAGAGAAAAATATAGGAATAATGTTTCCAGTTGTAGTATATTCACTTTTTGAAGTCCCAACAACATGTGACATTTAGATATCTCTATTGTAGTAATAGATACAGATAAAACTATGAACAACTTTAAACTGTTCTGTCGCTCCGCCCTCGAGACATAGCAATGAACTGACAATGAGACATCACTAGACAAACATAGACACAAAGAACAACAACATGTCAGTGCAACCAAGAATCGTTTTTTTTTTTCCGTCAAATAAATGGCATTTGAGTGTTGTTCCTCTGTGATGTGTGAATGATACCTACCACCATTCATCAAGAGAACGGCTAGGGAGGCCAGGGAGACGTGCCTCATACAGTGGACACTCCAGGGAGCTCATTATTGAACCTATTAATCTGTTATTTGACCCTGGTGAGATGCACTGGCCAATTTGAGAGGCACCTAAGCTTGCTTTCACAAAAGATCAAGAAAGAAAACACCATGTCTCTCTTTTTTTCAGCAGAGCTGGTCAAAAATGTATTGATAGCATAATATAATAAAATACTCAGCAAGTGTCCAGATAATTGATTGAAAAAATGTGAACTGAAGATTTATTTGGAAGGACAGTTTGTTTCCTACAAAAAAAAAAAAGAAGAAGAAAAGCAAGTGATACTATTGCTTTTTTCCAGGTGGGAGCACATTAAATTAATATGCTAATTTAGTACTAATTAATTTAAGAAATTATCTGATAAAACAATGTCAATGTGAGTGCACACATTTATTACAGTGTAGTTACAATGTAATTTAACTTGTACTGAGTAGGTGTAAGAATCCAGTGGAGGCAAGTTGTAGCAAGAGAACCCAAGAGCTGTTTTATTCAAAATAACACTTAACAAGATAAAACATAAAACAAAAACATGACGTGGCATGAAACAAAAACTGGGTTCTCTCGCTACAACTTGCCTCCAGTGGATCCTTCAACCATGAAACCAGCAGTTGCCCTACTTTGCCTAAGTCAAGGTAACAAAACTATTGAGAACTATATTTTTGAATTTTTGGAAATCTCCAACCACGTGGACTTTAATGATGTGGCTTTTTTGTCATGGGTTAAATGAACCATTTTGCTATGAAATGCCTGGGGGAAAATTTAATTTAAACTTATAGGGGGGCAGTAGTGCCATGGCCACCTGAATTGCCGGGTTCACCATGGACTCCCTCACTGCCGGATCTGCCCTGGCTCCCAGCACTGCCGGATCCACCCATGCCACGCCAAGGCCCAGGCCCGCCCACGCCATGAAGGGGATCTGTCACGATTTTTTCTTGTCTCTGTCACATTTTGGTTTTGTTCATGTCATGTTCCATGTCTGTCATATGATTCCCTGTCTGTCATGTGATCCTCCCATGCTTGTCATTGGTTAATCATCTGTTCATTGTTCACAGGTGTCCCTTGTCTTTTCTTGTCTAGTCATAAGTCTTGTGTATTTAACCCCTCATGCTTACCATGTCATTGTATTGTTACCTGCAACCACCGTTTGGAAGTCTGTCCACAGTTTTTGTTCCATGCCATGTTATGCTTTTGTTTCATGTTTTATCATGTTATGTGTTATTTTGAATAAAACTGCACCTGGGTTATCTTGCTACAACTTGCCTCCAGTGGATCCTTACAGTAGTGGAGTAAGGCGGGTGTTTGTCATGATATCTGATATAGATTATTTTAGCCAGCAAAAATATATTTGCCGATACCTCAAAAAATAACGATATTACAATATTATGTGCCTGTTTTACATTTTACTCCATTAGTTATATTTGTTTTAACTCACAAACGCAAACGGAATATATTTCTTTTTTTTTATTTATAAGTTTATTTCTATAGGGACAGACCAAAAAAAAAAACATGATCCCAGTCAAAACTGGAAAATATGTATTGTGTATTATGTACTCTAATACAAAATACTATCTAGATAGTATAGCCAAAGCTAATTTGCATCTCAGGTCGCTAGAAAGGCTTTTCTTAACAAAACAAAAACAAAACAAACAACTACTCAGAATAAAACTACCACAATTTGTCACTTATAGACAACCAAATGCCTACCTAAATTATACATAGAATGAAACTTTCAACTCAGGCATACAACTTTTACATCAAATTACACTTTATAACATCACACTATATGAAAAGTACACAACCTTTATACCAAATGACATGTTTAAAAAAAGTTAATAATAATAATAATAATAATAATGTATATATAAGTAGATAAATAATTAATTTCAAGAAAAATCAAGTCACATATAGTAAATAATCTGATGACTTTTTTCTTCTTAAGTCTTTCAAGCTCCTGTGCTAAAATATGCAATGTGTAAAATCTAGTGCGAATCCTCACCAGTAAACAACAAAAAATAGGTAAAACTTAAAAAAAAATGTGATGTCAAGACAATATAACAAGATAATGTTGTCAAAAATTAATCAGGACCACCAATCTAACAATGACAGATAAGGCTAATAATAAAAGAAAGCATATGTTGAGAATGTGTGATTGAAGCAACCTCTGTATAAAAGAGCAAGTCTTAACCTCTGTATAAGAGAGCAAAACTTCCTTTCAGCAGGTGTCTGACTGCTTATCTTCAGCCAGGTGCACAACTCAGCACTTTATTAAGTTAAAAACAATGTCATGCCCTCAAGCGCTCCAATTCACAGTGGCACCTATACACCACACAGTTAAAGTGGCTCTCTGATATCTCAGAGACAAGGAGACATCATCCTCACAGTCACATCTGTACCCAGGTTCAGCTACTGTAGTGTTCTGCAAACTGATTTTCAGTCATGAACTTTAAATTTAGAAATTGAAGTAATTGTTCACAAATCTAATGGAGACTGTTGCTTACATGAATCTAATGATCACCCCAACATGTCAATAAACACAATTTAAAAAAAAAAAAAAACCTTACTTAGAAATCAAGAGTTCAAATTATTATTTAAAAAAAAAAAAATAAATAAATAAATAACAATTAGTGCTGGGGTAACACATTACAAGTTAAGCAAGTTACATAAACAGATTACTTTTTCAAGTAATGAGTAAAGCATTACTTTTAAATATACAACACAATATATAGTTACTTAGTTCTCGTTATATAGTTACTTTTTTTCTTAAAACAAAGCAGAGTAAGTACAAAGGTGTTGTGTGCACTGTGTAAATATGATGGATATTGTGTTCTAGGCTAAATGAGTGCAGGTATTTACTCATCTCACTTGCACAAAAACAGATTCAGTATTCTTCAAAATGAATAAAAACAGTGAAATGCAAACTCGTAATATTACTCAAACCTGCTTTGTTTAAATATATTAAATAACACAAATATACTTTATATATTTAATCTCACTTTATTAACCAATGTCTTGGATGAAACAATTCTTGGTAACACTTTAAAATAATGGTCAGTAGTTAACAAGTAGCTATGCAGGAAGTAATAGGTAGTACTGCATTAACACCGAAGTTAATACTATTAACTAATATGGAAGCAATATTAACTAAGCATTAAGTAATAGGTAATTAGTACAAAGGTAGTTCCTTGGTAGGTATTTGATTGTTACTAAAGAAATATATCCTCATTGAGAACTACTTGTGAACTAAGAATTAATAACCAATTAATTACTAATCACAAAAGTAACATGTCTAAAAAGTGAACAATTGTGGGGGTTTTACTCTTAACATGGTCATAACATTTCAGAAGCACGTGCCTCAAATGGGTTCTTTGTGGAAACCAGTTTATGAAGTTTATATATCCTCCCAAATACATTAGCTAGGTTGAGATTGTGACCACTACTCTTGCCAGGATGGACGCATGTTCTCTGTTTATTTAAAACTTAAACATAAAATAATCCTAATAAAGACAGTTTTTAAAAATAAACCTTAAATAATTATGAAGTGATGCTGACACTCTCATGATTGGATTAGTTCACTATTATGAGCTCTATTGAATGTCAGTCACATATATCTCAGACTCCAAAGACCTATAACTTTATGTTCCAGTAGCTGCCTGAGGAGGACTTCTCTTTAGGACATGAATATAAACATTGATGTTCACTTGTCAAAAACAATTTGTATCTTTAATGAAGAAATTGGCAGCATTTATGTTACGATAAGCAGAAAAACCACATCTTCCAGATTACAGTGTTTGTTAGAATATTAGTGCCTCACAGAACCTGTACAGTATGTGTCAAATATAAAATTAAATTACTTGTATCATTTGTGAAAAACATGTTAACTCCTCACTAACTACTTAAGCATTACCTTGTTATCCCGCAGGAACTACTAGTGATGTGGCCCATTATTTTAAAGTGAAAAACATGTTAACTCCTAACTAACTACAAGCGTTACCTTGTGTAAACATTGCGGGATGACGAGGTAACGCTTGTACTTAGTTAGGAGTTAACATGTCATCCCGCAGGAACTACTAGTGATGTGGCCCATTATTTTAAAGTAAAAAACATGTTAACTCCTCACTAACTACTTAAGCATTACCTTGTTATCCCGCAGGAACTACTAGTGATGTGGCCCATTATTTTAAAGTGAAAAACATGTTAACTCCTAACTAACTACAAGCGTTAACTTGTGTAAACATTGCGGGATGACGAGGTAACGCTTGTAGTTAGTTAGGAGTTAACATGTCATCCCACAGGAACTACTAGTGATGTGGCCCATTATTTTAAAGTGAAAAACATGTTAACCCCTCACTAACTACTTAAGCGTTACCTTGTTATCCCGCAGGAACTACTAGTGATGTGGCCCATTATTTTAAAGTGAAAAACATGTTAACTCCTAACTAACTACAAGCGTTAACTTGTGTAAACATTGCGGGATGACGAGGTAACGCTTGTAGTTAGTTAGGAGTTAACATGTTTTTCACTTTAAAATAATGGGCCACATCACTAGTAGTTCCTGCAGGATAACAAGGTAACGCTTAAGTAGTTAGTGAGGAGTTAACATGTTTTTCACAAATGATACAAGTAATTTAATTTTATATTTGACACATACTGTACAGGTTCTGTGAGGCACTAATATTCTAACAAACACTGTAATCTGGAAGATGTGGTTTTGCGCTTATCGTAACATAAATGCAGCCAATTTCTTCATTAAAGATGCTAATTGTTTTTGACAAGTGAACATCAATGTTTATTTTCATGACCTAAAGAGAAGTCCTCCTCAGGCAGCTACTGTAGCCTAACATAAAGTTATAGGTCTTTGGAGTCTGAGATATACTGTATGTGACTGACATTCAATAGAGCTCATAATAGTGAACTAATCCAATCATGAGAGTGTCAGCATCACTTCCTAATTATTTAAGGTTTATTTTTAAAAACTGTCTTTATTAGGATTATTTTATGTTTAAGTTTTAAATAAACAGAGAACATGCGTCCATCCTGGCAAGAGTAGTGGTCACAATCTCAACCTAGCTAATGTATTTGGGGGGATATATAAACTTCATAAACTGGTTTCCACAAAGAACCCATTTGAGGCACGTGCTTCTGAAATGTTATGACCATGTTAAGAGTAAAACCCCCACAATTGTTCACTTTTTAGACATGTTACTTTTGTGATTAGTAATTAATTGGTTATTATTTCTTAGTTCACAAGTAGTTCTCAATGAGGATATATTTCTTTAGTAACAATCAAATACCTACCAAGGAACTACCTTTGTACTAATTACCTATTACTTAATGCTTAGTTAATATTGCTTCCATATTAGTTAATAGTATTAACTTCGGTGTTAATGCAGTACTACCTATTACTTCCTGCATAGCTACTTGTTAACTACTGACCATTATTTTAAAGTGTTACCCAATTCTTTTTTCTGCATTCTATACTTCTGCAATCCAGAATGGCAGCATTGCTTAAATGTTTGAGCTGTGCCCTCTAATGTACAGATGTGAAGTAGCATTTCCTTTAACCTGAGGCTATTTGGTATGAAAGGACCTTGTTACTAAAATTCAGCCAAGGTGAGAAAAAACGTACTATTTAGGGAGTAACGCAATATTGTAAAGCACTACTGACTAACTAAGTAGCACTAAGTAACTAAGTAGCACTAAGTAACTTTCCCGAAACACTGATAACAATTCAAAATTGAAATGAAGTCAATTTTATATTATTGTTTTCCAAAATTAGTTTTTGACACACATATTTATTGAAAGTTCATTATGTATAGACAAATGGCGTTCACATGGGGAATGTTAGCCAGTACTCCTATCTTCGTGTTTCAGCACAAGTTGTTATGGCCACAGCAATTAGAGCAAGGGTCTGAATCCATGCAATTTGTTATTTTAAAAACGAATAAAAGAGAGATGAGAAATGGCCCAATGGCTTCTCTGTTTTTGAAAATAAAGTTGTATTAATTACTGCAGAACTGTAGGCTGTATTGTGTGCTGATGTTTTGTTTAATCTTTAGCAGGAGTTAAGTTCATGTAATATTACTCTCCCTTGATCCTGCCGATTTGTTCCTTAAATCATCTAGAGTAAGCCTTGTTTTAATCTTTGATTACACTGCTCTCGTCAAATCACAATACAACTTAAATGATGTCCTGATGTACACAATTGAATTAATTGACTAACAGCAGGTGTCGAATCTAATACTATACATCAATACAGGGGGATCACTGGATGAGCAGGGAATCAGATAGCTGTGTCTGAGGTATCCATTGGAAAGCTAATCAGCCTCTCAGTGGACTGACTGCAGCTGCTGTTGGTGACGCCCCCAGTATTTACACCGGGTGTCTTTTCAACTCTGAGAGCAGCTTTAGAGAGCTTACTGTAAGATCAGTGTTGGGTGCATTTCGTAGGACGCATGGTAGGTGGGGAGATGCTTGCACGGTCTACAAGAGATGTCACGACTGAGGAACATCATTAGTTGTCCCACTGGGGAGACAATGGAGCCGCTGTAATCCTATCTACCCCTCCCCTGAGTTTATAAGATCACACATGCATGGAGGAGAGAGTCTGGCCCCATGGTGGTTCCTCTGCTTCTAAGCCAGAAACTGCTCAGTTGCAACTGTATATGAAGATGACTCAACAAGCTGCCAAGTTAGACGGTTGTATTCCTAAAATTGATGAGATATTGAAGTGACCACAACAACTTTAGAAGCAGCAACAAAAGTTGAGTGTGTTGCCGCCTCACATCATCTGTGTCTGGGCCAAAAAGATGCACACCACAAAGACTACAGCCAACGGCCAACTAGCATGTACATTCTGTGCCTGTAGGGGAAATGACTGTCTATACCAGCAGGCAAACCGAGACTTGATGTAGTCCAATTAAATTTATACTACGTCCTAAAAGTATGTACTCTTTTTGTGTAGTAAAAGTACATACTTTTGGGTGTGTAGCAGAAGAGTAGAAAAGCTTTGGAACATCAGGTCATAAAATTGCATGGTTACACTTTATTTTGATAGTCACTTTAGACATTCTACTAACTATAAGTAACTTTTCAACTACATGTCAACTAAGTGACATTAGAGTATTAGTAGGCTGTAGTAGACTGTCAGTAGACTGTTAGGTTAGGGTTAGGTGTTAGGGTTCAGGTTAGGAGAACAAGTTGACTTGTAGTTGCTAAGTTACTTACAGTCAGTTAAATGTCTGTTGAGGGACCAACAAAATAAAGTGTTAGCAGATATGAAGCTGACAGTCAACTAATACTCTAATGATAGTTAGTTGACATGTAGCAGCAAAGTTACTTATAGTTAGTTGAATGTCTAAAGTGGACTATCAAAATAAAGTGTTACCAATTGCATCTTTAACGAAACGTTTCGTCGCATAGTTATACACATACTGTCACATAAACTGGCCTGTCAATCATCTTGTCATAGTTAACATCCTCTACATTTCATGCGGAGAACTCTCCTAATATTTTTTGTAAATGATGCATTTGAAAATTAAGGGCCAAACAAGTATTTATAAAAAATTCACTTTGTTCTTGCTGATAACATGGATAAAATGTAATTCATATATATTTTTTTCTATCTGGTTATATTGATTATTAGTCATTTAAAACCCTTTATCTAAACATTTGTACTTTCTACTATGTCGGTACCACATCCGCAATGTCATCTTTGTAGTTTTTATTTTGATGGTCCTTTTAAGAAATTCTGTTGACTACAGTATAAGTAACATTGCACCTACATGTCAACTAACTCTCATTAGAGTATTAATAGTGTGTTAGTGGTACATCACAATTAAGTGTTAGCAGATATTAAGCAGTCTACTAATACTCTAATGAGAGTTAGTTGGCATGTAGTTGAAATTATAAGTCAAAATAAATTATAAATGTCAAAATAAAATATTCAATCAGGTAAGATGAAGTTTTAAAATTAAAAGAGCTGTCTTTGTGTTCCTTTATGACTTTTTTGTTTTCTTGTGCATTGGTTCGCTAACCTGAATAGCAAACACAGTAATCTCTCTCACCCATTGCATGGTGCCGATTCAACATGTTCAATTGGCCAAAAAGCTGCAGACACAGTGTCCGACTAGTGCTAACGGTGCAGAACACACTGCAAAAACTGGGCTGACAGACATTGAACACCGACCTGACTTTGGATGCCAGTCGATCATCGGCTTGGTGTGTCAAGGCCTTTAGAGATTTAACAATAAATCTGGTCTGTCATGATGTTTGGCATTTGGGTTGAATTACCCCCAAAAATGATCCTAAAGGCCAAAGTATACTTCACTTTTTACGCCCATGCAAGGGCCAGCGTACAGTGCGTGTGATGCGAATTTCGTCATCAGAAGAGTATGCGCGTACTGTTGGCGCACTGTACTTTTGTACTTTGTCTGAGGTCGCACATGCACATTTCATTTGTTTGTAATTAGTTTGTTACTAATAAACTAACACTATGGGGGCGTCGGTTCACAAGTTAGTAGAAGAAAAAACAGAATAGACCAAAACACATGCAAGCTACAAGACGAGAGATTTTGCGAAGAGGTTAGAAAGTCATTTATACAACTCTAGCATACAAAGATATTTACATCGGTTGTAACTTGTGGAGAGAGATTGCTCAAACTGCGCAAGCGTCGAATGCTTATATACACAACATACAAGTCAAATGAAGTTGCTTTAAACTGTACGTTTGTGTTTTTTGTAAAAAAAACAACAACAAAAAAAACCCGAAGCGCATAGATACTGACCAGATGACAAATTACCATTGGTCTTGATTGTTCCAGAATAAGGGTCTACCAATCTCCCCATTTTCAGCACAGATTTACAATTAAAAAAGATTCCCACAGTCTGTCCTGCTTTTTTTTTTCAACCTTGTATATATGTGTGCCATTGCACTTTCCATAATACGTGAAAGAATATGTGGAATAGGAACATGAGTGAGAATGGGTGAAACCAGTTTTAGTGTAAGGCAAATATAAAAATTAAAGACCCTTTGGATTCTGGCCTTTTATGACATTGGGTGGAATCTTGGTTCCAAACTGACTTTCAGAGAAAGTTTGAGCTTTGATTTCCTTCCCCTTCTGATGACAAGAATAAAAGGGGACAGTGATACATATTTCAGGGCTCTAGTATCCACAAAGGGAATAGAATAAAGAGGTATAGACCTTTGAACTAAACAAAGGTCCATCACCCGCACCTCATATCAGAAGTGATTGTAGCCCTTGTATAGACGAGACTGCAGTGAAAGAGGAAGACAGAAAGTTAGAAAAAGAGTAAAACCATCAAGAACCAGTATGATTTTGCTGACAGGTTTTCTGAGTGTCACCCCTATGTCCTGCAGCCCCTGTCCTCTCCAGAACCCCATGCCCCAATCTTTCCACCCTCTGCTGGCCCACAGAACTTCCTGAAAGCTTCGTCTCAGACCTCCATCTGTGGAGCTCTTTGTAAGTGACTGCTGGTTGCATTAAGTTGATTAAAGTGGTTGGCAGACAGTAGTATTTGTACTCTCTCCCTTGCACAAAGATGAAAGAGTCAGGTATGTGTTTCCAGTTCTGAGTACAGGGCACGCTCCCCCTCCTCCTTCCTCCACTCTGCTCTTAGAGGGGTCAACAAAAGACAAAGGCCTTTGGATTGAAAGCAATGGAAAGCCTCTTTCACCAAATGATCTCTAATTGTTCCTTTCTTCCTCCTGTATCCCCAGTATGATATCTGTGGCGGTTGAATGACTTTGTCCGCAATTGTGTCTCTGAAAGCTTCTCTTGAAAGAAGAGTCACGTTGAGACGAAAGCTATTACTTATATCATACTTCCATAAAAACAGACAACTGACAATTTTCCAGTGTTGTATCTATCAAAGGAAAAGTGTAATTTAGTTCTATTGCTTTCAGTCTGAAAATATCTAAGGGCATTTCAGTAAGCATTAAAATTAGCTGATATTTACTGTTGGTTTTAGGAAGAGATGTTTGTACCGAGAAAGACTGAGATGGATTTCTGATGTACTGTATTAAACATCCACATCAAAGTAACGAAAACTGAATACTGGAGTAATGTGAGCAGGCATTTATAAGAACTACAGTGTCTTGCAAAAGTATTTAGTGTAGACATTTTAATATTGTTATTTCCCCATATTGAAACCCTAACAAAATTATACTAAATTGCAATAATGTTGTTATTATTTAAAAAAAAAAAAAAAATTCACTTGTGTTTAAAATCAGTGATTCTTTCACCCAAGCCTTTTTATTTGGGACCCAAACTGTCTCGCAATATTTTGCACTACTTCCGATTGTTTATTGTTTATTTTAGATGCAGTTGCTTTCTTTCCATTTGAGCTTGCCATTATCGAGCCCTCTTTATTTGTTTAAGAAAAAGGCTGATGTCTGATATTTAAGTTTTAACTATGCACACTGATTAATTATACTTGTTCATTTAAAAAAAATGTATCAATTAATATAATAATTTAAGCGGTCACAGATGTCACCCTCTTTGATATCTATTTCAGTCATAAAAGTTGCTGGCATTATTCATGGCTATGCAAGAGAAGAAGAGGAACTTGTCTACTTGTTCATAAAACATATTCCATTTGCTGTATGACATTTTGTTAAGAATATTCTCTTTATAACTATAATTCTAATTATAAAACAATGTCACATTACAATTCCATTACACCTTTCATTCAGGAACTTGAGGAACAGGAACTTCAGGAAATATGAATGTGCATTAAAATGGGTTATTTAAGAAATGTGAAATTATTTTTGATTTTGGAGCTTTCTAGATTGAGAAAAGCCAGAAACATTTTTCACACTCCCAGAATGAATAAATTAAACAATGAATTGCGACTGCAGAAAGCAAAACATGAATCCCGGGAAAATGTCCGGGAAAAAGAGAATGGTAACCTCTACTACTCAGCTTTCTCCAAAGAACAAGAGCCTGCTAAAAAAAAAAATGGCTGACACTGTAGGCGTTTCTCAATGTCAAGGAAGGATCCTTGGAAGTCGGAATTTCGAGGATGCTACGTCATCGATGTCCGTCGAAGGACTGTTCCAATGTCGAGGATCCTCAGAATTTCAACCAAGGACTGAGTCCTTCGTTCGGAAAATATCCCATAAACAGGAAAGGATGCATATGTGTAGCCTTCGCGCTCTTAAATCACCCACAATCCTATGCGCAGCTTTGCTATCTTGTTCAAAAACTAAAAAATGTCGACCGTTAGCGGAGTCGGAGTGATAACGGCAATATGCTTTCAAATGTAAGCAAGTATAATTTCAGTTTAGCCATTTATTTAATGTTTGTTAAACTATTTAACATATCGGCTCAAATTTGCTGAGGGGATTTAAAGCTGTTCCCTTTTACTGGTGATTAACTTTTTGATTTTTACTTCATATAACGTTATAGCCTATTTTGTTGGTCACATATTTTACAATTGCATGTGTTTTAACAGCTAGATCATGGAGGTAGTTCTGTTAACTCCGGTAATATAATCGTTTTTGAATGAATAAACTCCTTTTTAAATCAATATTTTGTGTCAAATTATTGATTTATTTGGTAGGTGCCATGTTATAAGTGGGAAAATGTATAGCAAGGCGGTTGTTACAGCGAATACAACCGGCTGATCAAGACCCCTCTGCTTTAGAGTTTGCGGGGTTGTATTCACTATAACAACCGCCTGGTTACATTATCCCTTTATTTATTTATTTCTATGAGGACTGACAAGACAAAATAAGGACTGTCAAGTGTATTTAAACAGTGCAGTACACCAGCACTATGATTTTTGCAGCCCCGAAGCAGACCTTTCACTGATGTAATGACGCAATGACGTGCACTTGCTAGCCTGTTCCATTTACATGTTCTCCGAACGCTAAAGAGGACCCTTGCCTAGCCTCTGAAGGAAATTACTTGGAAGGACCCGTCCTGCCAAGGAAGTATCCTTGACATTGAGAAACACCTTGTGTATACATCCTGTGAGTGAGATCCCACCCTCTATGGGTGGGTTGAGAACATGCAGGATAGCCCCTACTACTGGCTGTAGTCTTTCTGGCCAAAAAATCATCCGATGACGTAAAATTACGTTTTTTTGCGTCGTCTGAGGATTTTTTTCTGAGGAAAATACTACATGTTTTCTACTAAAACAGGAATCAGCCTCTGTAAATGTGTGCAAAGACCATCAAGTCTGTACCACTGCTTGATAAGTTGTCTCTAAAGACAGCGGAGTCTGATTAAAACTTTTCAATGAGAACAGTAATCATTGCCTTCAGTGTAGACAAAGCCACATATATGACAGTTACTTTAACACTGAAACAAAAATAAGCAAATAAACTAGGATTTTGGCATTAGATATCTGTTCCACACATGATTACGATATAAAGAGACCCACTGTGATCAATGGGACTATGAAATTTGATAACCCATTGCACACATCTGAGACAACTGATGGATGTTTCTGCAGCAAACAAGCTTGCAATATACCAGATATGATCCAAATTACCCTTCAAGCAGGTCCTGGGGAATATATGGATTCATTGCAGGCGTAAATAAAGGGGCCAGCATAAATTACCACTGGATGTCAATTGTGATTGTGTGCCCTGTTTTTCTTTGTGTTAGTGTGTCGCATCTTCTTCTCACTGGCGGATGACATGAAATGAAAGCATTCTCTCTCCAGCACCGACAGCACCACTCTGAGCGCTTTCTGACACTTGAAAACGATCGGTATGGTGGTACCACAGCTGGGCTGGCGTTGATTGGCTGGCGCGTAGGCTGCCACTAAACTTTCGGTGCTTGAGGAGCTGTCTGTGCCGGGACAGGTGGTGTTTATGCAGATGAATGAACACATTACTGTGTGCTCTTCCTTTTGGTTTAAACATTAGCGTTTCAAATGTGACAAATCAGATGTTCGTCTCCCGCATCCTGGCTCCATTGTTGTTGCCGGAAGGATGTACATGTGGAGAGGTTTGCATGAGTTTGTGTGTTTACAGTTTTGATGTGTGTATTTGTGTGTGTGTGAGTGTGTGTGTGCGTGGGCAGGTGAATGTATGCATGAGTATGCATATGTATATTTAACGTTTGATTGAGCATGCAACCACTGGACAATTTATCATAGTTTATCATACCTGCATGAAATTATTTACGCCCATCAGCAAGCGGTGGGAGACCATGTGTAACAAACAAGCATCATTTTTTGCCCATTTATAGAGATTATGTTGATTACCTGATTACACGTACGCCATGCTATAAACTGCAATTTGTTTTCACATGCATACTCACACGCACACAGTGTGTCTCTGTTCCACAGAGACCAGCAAGATTGAGATGAAACTCAGCTGTAGTCTTTGTTCGCTGCGTGAGCGAGAGCTGTTGTCTACTACCCGAGGACACAGGGCCTTAAGTGGGTATAACTGACAATAAGCAATTACCTCCTTATTATCACAGCACAGCGGCTGTAATTGGCCCTCCTTCAGTAGCAATCAGCTCAGCAGAGTGATTAATCCTGCCATTGGATGGGACTTGCCTCTTGTTTATTTGTATTATTGACATCACCGAATTATATAAATGCATTTTCATGAGATATGAAAGCAGTGCTATTATGTGTATATGAGATATTACTTATATACGCTATTTAGAGATATAGATTATTTACACATTTATCATTGGATAAACTAACACAGTCTCATCCCAAAAAGTCATATAACTGACGTCTTGGGGCGTATTTTGACCATACGTCAATATCCACCTTTTTAGGGCCCCCTTAAACGTCGGTAGATGGCGATCTCGGGCCGTCATACAACTGACGCTTTACCTTTAACGTCAGTTAGGTGACGGGTTAGGTTTAGGGTTAGGTTTAGGTCTGGGGTAGAGTTAGGATCCCATAACCTCATCTACCGACGTTTAAGGGGGCCCTAAAAAGGCGAATATTGACGTATGGTCAAAAGACGTCCCAAAACGTCAGTTATATGACGTCTTGGGATGAGACCGGGTTGGATAAACCGCATGGAACCTGGAGAGATCAAAAATGAAACTAAATCATATTTTTATATATTCCCTTATGTGAAATATATCACGAAACATCCCCCATGCATAGTTATGAGGCCAAATAAACTTAAACTATATATTTCTATATAGTTTTATTTGCTGTGTGTATATGGTGAACCGCTAACAAGTTATTTTTTCTGAAATTAAACATTTCAGGACATTGTAATTAGTGCTGTCAAATCAATTAATTATGATTAATCACATATAACATAAAAGTGTTTACAGTATATACACATGTGTACATAATATATATATATATAGATACACACACACACACACACACACACACTCACATATATATATATAATGTATATACACACATACAGTATATAAATGTATACGTATATCTCTGTGTGTGTGTGTGTGTGTGTGTGTGTGTATACTGTATATATATATATATATATATATATATATATATATATATATATTATGTACACACACATACACTGTATACATAATATAAACAAAAAGTTTTTATGTTATTGTAATTAATCAATTTGATAGCACTAATTACAATATGTCCTGAAATGTATAATTCCAGAAAGAACTTGGTAGCTGTTCACCATACACGTCAAGAAAATAAAACTAACCCCCCCCCCCCCCTCTCTCTCTCTCTCTCATTATCTTGAATCCCATTCCATAGAAAAGGACACAAATATAATTATAAGTAAACATGCACTGTCTTCTTATTTACAGTTCCTTGCGCAACTGCCCCTCCTATGTGCATCTTTGGAACTAATCTAAGAGGCAAATTGACTCAATTCTTGAAAACGTCATTTGATTACTAGCATGATTTTGAAATTTGAATTTAAAGTATTCATCTCAAGTACAAAGCTCCTTTTTCCATCTTTGGAATGTGCACATTCTGTGTTCCTCAATGTGTAGCTCTTTGTTTGTGTAATACTTTGTTTCGGCTTTGGTAGTCTGGGGGAATTGGTTCAGAGTAGTCTTGGGTGAGAGACTTTAGCCCATTGTCTGGCTCAACTTGACCCGACCTGGCTGGTTAAGCTGACGTATTGTGGACTGCAAATCGTTTCAGCTGAGGGGGCCAGTTTCTTTGTGAAGCATCGGAGAAAATAACTTGGTTAAAAAGAGCATCCCTGCAGTCTTGGGAGAGGCAGATCGGTTTTGTTTAGCTGTTCCAGACAACTCCAAATCTGATGTCTACTGGCTGGAGGCAGCGAGGAAAGGAAAGAGAAAAAAAAAATAAAAAATACCTCCACAAATGGTGAGAGGTTTATTGTTGCCAACTCTGAAAACCCTGCACCAGATGAACACCAAGCTGAAATAACAAGAAGATCCACTGTCACCAACACATTTGAAGGGCTGCTTCTTAGCATTTCTTTCCATATTCCATTTTCTCTCCATCTTGCCAGTTGTCCACACAGGTGCAAGAAGTGGATATTAATAGAATGGAGCTCCACTGCCAGTCCTCACAGGCCTAGGAAGTTACGTGACATAAAAAAAGCTGACAATTCAGCAGCAATCAACAACTTGTTTTCTAGCTGGATCCCCACAGCCGTCGAGAGGGGTAGAGGAAGACCTGCTGATGCTTAACGCCGGCTTCTAATCACATTTCTGCCATGCGGCAGGCCCGGGCTTGTACCTCACAGGTATCTGCTAACTCGTCTCAGCCCTATTTCCTCACACCCTCCATGCTCTTAATAGCCTGGCTTTGTCACTCTTCCCCAGTAGCCGTCCCACAGAAAACCTCAATTTAAAAATGTAATTAACTCTGACATCGCATGAGCTCTCCTTGCTCTACATTCAGGGTCTTCAGAGGAAAAAAACTGAAATAACAAACAAAACACACCCAACCTATCACCCCTCAAACATAGTGAAAAGCAGGAGACAAACTATGCAGGCACTATCGGACAGCATAACGGGCGCACGTGGTGTGATTGTTTAGCTCTTGAGAGACACACTTGGCCAATGGACCAATGCTTATATTGGACTAGAGAGAGATAGAGAGAGGGAGAGAAAAAAAAAGGTCGACTACACGTAAACTGAACGGGGAGTGATTCTACTTACGCAAGTCAGTCAGTGTCAACAGGGCAATCCCAAATGGATCAATCTAAGGAAAACCCCATCAAAAAAAAAATCTGCTCAATGGCAAGCCAGTCAAGACTTGTATGATTATCGAAAATAGGCACAGCTCTTGTTTGTGGTCTCACACCGCTCAAGGTTTGGGTACAGGGTGGGACATCAATTATTCCCTCACGGACAAGGTGCCACCGCCTCATTTCCTGTCGGACCTCGGCAAGCGACACTTCCAAGTGTCTAATTACCACTCTGGAGCTAAAGCCACATCAGCAGCTCTCCAGCGTGGAGAGCCTCTCGGTGAACTACACAGCTAATTGTTCCATTGCTCCCATAATGACGCAGTCAAAACAGAACAAAGGATAACAGCAAAAGGTAGAGACCAAGTTGATGTGATAATTTTCATTAACCCTGCACTCCGTGTTCTTTCATCTACCCCCCCCCCCCCCCCCCCCCACACACACACACACACCCCTTTCCTCTGAACTGCGTAGTGAGGTACTCAAATTATCCACAAGCATTTCAGTCTGTGCTAATTATCCAAAGAGTTCCTCATTAGACGATTTTAAATCCAATCTTAGATCAACACTTGCTCAGACCTCAGGGATTCTTCGTTCCCAACAGCGGTTAAACAAACAATCAGTTCAAAGGATCAGGTATTCCACTTTAAGAAGAGGGAAAAAGAGAAGGGTAAACAACTGCTCACTTGAAAGAAATGACTCCAGCCGTTGCCCAGCATGCATGCAGCAATCTATAATTCATTTCACTCAAAAACGCTCAATTTTTCCCCATGCACCAGCTTTCTAATTTGAAGTGTAGTCCACACACTCAGACACCTACCCACATGATGACTGTGGGCTAAAGCCAGACCACAACTCCAAAAAAAAAAAAAAAAAAAAAAGCAAAGAGAATGGCCATTAGTAACAATACAGTTCACGCAGCTTGCAGTAATTACATGGCAAACAAATAAAGTCCTATGGTGCAAAGTATTTTCCACAATTAGATCAGGTTTCCAGAAATTCATTCAAAATGCGGTCAGAACACACTTAATAGACACCAAGAGCACACAGATGAGCAGCCCTGTACAAAACTGATTATTTTATCCTCATTCAATTCAGTCTGATCTTACTTGTCTTTTATTTACCTGCTTGTCATTGCTTTGCGTTGCTTTGCAGATGGGAATGGTTGGGGAAAGGGGAAAGAAAACACTGTATAGTGAGCATGTGAAGAATTGATCATATGAGCCTTTTAATAGGCAGTTTGAAATCTGGCCTTGAGTGGATTCCTACGAGAGCACTGGTACCACATCTCACTTTTAATGTGCAGTAATTTCAACAGCATTTCTCCTCCCCTGCCTTTCTCTCTACCTCGTGCGTTTTATCTTTCCATCTCTCTCTCTCTCTATGACCCAGCTGCACTCTTTCTCTCTTTCGTCTCTCTTAATGTCAGTGTGTTGCCACTGTGAAGCATCACAGAGCTTGAGTCTGTCACTTAAAATAATGCTGTCAGATCTGTAATTTTAACCTTGAAGCAATTAGCTGTTGTTGAGCCGTAATGAATGCTGACACCTCTCGGAGATGATGAAACCCCTAATTGCTCTGTAAGAATTGAAGATTTTGACATTGCTGCTGACAGAATTGTTCCCCTTCCTTTCTTGTGCTCCTTCATGTGGCCACACGTACAATGACGGTGGCTGGTTTTGAAACTTGAAAGCCAGTAGAACTTCGCCATCAGCTGTCCCGTCACTTGAGCAAAAAAAAAAAAAAAAAAAAGAAAGAAAAAAGGAGAGGGGGAAAGGCTGGTTTTGCTGAAATGATGAGAGCGTTTAAACCATGATAGCACTCAGCTAATGCATCATTCAGCAGAAGTGTCATGGATGAGCGTTAATGCCACGACAGGAGCAGGAAGATGACTGTTCCAGCTTAGACAGGAAAAGGCTGATGAAATGATGGCTCAGGACACGTGTAATAAGTTTCCTCCTTAAATACCTGGCAGGACTGAGTGAAGTGGGATCTACAGAAATAAGAGTTCACTTACGCCTTGAACCACGCATAGTCTTAGATGTGGAAGTCCACTAGTATACTTGCAGTAAAAATAGCCATTTCACTTGTTGTAAAGTCAAACAAAAAATAAGAATAAATAAGAATAAGAATAAGAATGGAAAGCTCCCAGTTTGGGCATTGGAACTCATCATAATTTCTTAGGAAAATAAAATATTGCTTCCAGAACCATGGCACACTATGGCAAACATTCCATATGCCTGAAAATGTCTTGTACATCCCATTTTAGATTTGTATGCATTTGGAAGACATTTTTATCTAAAGTGATACTATACATTTTAATAGTGTGTGTTCTGGGAATAACGATATTGGCCAATCAGGCGACCTGCAGTAACATATTTTGTTCTGAGCTTACTTGTGAAATGTTTTTATTTGTCTTTCTCTCAGACTTGACAGCTGCATTCTTTTATGACGGTTTTACACATGCATCATCTGTGAAAAATACCTAAATAAACGTTTGCTCTAATGGTTGAACTGATAACTGGTGAGAAAGATATTTGGTGCCATGATTTTAACACATTCTTGCAACCATCAGCTCTGAATAATGAGTATTATCAAATAAACAACGATTTAGCTGAGGCACATATATTGTAATGTAGATATCTTTTACACAAAATATGATTGTCATTTCATATTTATTGGCAGTTTGATTGCAATTATTTGTTTGGAAGAGGAAATGGGGGGAAAAAAACGTTTCAAATAGCAACAGTTAATAGCATTGCTTTCCTATTTTCTTTAATACTGCCAGATAGCTATCAGATTTTCTGCTTGTGATTCTATTAAAAGCAATGTTGCCATGAATATTAGTAGGTAAAAGCATTTGATAAGAATCATTTTTGAATGTTAATGAACAATTTGAGTGTTTGGGAACAGATAGCTATTTTTAATCATGACAGCAGGCACCTGAAAGCCTTTTTAAAGGTATTAGTCTTTTTCACACCTTCCCTAAAATTTTCTAAAACTTACTATTAATGCAGAGGTATACCACGATGTCTGTCAACCATTTCTGCCTCCTGGCAGAAATCCGCTTTCACACTTTAAACGATTCTAACCTTGTTACAACCGTTCCTCCAATCCAGTCAGCTTTGAAATTGCACACGTTGACAACCTACCATCTTAAAATTCATCATCCTGACACCTCGCCATCACCACAGGGCAAGATTAAGAATCCAACCCATGGTAATTAAGGGACACCCAGATGCTTAATGTGGCACTTCCGTGCTGTTTTGCGAGGCACTGCGATGACTCGGGCCTTGAGTGCGTCATTTAAACCCCACACGACTGATTGTCGCCTTTTAACGATTCAGTGAGTGACCTTGCAACGTGGCCATCTTCGAGAAGTTCATCTGGATGTGTCCATGCCGTTTGAGTATGAAAGATGGTACGTTAAAAAAGTGCGAGTGTAATGCGGTAATGAGCGGGCCTCTGAGAGCTGCTGCGTTTCCCTCATTAGGATAATAAGTAAGACATCCCTAACATGACATCAGCTGGAAAATGTGGCAATTACAAAACCTTACTTGGGCTCCTGGAAGCAACAAGAACAAACCAATTCCTTGCAGCAATCTGTTCCGTATAATGGGTGTCATGTAAATGAAAGGTCTGAACATCCTCTTTTAATTTCAACACCCCTCCTCTCACCTAGCTTGTTACCAGGGCCTGGCTTCCCATTTTTCCGCCATTTGGAAGTCAATTTTAACCAAGGGTTAAATAAAACGAACAGATCTTGGTCAGAAGGTCACAGCAAATTGAGCATTTCCTGACCCACAATGTTTTGAGGATGCTGCTATCAAGCATAACTTCTATGAATTAAATTGATATTATACTTTCAGGCTAATGGTCTCCACAGTCAAGTTGCTGGTGGCGCATAGAAAAGTGAAACAACATATGCCAACATAATATATATATATATATATATATATATATATATATATATATATATATATATATATATGTTGTATATATGTTGTAAATATATATATATTATGCTTGATATGCTTGATAGTTTTTTATATTTTTTTGTATTTAGCATTGTTTTGGCAGGTAATATATATATATATATATATATATATATATATATATATATATATATATATATATATATATATATATATATATATATTACCTGCCAAAACAATGCTAAATACAAAAAAATATAAAATGCACTTTTGAGAAAGGCTATCTCATAGCTTACACTCCGAGTTTTATAATTTTATCTAAACATAGAGCTCCGCTTTCGATTGGCTTTTAAAAAAGAGAGAAGCGTTTGAAAATGCCACTTTGTCGTAATTGCAAAACCGTGTGTTGAACGTACAAACTATCATAACATATTATTGTCCCATTTAACTAATTTACATTAATAAAGCAATATTGTAATTCACTGACCATTCACGAGTCAGATTACGCATGGCTGTATTTTTTAACGGGATAAATCTTTTTAGGACATGGCACATTTTTCGTTAGTCGCTAACTCTTGATAATATTATTTGATGCCTTATAAATGTATCAAATGATCGAAAAACGAATGAAAATATGTAATTATTTAACTAATTCCAAGCAATTCATATTGCAAGCAGCCTAGAGCATCAATGCGCAGCCTCTTGTATTATTGGCCCATATTAAATTAGATTATTTGGCTAAAGTGCGTGCAAGCCGGGAACAGCTTTCCAGCTGAACTCAAGCTTTTAGAAATAATAGTTGTCTAGAAATGGCAGCAACTAGCTCTGCAATTGGGTGTGCAAGATTAAATTCCCAACTGACTGCATTTGTTTTGCGTGCCCACCAAATACTAAAGAAACCAACACCACACTAAATCTAACTCGACATCGATACCTAGTTGTCGATACCCGAAGGCTTCACAGTTTTGACTTTACAGAATTTATTGCGTTTGCTTTTATTTTAGGTTCCAAATTTCTATTTTATTTATTTGTGTGTGTGTGTGTGTGTGTGTGTGTGTGTGTGTGTGGGTGTGTGTGTGTGTGTGTGTGTGTGTTGTGTTGTGTTGTGTTTCTAATTTTCGTCTATTTTACACTATTAATTTTCGCTTTGATTGCATATAATTATATAACATTATGTAGCAGACCTGATTTTTTTTAATTGTCTCTTTTATTATTATGTTTTATTATTATGGAGAAAATGTAAGGCATCATGCCGGGTGCCAATATCATATTGTTTCAAACTACATAGCAGAGGTCAACTTGGCTTTAATAAGAATTTAGTAGCGCAGAAATCAGCAACCTTTTCTCCAATTAGAGGAGCCCAAACAAACGCGCCCCGAGGCTATTCTTTCCTACAGCCTCTTCAGTCCTCCAGGGGACGTTATCAAGCTCAAAAAGAAAAGCATTGTAATGTTCACTTAATTACATTCCCATAAGAAAACCCACGTGATTACTTATAGTTACGTATCGTTTATTACGCCTATAGTTACGCCTCTCATATTTAGTGTAAATCATAGTTTAAGTCATTGACCAAGGAATGTAAAGTATTGCGGTCATGTATTAGCCTATGTATTGTGTAATCTTTGGCTATGTTTCTCATTTCGATGTTTACTGCGTCTTTTGTTCATTTTATACCACATTTATACACATCCACTCACTAAGACTTTTTTTAAATCCAGCTTAGTGTTACAAATAGACAAATATAACGAACTGGGAATTAAATAATTATTTGACTGGGGGAATAACAAAAATGAATATGTAGGCTACATTAAAATGCCTATTTTCTCTAAATAAATAAAGTTGGATTTATGTTTGGTTGTGTTCTTCACAGCAAGTGTTTTTGGTTTAAACGAATGACAAATAGTGAATATTAATCTCGAGTGAGATCTACAGAGGTCTCTAATTGTTTATATGAAATGTTTCTTTTAATTCACTCACGCTGAGAAGGTTTGCGCCTGCTGTCTGTCCGCGGCGGTTCTCCCACAGAACAGCTGCCAGACCGGGAGCAGCTTCGCCATTCCCAGAGTAAATGCATCAAACCATCTATTCTCATATAGCAGACCGGTCCCGAGCCTTACTTGAATGCACGCCTATGCTAATGAGTTCAGACGGGTTTATAGAGTTTACAAAGAACTTATGCTGTGCCCTAAATCGTGTGCAATAGCCTCCACAGTTTATGAATACAGTTCTGGTGATTCCTCTAAAACTAATGTTGTATATGTTGTATTACATACAAGTGCCAAGAAGAATTCTAAGCGTTAGACATTTAATATTTCTATCCTAAATTTCTAAAACATTTCTCTCTTTTTTTCCCCAGAAAATCCTGGGCTTAAAAATCCACACGGAAGATGTTTAAATTATTTAGTATGATGCAATTACGGAAATTATTATTTCAACTTATTAAACGGATCACATGGAAAGTGATAAACATAGCCTACGTCCCCTTTCAAGAGACAGCGTCTGACTTTTTTATTATTATTATTACTATATATTTTTTTTTTTTACATTTTGTCTTTATTCCACCCTTTATTTAAATCTAATAAAGTTTATAAGCGTACTAGTATAAGTGTTTTTGTACCAAAAAAAGACAAAACAAACAATCTGACAATGAACAGTCATTTTACTGTCACGGTCACAGGCTCTTCTGGTTTAGTTTGGCCTATAAGTCAGAAATGGTCCATATTAAATAATACATCTTTTTTTCTTCGATAAAATCGTCTCTTATTGTTTTCATGATGAAAACAAAAGCGTCTTGTGAAAGTTCAGCGCAATCTGTCCCATCACTTGTGATACATTTGTCTCTCAGTGTCTTTTCTTTTTACCGAGGGTGCTGCGTACCCGGTATTGGGTTTAGTGCCGGTTGTCCCCCGGGCCCCAGGCCGTGAATGAGCACTCTGGGGACTAGCGGTCTCTGGAGAGATGGATGCGGTGTGGACGGAGTCCGGTACATACTGCTGTACATGGCAGCAGCGGCTGCGGCCGCTGTCGTGCTGTCCACGGTGCCTAATAAACTCGGGTGGTAGAAATACGGGGATGGGAACATTCTCTGTAAAGCCGAATAATTTCCAGCTTCAGCCAGCAGTTCTAATCCGACAGCCGTCTGCCTCTTCCATTTCGTCCTGCAATGAGATCAAAATACAAGAAATCAATTATTAAACTCTCCACATATGGCTCCTTATGGGCAAGATTATTCGAGGCGTGCATGTTTGATTCTGGCACAAAAAAGGTAAACTTCATTTAAATACGAATGAAATGGGCCGCAAATTGTTTGTAAAATAATCAGAATGTATTGTATAATAATACAAATATTTTTTTTTCACCCGTCATTATTCCGATAATATTTAGCCAAATATTTTCTGTAGTAACTCTACAGAATTACTAACATATAGCCTACTAAAAACACAAATCTTGCTATAATAAATGTAATAATAAAAATAAAAAAAAATGTTTAATCGTTTAAAAAAAAATCAGGAGTGAAGATCTAAATATATATTTGGGGCCTTGCTATTCATGAACAGCTAATTGCAATCGAATTATAATAATTTAATATGACAAAATTTTCAGACAAGCGTGTTCAAATTATTTGATCTAGCCTACATATTTTGTTGCGCCGTTCGTTTATTTAAAACTTAGGTTAATAATAATTATAATAATTAAATAACTAATAAATAGGCCTAGGAGTCAACTAATATAATCTCGAATTTTGGCAACTGCAATATAGATCCATCAGTAGATACAAAAGTATGATAAAAATGCTTGCACAATCAAAATAGCCTACTTGATATATTATACAAAATATGTTGTTATTATGATTATTTTTTATTATATTTCATGAATGATATGTTATGTGGAAACTTACCGTCGGTTTTGATACCACGTCTTGACTTGTGTGTCTGTGAGGTTTAGGGCTGCTGCCAGGTCCATTCGGTCCTGTACACTGAGGTATTTCTGTCTCTCGAAACTGCGCTCCAACTGGTTAAGTTGATGGTCAGAGAAGGCCGTCCGCGCTTTGCGAGGTTTTTTAGAGCGGGAGGGCGGACTGTCTCTGGAACTAGAAATTTCCCGATCGCCCTCTTCTTTTGCTCCTAAAGAAGTAATTGCAATGAAAGTTAATGAAATGTATTAAACGAGCTGTTCATTAAACGAGTTTAATAAAAATGAGAACACAGTCTAATAATTTAGTAATTAGCCTACTGTTTAAATAAAAGCTTTATTTTGGTAACTTATGGTTGCTAAAGGCCTCGATCTTATTCACAAATCTAAACTTGCTTAGGTTCGATTATTTCGTCTTGGTATTATAAATATCAGGATCTTTAGAAAAGTCAATACAAGGTGTCTTATCCAAAAATATACTTATTTGTTTCACAGGTAAATTAGGTCGTCGCATGTAGACGAAAATATTACAACAAAACGAGCAGGATCGATGTCAATCTATCTCTATTTGTAGCAGTTTTTGCTGGGCTCCGTGATCCCCCCTCAAGGAAGAACAATAATCTCTCTAATTGACTCACTAGGGAGGATCCCACACCGGGCAAAATTCACCAGCCTTTACATCTGTTATGCTAATATCAGAGAATAACCTTAGCGACAGCCTAACAATATTGTATTGTAATACTGGTTCATAATATTGTATGAAAATACAGACAAATAAACAAATCCCTAAAATTGACTTTAATGTGGACGACAATAATAATACAATTATTAATAATGATAATAATAATTGGCTAATAAACAGTGCCTAAAAAATTATATTATATTAATATAATATAATATATTATAGGTATTTTGTACCACTAAATGCTTGTAATATTTCAGTGGTGGATTCACAGCATTTATTGTTATATCCAAGTTAAGAAATCTTTTCTATTTTCCCCCCAAAATAGGCCTACGTTTTATTTTGATTACTTTGTTTAATTTACGCATGACCAATTATTTGCGAAACCGAAGATTTCCATAACTCTTTGTGCTTTTGATTTTACAGTGAAGAAGAATACTCTTTAAACACATATGCTTAACACATATCTTTAAACACATATGCTAAACACATATGCTTAAAATTCAAATATTAAACTACACGGATAAGTCTTTATAAGCATTTAGAATTTCATTATTATTATTATTATTATTATTATTATTATTATTATTATTTTACTAATGTAGCCTATTTTTGCGTCATTGTACGATGCAGTAAGGCTACCGTTTAAACAAGTAGGCTAAGTACAATAGTACAATAATATTTGTGAATGTCATTTTTTGGGTGCCTTTTCTAAATAGGCCATCACATTGTTATTGATAGCCTAATTGAATCAATTTTATAAACAAGTATTAATAAATGTCAAACAGATACCGTGATATAAAGGTTTTTCTTATTTTTTTTATTTATTTATTATTATTCTGTGTGTAAAACGCACTCTTACCGTTACATTTCAAATCACTCTGCATGTCATCTCTTTTGTCCAGTTTGCTTCTGTTGTCATCTAGCTCTAGTTTGGGCCTGATGCCGTCCGGGGCGGTTCCGTTCTCTGTTTTGGGGCTGTGATGTGGAGATGCGACACTGGTGCTGTAAGGAGCGCAAGCTGCTAGCGGTTTACTGTCGCCCAAAATGTCTTTGATTAGAAAGGAGGAGGTGGCAGTCCTGGGGGCACAGCCAGCCTGACCGAGCGGATGAGGCTGGGGTGAAAGCTGCAAACTCTGAGCCTGATTGTGATGATGATGGTGATGGTGATGCTGAAGGCTGTCTTGGACCAGATGCGGTTCGGGATGCTCCATGGTGACTGAGATCGGGGATGAGGGGGCTGTTCCCACAGTGTCTATCTCCGAACATGGTGATGGGGTCGCCTGACTCCTGAAATCCGCTGTTCTGTTACTGTCACCGAGTCGAAAATCCCCGTTCATCAGTACTGAGCTGCCAGAATTGGTTGTGGACAAAATAGTGTCTATTCCGAAACTAGACCCACTGGATCCTTCCATAGTACAAGAAAAAGTATGAGCACTTAAGTCGTCTTCATAACAACTTTCCTGCACAATGTTTTAAAATGAAGAAGAAGAAGAAGAAAACCTTAAACGGAATCAACGAATAGAACTCAAAGGTTAACGCAGTAAAAAAAAAAAAAAACCGAAAAAGTACAAAATGAACAATTCTTCGCGCAAATGAAATAATCCTTGCACTAAAGCAAAGAAAAGAGAAAAGAGAAATATAGCCTGCGCTCCAAGATGTTGCTACATTCAAGGTGAAATGTGGAAAGCAAGTGGATCTATGTAGTCCACGTCCTTTTTGTTATGGTTATTGAACTTTCTTTCAAAGTTGAGTTGTGGAGAGATTGGGATGCTCTAACTCCTCGACATCACGCTCCCTTTTGCCACTAATCGTTGTAGTGTTGCTCTACAATGACTTCCTACATTGACGTCATATTTGCTCCTTTATTATAACACATTCCTCGTGCTCACCATCTCTCCTCTCATTGGTTACATGGTCACGCGCCTGTCCAATCAGCGATTTGTACTTCATCATTACACGTTAGAGCCACTCATTGATTCCTCAATGCTCTTTTGAAACCTTCCCTCCACTAGTTTCTCCGACGGTATCTTAGACATTAGACACATAAATGTGTTTATGGTAACACTTTACATCATTGTGCTCGTGATACAAATATTGCTTGTTGCAAAAAAAATAAATAAATAAAATTAAAAAAAAAAAAAAAATAGTATATATATATATATATATATATATATATATGTGTGTGTGTGTGTGTGTGTGTGTGTGTGTGTGTGTGTGTGTGTGTACTAATCTACAAATACTATTGCTGTGTAGTATATATATATATATATATATATATATATATATATATATATATATCACAGCAATAACCACAGCAGTAACGTGAAATAGCTGTTCCTCAAAATAGTCACACAAAAAGTAGACTTTAGTTCATAAAATTACCCAATTATGCTAACTAATCAATTACCCTGTAATATCGACTACAGCAGTGACGCCACTGAATTAAAAAAAAAGCAAACAATGGATTAATTAAATTGTGAACTTAATTGTATCATTGCATTATTGGCTTGTTTAGCATTTATTCCGCTTTGGATTTATGTGTTTTCAGTGTATAAAGATTTCTCCAAAAAAAAAACTCTCCATAATCTCTACTGGCAAAACAAAATTGTGTCATTTATTCTTTTAAGAGCACAGGGACAGTGAAACGTGCTAGAGAAATAAGCCCGTTTTGAGCTGATAGTCATTGCGTGTGTCTGGGCCTTTGAGTGAAAGCACTGCTTCTAAATAGCTCAAGGGAATGAAATGATGGCGAATATTGTACATGACACACGTCGGGCTACTATCTTTCTTTCTTCCCCTTCTTATTCTAAATAAACCCTGGGCACATTCTGGTGTTATAGCATAATTCAGCTTTAATACAAACTGCGTTAAATGGTAATATTTTCTGAGTCGGGATCAGAAAATAAGAACTATCGAATATATGCGTTTAAGTCATCACCCCTCCTTAAATATTGTAAGGGAAACAATAATCTCAGCCTAACACAGTCCAATGCGCGACTCCTGATTGTTAATGTGGAAATACAGTTCACAATGTTTTCTGCCGCTGAGTGCCAAGATTTAGGCTATACTGAGAGGATGATGATGATGATGATGATGCGGTGTATGGAGCTGTGATGGCTTCGCCAACAGACGGACCCAGAGCTGGTTATATCAGACTGCTGCGTTCTCTAACGTGGGTTACGCACGAGTTTTCCGTGGACCACTTCACTGTGCTCCCAAACCTGTTTGCAACCTCCTCCTGTAACGGATCGAACCGAGATTATTAACCTGTTTTATTTAGCTGATCGACGTGGGAGTCATCATTTAGGTTTGTCCTATACGCACCGGCTCAATTTATTTATTTTTATTCACCAAAAAGAAAATAAATAGTTTTTAGAAAACAGTTTTGTGTGGTTTTACATGTTTGTAATTTGTATTTACGTTTATTATGTATTCTATGTGCCTAGCTATTTTGTTGTAAATGATTTAGTGAAAGGTTATTTGAAAGCAGATTATAGCCTAAATATTACAGTCAAAAATAGGCTATAAGAGATTGCATGTTCGTTGTATTGTTTTAATTACCAGCTAATCGTATAACAATTTGTTTTTCCGGGGATATACTTGGCAAACTCTTGAAATGTTCACACTGTTTAATAATTCATATTGATTTACATGATTGTACGCGGGAGCGTCTTTTTAAAGTTTTTTTTTTTTTTAGTTTATTTTGTTTAATGTTGTTATTTACGTGTCACGTGTTTTGTTATTTCTTGAGGCGACCATAATATCTGACCTGTTACACATAGGCTAATATTGAATTTCTGGTTGTAAGTGTCTGCAAATTGTGTAACTAAACACCATCTACGGTGCATAGGCTATGTTCGAGTTAGTATGAACTATACAAATTGTGTGCTTGGCTTGTTGGCTTGCAATTCTAAGAATGTCTGGATTCTGTTCTGCACTGAAATAATGAAGTTAAGTCGTGGCTAATTGGTAAATTCTTGTATAACACGCACCCCCTCTGACATGATTTTACACACGTTCAGTAATAACACTAGGCGGCGACAAAGTCATCCAAGAATTCATGTCAATAATCATTTGAAGTGTGCTGGTTAATGCAGGGCAAAGACACTTTATATACACATACCACATCAAGTTTTACCAACAGTCAAATTCAATAAAATGCATAAATAGGTGGCTTGAATTGGCCTGTCTAAGCGTGGTAAAATTGAACAATTAAGATAAGATAGCCTGCTCTGACTTTAGAGAATTAGGCAACACAGCCTAACATTTTTATCACTAAAGGTACTAAATGGGCAAAAGAAAGTTATTTGAAAACATTTTACATAAAATACAATAATTTGGCCAGGTGATATTTGCTGCACTAGCCTGTCCTTTTAAAATGAATTCTAATTTAGCCTACAAAGTAATTGAGTTAGAGAATGAAATGTGTTTTGCCCCAAGATATGTGAAAACGATATATTGGCAATGTATATCTTTCCGTTGAAGAAAATCAAAGCGATGACTGAACACGCCAGTCAATCTCAAGAGACTCCAGCAGCATGTTCATTAACAGTTCACTAATTGCTGCAACTCATTGAGCCTCAATCAATCGCTTTATTAGGTTTAAGGGCGCCGCTGGAACAAATTGAATACAACCAGTCAGGGTATCATCTGGTCAGCCGGGGCTGATGGTCGATGATCGGACAGTGAAATTGTAGTTTGCCCTGTATCGATTCCCCTCACGGCTTTTTGTGGAAACTGTCAGCGACTGCTGAAGGCCTCGCGCTGTTTGCAGACAGGTCTCTCCACATCTGTCATGCAGCCAAATAACCGGAAATTTACTCTATTTATGCTAAATCCCGTATATAGGCCTATGCTTTAAAATGCATTACAATGCTATCTTTCTCAATACTTTAACTACAATATGATTTCTATCAGACGTAGGGCCTATTAAACTTTATGCATAGATCAGTGAAGTTTAGTAGCCCAGTGAGGCAACAAATAAGCAACCACATTTATCCCACGATTAAATTGGTCTTTAAATTAACAGAAAAGAACTGATTAGCCTACTCGTCTGTGTTGAACGCGAGCTATTTTCCATGCTTCAGCAACACGAATATTGCTATAATTCTTTTGCACCCGTACGCTTATGACACTATTTAAATGAAAGACTTAGCCTACAGTAAAGATTTTTAACGGACTCCCCCCATATATTTCAAGGAAGCCTATGGGCTACCATAAAATCTGAATCAGGAATGATCTAAATGCAAATATCAAATGTGTGTTTACAAATATTGCAGATCTATGGAAATGGATTTAATAACGTATAATCAGAATTTGTATTTACCTGTCTTTGAAGTTATGCGATGAATACAAACAAGTCATTATTATATAAATACAGTCGTTCATTGTTCATGTTAGTTCACAGTTTTTTTAACTGAAGTTAACAAACACAAATACTTTTGATTTGAATAATGTATTAGTAAATGATTAAATTAACATTAGTCTATAATATAAATGCTAGTTCATCTTAACTAAAGTAGTTAATTAAAACCTTATTGTAAAGTGATAACAAATATTATTATAAGTAAAATCAGAAAAAGGCTGTAAAATGTTACATAACATGCAACGAAATATTTTAGTGAGACAAATTTTTGTGCACGTAGGCTAGGTAATATTCACATAATTATATTTTCAAATCGTATATGTTGTCAAAAAAATAAAGGTCCTGTATAAAAGGGTATTTAATTCGCAAGTTGTAGGCAGTGCGCTTGAGCAGGGACAGCATTGAACACAGTCTCAGAGAAAAATAAATCTCAGAGAATCATGGGTCTGACAGAAGACAAATTCGCTCTCTCTCTCTCTAAACATGTCTAACATCTCTATTTGAGCGGACAGGAAAAAGGCTAACACAAAATTGTTATGAAAGTCAAAATTCAACAGGAAATGTTATTTCAGAAGTCCATCTATGGAAGGTTGGTGCTCCCTGTGAGCTGTGACATTTACAGCTATGGCTTTCATAATCCCAATATTACATTTTTTTTTTTTTTTTTTTTACTAGATCTTAACAGTACCCCCCCCCCCCTCCTTTCAACAGTGCTTGAATTTACACTGTAATAAAACATGTGACATTCAAGTTTAATTTGAAGTGCAGCTAGTATTAATCCAAAGGCAAACAAGGAGGGGAAATAATAAGCCTAGGAGAAGGACACAGACGGGCCCGTGGAACATCAATTACAGTTTTAATTCAACACCCAAATCAAATGTTAAAATATGAGCGAAAGCAAGAGTATCAGCGAAGCTGTCTCGTTTTGTTTACGAACAACACCAATCCATCCAATAACTATAGCTACAATGTAAAATTTAGTAAGTGACGATGGCACATGCATCACACGAGTGCCCATCCCCACATCGCATCTCTTTGTTAGGTTTTCTGATCTAGCTCTATAGTGCTTGCTCAAGGAAAGCACATTGATTTGTGCGCTCCGGCCACAGACAGGCCCTGACAACGTTATTCTAGCAGTCAGAAGGGTCTTTACAATCACCTAATTACCAGAGCTGTCAATCAACGCGAGCCGCGGCTGGCTCTGACCGTGTCCGCGAGCTGCATTCCTGCGCGCGGCTGAGCGCGTGATTGATCCGTGCTGATGGCGTCGAGCCGCCTCATGACGTGTGATTCTGTGGCGCGTGCACGCTTCACAAAGGTAATCGGGGGATCAGGAGGGGTCAATGCCATTTCCTATTACCTGAAGTCTAACAGCAAACAAAAATCACGAGGAAATAAGCCAGAAGAGTGGGAGAATAAGGGGTGATGGGTGTGAAGACTGCATTGCTCCAGGGGCGGGCGAGCAATTGAGCAAGACGCGAAAATGATTTCCTTTCAAAGCAACAAAAGCCAGATTGAGATTGTCCAGCACTGCTTTAGTCAGATTTAAAACTCTTCGCACCTTATTACAGTGAGGTATCAGCACTGACAGAATATTTGGAGGCTAAATCGGGGATAGGTCTATGTTAGCTGTAGGTCTTCACTGCTGTCAATCAATTGTAGCTGGACACCTAGCTTATGGCAGACCCAAACCAGGTTTTACAAATCAATGCGTGGGCTGATTGGTTAATTTGAGCTATAGGCTATTTTAGTCAATGTTAAACCTATTTCTATATGTGTGTAGCCTACTGTAGCTACTGTGCATCTGTCTAACAGGCCTAATTACGAAAATCAAACTAAATTAAATGTAGCCTAAGTGCAGGTTTATCCAATAATGTAGGTATGAAGGGAAAAAAAAGGCTTTTGTCCATTACCCCTTTTCAATAGCACAATTTAATGAGGCAAAATAAAACCTTCCAGATTCTAAATAGTTGAATATTAAAGGCTGACCTTAAGGATTTCTGTGCAGAGACCAAAAAAACATATATATGATATAGGCTAATAATAGTTGCTGATGGCACTAGAAGGTAATAGTAGTAGGCCTGCAGTAGTAGTAGTAAGCTAACACACTCTCACCTCAGGGCGTCATTCAACGCACATGGTTATGGGTAGGTTTAGGTCCAGGGTAGGGTTAGGGTTAGACCACTAGGAGGCGCCTTCTGGCCCACATATATCTGCGTCTCAATTGACGCTAAAGGGTGCCATGTGCGTTGGATGTATACGCATTGTCAAAAGCGTCAGTATATGACACCTTGGGATGAGAAGGGGCTGATATTATAGGCCTATGTATATGTGTTTTGGGAGGCTACATTATTGGTCGATATATTTTATACTATGTAGCCTCTTAAATTGTATTACAAGTAGAATGGTGTCAATATAAATATCTTGTTTTATGTAAGCCTACCAAAAATAGTCGCACAAATCGTTATTCTTTTTCATTTTGAAAAAGTCTTTTTACTTTTACTGTTCTATTACTTTTTTTTTTGTAATATTGTAATTTTGCCCTATAGCAGCAAAGCTACAGTTGGCAAGGAGTAAGATGATGACGACCGCCTGTCAATAACATTTATATTCATTATATCCCATCGCACTGTGTATGTCGCACTGTGTGCGAGAGAAGAAACGCGGCAACAACACAATGTAAATTGAGAATCAAGCGGGTAAACAGTATGTGTATGGCTGCTGCACCTGAAGGGAGCAGAACGAACGTCACTAATGAACCCCGGCAAAACAGTGGCACGAGTAATGAGAGATAACACTGCATTTTGCAACACCGAAAATAAAGGTGAAATCATCAATGAATGGGAGCAGGGGTGAAAAAAAGACGGGGGAAAGCAAAGCAATGATTAAATGATCAAAAGCTGGCGGAGTGAGTCTCCATGTCACTGCCAAGCACACTCATCTACCTACAAGTGAAAGTTAGGTTTCAAGCACAGTGCAATTATAGCTGGGAATGTCAGTTTGACATTAATGCAGCCAGCAGAAATTCCCTAATTGGCCTCAGAGGAGAAAGTGAACCAGAAAATATATTAACATTTTAAAAAAACATATTTTGCCTAATCCTTTCACTTTCCAACAATATTTGAAGACCAAAATGCCCCAGGCATAAGAATTTAAATGAGCAATTTTGTTTTTGAAGGAAACGGCCAATGAGACAGAAAATAGACTAAAGGGAAATCATTAGTGTATGAGAGCTCCTGACAGGCCTGCCTGGCTGACTGGCTGGCCTGTCACAGGGAGTCTGTGTTCTTGAGCTCCATGCTATGAGCTAAGCAGATAACATGAAAAGACCTATAAACTTGCAGCCAGAAGTCAAAGCCTATTATCTGGAAATTCAAATGCAGTGGTGAGGAGGAGGAAAGGCTGCTGCAGGGGGGGGGGGGGGGGTGGGGGTGTGTGAGGGGGGCGACGGCGGGCTGCAGGACTCGCTCTTGCCATTGTGAGTTGTAACAGGCTCTGGTACAGTATGTAATATCAACTTTCAGTGGCTGTGGGTAATATGTCCAAACACCGTTCATATACAGCTGAGAAACTGGAAAGGTGGAGATTGCTGAAAAATGTTTAAAGTTGGAAGTGCTGGTTCTGTCACAGGAGAGTGGGCAGATGTGATATGACCATATCAGGGAAACACAGCTAAGTGCAGTCAGGAGATGTTAGGCCAGTCTCCTGGTGATGGAGCAGCTGAGGCTGACATGGCCCCAGGCTTGCCACTGCAGGGCACTCGCTCGCCTGCACTGCACTGCCTTTTTGAAAACAAAACACAGAGCTGCGACCAGAGGAAGCCATCGTGGCACTGACCACAAGGGTCGGACGTTTTACCTCCAGCAAGAAAAAGGAAGCAATGAGAAGATGGGGTGGAAGTATAGATAAAGGAAAGTGAGAAGAACAACAACAAATCTCAGGCTGAGTGGCACGTTTGTGCTTTAATGGTCATGGATCTCACAGGTACCTTGGAAGCGTGTTTATGGGTGTAAACGTGCCGTTTTTCTCCTTTGACCTGTTTTTTGCCTCTTAAATTTGAGTCGCTTTCCAGGGTTGGGCAGGGCATTTGATCTAAAATACGATGAGCAAGGCATTTAATCAGTAGCTTTGATAAACATTTGGCATAAAGCAGTTGGGCTCTTGTTTCTGACACCTACAGCCCAGGGCGAAAGCTTGTGACAAAGAAGGATTTTCACTGGCAATTTCAGGAATTCTACCCACCCTGTCAGTTGAGCTGTCACTCACTCTGACATAAGGATGGTGGATATCAAAGGAAGACAGGACTTTTTATCTCAAAGAAGCACAGGTACGATAGAAGTTCAGACAAATTTTCACCCTCAAAGAAAATTGCATCCAAGCAGCAGTCAACAAGTTCACACAGGTGTTTTATTTGCTATTCGATTAATGCAAATTATTATGTATTGTGTTAAAAAGATGCCAGCCTCTTTAGATTTATGGTGCTTCTGTATCATAAAGGTCAGCATAGAAGAAAATAAGTCCTGAAATACTGTAATTACACACTGTGCCCAAAACATTGTGATAACCCAGATAGCAAACTGACATTGAATCAACGTGGAAACGACGTCTCTCATGACATTGAAACAACGTTGATTTTGCTCATCGAATTAACGTTGAACCAACGTCAGGCGCGGCATTCTTCAAAGTTAAATGAAAATCGAAAATTGGTTTGCTTTCATAACGTTGAAACAACGCGTTGATTTCAAGTTGATTTTCCGTTAGTTTTGAAAGAATGACACGTCTGACGTTGGTTCAACGTTAATTCGATGAGCAAAACAATGTAAGATCAACGTTGTTTCTATGTCATATTTCCACGTTGATTCAATGTCAGTTTGCTATCTGGGAACATCTAAATTATGAGTTTGTTATACAACATATCACTAAACCAACTTAAATACATTATGTTACACCAACAAAATCAAATGTATATAGGTTTTCTCTTGTAGAAATGCACTACAATCAATCAGCTTTAGGTAACGTCAATGAACTATGGATTTATGGACAGCTATATCATGGTGCAAATTATTTATTGTCAAGGAGAGAAAACGATTTATCCTCAAGAAGGTTTAACTCTAAAAATAATTCAAAAGGAGCAACGACAATCCATTTGATTTGCTAATTTCATATCATATGTTATATACACATGTCTAACTTGCACTCAGATTTTGTCAGCATCCTTTATTGCACATATTATCATTTTCAAACATAAATATTATTAAGGAGGAGAAAGAGAACCACCCCACAACTGATCTGTCGAGTCTTTGGAGTTTCGGGGAATGAACAGTGAATGCAATGTCATACCAGCAGGACACCTTGTTTCTGAGGCCTTGCTCGCCCAGGTCAAGGATAGAGGATAGATAGAGGAGGAAAGACGGGGAGAAGGAGATATACAAAAAACAAAACAAACAAACAAAAAAAAAAAAACAAGGGGGCAGGCATCTCCTACAGTTTCTCCTCGTTACCCACTCTCCAGATGGGAACATGGAGTGTTGGCTGTTCTCCTCCTCATCAATACATCGTAGCTTTTTTGTCAGTAATTTGCAATAAGTGTCCACACCGCATCTTTAGGGAGCTGGAAATCATTACTGGATAAGGTCCTGCTCAGCTCCTAATTGGAAGCGTTGGGCCTTATCAACTGAGGATTTTCCCAGACCTCTGACAGATACCAATACGAAAATCATTGTTCAGTTGTCAATTTAAGAGACCGTTAAAGGAGCTTGTTTGAATTCTAATTGGAACTTCCTCCCCATTTCATAGCAACTGCGAGAATAAGAAAAAAAACATACCCTTGCCAGAGTGCGCGCGTTGCTTTTAGCATATGCAGTGTCTATGTCGAGTCAAGAGAGTGAAGGACCTTGGGAATCAGCTCTAAAGTGTTGTGCTATGTAGGTCAATTTGACAGGTTAGAGTTGTGACTATTTTACAAATGAAGATGGCGTGCAAACACATTAGTTTACAAAAATCCTCACGGGTGGTTTCCAGGGACTTAATCATGGGTGCGGATGTGCCTGAGTCTGGTCTGCAAAGCTCCCAATTAAGCAATACTGCATCCGCTTAAGACATTTGTTTGGAGTGCACGTGGGCTAGTATCGATCTAGCTAAACTGACCGCCTGATATCTCCTGCATATTTATGCCGCCGTTCTCCTGGTGTCCTGGAGCTGGGCTTTGCTGTTGTCGCTTATTTTAATCCAGCACCAGGGGCTGTGCAGGACCCTCTTGCTCAGGAAATAACTGCGAAAGCCACCAGATGTGGCACTGACTAACATGCGTAAACGGCTCGACGGTCGCCGATGCGATGACAGAGAAGTTGTGTCTGCATCTCAGTTGACAGCCAAGGGCGACGTCAGTAAGCTTTCAAAGGGGGACAAAATTTGTTTTGACATGACAATGGCAGTTGATCATCCATAGCGAAGGAAGGCTAATTGCACCCTTGAAATACACCCATGCGTGCCCGCTCACATGTACCATGACATCGCATGACATTTATGAATTGTGATTCAAATTTAAATGTAAGGAAGTATAACTGAATCTAAATTCAATTCATTCGTACAACAATAATTGTAACGGATGGATGGGCAGGGAATGCGAAAAAAAAAAGTCTCATTAAAAAAGGGAGGGCAACGATAAGGAAGTGAATTAGCCTTTTTTTCGCCTCAGCAATGTTTTCCTAATGTCCACTCTCTCTGGGAGCCGGTGTTGTGTTTGCCGGCTGTTTTACTAGCTGTCAGAAGGCATTTAAAATGAGGAGGCATCTAAGCATGCGTACAAGGGGATTCATTTGACCTCATTATACCGCAATAAAGCAAGAAACCGGTTTACTAAATATCACTGCACCACTCACACTTCACATCATATCATGCAGAGGAGCACGCTAAAAAGATGATTTCAGAAACGTCTGGTGAGTAGAGAGAGGCGGAGGGAATCGGGAGGAGGGGGGTTAACCTTCACTAGCCAGAAGGGATTCTGACAAGCAGGGGGGGGGGGGGGGCAGCTACGTAAAGCCCTGTTTAAGAGCAGAGCCAGTGAAGAAAAAAAAGATTTATGCTTTTAATTAATGGCAATTAAACCATGCCTGTTGGGCTGGCCTATGGCAATTGTTCTCAGTAAAAAGGAGGCTGTGCTGGTGACAAGCATTTGAATCCACTAAGTTCTACCAGGGGAGCTGACACTGCAGGCATCAAAACCCAAACTAAATCAATAAAATAATTAAACTTTTATAAATTGCATTTTGACAAGTATCAGATAGTGCTATGCTTTGATATTACAAATTCCTTGGAGGTGATGCAAACAAGAGGAGCGGCAGTTAGTGATCCAAACAATCAAAGGCTCTCGTTAACATGCGCTGTCTGATGCCTCAGTGCTATTAATTACTACAAATGAATGTGACTCTGCCCGCCTCTACTGATTGGAATGATAATCAGTCTCCAGCAGGCACAGGGAAACATATGCAACCTTGACCAAAATAAGGCATGCTAACATATGCTGTTTACAAGGGCAATCATTTGACTACCACATATTTTAAATGTACACACCCAATCAAATCCCATAATTTGAGCAAATAATTTTGCTTTCACTTTATTTTAAGGTGTCATTGTTACAGTGTAATTATATATTTAAGTAATGAGGCAACTACACTGTAAAAAACAATAAGTAAAATTTACTTATTTTTTGCAAGTTTTTGCACTGATATTTTTTGAGTAACACACATAGAATTAAGTGAACTATGCTTAACTAAGTTAAGTGAAAGTAACATAAGAAAATAAGTAGCTAAGGAAATGATGAGTAATATCTATTTAATTGTTTTTTTTTTCTTTGTACAACATTTCACTCAAACAATATAACATTCAATTAGATTACTTTAGATTACACTTTATAAGTATATGATTTACTCCGAAATATTTAAATAATCAATACATATAGTGTGTATCAACGTATCTTCATTTCTGAACTTATGTGTGAACGCAGACCTCAATACTTGGTAGACAATACACAATGACGATAACATTTGATGGATCGTTTTTGTGTTTGAATGTGTCATTTTAAGAAGAAAATGAACTCCAAATGTAAAAAAAAAAAAAAATGGCAAGTTACTAATCCTAACAACAAAAGCAATGATAAAATAGTGTAAATACATATGGAAAACAATGAAAAATTAACCTAGGCCCAGTGCATGATGGGAATACCAGTATCAGAAAAGTTGAGTAATTGTACTTAATTGTATAATGTTGATATTTACGCTTTCATTTCTACATGATTGAATTGAGTACTACTATAGAATTTACTTTTTTTTTAAATTCTTGCCTGAACTAACTTTTTTCATGTACATTACATTGTTTTTTTTTTCTGTAGTATTTACTTCACCACAAAATCATTTTTATCAGTGTACATGTACTTACTATTGGGTTAGGGTATAGGATTAGGATTTGGTTGAGGGTTAGTTGCATTATGCATAATTTACTGTTATTGCCTAGGCAAGTATGTAACATATGTAACAAGGACACTGTAAAATAAAGTGTTACCATTATTTTGTAAATTGAACCCCATTCTGTAAATTGATCGTCCATGTTTTTAAAATCGCTGCTAACAACCAGACATACAGTAGAAATGCTAAGACATTGCCACAGCCCATTAGCAACGATTTCTTTTTGGTGGCATTGGATGCGTGTTTGAGGGGGAGGGCAAGTCTAGCATCATCGGAGCTCAACTTTTCTGTCAGTCGTGTCAGCACGAGAATGTGGGCATCGCCATGCTTGGGATGAAGCGGCCAGCGATATCATTCATCTGGGAGCCAACAGGCTTTCTAAATGAGTCTAAGCTCTGTGATTATGCCCCCTCGCTAAATTGTTTGCCATGAGACTAATCAAGCTTGCCAGTAGTGCTTACGCACCCAATTTCTCATCCTTAACAGCTATATCTTCTGTGGCATCCGACACTGTACTTCGAGAGGGGGCACTATCTGAATCTGTGCTAAATCCCATCCTGCCCTCATTTATTTAGGACTCATGTAATATTCAGTCCCAGCAGAATGCTCAGTGAATTGTGGCATCACTCTCAAGTTTACAGATTTATTGAGTTTCGGTGTCTTTATCTACATGAAAAAGATGGTTCTGAGAATAATTATTATGACACAGGTTTGCAACATTATTGGGTGTTTGTGTGAGTTATATTGTCCAAAAATGGATCATGTTGTTAGATGTTCACATGAGGTTTGTTTTACATAGCTCACTGTCACACAACCACCACTCTACTGAGGCGACAGTTTAGTTTTAAGTCACTGTATACAAATATTGGTTATTTTTACAAGTTAAATTTCACATCTTGCTTAACCATTGATTTGTGATCAAACAATACATGCTACATGTAAAAAAAAAGCACACACACTTTAAAAGACACACTCATGCTTGATTTTCCATTATAGATATACGTATTTGTATTCCGTTCAAACGAAACCTAAACCTATCAAGAAAAATATTCAGCTTTTCAGAATTTATGTTCTTAAAGTGAAATAATCCTATACAGTGCAAATGCATCAAAATCTCACATCAAGTCTCATCACAATTAAAAGAAAAGTATTGTAAAATTATATATTATTATTGAAGTACTGTTTTGACACTTAATGAGAGTGTTTCAACACTGCCAGACAATAATGGAGAAACATCAATGCAAACCTGGTAAAACACCCCTGCATATGTTTGCATACAAGATTTCTCTTTATTGGCAGGTGTGTTTACTCTTGCAGCTGTGTTTCCTTGCTGATCATCTCTAAAACTACACATGATCTTATTCCCCTGGTAAAGTCCCCTCCTCCACCTGGCTATAGGCACCTTTGACACCTGCGAATGGGGCAAGCCCTCGGAGACATGAGGGTCTGACCTCCGCCTGTATGGCCTTAGCGCAGTGAATTAAGGGGAGAGAGAGAGTGTGTGTACATTTTCTGGTTAAGTGATGTCTTAAGGCCAGCGCTATACATGCTGTGGATGGGTACTGTATGATGGCACAGATTAAGCTTCTGTACAGAGGTGTAATTGGCTGAGGGGATTCAGCTCAGCCTCGCTGTGTGGCCTTCTTCAGATATTCAGATCAAAAGTCATTTGCTGTCTGACCCTGACTAGAGACTCATACTGACTCCCTCTCTCTCTTTTCAAATGATTTCCTGTGAAATTCTCCCCCTCTGATGTCGACTTTAAAGCCGGCTCCGGTAAATTTAAAAGAATGTACGTGCCTTTTTGTGCATAATCTTTTTTTGAATCTCACTCTGAACTACTGTATTTTTAATTTGGCCATAAAAGTTGTAATATTCACCTGAAGCGAACAAGTCTGAAATGATCGGGCTTTGGAGAATAAATGACGTACCCGTCCTCATTAGGGTCTAATATGATAAAAGGAACCTGGAAAATGAGTGTGTGAGATAATAAGCATAATGTAGAATAATAGATTGTGCCCTAAATCTGTATGTGTACAGCAAGTCGTTTATTGTTGAGTACGGCTGCATTAAAACATTTTTTTTTCTTATATCCAGATTTCATTTACACAGCAAAAAGACACATTTAGCAACATAATTTTAGTCCATTACATGCAATTTCCCTCAGCTTAAATCTGCTTAACATTTATATGCATTTAGACTTCATTATGATAATTTGATATTTTAACTCAATGGCCGGAGGCTGGATTATGTGTGCTGTCTCTTTTATAATGTTAATGTCTGCCTTTGAAAATGAGGCATGTAGCCATTGATTTTTAGAGCTTATCTTTATAATGCCTCCCAAAGCCGTTGGTTTAATCTTGTTTTGGTCGTATTCTCTGTTCCGGGCATTACATGTGCAGGGCCGGTAAAACGTGACACATGTTACCGATAAGATAGCATGAATGCTTTGTTGATATTTCGTCATTTTTGAAGTCCTAAATGTCACTTTTCACAGATCTAGTCATGATCATATGGAGAGAGAAAAAGAAGGGAAAAAAAAGGAGGGGAGAGGGAGATAAAGAAGAAAAATGCTAGCGAGGAATCAGAGAGACAGATTAGTGCCTCTCTGGTACTTCAGTGTATCAGGACAGGGATTACCGTGCCAACAGCTGCGCCCGCCGGTCCCCTGACTGAGAAGAATTACAAGTATTATCACCTAGATCATTAAAGCAGGGTTCAGCGATTGCCGAATGGCTTCAATCAATTCATCCACAAATAACACGCTAGCAGCCGGACCCCCTGCATGAGAACTTGACTTAATTGGCCAATAAGTGGTAAGGAAGGGCGCATGCTATTTGATCAAATTACTGGGGACCTGGCGAAAAGGATTACTGTTCTTCAGGGGGAAGAAAGAAGAGAAGAAGAGAGGAGCGAAGAGGGAGGAGGAGGAGGAGGGGTCGTGGTGGGTCAGGGCTACCGGAAGGAGGGCCTGTCTTCGGCTAAAAGCGAGGCGGTTGAAAAATGTTGGCCCACTTGTCGGTGGAGCGAGGAAGCGCGCGAGAGGAGGAGTAGAGGAGGAGAGGAGAGGGGGATCCAGGTCATTCTTTTGCTTGGGGAGATGGACTCATTCATCATCACCCCCTTGGCCTGGTTTCTGCCTGGAGATGGCTGTAAACTAACAACTTCCACATGCTCCTGGCTTTCCTTCATTATGCTTCCTGTTTTATGGCAAATTGAGCAATGGACATTCCATATACAATCATTATCTACATGTACACACAGTATCATTTATGCAAGATACATTAGAATTCCTTGCATTTAGTACACTAAAAAGAGAAAAAAAACTTTACAGATAATATATTTAAAATGACTTTGGATCATAGAAAGTCATCTACGGGGTTTTAATTCAGTTGTTGTTTCTCTCAAGGGTCAAATGGAGTTCAAATGCATTATTGTAGACTTTTTAATAGAAGCCCACAACAGATTGCGTTATGCAGACATCTCATTTTAGGTTTTTTTCATTGTTTACGTTTGTTTATTCCATACATTGTGCCTGTAAATGTGCACTCGCTTTAAATTCCCTGGTCAACTCTCAAGACAATTTCGGGTAGCAGAGCGGGAAGGTGTTAGTCATGGATGCTAAAATGCTACAAACATTAATTCTGTCTTTGAAACCCACCTGCACAGAGAGGCGAGCTGAGCAGTGCATCTGTAATGCTAGTGAAATGAGCAGCCCTCTAGGGGGCCTGGAGATAGAACCAAATACTGGCCAGAATTAGATTTTCTGCCTCTGTGGCTATTCATAATGTCATTAACATAAAGGCAATTAAATGAGTTTTTAACCCTCAACCTCTTTTTGTTATTAATGAACATCGAACGTAAGGGAAACGCGAGAGAGACCGTGGCGGTAATTATCTCCTCATCAGAGAGCTGAAACAGGCTTAAATAGGAAAGCAAAACAGATGATTATTGGAAGTGTTTGTAGCAGGGCGAGCCCATGGGGGGGGGGGGATTCTTTAATTTAATCACATGACATGGAACCAGGAGGATTAATTAGATGGGCTCTTTCCCTCACTGGGCACAGTGGTGCCAGCCTGGAATACTGGCATCCTAGGATGCGAACAGAGATCTCTTCTCAGTCAGATTGTCACTGTGATTATTATGAACGACGCAGACCTGTCTGCACGCCATGGACATCCTCACGGAAACGCTCGCTCCATCTGCGAGGAATTTTACGGAGCACGAGGCAGCATGTGTTTACATTCCGCCATCTCAGCTTTTATCTGTTTATTTTTACCGCCTGTTAGCCAAGAAAACATCATCAATAATGATGCGTGCTGTCTTGCATATGTTCAAACTTTGTAAATATTCTGTTGAGGGGGGATCCAGGATTAGTATGTGGGCACAAATCCACATTTCTGGGAATTTCGCAGTAAAATAATTACAGAATTTTTCTCACAGAGGGATCAAACTGAACATGCGCGTGACACGGATGATAAACTGTTTCTCCTTTAGCACCTTTGTGCGACACACGGGAGAAACTGGTTTATTTTTCTCAGAGATACAGAACATTAATCATAGCCATTAGTGTGTGTGTGTGTGTGTGCGCGCGCGCATGTTGTGCATCGATGTGCGAGCGTCTGTCCTTGAGTTCCGGTGTGCGAACGGGTCCGCCATACAAACAAGCAATGACAGAGTTACAGTTTATCAACAAAAACTGGATGCATTTTATCAAGTGGCGAATCGATCCAAGCTCAAAGACAAAGCACCATGTTATCCTTACAGCTCTCCAGGCCACAGGGGTTTAACACGAGAGCCAAGGCACCACCAACAAGAAAACACTTGAGCTAAAACACTACTCTCCCACCTCCTGTTTTCTCTCTGCTCTCCCTCTGTTGTCTCTCCCTTACCTCATACTCCCCAGACAATGTGCTTGGAGGTCACAGGTCATCATCACTGTGTTCTTGAGGTCTGCAAACAACTCATTACCGAGCCAGTGGTCTCATCGGGGCACAGGCTCTTGGGAAAATGATGTGGCAGTGTAGCATGCGGCTGCCCCTGTGAGTTTTGGTTGGTCCTGAGGGAAGACCTCACTGTTTTTATGTGCCTCCCTCATGTTTAATCAATAATTAACTCATGTCAACCCGCAGTTTACACACACATGCACATTCGAGGTGAGGATAAAAAAGGGGGGTTGTAGTGAAAGACGGCAGGGTAAAACATCTGAAATGGTTTAGAATAAAATATTGTTTGAAAATATTATGCGTGAAGCAAAGTAGGAGAAATAAAATACAAAAATTCTGCCAGTTTTTTAATTAAAAAAAAAAAAATCTTTCTGATGACTGTTTTGGTGCAATCGAATAAACACTGTGTCTGCTTTTTGAAAAACTTGTAATGCAGAACTGTGGATGTGGTTTCCAAATTGAAAACAAGTCCATGGTTATGGAGAGTGTGATATTTCACAGCTCTATCAACTGCTAACTAAGCTGTCAAACGAGTAGAATCGGCTCGATCTTACCCGACAAACAATACACAAATGAGCTATGGGCAATTTGCTGTGATTATGCGTGCAAATGGGTAGACTTGTTTTTTAATTTGCTTTCCTTCGACAGAGTGTTAAAAAAGATTATCCCCTCATGTCCGCACCTCACTCTTATAGCCAAGAGCATTATTTGCTATGTGACAACAGAGAAAAGAAATGTGTAACAAAATTGAGTGAGAGAAAAAGAGAGAAGAAAGAGAGCTATAAAGAGACGTTAAGATGTTTGAAACAAACATGTCGGAGAACAAAGGGAGAACGTCACAAGCATGCACCTGCTATGAGGTTGTCCTACAGCCAAAAAGTGGTTTGTTGGAGTCCCCCTCTCAAACACAGACCTGACAGAGGATAAATCTGTCTGGTCCAAGGTCAACCTGGAGTGAAAAGCCCTAGTGAACCTAGTGACCCCTCAGTACATCCTGACATTTCTATTGCAGCCACAGGGACCCATTCTCACTGACAGAAGTTGTACCATATTCCAGCCCATTCTCACTCCCAAGGCGTCACCTAACTGACGCCTTGGGAAGCGTTTGACCATGCTTCAATATCTGACGCTTTAGGCGCCCTTTAGCGTCAGTTAGATGACGCCCTAGGATCGCGTGTACCCTACCCCTACCCCCACCCCATACCTAAACCTAACCGCGTCCTCTAACTGACGCTTTCCTTTAGCGTCAGTTAGATGACGCCGTAGGATCGCGTCATGTAAGTGACGCTAAAGGGCGCCTAAAACGTCAAATATTGAAGCATGGTCAAAGGTGACGCCTTGGGGTGAGAATGTGTTGCATATTCCATATTTCAATTCAACATGTTAATTTGGTTTGAATAATTATGATACAACTATGATACAATAATTATGATACTAATGTGAAAAAAACAAAAAAACAAACAAACAAGAAGCTTGTTCTAATTCAAGAGTGGCTTTATACCATGTTTTATTTTGCAGCGACAACTTCACACGTCTGAGATCTGTGGCTCAGATGTAGTTAATTTACTGTCTATGTGTGATTAATGATAAGGTCTTAAACATGCACATTCTGGACAATCTGACCCAGAAGTGAAAGGCAATTTAGGCTCAGAGGGTCATCTCAGGAGAAGCACTTATCTCTTTCTTGCACCAAACTTGCAGTGGAGGGAGTTGAGAGGAAAGAGCTGGACACCAGGAGACAGCAGATGTGGGAGACATGATTCACTCAACACAATGACCTTCCTACCTACCCGAATTCAACAATGAAGATATTTAAAAACGTTCAATTCATTATCATCCGACAATGGGGTCAAGTGTTTATTTAATCAATATACAGCAAAAGTAGCATTTCATCTTTACTTGATGCAATAATGAATCTAGTAATTGACATTATTTGTAAAAGCAAATTTTAAAAATTTAAAAATTTTAAAATGGTTTTAAAAGCAAATTAATGGATCAGTGACAATGTAATGAAGTTTCAGCAAACAGAAATTAATTTAAACTTTGTCACACATTTTGAAGCCTTAGTCTTGTTAGAAGGAGTTAAATGTAAGATGCAACGAATGCAAGCATTCCTGTAGCTCAAGCCTTTGAAAAGGGCTTTAGCAATGCCATAGCTTTGATTCCCAGGGAGTTCCTGAACTGATCAAATCTTGAATGTAAATCACAAATGAAAGCGTGCACGTCATATGCAAGTAAAAAATCATTTTCACATATAAATTGCAGTATAAATACTATGTGCACTATATAAACTCATTTAATGAGATTGGGGTTTTAATGCAGCATTAAATATATTACTTTATATTACATTTACAACATAGTATCATTTAAAAATTGTTTATTTCTCAACAAGAAATACATAAAATAACCATATTTTATTAGAATATTAATTCAACAATTGAAAGTTGTAGAATTGTTTGTGTTGTCCAAATTCAAATGGAATTAAGAAACAAAATTTAAATTGATAACACGCGCTGATTGTTACAAAATGTTCAAGAATTCCTTGGACATTGGTTTAACTAAATTGAACAAGCAATACATCCAGTTGCTTTAGAACAAATTTATTTTGCCTAAAAAAAGGCCTAAAGGTCTCACACATTCTGAAGCTGTGTTCGGCTTCAAGTAGCTCTGCGAAGACCGATCAAAAATTTTCAAAAAATTCGAAATTTTGTCCGACTTGATGCAGCGCCGACGCCACATGACTGTGACACATGCCATCAAAGTATCGCGAGAGCGATTTGAGAGTAGCCGGAGAACTCAGAGCAGCTGCACAATCTCTGACGTCACAGATGTTCCACGATTCAATGGATTCACCACATGACGACAATCACATTTGTTTTGTGTTTATTCTCACACCTTTAGTTTCACTAAACCTCACAAATCAGTTTTTTTTCTAACAATTAACAGTCTTTTCATGTAGTCGTGACGCTATATTGTGTCATGTTTATCAAAATAAAAGTGATTAACAAACGTTGACCCATCTTCATTTATATGGGCTTATTTTGAACTTTATCCTTGTTCAAACAGATGCTGTATGAAGCAGTAAATTATTGAATGAAAAATGTGTCTGAAATATCTGTTTATTTGGCAAAAATTGCATTTATTAAACTTCAGCTGTGGTGAAGTATGCAAACACCACGTGAGCGGTCACTACATGAACCAGAAAGTGTCCAACTTCACGTCTCCATTTGCGACTCCTCCCCCCAGCACGGTTACATCCAGCCGCAGCCGATGTCAAACACACCTAATGTCGTATGCCATCCTGCATGGCTCATCATTGTGCATGTGTACAGCTGTTGTTTTAGTGGACGGTGAGGAGGAGACATTCTCCACAGCAATCACATGTTCTCAGTGTGATCTACAAGCAGCCACTCTGTGTGAAAGTGTACAGCCTACATCAATCACTCTGCCACCAGAGCTGGCCACCAACCACTGCTCAGATTAATGACAAAGGTCTGCTAGCATCGTTAATGAAGGTTTTTAATCAACTCCCACCTCTTCCCTCCCCTACCAACCTGACCAATAGCTTAAACATGACCTGACCCAATAAAAATGGCTGCTGTTGGCAGTCCCAGCAATGGCTCTTTCGTTCAGTGGTGGAGGCTGTTAGGGTTGCCAAGTATCAACAGATATAAAGAAAACATTGTAGCCAGGTCAGTGAACAAGATAAGGAGAGGACACTGAGTTCATTAATTAGCAGCTACACTCTGGCCCTCACATAAAATCAACAGTTTTTGTGATGTCAGAGCCCTCAGCAAAGCTCTGTAATCCACAGACTGATGATATCATGTGGGGACAAGAAAGGAGCTCCTGTCTTGACTTCCCAAGGATGGTGACCGTCTCAAGGGGTCCTTGGCCTGTGCTTGGAGGTTTTTACTGGAGCAGGGCTGTTATGTACAGTAGCATGACCTACCAGGCTCACCCATGAGCACTGCCGAATTCTCTTGAAGAGCCTTGCTAGACCCCCATGCAGACAGACAGTGCCCCAAACAAGCCGAAGGGCAGTGAGCATTAACAAGGAGCTAATTAGTCAAAGCAGTGGCCATCCAATTAAACTTGCTTCAATCAAAGCTCAGAGGTCAAAGGGCATCCTTGGCTCTGTCCACCACAAGCACAATGAGACATAAAGGGATACTCCACCAAAAAATAAAAATAACCCCTGTGACGATATATACACTCCCGTTCAAAAGTTTTGGATCTGTAAGACTTGTGAGAAAACAGAAACAGTAGCTCATAATACATTTTTGTTAACAAATGATTTGGATATATAGGAAAAATATACCATTGGGGGATGCTGATTCAGAGATTGTTTTATCTTAAGTCCTCACAGGAATTAGTGATCTCTCTTCACAGGTTTTGGGGCATCTGAAGTGCTCATAAGAGGCTGGATCAAAACTGGAGCTGACGTACTCTCTAGTTATCCCAGGATGGGCATCCCCGAGATAAAACAGAAAAGTAAATGGAAAATAATTAGCGTAGCTGCTGTTCATAACATTAAGCAAAGCTAATCATGTGCAATTGATCTGAACTGGAGTATAAGGTTATGAAATATATTATGTGAATGCTTGGTTAAAGAGATGTGTCTTTAATTTAGATTTAAACTGGGAGTGTGAGTAAACCTTTAAAGACAGTCTTATAATGCAAGTGTATTAGTCCATATAACGCAAGTGGACCTATGAAGATCCCAGTGTGAACATGACAGTGATCCAGTGGATGAATCAATGAAACACAATAGGTGTGTGTGAGATAAAAAATGCTATTTTTTCAAACTTTTTTTGACAGGAGCAATAGTCAATACCATTATGAATAAAAGTTTGCTAAGAAGTAGTTCCTAGTAAAACAAGGAATTATTTGACTGTGGTCAAGTGTATCTAAAGTAGACTGGCAGCCCAGTGCATTATAGGTATTGACGTTTTGCTACCTATTTGGCAAACTTTTTTTTTTTTTTCAGTGGTGAAGTACCCCTTTAAGGGTCTTTCACTACTATGTACTAACATTTTTAATATAACATATATAATGAGTCCATTTAATGCAAGTATATGGGATCTCTAAAGCTGAAACTTAAAAAAGCACACAAAGTGAACACAGCAGTACAGTCAAGGCAAGGCAACTTTATTTATATAGCTCTATATACAATACAGATTGTTTCAAAGCAGTATAGTGATAAACAGAAAAATAATGACTACTGATGATGTAATGCAGCTCTAAAAAAGAAAATAGTCATTATTCAGCTGAATAATTTAGCCCTGAGGAAGGCCTGTGTGCCAAAAAGCATTGGCAAAATAAAGAGTATCATCTTTTCAGCTCAATTTTCTGATTATTTTGATCTCTCCATTTCACAAGTGTTGCTGGTTTTGTTCAGCTGAAGTCAGTTCAGCATTGATTCAGTTTGGTTCAATGATATGAAATGAGTTCAAATCAGTTATAAAGCAGCGGCAGAAAACAGTGATTTCATATCCAGGGGTGTGTTTCACAAAAACATTAGCTAACTATGGTTGCAAGTTCTGTCATTTTCAGCATAGTTCAATGAGTCTGTGTTTCCCAAAAACATAGTTTCAAAGAACATTCGCAAACAGCATCACAAAGTTGTGTGGTTAGAACGACAGCTTCCCTTCTGTTGTCACTCTGAGTTACGTCGGATGATGACGAATGGGGTTCGCTTAGAAGCCTCTCATCTTCGAAAGAAATAAACGAGCCAATGTCAATTAAATGCCATGGGTCTGCGGAATTTGCATGGTGTAACTCTCTATAATAAAAGGAGAACGACGCCAATATCCAGATATATTTTTGCTTTGGAGCCAAGAAGTTCTCTTCACTCCTGCAGCCCATTCTCTGATTATCTTCAAGAATCTTCCAGACGAGCAGCTTCCATTTGGTAAACCTGTGAAATATCCTCGGCCCACACCCCGTCTTTCACATTGCAACCCACAAGCTGGCAGGCCCGCGATCTCATTCGGCCCCCCGACTGATTAAATCATGTATATCGCCACATCACAAGCTGAGCTGGAGTCCTCTGGAGATGATGGCTCGTCTGTGCAGGTCTGCGGTCAAGGGTACACTGGGGCTCCCCCTGTGGAGTGTTCTGTGGCAACACATCTCTGTCCCCACAGCGCCTCCACCTGGCGTGGCGACCCTAATCATCCCTTCAATGCCAGTAGGTTTTATGTCTACTCCGGTGGCAAAGACCTAGAGCTGCGGGGCATGCTGTCGCCTCACTGCATGTTATTGCCATCCTTCTGGGTGCTCAATGACATGCATGAGGGTAGTGCTGATTCAGGGCTCATCCATCCGACCTTGCTCTACGAGCGACGAAGGTGACCGCATCCTCCCTGGGTCAGGTGATGTCCACATGTGTGGTCAGACATCTTTAATATGCGTTTGATATTGATATGGGTGGCTACCATCACTTCCACTAGAGTGTCATTCACGAGACACGCCTACACGTTGAAGTGTAGGCGTGTCTCCTGACAAACCCCCAGGAGACGAACCTCTTCGTCTCCTGGTGCTCTTCTCACCGAGAAGACCCCCGGAAATGCCCGATCATTGTCATGCTTTCCTTCCTGCAAGAGGAGTTGGAGTGAAGGCTGTCTCCCTCCACCCTGAAAGTTTATGTTTTTGCACATCACTATCGCCGCACATTATGACGCAGTTGAGGGTAAGTCCGTGGGAAAGCACAACCTGATCATCAGGTTCCTGAGAGGAGCAAGGAGACTAAATCCTCCTCGCCGTCCTCTCGTTCCCTCTTGGGACCTCTCAGTGGTTCTAACTGCCGTGCAGAGTGCTCCCTTTGACCCTTTGGCCTATTCTCACATGATACTGAGACCCCGGCCTGGATATGTGCCCAAGGTTCCCACCACTCCCGTCCGGGATCAGTTGGTGAACCTGCAAGAGCTGCCCCTGGAGGAGGCAAACCCAGCCTAGGCATTGCTCTGTCCAGTACGTGCTCTCCACACCTATGTAGACAAAATGCAGTGTTTCAGGACCTCAGACCAGCTCTTTGTCTTTTATGGTGGGAAGCTGAAGGGAAAGGCTCTCTCCAAGCAAAAGCTGTCTCACTGGATTGTGGACGCCATTGCTTTGGCATACCAGCAGCAAGGTCGACTGTGCCCACTTGGTGTGACTGCTCACTCCACACGGAGTGTGGCATCCTCTTGGGCTCTAGCGCATGGTGCCTCGCTAACAGACATCTGCAGAGCTGCAGGCTGGCCGACACCCAACACATTCGCCAGATTCTACAATCTCCGAGTGGAGCCAGTGTCCTCCCATGTACTCGCTTCAAGCCGCTCAGGTGTCTTTGCTTGCTCGCCAAACAGAGCTTGACGACGTAGATGTGACGAGAGCAACCCGTCTGTCTTCTAGTGGCTGTGGCATGAGAAATATGAATCATTCCCTTCTGAAACTTGCAGAGGCGGAGAGTGTGAATAGGAGCTGTCCATGAGCTAGGAGAAGGAGACAATTTTGCTAGGTATTCTGATTAATTATTTTGTCATTTTGCCTCCACGTTTCCCCAATTGTGCGCAAGCTTCTTCTCCTGTCCATACAATAATCTCTCTACTGTGCGACAGATAGTCGCGTGGGTATGACGCAATCGTTAGCCTCCTTTCGCTAAAACTGCTTCTAAGGGGCCATAACATAAGCTACAAGGTAATGGAGCATTTTATACAGTGTCATGTTTCTTTAGAGATAAATAAAGGACGAATGGGGTCTTCAAACGCCTCAGATGTAAAGTTATTCGCTGTCAATGTGACACCAAAATGAATGGGAGTCAATGGGAATGCTAACGCAAGTGAAGTTCTGCTACAAGATGGCAGCTCCCGCGAGGCTTCAACTTCCAGTCGATGGATTACCCCCTTGGTCATACCCCACCCGCTCTCAAGGTTGCTGAGTTGACACTCGGTTCAACTCCCCCCCATTCGGCCATTTTTGTAGTTTGATTAGAGATATACGATTATATAGCATCCCAGAACATCTTTATTCCCATGTTAACAAAATGTGAACAATGGAAGATTTGTCCATCAAGCCTTACATGTTCGAGTCAGAGCGAGCGCGTTGAAAAAGAAGACGACGAACCTGCAGAACAACGTCTTCATATGGACGTGTTGCAATTGTATGTAACTGTATTGTGTTATATGTGAAAGTCGATTATTTCTCGTCAAAACAAGCACACTAAAAAGATAAATGACTACAGTCTAATCTTACCACTAAAAATCTGTATTGATTTATGGATTTAAAAAGTGGATTTAGCATTTTTAGAGAAAAAAAAAATATTTACCCTTTAAGAGAAATTCTAATATTTTGAACTTTTTTAAACTAAACCATTGCTTCCAGCCAACTATCACATGTGGGTTTATGAGTTCACACTTGATGTAAACATGTTGTGGATAGAGGAGTCACTTCACTTTAAATGTTTTACAACATGCTTACATCACACTTCACAATATGCTGATGATTACTTCTAGCAAATGCATATACGACAGTTTGCCAGAAAATATATTATTCAGTTTGGGTGGAATATTCTTTTAAACATCCAGAACTCCAGCTAAACCAGTAAAAAAAAAAAAGCATACAACAGGGGACACAAAAATGCATGTTTACATTATTTATTATGATTCATACCAAGCCATCTTTTTTAAATCCCCTCTCATTGCCTGCAAAGATGGCATTGCAAACTCATGTACAATGCCATCTGTCACCTTAATGGGAGAATTTAATGCTACATTAATTACACAACAGAGACATAGCCAGCAGCCACCTTGTAGTGTTTTTTTCTCTCTTCATTGCGGTGGTTGAGATGTAACTACTTGCTGTCACATTAATTTGTCTCTACATCATTTCAATCCATAATACAATATGGACCTGCTATCTAATTATTTGTATGTCTAGTGTAGGTTGAGAATGATGTGAATTTGTTTTATCACTGTCAAGATGAAAGCTTGAAACGTATGCTATTCATGGATAAGAGCCTGCATTGGAAGGCTCGGTTTATAGTGTTTGCCAATTAGTAATGCTGGTTTTTAAAGAGCAGAAGGCAGCATCCCCAGTTGGGACTGAGGCAGGGAGGGGGGCTACTTAATCTGAAGTGTCTCAGTAAAAACTCAGCAGGTTCAGTACATATAAGGTCCCTGAGCTCACATCAAGTTCAAAATACAAAGCAGGCGTAATATAAATGAATTAATCAAGTCATTCATAAAATAACCCTACTAATTTGAAAGAAAAAAGAAAAAAAAATCTGGGTTACAGTGAGACACTTATTGAAAGTGAATGGGGCCACTCTGTAAAAGTTAAAACACTCACTGTTTTACCAAGCCAAAGACACAATATATGTCAACATGATTTTAGTTTGTGTGTTAAGTATCCAATTTTACTTTGTTATAAGGACTACGTAACACCCAAAACTCCAAGATGACAAATAAAATAATATACAAGTTTTAACATAAGTGCTTTTTAAAAAATAATTTACATGGCTCAGCAGCGCTATACAGTATGTTGCTAAGAACGTTTTTTCTTCGAGGAAGTTTTGCATTTGGTGAGCTAATAAAATATCGAAACTCAGTCAAATCAATATTTTGTGTACAGTTATTTGCCATTCAGTATAGCGGACTCGCTCTCTCTTGTTTCATATATAGAGCTTTGCGTCCTCGGGCGTTTATTCTGAGATAACAACCAGCTGGATGTACGTTATCCCTTACATAACATTCCTTCAAAAACTTTTTTTTCCAAAAACCCCATTTTGTAAGTGCATCACTGTAACCTTGATTTTTGTTTTTTAAAAAGAGATGGATGTTCATTCATTAATTTTCAACATTATGCTCAAAATGTTAAGTTTAAATTGTATTGAACCCAGACAAATTCCTTTAAAAACAAGCTTTAAAGCAGCAGTGCCGGTGCGAGCCGATGCTGCTGCATCAATGTTGTGTTTGTCTAAGGGGAGTTTGTTCTCTCTGATGGCAGCCATATTTATATTCTGCTCACAGAGCACTGATCATCTGCCACCATCTGCATAGTTTTACTGCCTGTGATCAGTACGCAACTACAACAGCCTGTCAGCAGGCTTTACAATGCTGTTACAGATCCACAGTGCCACATCAAGCAGCCCTCTCCTATCATAAATGCCATCTCTTCACAACACACAGCTCTTTCTCTTCCCTCATCTCCTGTCTCTACCCCCCTGCTCTCTCTCTGCTCTGTGTCTGACTGAATGAGGAGTGTTTCAGTTTTGTACGCACCCTGAACAGCCCCAGGCCAAAATCTGACCACAGCTTTGCAGCACATTATGCCCCAACCGTCACATAAAGTTAAGCTGTCTCTCTGCTGTGCATTTAATAACTTTAGTGTTGCTCTCGAGAGTTTGCAAAAGTGTATGAGAGTGATATCTATCGCTTACCGAGAGCATTTGAAGAATTATTGTTTCATTCTTTACAGTAGGTCTCCCAAAGAGTAAATCATTTCTCATGAATACTACACAGCATCTTCCTTCTAGCCCTGAAACAAAAACACACAAGCCCGAACAACATTTACCTTTAAAACCCGACTGAAACCGGTACCCTTGTCTCCAAGTTGAAGAAAAAGCAGAGACAAAGTGTGCTTTTAAACGTTGTCAGTTTTTGAACTTCTATCCCTAGCCATTCTTCCTACACAATCGAAATCCCTTGTGACGAGTTTAGCATATTGTTTGTGAATAACATCCGTCTGGGTTGGTGGGGAGTACCTGGCATTGCCCCTTTGGCTGTGTAAAACATCTTCTCGCTGCATTCTGTCTTGCTCGCGGTTATCTCCGTCTATTCTTTAAGGAATTTATTCTGCATTACAACAGCCTCTGTGACAAGCCTAGAGATGTTACAGAAAGAGAGAGAGCGAGAGAGAGAGATCCTTAGGGAGGGCTTATTGATTTGTGAAATGCATTCTAAAGGGTCCCTGGCCCGTTTTACTGTGGGGCAGTTGGGTTTAACAAGGACTTTGAACTCCTCATAAGTAGGAACCGACTCTGAAGAGGCTCTGAACGGCACAGAGCATTAGAGTAGTCTAGAGGATACCAGGGGTCTTTTCCACACGCCATGCTAACGGAAGAAGCCACTTACAGGGGCTTCCTCGGGCCTCGGCTCTAATGGGAGCAGAGGATGTTGGGTGAAAAATGCACAGCCCAATCATGCATGCAAAAAACATGAGTGCCAATGGGGTATTCTGATTACAAAACAACACGGGTAGAGTAGAAAAGAGGGGGGTGAAGGAGTCACGGTTAATAATATCATGAAGGCAGAAGGAAGAGGAAGAATCTGCTTATAGGTATGGGGCTAATTAACAGAGTTTTGTCTGCGCAAGGAATCCAGGGCAGAAAATAATGCTCTGATTCAATATTCCCAAAAGATTGTCTTCAAAGCTAAAACAGGGGCTATTAAACGCATCAGAAATGATAATAATAATGCAAGCTCGTGCGACACTGCCGGCGCTTTCCGGCTCTTTCGGAGGGAGGACCTGCTGTGTTTTATCCCTGCCTGTGAGACATGGAGGAGAAAGTGCCTCTAAAACACATCAACCTGATTACACGCTCTCCCATGGTTCATGATATGATAATAAGGATGCTGATGATGCAAACACCATTATTGCAAATTACACCAGAAACAAGGCATGAAAACGATGCACAGAGGCGTTAAAACGTTGCTCACTTCTCAATTTCTCGACAAAGTGCCGTTAAAGGATGTTTTGTGCATTCTTTCTTGCAGTCTAATTGCAGTCAGCATACATTCCCAGCTCTGTGATTTTCGCTGTGGGCCCCATAATAACAAATAAATGAAACTATCTGACAGTTTGCTAATGACTTGTTATTGAAGTTAGGACATGCGTTACATTGTAATTTAGGTCCATTCACAGTTTTTGCTTTGCTCTCTTGCTCTCTCTCCCTCTCCTTCTCTCGATCTATCCTTTAACACGTATGTATTGCACACCACAGCACCCTTGGCACAACAGAGAGGATAGATTAAAAGGAATAAGACTTCTTTTCACAAGCCATCTCTGGATTCAAGAAACACAACTAATTAAACTTCTTGACGAATGCTCTGTCAGTGTGTGACAGAACACCGCAGGACACCTGCTTGTGTTGATGAGGTGATTTACAACGACGGTCAAGTTTAAAGAACACATTCAGTTGACCTGGACACCATGACAGGCAGATTCGTCTTAACAATTGCACTCACAGCATCCCCACCCCTGTTTACTTTCCATTTATCAGAAGTCCAGATGAGACTCGCCTCATCTATATGGGGTTTTCATTGGATGGAAACCAACTTTTCTATGCTAAAGTGTCTTAAATTACACGTGTTCCCTCTATTAAAAGTGTCATGTTATTCCTGTTAATTAACTCTGTACTGTTTATTACAGTGTAATTACTCCTGCAGTGGCAAAAAAATAAAATGCACAATTAATACCTGCTTTATTTTGTGAAGGAAGATATTATGAAGCAATAATGCTTGAAGCTGTAAGTGGATAGATTTTCCTTTTGTTTATTTTGCACCAAGTGAATGTGTATTGTGTTGGACTCTTTCTCTTATTGGTATTGACCTGCCACTCTCTCCTGGACATCAACCCTCCTCCCAAACAAAAGGGGAGCTGTAAGATCTGTTCCCCTCTCTGCCGGCAAGGAGGATCATGCCTTGCGCTATTTTTCTCACTCTCTCTCTCTCTCTCTCTCTCTCTCTCTCTCTCTCTCTCTCTTCCTCTGTCTTTTCACCCTCCTTCCAACTGTCTGCTCACATTTCATTAAGTCAGAAGGAAACAGCACTGGAAGCCATTGCTGGGGATCCAGTCCTATTAGGCGCCTATTATCATCCCAAATCAGTCACGTTTTAGCATTTAAGTGCCGAAAGTTCACGCCAGATTTTTCAGAACTGTGCCCTGAGGTATGGAGGGTGCATCAAACAGGAAAATAAAAAGTGTTCGTCTCAATTCCCTCCTCACAGCCTCTGTTAAAAAACACTTTTTTTTCTCTCTTTGATTCTCTACCAAACCAAGTTACATGCTTGCAAAATTGCAGCGGATTTCACAGGGCTGAAGTCAAGGGGTGATGGAATGCTTGCTGAAAGAGCCTGGCACAAGTAATGAGTGTTCATGATGCTAACAAAGTAAATAAAATGCTCTGTTACAAATACTTAACTCAGTGACTTTCCTTAAACTGCTCTCAATTTCCTCAAGTCTTACTTTCCTTTTTCAACAGACAACAATGGACATTTCTTAAAATTGAATATAAAATTAGAACAAAATCTAAATTTTGTGAAATGAACCAAATTTCAGCCAAATTTCTACCTACTATCATCAAAAGTGGTTGTTAAGAATGTGATGAGCTGAATTTTTGTGCCATCTAGTGGATTGAAGGATAAAAAAATAAAGATAATTAAATAGCCTACGCCAAAATAGCATTCTACGGCATTCTATGGCATTATGATTATGAAATTTATTCGCACATTGCAACGGTCATGATATGACGTCATGCTCTGCAGTGTCTTTTTTTATAAACATGAATTCTACACATAATAATACACTCAAAATTCTTTTAATTCAGCCAAAAGGTCATGCCGTGACGTGTCAATCTTCTACTGGTCACACATTTGTGAATCTCCTGTCTGTGTGACACACAGACACACTTGTGTGCACAGAAAGCTGCTTCAGACAGCGCTTGAACAGACAAAAACACACAAGATTATGCCAAAATGCCAGTTTTTTTCAGAGGTGTGAGATTGTGTGTGTCAGATTCGCATCATGTGGATCAGCCTAATAAACCTGTTTGTCATTGAGGATAATCAAAGACCAAAAGAAAAAGAGAAAATCCCTTTTGTAGCTATTTCATTCAAAATTTAAAGCTGTTTACAAGGTTACATGGGTCCAAAACAACAAAAGCAATAACTTGTTTGTGCTTTTTGACAGGGCAAATAAACATCTGAACTTCTCTGATTGGCCAACTAGAATAATCTGAGCCCTGATGTATTGAAGGGCACAGGAAAATGTGACAGTTATTATAATGGGTTTATGTAAAGATTGTTTTAAGTTCACTTCAATAATATAAGTCCCCTGTCAAAAATTTGATCTCTTAAAACTCTTCTTTCATTACCAAAATGGCTTACATAAAGTATTTGTTTTACAGGAAAAAAAAGTCATGCTTTAAATTAACTTGAATGTAACTCCATTTAGTGTACCCGGAACCATGAATATGCTTAATAGCCCCGCCTCCACTCACTCACATGAGCCCTGAGATTCACTCACCAACTTACTGAGGTAAACGCTGCAAAATTGTATTGCTCTTTAAAACATCAGAGACATGGCGGTAATATATGATTCATCTTTTGCTTGGCTATATTCTCAAACAACTAATGTTGCTAATATTGAAATATACCTGTATAACTTGGCTTCTCTTGACTCGCCCTCCTTCAGAGCATAGTTAATGATTTGCTAAAGCCTACTGGCACGCTGACACGATTGGTTACGAGGTAGTTCTCTTAAAAAGGGTTCTCTCGTATTGCACAAGTTGCTTACGCTACGGGTAAAGTCATCTTTTCTCAAGATCTGAAGGCAAAAAAATTATCCTGAATTTTGTATATATTGTCAACGCAGTGCAGCAGACCATAGCAGACTGAGTATGTGTGCTCATTGGCTGTCCAGCGGCAAATGCATCAGCCTATCGGTGAGCCCAACGTGACGTCACGCCAAGTGAGGGCGGTTCGCGCCCTCTACGTGTCACAGCCTGCCAAGTGGTAGTGGCCAACGTATATAAAAGAGGGGTTCAACAGGCTGAACTCTGATTTTCATCTCTTCAGCAAAGCTCACCGCATCGCTGGATCTTGAGAAGCTGCCGACACACACTCTTGTATATAGAGCTAGTAAGTCCCGCCCCTTCCGCTAACCCCGCTGGACCTCTAGGTTGAAAAATCATCAATGCAAGTGAATGAGAGAAAATAATTATTTTCTAATCCCATTTGAATTTTGCAATGAATGTGAACATAAGTTGTCTGTGAATTTTTTATATAATTTTTCGTGTAAAGAATAATACTATTTAGCGGGTAGAATTTTCATACGGTTAGACTTTGTGTGAGAGCACTTTGTGGACTACAACTCTTCACTGCTTTCGACGTGTTTGATATACGTCACCACCACTAGCACACGGATCCCGCTAAACATGCATGTGTCTTCACCGCATTCTTTCAGGGAGAGGACAAACTTGAGCGTGGTGAAAACCGTGATTTGTGGAGGGGAAATGTGTGTTATGCGGTGACGTCACACATGCCATGTGTAGTCTTTCTCGTTATGTCTATTCCACAACTGCTAGCCAAAGAATCATACAATATACTGTCAAACTTGCTACATGAGAAATTATATAAAAAAAATTCACAGACAACATATATTCACATTCATGGCACAATGCAAACGGGATCAGAAAATACTTATTTTCTCTCATTCACTTGCAATGACGCTTTTTCAACCTACTGGGCCACGAGAACATCGCCCAGGACAGACTGTCCAGGGACAATATTGTCCTTACAGCCACAAACGGTCCAGTCACTATGGTGCCTTTTTGGCAGAATAGAGGTCGACCTATTCGTGTCGAAAGACAACGCTCATTGCCCAAAGTTCTTTTCAAAGAACGAGGATGCGTTGGCCCAAACCTGGCCCAGCTGCCCGCTGTACGCTTTTCCCCCGATCTCACTGGTAATCACAAGGATTAGGGAAATGGGCCACTCAGTCTTTCTCATAGCCCTGTGATGGGAAAACCAAACCTGGTTCCCAGAACTGGTGGGGCTGTCACACATAGCCCCATGCCCAATCCCGGTGAGGAGAGATCTCCTCTTTCAGGCTGGTGGAACGGTGTGGCATCCCCATCCAGAGTGTTGGTCTCTGCATGAATGGATAATCAACAGATACCTGTTGCATTCCCAGAAGGGGTCATGAACAAGAATCTCACAGTCTAGAGCTCCTTCTACAAAACGGCTCTGTGCAACTAAATGGTCAGTGTTCTCCGAATGGTGCACTGGTTAAGGCCTGGACCCATGCACTGGTGAGGTGCCATGGGTTATTTCCTTCCTCCAAGAGCTGTTGGACAAGGGCAGGTCCCCTTTCACGCTCAAAGTATACGTTGTGGCTATTCGAAAGTGAGGGCAATGGTAACCTCTGTGCCCAGTCAGAGTCTTGCAGGTGAGACTTTTGTCAGTCTAAAAGGATGTGTGTGTTCTGCCTCGAGGTGAGCCTCGCCGCATGTAGTCGGCTGAGTTCGTCCGCGTTTCCTTGTGACGCGTCAGTATGCATGTGCAGGCCCGTGTTGCTGGCCAACTATTTCCCTAAAACAGCTGCGCAAAACAATTTTTTTCGCTTTACATAACCCAGAAAAACTTTGCTCTGTTGTGTGCTTGTGAACTGTGTTGGGTAAAGAAACATTGCTGGACGCCTTTACTCTAAGTCTATGTCTACATGTGTTGATGCCCTGTGCTCATATCAAGTGTCTTTTACATTGGCCCGCGTTACTGGCCGCCGTTGTTTTGCATATCTGTTCCAAGGGTCTCCCCGGTTTTCATGCAGCGGATGCTTGGCGCGCACAGCGTTGACAATGGGTTCCCATGGCGCAACTTAGGCAATACGAGAGAATCTCCCATAAGAGAATGCACTTGGTTACCTAATGTAACATCGGTTCTCTCTAGAAGAGGGAACGAGTATTGCGTAACCTGTCTTGCTTGTGCCACAAGCTTATTCTCTTAAGTCAATGAAAACCAGAGTTCAACCTGTTGACCCCCTCTTTTATATACTTTGGCCACTCCCACTTGGTGGGCTGTGACACATGAAGGGTGCAAAGTGCCCTCACTGGGCATGACGTCATGCTGGGCTCACCGATAATCTACTGCATTTGCCGCAAGACAGCCAATGAGCACACTTACTCAGTCTGCAATGGTCTGCTGTCTTCTGCACTGCGTTGACAATAAATACAAAATTAAGGATCAGTTTTTGGCTTCAGATGTCAAGAAAAGATGACTTTAACTGTAGCATAAGCAACTTACGCATTACTCGTTCCCTCTTCTAGAAAGAACCAAGGTTACATTAGGTAACCAAGTACATTTTAAACCTCGTTTTTGAGACTGTGTTTAGATCACTGCAGTTTTAATACTCAGCAATGGTGTTGACTTGTGAATTTACACATGGTTTGTCTTGTTGTCCACACATGAACATAAACAACATTAAAAACATGATTTTCACCACAGGAGGACTTTAAAAAGGACTTTTTTAAAAGTCTAATACATGTTAAAATTAATAGCTTTTACTGAAATAATGAATGGCTATAATGGTTAAAATTGAGGGGGGGGGGGGGGGCATCAGTAGCAATATTGGTATCTGTGATACTGGCCTCTTTCATAAGAAGACGCCATCAAACAAATATTAACAATATAGGCTATTGCCTTTATGGTGTTTCTACACAGCAAATTTGAAAGTGTTAAATTAACACACACGGTGTTAAAATTAACACTTTTTCGGAGTTTATATAGGTCCACACTAAATAGAGTTAAACTTACACTTTAAATAGTGTTACATTTTTTACACTTGCTTAGTGTAAAAAAAAACACTGTTAGTGTTCACCGTTAACACCATTAGTGTCCCCCCCCTCATTTACACTAAGTTAGTGTTGAAATAACACTAGGTGTGTCAATATCTTAACACCAAGAGATTTATTTCAGCACTGATATAGTTTTCATACAAAACCCTGATTAAGGTAATTGTGTAATCAGTATTTGACTAAAAAAAATGTCTATGTGCATTCAGTTAAATCAGTCAACACACTGTATCAGTTTGAAATTTTATTTAACAGATGCAGCAATTACACCAGCACAAACAACATTCGCCATCAACATTCACTATTATCTACCCAAAACACTGCAGATCAAAAGGCAAGTTTAACTTCAAGCTGTTGGCTTTTTACAAGTTCAACCAACTCACAGTCTCTGTACTTTAAATGCATGATAATGTTCTGAATAATGTTCTGTGAAAAGTTTGTCGACAATAAAATACAGACTCTCGGAGACTCACTGTGGCCTGTATGAAGGTGAAGAAGTTGACCAGGGCTTCCTCTTAGGACAAGTTGAAGACATAGTGAACAAAGTTCAAAGGCACTTAAGGAGCTGGTTCCAGAACAAGGGGTAAGGCACTTGTCTACAGCGACGTAAAAGTGGTCAATCCTGCCCTTGATCCTTCCTGATCCCAGAAGAAATGCCTGGTGGTCCTCCCTCCCACTGAGAAGGCCTTCAATACTGGTGCAAGGCTGAAAAAATAAATAAAAATAGATTAAACATACAGGGAAAAAACATATTACAAGTTAAATGATTAATGCATTAAACTTTGTGCTGGTAACTTGCTCAAATTCAAATGAACCAAAAAAACAAAACAAAAAAAAACTAAACTATGACACACCGCAACACAATTTGTGCCTGACAAAACCAGTTGGTATCATGCTTTGTGTATTACAAATAGAAGTAAAAGATAACCATTAAAAGGAATCCCCACCTCCCACCACCACCAGAAAAATAAACAAAAACATTTGCTGAAAATTCTGTCATTACACACACACTCAGGTTTTTCCAAACCTGTATTAATTTGTATTGCTGGACAAAAAGAAAAATGTTTTGAAGAATGTAAACAGGCTGCTTTCTTCAAAATATCTTCCTTTGTGCTTAGCAGTACAAAGAAATATATACAGGTTTGGAACAACCTGAGGGTGAAACTTTTGGGTGAACTATCTTGTCAGGTCAGAGACAAAATGTGCAGAGGGTTCAGTCCAAAGGACCTGAAAGAAAACCACTGCATTTTAGGGGTTTAAAACCCAACTCTTAATTGAAATGTTCAAGACTTACAACGGTATTGTAAGTCTTACCTTATGGAAATGCACAAGTCTGTCAACAGCCTCTGTTGGAAGGTCTTCTTCCTCAGAGGAGGCAGGAGATGCAACAGCAGCAGAACAGATGACATGTCACTGTCCCAATCTGAATAAGTAGATGTTAAGGGATTGGTGGGCAATTTAAGAAAAGAAAAAAAGAAAGACTTAGTGCTCACAACAAGAAACCAGAGCAAATATGAAATTATGAATTCTTCACAAATCATACCAACCGTTTTCAGATTCTTGTCCACCTGCTGCATTGAGAAGACGTCGCATTTCTGCTGTTGAAGTAAGAGACTTGGCTTCGTTGATGATATTTTGCTTGAATGCCGTCTCCCACCTCTTAGGAAACATGATGGATGTTTCAGCATTGAACAGCATAGCAAAGTCCTGGTTAATCAAATGACAAAGCATATTACAGGATTGCTAAAATGTTAAAGTTTTAGTTGTCTGGTATTATTCAAGCACTTCCTCACCAACAGATTTTTTTTTTCCAGTGAAGACTAAAATGGTGAAAGAATAAGGACAAGTTAACCATAAGAAAAAAAAACATACGTACCCGTTCAGAATTTTCGGTGTCTGTGCTAAGTGTTGCTGACCAGATTGCTGTTTGATTTTGCACTGCTCTCTCGGTCGTCTTCATGGTCAGTTGACGAGAGTGAAAGAGTATCAGTGCATGTGCTGGGGTTGAGGATCTTGTGGGTGAAAACTCTTGACAGGGAAAAGCAAAACAGAATTTTAATGTTTTCTCTAAAGGTATTCAATCAAAAAGGCTTCGTCAAAATGTTATTTACTTCTGAAGCATGAATTTAGCCTAATGATTCAGAAAGCTTTTGGATTTCAAAAAATGTATTTAATTTTTGTTCTGAAGATGAAAAAATGTTTCAGAGGTTTGGAATGATATGAGGGTGAGTAATTAATGACATTAATTTTGGGTGAACCAACCCTTTAAAAATAAAAATAAGGATACATCCTTGTAAATTCTTATTCTGCTATATGTAGATCCAGTTGACACTTAACCACCAGATCCTTTTGTCCACCTTTTCATCACTGGATTTCAAACTTCAATTCCCCATTTCAGATATTAATTACAAACAAATCTGTAACAATATTCAATAAACTGATAAGAGAGCACTTAATTGTATATAGCTAATGTTGTAGCCTGGACTATTTTAGACAATGTTTGCATTATTAGCACGTCATTGCCATCTCATGATGAATCTCTTTTTTTATTAGTGTCTGCTGAAGGTAAATGTGTTTCTGACTCAATTACATTTGTCCCCGGGATTACATCGGAGTCCTTAAAAGTATGTCTCAAGTGTTATTATAGACTTACCATCAGACAAACCAGCAGTAATATTTTCTTCAGAACATCTTACAGTTAGGCATAAATATGGACTGACTTCGATCAGTTCATGGAGGATGTCCTCTTCCACATTGGTGTCAGTGTCAAAGACTTGAAGAGCTGCTTTTGTTGCCAAACCAAATTTGCTTTTAACTATAACATGACAAAAAAAAATATATATATATACACAGGTTTCATTAGTTAACACGGACTAAGAAATAATAATTTTACAGCATTTGTTAATAATCAATTTTTGAAAACCTAAAAATCAAAAGTTGTACTATGAACTAAAATTAACAAAACAAGCAGTTCTACTTTTATTAACTAATCCTAAAGTTAGTTATAGCACATTTATGCTAACAAGGAGACCTTATTGTAACATGTTAACATGCACAAGTCATATAGCAATATTGTATAAGTCTTAAGTCATATAGCAATATTGTATAAGTCTTAAGTCATATAGCAATATTGTTTATGACTCAAGTAAATTTCTAAGTAGCACAAGCTTCTTCACTTACCTTCATTTAGAAAATCTTGAAACGTACGATCGGGGAGCAATTTCACAAATTTACACCTTGCCTGATACTGAACTTTAGCCAGCATGATGAAAGCTGTTGGTCAAGAAAAATGCAGATTATGAAGTTAATAATATAAAAGAAGTTCATACGAGCTGCTGTTGTAAGAAGATCCATTTGTTAACCCACAAAGTGAAGTTGCAGCAAATATGTATACTTTCATGTAATGTAACATTGACAGCAGATGAAGCGCGCGTCAAAAGCGCGCGTCAAAAACGCGTGTCAAATGAGCAAACAGTTCATATAGAGTACACCGGCAGAAAGTTAGGCAAAACGCTTAGTTATCTGATAGCTTATCTCCGTTGCCTTTTAACTTGTAGATCAGAGTAAACGCTGTAACGTATACTCGAAAATACCAGACAACCGAAGCGGCGCGTTCAAGGTTCACGTAAAAAAAATAAAAATAAACAATAGATTCGCACCGTTACTGCAGCATACTTTAACAGTCAGAGATTATTTGTGGGACAAGTCTACTAAAATATTGGACATAAAAATGCATTCACAATGCCTTATTTTGGCTAAGCAAAAAACGAGCCCCAAGGGGTTATTTGCAGTGTTATTTGCAGTGAACGTTAAACAAAATCAAAGAAAGTATGCCGTTATGTATCCCAGATTCTAAAACATAAGGTTAAAACTACTAACTACCATAAACTATGCAAGTCTTACCTCAAATTGCCAGCGAACTAAGAAAACGTCCTCGAGGTCGGATCGGTGGTCTCTCGTGTTCTAAAAGGAAATCATGTTAGCACTCAGGAAATGCTGAGAAATGTACTAATATTATTCTAAATGGTAATAAATGTAAACTAAACATGAAAATTAGTTAAAAAATCAAGTAGTTAAAACATATTATACCTGTTTCAATATTCCTCTCCTCGTGGTCGTCCGCCATTAATCAAAAAGGAAGTAAGTGCAAGAACCGGAAATCGGATCAACTCATCACCAGTGTCAATTATGTCAACTCGCTGTAATTACGCTGACTCCGACCACTGAGTTACTCTGCAAGTGTTGATGCCATTCAAATTAACACCAGAATCAACACTTTTTAACTCTGATAATTTAACACCGTAAAAACAACTCTAAACTACACTGGATATTTTGCTGTGTACATTTGGGGACTAAATGGGAAATTATTACAATATAAAAATAAATTACAAGCTTTATTGTTAGGTGCAATTACACCTAATTACAGAACAAATTGTGATTAATTTGATAATTGTTCTAATCGATTGAGATCGCTAATTTGACAGCACTTAAATGTATATTAAATGTGATTGAATTTTGTCAAATAAAAATAACATTGAATAGATAAACTTTTAATACAGAACAACATAATTCTTTTAATCCAAATTCATGCTGTGTATGCGGTCACAAACATATTTACAGACTTTCATGTATGATGTCTTTCTCGAAATACGTACAGTAATAGGCCTAGTACCCTCAATAATACAGGTGAAGATATGAAAAATGAAATCTAAGATAAGCCATCCCAACTGTAAGTCTACATGTCTGTAGTAGGTCTGAATCGAACAAATGAAACATGACAGTAAGTTAGACATGCTGAATGTGACATAAACACAACCATTTTCAAGCTTGAAAACCAACATACATGAACACATGCCACACTCAATCTCCAGAAAACACACATGCATCCACATGCTACAAACCCTGCGCTCGTATTCATACACAAACGCTCACACTCTCACTCTCACACATATATAATTGAGATTTTTCACACAAGGACACGGAGAGCCTGAAGCCAATGCTTAATTGCACCAGCTATCATTAGAGGGGAAAATCAACAATTTTAAAAATACACCAAGCACCTTTCATCTTCTCCCCTCTCTAATCGCACCAGTAAGAGGCATGGAGAAGAGGAGCTTGATGTAGTCAAACTATCTAAACAGCGCCGGCGGGTGCTGGCGCAATCAGCCGCTCTGAAGTCGATACTACAGGACGTGTCCGTGTGATGTGCGGCCTGTTCTCTCACTGTCAGGGCTCCGCTGGGAAATGTGATGTGACCTGTATCTCGTATTGGGCACATTTCCCCCCTGGTGAATACAGCTCTAAACGGAACCCAGATTCAGAGGGTTAGCTACACTGCTCAGCCAGCACTGCCACACGATTTGTTTGTTTGTTAACTGTAATTTGATGTAGTTTTCATCTGCTGTGCTCCTCCCCCAACAAATATTCATGTCAAGGAGAAAGAGAGAGAGAGAGAGAGAGCATTTTCTTCTTGTCTTCCTCTGACTGAAAGGCTGCCTTCGCTCCCCCTGAGGGAAATAGGATAATGAGGATCTGTATGCCTCCGTTCTGTCTCATTTCAATTGGAAATGCCGCACACATTCTAGCAGTCACACACCCTACACTTTGGGTCGGTGATGGCCGTATTATCGTCCCTCGTTTCTTGTCTGACAGTCTATCATGTCCAAGCTCGCGCGCACACACACACACACACACACACACACACAACTCACTTTTTTATACACTTTTTTCAAACAAACTGAACATTACCAATACGTTCTTTAGCATTCCAGCGTGCGTTCTTTGCTATTCTTTCTTTATATTTCTTTGTGTGTATTTGTTAGCTTCTTATATTTGGGGACTATTTAAGTTATCTTGTAAAGTTTAGACTTTAAACTACTTTTCATGATTTATACACTAGCTTAAACACAAATTAAATGAAACACTGAAATGAAGCTTCGGTTAATGAAATTCTTTCTTTGCATTGAGAACAACTCTTGAATGAATAGATACATAACTTATTTTATCAAAGTTTTTTCATACTAAAATATGCTTAAAAAAAAGGAAACAGAAATGTGACGTTAAAAATCACTGCTGAAATAACTAATATGACAAGGAACATGTATTGTTCATCTGGACATATTCTGTTGACTTCGGTGATAATTCATCAATTTATAACTGGAACTAAAAGATATAACACATAATGGACTACTTATATATTGTGTTGTGTAAATACTTTAGCTTAGCAACTAGCAGTGATGGCAGAGACGAACTCTGTGGTCATCTAGTACGTTACAGTAAAGGTCAAAGGTCTAGTGATATTTGTGATGGCACGGTGCAGCGAGATGCCAATTTAAATCCAGCAGTCCCCACCTATTATCCTTAATATTGACAAATGCATAAATGTGGTGTCAAGTGCTCATGGTTATCTGCTTGCCTTTCTCTGTGATGCCAGCCCCCCTTGAGTAAACGGCAGATAAACATATTCTCTTCAAACAATCCCAATGACAGCCAAATAGCCTGCTTGTCGCTTGTAAAAAACCCTCTAATGATGCGTGTCGAGGGAGCGGCCTGCCTCCTTGTAGGAGACGAGTCCCTCGTGTATGAGGACGAGGGGGGTGGGGTAATAACAATCCCTAAAATATTCCTAAACTCAAATGTCCCACAATTCACAGGCTGGAAAAAAAAAAAATCCTTCTCACCAAGCCTTTTCAAGATCTAGCACTTTTTAAAAATGTCTTGCATCTTATTTCCATTTTCCTCTGCTTCCGTTTGTCGCGCTTCCCTTCGCATGCAGAGTCAACATCCATTAGGCTTACCATTAAAGTGTAACTTCTATAATTTCGTCCCAGCCATAGCAGAGAGTGGGATTTTAATCATAGACAATTGGACATGATGGGTACATGCGCATCAGAGTAGAGGCCTTCCTGTTTGAACTTAGTCTCTGCTCGAGATTTGTCTCAAGTGAGTTCTGGCTTCTGCTTAGTGCTCCACTTTTCATAATTAGAGCTGAAACGTTGACGAGACTCTCAGAGAAGCAAGCCGTTATTTTCGAAGCACAAGTCCTGATACATTTTCCCCGAGGAGGGGGTGAGAGGTAATACGCAAATTCATATACATGTTATTTTTATTCATTTTCGCTAATGTGATGCTGTGTTAAACATCACACTACTTCCCTCACCATCAGCACAATCAGAGCGCTCTACTCCACCAATTAATGGTGAGAGGAAACGCAAGGGTCCGCTAAGCTAGCTTTTATCATCATATCATCAAAATCATGTTAACAGATTTTTGGTAATGAAGTGGCTGATGACACTCAAATGAATCCTGCCATCAAAATGCTGCCCGGATCTGTTGAATGAGACAGTTGCAATTAACAAGAACTGGTGGCACCATTTAAACTTTTTTTTTTTTTTTTTTAATATATATATCCATGCAATTGATCCATTTAAGAAAAGTGCTAGTTTTGAAATGTGTATATATATATATATATATATATATATATATATTATTTTTTTTTTTAGAGATCTCATCTCTGTGTGCATGCAGTAATGTTCTTGGGTGAATTCTGATACAGTTAAAATCTCAATTTTCTAGGCAATATCTAAAGAGCTGCTGAAGCAGCCAATGAGAGAGGAATAAGCCCGCGTGTCTTAATGACGAGACAGACAGAGCGCTAACGGCTCTTGATTAGCTCCGTTTATCTCTAATTAATTACCTTTACCTAATTAGACACCCTGTTTTGGCTAGACACGGAGTCAAGTAGACTAGATTATTAGCGTGCTCATTGGGCCTTTACAAAAGGCAGAAATTAATGTAACGCTGGGAAAGAATCCTCTACTTTAATTGTGCAGGTGTTGCCTTATGGCGCCGCTTTATCATCCGCTGGCTCCCTTGGATTATTAGTGGGGTTTTGTACAGGGGGACTATTCTGTGAAATTCACCTTGGCAACGGCTCATTAGTTTGGCTTGTTATTGTATTATTTATTACATTTGGCCTTCCCCCTATTACACACGTTGATTCATAGCTCCTTCCCTACACACACACACACACACACACACATACTGTGTGTGTCTATCTCTCCCCTGTTCGGTGGTTTTATGGCATGGCTGGCTGAGGTGACTAAATATGACCCTGGAAATACTTAGAAATACGTAGTTTTACTGCTGAAAAAGATTATTGGTTTCCAAGACATGAATAATGACCACTTGTCAAATTATCACTAAATTAAAATCTTAATTTACTGTAAATCTTAACTAAAGAAATATGCCATAAAAAAGCCGTGGTAAATTCACTGTAACATACAGTCTCCCGAGGCGTATTGCTCTTTAAAACTACAGATGAAAGACACTCTTGTTAAATAAATAATTGCATTTATTAGTAGTAGTAGTATTAGTAGTCATAATAGTGTAGTAGGAGTAGTAGGAGTAATATAATAAACTCTATAATAAAGTATATAAAAAAACTAAATGCAGATCGTTTACAGTTGCAACATATCACCTTTTATTTATTACTAACTATTATTAATATGGTAATTAAGATAAATGTTTGGTTTAAAGTTGTTTTTGTTTTGTTTTTTCTGTGTTTTCACTTTGAATACAGCTCATCCAATCAAATTTTAGAGTTGGAAGATAAATATTTTCTGTATGTTCTGTTCAATCAATTTTTAATTATAGGATATAGAAACTGATCCTCAAAAGCTTACCATAATACAGAAAATTAAACCAGTAACCCCGAGCAAAGTTCCTGTTCCTGTCAAAGATGCTGTTTTAACTTATAATTCTAACAAGCTCTATATAAGTTACCCATCACCCTCCATCACATGAATATCATTACAACAGAATGTGCATATATAAAGCGTGTAGTGCACATGTAAAATTGATCACAGGCATTATGCATGGAAACAGGCATATAAAGTCAAAGACACCTTCCACGACCAGCACTTGACATCAAATGAGGGAGTTGTTGAAGCATTACAGGTCTGCATGGAACGATGAATATTTCAACAGGGAATTAACAATTAACATGGTCCTCTTACTTTCACGGGCTAAATAACAAGTAGTTTTGTATTGGAAAATGAGACCTTGAAGGATGGAAACATGCAAGGAGGTGAAATAGTGATTTAATTCATTTCCACGTCTGGTGTAGTCAGATAATGTTTAGTCAGACTAAATCATTGCAGGACATCTTAGATAACCACAGGCCCTGGACATGTAAAATACTGAATTTGATTGTGCCTATTAAAGCCAAGGAGCTTCTGAAAGATTTGCCAATAATTCTGAATTCAATGATTGTCTGTGTATTATTTTGAATACTTCTGTCCCATCATCTGTTTATTATGTTCTTTCGTTTGGTTATTTCACTCTAATTTTAATGTTTAGGTCGAGTTAACATTAACATTTGGTGGTTTAGTTCACCAAAATATGAAAATTCTGTCACAAACCTGAAACACTGAATGTCTGTGGAACACGAAATATAATATTTGGACAAATTTTTTATTTTTATTTTTTTTACAGTGAAAGTCAATAGGATCAATTTTGTGTTACATTGTCTAGAATTTTACTCACAATACTGGACCTAAATATTAAAATCAGAAAGAACAAAACAAAGAACATATGATGGGGAAAGAAATGCACTAGTCAAAATAATAGACAGAAAATGGTGAAATAATCCAAAAAAATTCGGTGTAAATACATCACAGACTTGGCCTGACAGGTCATTCCACTGGAAGGCAAAGACATGCCATGACATGAAAAACGTTAGCCTTTTGAAAATGGCTATTGATTGTAAATGTCACTGTATAAACCTTGCGCAGGCTGACAGCTTACTGTGAGATGACTTAGAAAATGTATGAGCAGAAAAATATCACTACAACCATCATTTCCGATGGCCAAGGGGACAGAAGCGGGGGAAAGGAAGAGTTTAAAGGATAAAAATAAGATGCACCTGTGACAAAGATGCATCGACTTGCGTCATGCACAAAGAAAGATGCCCTTGACCAGAGCTAGTGCAGGCTGAAGGTAAAACGCTGCCATAGTTTTTCAGCTTTGATTGCCAGGGCTTCTTCGCCCATCAAACTACGACTCATCACCAGCTGTTTTCTCTTTTCTCCTGGTAAAGCAAAGCTGACAGTTTCAGAAAGAGGCTGACACACAGAAGGTTCAGGGTGAGGGTCTGTCACACACAGGACAAGGAACTTCTGATTAATTCTATAATAAGAGCATGAAAAAAACATATACCATAGGTATTATAAAAGTAGAGACTTTTGTAACATTTTTATACAGCATAGATCAAATAGCGTGACATTATTTTAGCCATTTTTATTATAGCTTTTAAATGAAGAGTTCAGATGCAAAAGCCTCTAAATGCCATTTGAAATTTTCTTCTTTAATGATGATTTTTATCAAACTTGTATATTTAAGTTCAGTAATTTTACTTAAATAACAATTAATAGGTAATTGTCATTGCCATTTAAGTGAAATCACTGAACTAAAATATACAAGCTTGATAAAAATTATCATTCTAGAAGAAAATTTCAAATGGCACTCTTAGATGCTTTAGCATCTGAACTCTTCAAATGTTTAAACAATCCCTTTCTTTACTCTTTTCAATTTATTTTCCTTTTTTTTGCTAATTTATATTTTCACTGTACCTTTATTCAATATTCATTCACAAAATATGTATATATTTTTTTGGGGTTAAATTATAATAGAGAGAATTTTAATAATTTTTACCTGTTAAGTTGTTTCATTGATACTTTTTTTGTTAGCTGGTAGTGTAGCTGTAATTTAAACTTCAAAGCTTAGCTTGTTGCTCCAAAAAGCTACAGTTTTGCAGTAGCTTCCCCAAAGCTGTATAAAGGCTCCAGATTCATGTAGTTGCTAACTGTACAGGGATTATGTATCACTTTCAAGCCATCCGATTTACCTGACATCCTCCAATCAGCATGACTAATTAGTACGGACGTCTCTGTTGCACAGCTTTCTGTCTTCAGTTCGTTTCCCGCTTGACAAGGGATTTTATTTCATCAGTTATCTGTAAGCGATGACCCAAACTGACTGTATCGTATTGAGGCCTGTCTCTATCACTTTCTGCAGCACATTGTTCTGAAAGAAACACAGTCTTGACTTGCTCACTCAATCAGAATGGGTGAAATTAACAAAAATGGAATGACACAATCTGTCTTAAGCGATTTAATGTCATAATGCTCAGCAGCGGCTGGGAATATTCCCAGCGGCCTTAATTTGTTAAACGTACGCCATGTGTTTAATATGGGATAAAAGCCGATGTGCATCATGTTACGAATGAAAAAAAAAAAAAAAAAGTGAGGGACATGTGTCTTTGGAAACCGAGACCTCGTTGTAAGAAATCTCTGTTTACAAACACAAGAAAGGAAATCAGCCGTCATCAGTGGAAGAGGAAACGGCTTTGATCTGCAGAGACGTTGTGGTGTCACTTTTAAAGTCGATTAAGGCCCATTAAAGTGCGTCTGCATGTGGGGCTGTTCATTTCAAACATTTAGTGATTAAAGACCATTCATGTCCTACTGTAAATCTGTCCCGATGACAGCATGCATTGCTTCCACAAAGATCCGATTGTTTCTGTTAGCACTTAGATTTGGGAAACTTCTAGTAAGTGTGCATGGCAGTCGGTAGTTTATTGTCCTATTTTACTGACGCAGGTGTTGGCCTCCCTCAGATGGAGCACGGCTATTTAAAAATTCTGCCATCACATTTGTTTCACTTTTGTCTGCATTAAATTCACTTATGCAGTACTTTAAGCAGTTCTGTTGAGCTGTCCTGTGTTTCAGGTAAGTAAGCAGATTTAATTGTAGGACGTTAGGCAGGGGCACGTGTGTCCGTGGCCCGGGACTACAGTATGTCAGCGGGCGACTGAACAGAAATAGCACATCAGGGGCACATAAGGTTCTGCTAGCATCCAGAAGGTCATTCATAATAGCCGGAGTGTTTCCTCTTACTTTCTCCTTCCTTGTCTTTTCTCGGCAGCGGCTGAAGTGCACCTCTCTATCTTCCTCATGCACACAATCATTCTTTCGCTCTCTCTTTCTCCATCCACCCCTCCTCCTCTGCTTTCTCTCTCTGACACTCTCGCTCCGCTGCTGTCCTCAGCATCTCCGTGGGGCGGTGACTAATTGCCCCCGTAAATCATTGAGCAGGCCGCACGCTCCTCCGTTTATTTTTCCTGACAGTAATTTACTGCTTGCTCTTTTACACACTTGTCATTGCGTGTTTTTCCTCACATTAGAGTCCTGTGGAAAAAGGAGTGTAATTAACGGTGTGGAGCTCGCCGGCCGCCGCTCTTTCATCATGGTGTGATAATTGTGCTCCTTGTCTGTCACTGTAACCTCTCTCTCCGTTTCCTACCCGGCTCTCCCCACCCTATTTGTCAACCACGGGAATCGTGTGGCTTTCCCAACGCCCTCGCTCCGACGCCGCACGCCAAGGCACCAGTTTTCCTATTTGTCCGAAGCCTGGGTCATTTATATCCCCTGTGCCGCTTGTCAAAAATATTAGCCTGATGTGCTGCGGAAGATAAAAGATTCATGGTAAACACACCTGGACTGGGTCCTGTGGTAACTAAGGATACCAGACTTTGCATCCGAATTAGAGCGGCGCATTGAAATGAGGGTCATGCCGAAGCATTCACAGGTTCGCTGAGCTGAGCAACTACTTCCTGTCTTCAAGACGCGTGCTCATCAGCATACGCACATACTTCTCTTTCACGGGCCGCCGTTCATGAATAATCTCTGCTGCCGAAACAAAACACAACTCTATTTGCAGGACATACAGTGGATTCTATTTTTAACAGGGGTGGGACAGTGATTCACTGCTCGTCTCATTATCTTGTGTGGTTCTCCAGTCCCAATATATCCATCACCACTAACCCGCGCCCAAGAGGTTAACTCATCAATAACTTTCCTTGGGAGATGAGACTCTCTGGCTTTGACCCTGCTCTCTGCCCCTCTGCCACAGCCCCATAGCCTTCCCTCAAAGGTTTCAGTGGATTTTGATAATATCTTTATTGGGGCTGTCATGGACAGGGGCTAATGGGACGTCTGGTCAAGATTTCAGGATCCATCATGGCCAGGCTGAGGAATTAGCATGGAGCTCATGCATCAGCTGCCAGAGCTGTCATCCCTCTTCCCGTCCCCCCATCCTATTCATTACAGGCCCCTGCCGTTTGCTTCTGCAGGGCTGCCGCGCACCCTGTCTCCACTTGCGCCGTCCTCTTCTCCTCCAAAACCTCAACCGCCCCACGGACTGTGCCACCGCTGCCAGGCTGAGCTGACAAAGACCCCTCACCATGCCTCTCTGTGTCAGCCCCCACGAACAGTAGCCGCTAAATTAGGATCCACCGTCAGCTCTTCCTTTTTTTCTTTTTTTTTTTTAAATGTGAGGACTAGTCTGGGCCTGAAGTATTCTGGGAGAAGAGGGCCGATGCGCCGTTCCTCCTTCCTCTTGTCCTTTAAACTCCTCCTCTCCACTCGTGGGTGTGTTTTTGCAATACGTGAGGGGGCAGTGCATGGAATTAGTGTGTTTAAAGCTATTAAGGCTAATTAAGGAGCCTTTGGCCCGTGCCGTAATAGAGCGGACCTTGACTTTGATTGCTGTTGGCCCTCTCTGTGCTAGCAGGGTGCATTGGTCTCATTTACGGACTGTGACCTGTGGCACATTCACCGTTGAGGGCCGGGGTCCCGTCGCTCCCAGAGAGAGAGTCATCCACTGTTCTCTAGCTTTTCCCTGCCTTTGTCTCCCTCCTGCATCAAAAGCAGCATCCGCTAAGAAGGTCAGAGCGAAAATGAAGGCAGGCGAGTGGGGCTACAGCTGGGGATGGTGGCCCCAGTCCTATCCCCTCTTCCCCTCATTAGCAAATCAAAGCTGCCCCGGATAGATTCGCACTCCTCACCTGATTTTGTCCTTTTGCTCTAATCACGTAGCCACACAATCTTGACTGACAGTTTTCTGTATAATTGGCCCATGATCTGGCGCTGCTCTAATAACCAGAAAATCCCCTCTGAGAGACGGCCAGACACGGGTGACCTATCTCTACATCCCACACACACACGCTCTCGCTCTTCTAGATATACTGTATCACGCAATACTTACATAGATCTGACTTATATCCAGACGTTCCTCGCAAACATGCGCCAGTGTCACCAGCGGCCACCCCCCGTTGCCATCTGCACTGGCAGTGTTTGTGCCATGCTATTTGTGCATGGAAGAGAGCTAATCCTAATGTTCAATAATGATGTGAATATTGGATGAGCAGCTCAGACAGAGGAGCCTCACTCGCAGCCTCTAATTACTGTTCATTTGCCAGAGTATCAAAGCCTAATTACTGCTCATCTCAATATTCCCCAGGACAGAGGGGGAGTCAAGGCAGGGTTTGGAGGAGACGGCCCCGGGAGATCAGTCAGTCAGCCTTTATCTCTCGCTCTCTTACTCTGAATAGGTTAACACGGGTGTTTGTGTGTTCAGTTCCTTCCTGCAAGCAAACAAACAGAGATTCTACAAACAAACACACTGATCATTTTGAGAGACAGCGAGAGAACTGGGGCCTATAATGCCAAGCTTATTGTTTCTTTTGCTCTCCTTGCCTTGTGTTTTTAATGTGTTTTGGGTAAATATGAGACAACGGGAGGAGATGGGAGGAAGCTGCCAGCATATCTCTCATTCTCGATTCAGATAAAAAGCATTTCTTTCCCTTTTCCTCTCACCTAATCCTGACAGAAGCCACTGCAATCACTAGCTGCCACCCGTTTGACAGTTTCTGTCACCAATTAGCAGCTAAATCGACATCACCCAAAACAAGAAAACGAGGCAATTTATACGTCTGTTATTTATCGTTGGCTTGTGTACTGTATGTCTGGGTGCTTCCCTCTCATCTCTATCTCTCTTTTTGTCTCTGTCTCTGTTTGCATCTCTTTCTTCTCCTCAGATGGCTGTTCTTCCTCTCGCCCATCGCTCGGTCCTGATGGGCGGGGACTAAATCTCTCCTCTTCCCTTACGAGTAAGTTTGGTGGCTGATTTTTACCAGCCCGTGCTCCTCTAAAATTTACAAGACGTCAACAAGCTTTTAATGAGGTGAGGCAAGCTGTTCGCCAGGCCCTGCCACTCGTTCCTGCCTTTTCTCTCCCTCTCTCTCCAATGGGCCGTTAAATGAGGAGATGCTTGTAACTCGTGCTCTTTGTTATCATTCAATCAACGCGAAAACACAAACCGGTCATTGTGCTGCTGTTACTCTGGTGATTTACTTCACTTTGTTATGCAGGGTGTGTGTGCATGTCACATCCCTTATTTCTCATCCCTGTATAACAAATGTTGCTCGCTTGAGCTATTTGCATCTACACGATCTGGATAAGTAGGTTATTTGACAGCCATTCTGATATTTCATGTTTTAATAGTAGACATAAAAAGTGGGAAAAACTGGACTTAACTAGGCAATTGGATATAATTAGGTTACACTTTATTTTGATGGTCCCTTTTAGACATTTTGTTCACAATAATTAATGTTGCACCTACATGTCAACTAACTTTTATTAGTACTATTAGTAGACTGTTTAGGTTAGTAGAATAAGTTGACATATTTGCAAAGTTACTTATTATCAGAAGGATGTCTTTTAAGACAATGTCTAAAGGGGACCATCAAAACAAAGTGTTCCCAGTAACCAGTTTATTTCCAAATATGCATGCCCACACATCCACATGTATTAAACCAGAGGATGTATTATTCTTTCCCTTGGCATGTGTGGCTTCTGTCTGTAGACAGGTGTGCTGGTGTATGTTTTATAATGATCTATTCTATTATATAGCAACCATGTAGTGTGTAAGATAATAGGTGTGGATTACAAGAATCCTGGAGAACATAGAAAATCTATATTTCACACAGCAAGAAGCAGGGGCAACACTTGTCAGATGTATTATAATGGAATGCTCAAAATGTCAGATGTGCTACAAATATGTACAATACAGATGAGCCTCTCAAAGGTGCATAGCTTATTGGCAGGTAGGTAAACAGTATGACAATGGAGTTGTACCAATCAATATTTGCTTTAGAAAGTCATTTGTTACTAAATGACATGTGATGAATATGCTGTCAATAAAGTGAGTGGATTGTAACAATTATTAAAAAAAAAAAACAATGTAGATGATTTAAATGACACCAAATTTTTTCATTACATTTTATTATATTAGCACAATATATAATAACCATTCACCAATTGATTATATTTGAGCTTCTAGTTTTTTAATTAAATGTGCCGACTCCTTGTTATCATAAATTAAGCTTCTTAAATTTAATTTTATAGTTTAAAAGGGTGAGTCTTTTAAAGACAATTTGTGTCCAAACTCTAGAAAATGTACAAAGAAGCGATTATGATGTAATTATAGGATAGCAGAGCACATCTCAGCTGGTGTGATGGTGTGTGTGTGTGCTGTAATTACTTGTAACATGGCAGCGTAGTGCTCGGTTAACCCAGCAGAGGACTGATGGCTCAGTGGTGAGCTCTTGGCCTAAAGTGCTCCTTATTTAAACCGATCGAAAAAATCAATGAGGTGAAGTATGATTCTGCACTCTTTCAGCGCTGTCCCTTACTCCTAAGAGCTCTCTGTTAACTCTCTTTAACCAGCTGAGCTCATTCTGCAGACTTCCTGCATGCACATACTCACATTGTTTTTGTTTCTTTTCTGGGAACTTTCCATAGGCGTAATGATTTTTATACTGTACAAACTGTTTATTCTACCCCCTTACATTAACCCTAACCCTAAACCTACCCATCACAGAAAATGTTCTGCATTTTTACACTTTCAAAAAAAAAATACTTAGTATGATTCATAAGCTGTTTTCCTCATGAGGACCAAAAAATGAAGAGTTCAGATGCAAAAGCCTCTAAATGCCATTTGAAATTTTCTTCTAGAATGGTCATTTTTATCAAGCTTGTATATTTAAGTTCAGTAATTTAACTTAAATGGCAATATACAAGCTTGATAAAAATGATCATTTTAGAAAAAAAACTTCAAATGGCATTTAGAGGCTTTTGCATCTGAACTCTTCAAATGTCCCCATAAGTAGGCTACACCAGGCCACACACACAAGCACAAATATGTCTGATTACTTACGACCTCACATAATAGCCTATATTAAATTCTTAATTAATTCTGCAAATCACAATCTAGTTTGGCAAGCATGAGCTAAACTCACCTATAAGGCATTTTCATAGTTGCTTGCTGTTTAATAATCATTTGAAACTTAGCAAACTGGCAGCTCTAGTAATGAAAAGATGTATCTTGAACCTAATTAAACAATTCAATTGGCCAAATCAATTAAAAAGGAATTTACTCACTATTTGTATGATATTATGTTGAACTAGCGACTTGGAAAATGGATGGATGGTTGGAATGAGTACACTTAATAATGTCCAATATGGTTTTGGACACTAATATAAATGGCTGTCCTCTCAAATAATTCCTTATTTAAGAGTATAGGGGGGCAATTTCGGACACAGCCTATGTATTATAAGTGATCATCTAGGAGTTTTATACACCTTTTTACAGCGGATGCCAATGAAAACATGTTAAGTCAATCCTCCAAAGCATTGCTTTTTAAATCTGTCATGGTGCTGTTCTGAATAAGGTCTATGCTATCATACTATCCTTACTAGAACAAGTTCATTTGTAGCACTTTTCACAATACATATAGTTTAAAAAAGAAATGAAAATGCTTATTTAGTGTTAAAATTTAGGAAGTATTATGTTATCAGCCAGAGATGAGTGTATGAGTGTGTATTTAACTTCCAGTTGGGCAAAAATTACAACTTGTGCTTGTAATGATTGCAATATAAGGATAATACAATAATAGGATAACATTTGAAAGTTTTGGTGTCGATTCAGAATTGCTGTCATCTGAAATCTTTGAAATTTTTGGTGCCCCGAAAATGATCAGGAAGGCTATTGCAGAGTTTAAGAGCCAAATTCGAAAAAAGCTCTAGCTCCTTAAAGCCACACTGTGAAACTGTTGGCCACTAGTGGCGCTCGAACTGTAACCTTCACAACTAGCTTCCCAAGAGGTCACAAGCTCCACAGCACTGTCGCAAATTAAAGTCGATAAACAGTCAACCGGTCAGCCTCCCGTGTCTTTAGATTGTGTGTACTTGCAGTGTTTGAGGTGGGCTGGGCAGCCTTGCCACGCTCGATTCCCTTATAGCAGTCTGTTGAGAGAGAGCGAGCGGGGTGAGCCCCGTGGGGCTTATCATGTCTGCGAGTGAACGTGGGTGCGGGACAGCGGGCACATTCACTGCACTGAAAACAGCTAACTGTATGTGTGTTGGTTTATTATTAAAGAAACCGTGGGACATGGTGTAACGTTAGTGTTTGTGAGTCATGGGCACGTTCACTGCATTTAATGTAACGTTACATTTGACGAGATTTTATTTGTGCGAGCCCTGCACTGAGGTGGGCTGTTTTTGGGCACCCTTCGTCTTTTAGCTCACGCCAGCGAGGGAAGCGAAAGCTGGACCAATGTTAATCCTCGTCCTGGCTTTTAATTTGTCACTCTCCCCTTTTCTTTTTTTAGTTTCCACTGATAAAACCGTTGCATTCTTCCTTGTAACTGTTGTTCGGCCATGACGAAAAACATACAGACCTCAATCAAACGCGAGTTGAGCGTGCGAAGCGAAAGCTGGACCAATGTTAATCCTCGTCCTGGCTTTTAATTTGTCACTCTCCCCTTTTCTTTTTTTAGTTTCCTCTGATAAAACCGTTGCCTTCTTCCTTGTTGCTGTTGTTCGGCATGACGAAACATACAGACGGCAATAAAACGCGAGTTGAGCACTAACGTCAGAATCTGAGGAAGTTGTGGGTGGTGGGGGAAGTGACGTATGCCGTTAAGCGGGCGAATTTTGTAGTTCTTTTTGTGCTCAGGTTCCTACCCGAAACCCGAAGTTACAAAGTGCTAGTAAAAGCAATACAGACACCTTCAGGATACGGCAGACGTGTCATTCAACTTGATGTATGATCTCAATGGGTTTTGGTAATATATTATAAAGGTTGAAGAGTTCCACAGTGTGGCTTTAAGTAGACTGTGATATCCATGGGACTATCAACAGTCCAGAGTTTTGTGACCTTAAAGAGTTTGATAGATTGATAGAAACTCTATAAATACCTTAACCTAGACCTAGACCATTTAGGGCTTTTAAGGTAAGAACATGTACAGTACGTCTGGGCTTGGTCTATCGCCTTTCCCTGACCACGGACTTTAGACCCACCCAGCCTCCACTGTCTACCTTCTCTACCAAAGACAGCCAGTCCTTTGGTCCTGCATCTTTGCTGGTTCTTTTCTGTCCCTTAGCTCTCCCTTTGTTATCTACACTCTGCTGCATGGATCTTCCTTGGGTCTTCCTGTCTACATCTCCAACTTAGCAAGTGTTCCTGTCCTGAGTTTCTTTGTTTGCCCTGGATTACCTGTTTGTATTATCATTAAAGTAGTGCTTGCATTTGGATTCTCTCTTTGCTTCGCCCCCTCCTCATTGTCACAGGCAGCAACCTATCGGAATGTAGAAGTCCTCGGCTTGAGACGATTCCAGAGGACAAGGTCCTGTAAACGTTGGTTCCCACCACATTAGTTTCCAAGCAAATTAGAGGAGAGGTTGATCATGTAAATTTGATACGGAACACACCAGCTTATTCATTGTTTTGGAACACACCAGGCTTATTCATAATGTTAAGGCTAACATATTCATCCTAAACAACTTAAATTTTGATTTCAGGGGGCCTTTAAGATAAATGCTAAGATAAATTATATCTTTACATTTATTTGGTATTTTCCTGCATCATCCTATGACATGCGATTCATCTAAATGTACTCCCTGGGATCGGCTATCGCGCCGGCGTGACAAGCTCCCTTTTTATCTTATCAGTGCAAAAGAGACTCAAAATACTAAGTTGATTTTAATCTTACATATAAGTGTTGCACATCATTAGATCCTGTTAAGTGTCTATTTTTATTTATTTAATTATTTATTTATTTATTATTTTTGTGGATACTCACATTAAAAACAAAGTGTTGTTTTGCCAAATAAAGAAAAATAAACATGATGCGAGTTCTGCGCTCTCTCTGTCAGTAAAGTCCATTCTGAAACACGTCCGAAAAATGAACTGTAACTCAGTGAATACTCAGTCACAAAACCATACAGGCATACAAGCATGAAGCTGGAATTCTCTTCTTTTAAATGAAGTAATATATAAAATATTCTCAGTTTACGTAATCTGTATGAAAAGAGAGAGAGTAGTGTCTGTAAACTGCAAAAAGATTGTTTTAATATGAATCGCTTGTCTGAATGAATGAATGAATGAATGAATGAACGGCATAGAGCGTTCCATAGTTTACAACAGCTGTACAGTGCCTTTCATTCACACGTGCACTTACATTAGAAAACATGTTATTTTTAAATGAACTCATCCGCTAGTTTAGCTTTTTCCAAACTATATTGCTATAGCCTACTGAGATGAGTATAATAGACTGAAATATGTTGAAATAAAAATTTCGTTGTATTGGTAACAAACTGTAAATTAACATTCATGCTAATATATCATAAACATGATCAGTTACAGGCTAAATTTCATTGATTCGTTTTGAATAGATTATGAAGTTTTTCCTGTAAAAAAAGTCTACTGCCACTACTACTTCTACTACTATCTTGAAAAGATGAATCTTTCCCATGGCATAAGCTAACTTACGCAGTACGAGAGAACCTCTCGTAAGAGAAACATCCGTTTTAACAGTCCACACTACGTGAAAATGGCGTTTTCATATTGATCCACTTTGGAGAGCGTTTTTTAAAGGCTTCATTTTCATTAATAAAAACATTGTTTCAGTGTGGTCGAAAGGCCATAACGGTGAGAAAAAATTTGTGTTTTCAAACGAAAACGTATTAATGTGGCCAAGGCTTCAGTTATGTGATCGTCTCATCTCCTGTGTGCTACTGTATTGTTATATGAAAGACTGTTTCCTTTTGAGTCATTTGTCTGCGTCCAATATTTTATTGCAGCCACTCGTGATAACTTTCACCACTTGCTGAAAGATAAGTAATTTAACCAATAGCAGTGACCAAGTGTCCAACTAAAAGGAACACTATTCACCATAATGGTGGCTTCAGACAGACTTCAACAACTTTTGTACAATTACCATATAAAATAAATACTAGTTTATGATAAGTAAACATAGTAATGCTAAGGTAATGAAGATAATTTATTTGCATTGATTTCATCTAAGGCTCTTCTCTTAATTTTTTTTTTTTTCTATTCTTGTTGTTCCTCTTATTATCATTGATTCTGCTTGTTAAACTAAGGAGTCATCAGTAATGGTCAAACATCACTTGTAGAGTGCATCTACTTTATTTTAATAACTGCAAGACTTTTTAAAAAAAAAAAAAAAAAAGTTTAATAACTTTTACTCTGAGGATTTTGCACTGTACCAGTAAATAGGTTCCCGTAACTTGCAACGTGAATTTTTCTTTTCCAAATAATTTATTAAAATTAATTGGAAAATTGTCTTGTCTTTATTTGATGATAAACAGGCACTAAGAAATGTGATATGTACACACACAAGATTGATTGTGGTCTTGCTTAGATCATACCAACACCCAAAAGATAACATAATGATCCACCAGCAAGCCAGCATCCCAAGCATGCAAAACATGGTCCACCGGAATCCCATGCTGGTCCTAGCAAGCAAAACTTACCTTATGCTGATGACCAGCAATTCTGTATATATATATATATATATATATATATATATACGTATATATAAACCCCCTAAGATCTCCTCTCCATTTAACATCATCCCGTCTGTTTTGGATTTCGGAGAGAGTTTGGTGGAAGCACCCATCAGTCATGTCAAATGGCCCTGCTTAATCATGTAAGGCACTAAGGGGGCTGAACTGATTCTGTTGGAGGGGTTGAGGAGTGAAAATGCTGACAGACAAACCACTGTGCCGCAGGGGAACAGAGCGACCACCTCCGACACACTTTCTGCATGTTTCTGCTTTACAGCCATCTTTGCAAATGACTTGCAGAACACTCAAGGGCAAGACCTTGTGCAACAGCGCTGTCGTTTAATGAATTTAACATCTTTCGTGAACAGTCACATTTACAACTCAACTCCCTCCAGTGACGCTGTGACTGAACCCGCTCAACCTGCTGCATTTAAATCCTTCTGTTCCTGTAAAAGAAAGCGCTCCTCCTTTTATGCAAACACTCACCTCGAGTGACTAGGATGTGTCTTCACTGCCTCTCCCTCTGTACTTACCCACACACCACTGCCCATCCATAGACATGACCTACAAAACAATAAATGACTTTTAGCCCTGCTGTAAAGTATAAAGTATTTAAAAATAGAGCCCTGGGGGCTGCTTTGTCCGTGGCTGGAGGCGTTATTATAGCCGGCCTGTCACGCGCCATCCCCTCAGGTCATTACTAGCGGGCAGAGCTGCAGCCCTTGGCAGCCTAACAGAGGCAGAGTGCTCCATTATCTGGAACAGGGAGCAAGGGATTGGGAGAGGGGAGGCGTGGAGAGGCCTGGACGCTGATCTGAGGAATGTGAAATGTAGAGATGGCAGTGAAAGCTGTGGGGAAGGGGGGAATGCTTTTCAGGACTGGCCCAGCTCCTAGACGCCACCCATTTGGAGGCTGATTCGCAAATGCTGGTGGTTCGGAGCACTGGCAAAGGGAAGCTTAACCTGATCAAGGACATAATTGCATGTTTTTTTCATCCATTTTCTCTTTTGTTCGATGCATATATTCCCTTTAGCTAAATTAGGTCCTCCCTGCCAAAGTCCGGTTGTGTTGAATTTGTGGAGCAGGGGCTGGTCCTGCAGATGAGCAAACACTGCAAGGTAGTGGAGGTCTTTATTTTACACAACTCAAAAGAATGAGAGTACAATCACATAGCAGATGGTCTTTAATTCACAGATCTTTTATTCATCTCAAATTCTCCCACGTCCCAAAAAACACGAAGCAATGCCCTCTTGGTTGTTCTAGTATGGCTTGATATGAAAGGCAGAGCCGACTGAGAGAATAAATGGTTGTAAGAACTCAAATCATGACTTTTGACTGTGGATTAAAGGCATCTGGTCATATGACTCACCAGCACATTAGGAGACTAAGAGAATAATTCCACAAAAGGGTTACCTGAAAGGAGTGAATGAGCAGGTTCCAAGTGGTTTAATCTATAAAACAGAACATAAAAGTTAATTTACAATACTTTGATTGAACATCCCATCTGCTCTCATGCTCTAATTGATTTATTTATTTTTATTTCAGTGACATAATTTATGGCAACGGAGTTGCTCATTTACACAAAAAAAATTAATATCAATGCATATTGTGATTAACTATCACCAATAGTTTGTACACATTGGACACAAACAACCCAAGAAAAAGATTCGAGCGAACTGAGGGCAAGATATGCACAGCAAACTAATGATCTAAACAAGGAGCAGGTGAATGAAATCAAACAATAAGTAATTTTGACAACAAATTAAAACATGCTTAGAAAAGCATGACAACAGAAAGGAAACTTTATGATACAGGGCGAATGATGAAAATGATTTTCACATCTTAAACGATTTTAAAAATGTGGGAGATCACAGACATAAGGACAGTTTCAACAGATTTTTAGTATTATAATTTTCCCCACACCTGTCGATTGTAGTAAAACTTTCAGACACTCACGAGATCAAACATGAATTGAGAAGAAAAACAAATTGAAGATCGACTTTGTCAGCTTGTTCCCCTGCCATGAGTTTTGTTTTGTGGGAAGAAAAACAAAGGAGAAAAATAGAATATGGGTAAAATTTCTCAATACTCAATACTTGCTGCTGAGTTTCAGCTGTAAATGCAACATCTGGTTGGTGAAGCTTTCTCACTTCCACTGGCTATCAACGATATCACGTAAGAGGCAGCTCAGTCAAGAGTCTCCATTTGGGATTGTGTCTCGATGCATTCGGGAGCAGTAAAAAAAAAAAAAATCGTAATGACATCAAACAAAATAAGGATTTTTTGGACAAACAGTCATTTCGAAATGGGTCATGCCCCCTGATCAGTTGGGCTTAAAATCTTCAAGTGTGTGGCCAGCCTAAGAGTCCATGAAGACGATACTTAAACCACAACTATGTGTCATTAACAAAGTTTGAGAGGAGCACATTCAAATGATATCCAATCAACATGTCAACAGCAATTATCAACTTTACCCTATCTGTCACCAGTGCACGCAGGACATAAAGTTTAATAATACTATTTGAACAGGCAGATGCAAAACACACTTAAAGGATTAGTTCACTTTTGAAAAAACTTTTGCTGATAATTTACTCACCCCCATGTCATCCAAGATGTCCATGTCTTTCTTTCCTCAGTCGAAAAGAAATTTAGGTTTTTGATGAAAACATTCCAGGATTTTTCTCCATATAATGGACTTCAATGGGAACCGGATGGTTCAAGGTCCGAAAGATAGTGTTAATAACAGTTTCAGATGCAGCTTCAAATGTCTTTAAACGACACCAGACGATGAATAAGGGTCTTATCATGCGAAACGATCGGTTATTTCAAAGCTTATTCCAAAAATGTAACTTTTCTAAGGACAAATGACTCAACTCCACTCATTTTGAGCGAGGGACAGCATGCTAAATACTCATACCTTTTACTCTATCTGACTTATTTTTAAGTGTGAACTCCTGAATTGTGATACGCTCTTCAGTTGTTGGCATACGCATATGAAAATTTTCAGTAATTTTTTTGCCATTATAAATAGGGCTGTCAAACGATTAATCGCATACAAAATAAAAGTTTGTGTTTACATAATATATGTGGGTGCATTGTGTATAATTATTTTATATATATAAATACACACACATATGCGTGAATATTTAAGAAAAAAATATTTATATATAAATGTATGTATAATATAAATTATATATAAATCTATATACAGTATATACACGTAAATATTTCTTAAATATATACAAGCATGTGTGTGTATTTATATACATATATATATATATATATATATATATATATAATTATTCACAATGCACTCACATTATGTAAACACAAACTATTATTTTGCATGTGATTAATTGCGATTAATCGTTTGATAGCCCTAGTTATAAACCTTGATTTGTTCCTCACTTTTGACGTGCGATGAAATTCTTCCTTGTGTTCTCAAATGTAATCATCAACTGTCGAAGTTCAATTTCAGTACTCATGAAAACAAAGGAACAAAGAAAACATGTTAGTTCTCAGAAGTCTTTTTGATATTACAGGGTTAGTTCACCGAAAAATGAAAATGATCCCATAATTTACTCACCTTAAACCATCCTAGGTGTATATGAAAATCTTGATGGCTTGATGAATAGGCGCTCAGCTGCTCATCTGAGGTGATGCAGTACAGTAGGCCTATGACTAAAGTAACATGACATATAGCCTGGTTTCAACAACCAGATGCATTTACACATGTCCAGTTTCTTCTGGAATGCGGCCCAGACCACGTCCTCAAGTGGTTTGAGCGATCAGATTCAAATTCGTCTCAAATGCGTTTCGGAGGTCAACCTGGTCTTTTCACGATCGAGTAGCAATCCGATCACATAAAACGCATGAAGTGACCAGGTGTAAACAACCCCTTTGAATCCATCTTCTACTTTTGTGGAAAGTTGACTAAAGTTGTGTTGCTCGAGTTGTCTTCTCTGATACGGAGAATGGCGGCGAATACACAAACCTGCCAGACATATTAGCCAGGCGAGCGTGAACGCGCATGACGTCACGCCCAATCTCAAATTCGAGCCCAAATCCCTCTTATTTATTTCACTGTACAGGATTATATAGTACAGTATAGTCACAGTGATCAGAGAAGGGCTCATTCAGCCCATCAGGCCATTGTTTAAACATGTATGGTTTAGAAAATTGCTATTTTTAACATGAAATGTTGCGAAATGCAACTTTAATTGAATAATTGAATACTTCCATTTATTGAAGTGCTGACTATAAAATGAATATGGTGCAGTCCTAATTGAGCAAATAAATCTAGGCGAGTATCTGTTACTAATATGAAAATGACCTTGGTAGATTCCATGGTTTTAACTTTCCTCGTTATTATTTTTTTTCATCAGATCCTGCCATCCCTATATTGAACAGTGCAGTATGCAGAAGATTGGCATGAAAATGTATCTCAGGCAGGTCAAAAGCAAACTAGGCTCAATACATAACTTGCCTCTACATAATACAATTTCGCAAAACTTTAAAAATGTACTCATTGCCAACTTTCTACAATTTCCCTCTGCACACAGTCATGATTACGAGGCAAATTATCAATTAATAAAGACTTATTATGTGGTTCTTGCACAAAACTATGGCCTCAATACACACGTTTTCTATAGCGCATAATTTGTAATTTAATACATTTTGTGTATTAATGTGTATGACATTTCTGATCAGGTAAACTTTCTCGGTACTCACCTGCTATTGCATTGCGATGTGGAGCACTTGTCCAGGGGAATCTTGTGAAACTCAAAGACTTGTTGAACATGTTGAAACATGTTGAAACATGCTAAAAGTCATGGTTGCTTCAGCAAATGTATTTTTGTTTGAAGCATTTTAATGCATTGTACTTATTTATTTTGCTTTTGTTTTTGTAGGTTAGGGTTTCTTGTAAGAGTTTAAAGGTCCCCTGACATGAAATTTTCATTTTCTGAGGATTTTTATAGTAATGTGAGTTCCCCTAGCCTGTATTTGGTCCCCTCGTGTCTAGAATTTTCAATCGGTGTGAACCGAGCTTTGGATATTTTTCTCTTCTCTGCAGCTCAGCTGATCTTGAATCTCCCCCGTATGATGTCATACGGAGGAAAGGTTACCTCCCCTTTCTCTGCTTTGCCCGCCCGGAGAATTTAGCTCGACCATGAGAAAATAAGCTAGGAACAGGAAGTACGAACACCCAGGCACGATTTTAGTTTTTCCTAGAGAAATAGCTTTGAGATGTGACTATTTCCTCAAGAGATATCATGGCTTGCAAATGAGTGAAGCATGGCAGTTGCTCAGTGTTCAGATGTACAAATGAACACAAAAGTATTTTCTTAGTTCCGTCATCCAAGCCTCTGAAGAAACATTGGGTTATTTTTTTTTCTCTGGAAATGCGCCGACTCAACTCCCAAAGTTTTGTATGATCCAAACATTTCACCGACGACTGTTTTCTCAACTCGATGAACGTCTAAAAATAAATCGACCGAGCTACCAAGCAACAATTTCTGATGTGCAGCCTAATTGTTCAAGTTCAGACAGGTAAGTTAATCTTTCTGTCAAAATCGTTCCATACTGTTTAAGCATCAGTAAGTCAAGCCTGTGACTAAAATATCAACTTCACATCGTTTCATTTAGTAGGATGAAGATCATTTTATTTAAATTGTGAACAAATTATAAAGAAAGCGATTAAAGAACAATCTTTCCACACAGGGCGAGTTTATCTGGACAACTCGTTATGAAATCAAAGACGCAAGTTACACTGCACAACGAAGCTCTTACTGTATGTACATCATCGTTTCTGCATTGATGGAAGCATTAGAGAAAGTGCAGAAACTGTGTTGCCATGATAAGATCTTCATTCTTGCGATCAACAGACTGTCCTCTGCTGCTCAATGATCATCATAGCAACATTTTATGTGATGGGAATCTACATACTTCAAAAACTTCTCACGATTCGGTAATCTCTATAGCTGTAATCGTAAAAACGTATAATAGCTGTAGTAAAAGCATTCGAGAGAGTTTTACATGTAATATGTAGCTATTTAATATGCAAGAATGTCAGCCAATCACAGCAGTGGGCTAGACACGCCCCTTCAAGCAGAGCGTTCAACGCAGAGGGAAAAAGTCCTCTACTACACCACCGAAAAGGCCGGCTGGGGACATGGGGGTGTCGAGCAGCCGAGACCGCTCAGCATCCTTCACGTCCGCCAGGTTCAACCAGAGATGTCTCTCCTGGACCACTGCTGTGGACATCACCAAACTCAGGGAGCTTTGTCGCCCAGAAAGCAAGGTCGGTGGGGGCGCGCAGCTCATCAAAGTGCCCTGGGTCTGTCCTACCCTCATGCATGTCTCTGAGCATCTGGGCCTGGTAGACCTACAGAGTGGCCATAACATGCAGAGAAGCAGCCACCGGTCCCGTCCCTCGGTAAGACTTCGCCACTAACGTAGACGAAAATCTTTAGGCTTTGTATGGGTGCTAAGGCTCGCCATGAGAAGAAGCACTTTGAGGACATAATTGAATCACAACTATGCTGCGGATGAGATCAGCGAGCGGTCCCAAGAAGACACGGGAGTCTTCCAGGACTTCAAGATCTCATCATGCACGTTCGAGAATAAAGGTATTGGGGTTATACCCAAAAACCAATCGTCCAGCCACAAGCACTCGGGATGGGCACCGTCACTGGAGGGGGAGGTGCGGGGAACGGACTGCGCCTTGTTCCACACCACCACCATCAGGTCACCCTGGCCACCAGCCAAAGTACTAACTAATTTAGAGTAAGTAGATCAGGGTGTGGATGAGGGGACTCTCACTCTTGCGAGATCAGTGAGTCTTGACTGTAGTGGCGCGATAGTCATGTTCCCACAGAGAGAACACGAGTCATCCATGAGCACGATCAATGCCCTTGACTAGCGCTCATGCCCATCAGAGTCGGACACGAGTCTACCACAACCAGAAGTACATGTGAGAGGCATCTTAAAGACGTGCTAACCAAGAACTGTTGGGAAAGCTCTTTTATGAGGAAACTCAGTGTTGAAGCACCCAGGGAGCAACCCGGTCTCATCCCAAGACGTCATATAACTGACGTTTTGGGACGTCTTTTGACCATACGTCAATATTCGCCTTTTTAGGGCCCCCTTAAACGTTGGTAGATGAGGTTATGGGATCCTAACTCTACCCCAGACCTAAACTTAACCCGTCACCTAACTGACGTTAAAGGTAAAGCGTCAGTTGTATGACGGCCCGGGATCGCCATCTACCGACGTTTAAGGGGGCCCTAAAAAGGCGGATATTGACGTACGGTCAAAAAACGTCCCAAGACGTCAGTTATATGACTTTTTGGGATGAGACTGTGTTACAGGGAGACACACTTACTGGAAAACTACTGCACAGATGAGCAGAAAGTGCAAATTCCGCAGACCCTTGGCCTTTCTTTGCCATTGGCTCGTTTTGTAATACTCAAAGTTGATAGCCTTTCTAAGCGAAACCCCATTCATCGTCATCAAACGTAACTCAGAGTGACAAAGAAAGGGAACTGATGTACATGATTAAATCATGTTAAATTAGAGCACTTTTTCATTCAGAAATAAAAATGTCTCATAAAAGGGACAGATGAGAGAAATTTTTGTTGAGTCGATTTGTTGATTTTTTTTTGTTCAATTATTGTAATAATTGTAAAAAACAAATGATTATGCTTGATATTCACTACAATGAATACATTCCTGATTTGGAGTCAGTTAAGCACATTTGAGCCCTAGAAATAGGAATCTGGGGTCAAGTGCTTCACACCAAAACTCATCGAAGACATCTTTATCTTCCACACACAACACACCACATAAACACTAACTCCACTCCAGCAGCGACCAAAGCCTAATGATATGTGCTCTCCACACATACACTCTCAATTGCTCCATTATTACAATCTGACATCATAAAAAGATCTCCACTTTGGTCATTTCCAGTGTCAGTTTAAGCCTCAGTAAACTTCAAGACCTCTGATCAGTATATCAGAAAAACGACATTCATTCAAAGACACCACTGTTTTGTAAAATACAAGACATTGACAAAGATGTAAAAGCATGTCTTTTCCTGTGAGGTTCTTTCAGGTGTTCACAGTGTGTTACATCAATGACGACATCTCATCAACCACTCAATGGCGATAGAAAGATACAGCTGTCGTAAATCATTACTGTGCTTTGTCATCGAAGATGCAAAGCTCGGTAACAGAGAGCAAGGATTAATAAACATGTTGTCCTTTTTGAAGTGAGGTGTTTGTCCCCTCATTGTAGTCTTTGTGGATGGTATTGATGACTGCTCTAAACAGCTACCATTGTGTCTCCTTTCATATGAGAATGTCTGTTAAATTGGTTTAGCACTTCTCATTCACGTATCTTTGACCAGCCACAGCATGAAAGCAGTTGTAAGGAATGGCAGACGTTGACTGTGATTAAAGGCAAAGCAAGAGATGTGAAGCATCTGTCTCGCTCTCTCTTTTTGGCAGTGTGGTATGAGTTTGAACAGAGAGATGGAAAAAGCTTTCTCTTGACATGTGTCTCTGCTCTGGCCAGGCTAAGGGAGAGAACAGGGCTTTCACACAAGAGAGTCTGGCCATGTCGAGTGTATGTTAGCCTGTCAGTCAAACATGACAGCTGTTTCCAGACTGACTTGAGAGAGATGAAAAAACAAGAGAAGGGAGAGAGAGAATTGAGGAGTCTGTTGAATCCATCCCGTTCTTCTCGCTGGTCCCCACACTACATGCTCAAAAATACCAATCACAAACACGTTGTATTCCTATCAGTCTTTTACTATGCAATACCACACATCATACATCTAAAATATCATCACAAAAACAAATATTTGGAATGTTTTTCTCCTTTGCAAACATGGTATATGGGCTGATGATATAGTGTCCACGATAAAGAAAAGGAAAAATCTAGTTATAATACAAGTCACAAAATATAATAGGCTATAATATTGTATTTAATGACATAAGGTTAAAAGTATAACATTTTGCTTACATCAATAAACATGTGAGTCTTAATAATATATATATTTAAATTAAATAAATTATAATTCATAAATATTGTTATGTTTGTTTGGCACCATATGCCATTTTATGACCCAACTAACCTGACTAAACTAACCTTACTTTTTTTTTTTTTTCAAATATTAATAAGCTTGAAGCAGTATTATTAAAAATGTACTGTTCATATGCCTTATATTATGCCAAACTATAAAGTTTTTTTTTCATTCTTTAATAAGGATTTTTTGTATCACCCTGACAATTTGACTTCATCCCACCCAGAGATAAAATAAATAAAAATTTAATTAAACATTCTCATCCGTGCATTCAAGTCATTGTATGAACTGCATTTTTTTAACATATTAAAGTTACATATAAAACATTATTCGCCGGCTACAAATCTGTTACCTGTGCCAAACTGTAAAACCATTTCAAACATTTATGCATATTCTATTAGATGTGCATCTGTTTTTGGAGAATAGAGAATCTTCACCTCCTGCATGTTCATATTTTACCCATTTGCTTGGAACGTTCTGGGTGAGAGCTCACACTGAGACCAATGGATTAGATAAGCGTAAAACTTATACATTTATCACCAATAATCACACTTCTCTCTGTGTGCCAATACTTCCAGACAGGAATAATGAGATGCCTTGCCGGGACAGGTTTTGAATATAAAACCTCTGCGTGTATGCGAACATCCTGGGACTCTCGCACTGAAGGTGAGGAAAACACTATTAGACAGCTGTAAAGCACCGTCAACAATTTACCAGATTAAAACGCCTTTCCAATCGATATATAAATAGTTACGATTTTGTTGCCTACTGTTTCTTGCAAGAACTGCAAATTACAACATCCTGTGTGAAATGGAGAAGCAGAGTAATTTTGAATTACCGAAACATTTTCTCAAGGAGGACTTATACTTAGTTCAACCCTTTTAACTCAGCAGTGAACTCAAATAACACAGTCTCATCCCAAGAAGTCATATGACTGACGTCTTGGGACGTCTTTTGACCATACGTCAACATCTGCTTTTTTAGGTTACCCCTAAACGTCGGTTACATGACGATCCCGGGCCGTCATACAACTGACGCTTTTAACGTCGGTTAGGTGACGGGGTAGGTTTCGGATCCGATAACGTCATCTAACCGACGTTTAAGGGGGCCCTAAAAAGGCGGATGTTGACGTATGGTCAAAAGACGTCCCAAGACGTCAGTTATATGACGTCTTGGGATGAGACTGCGCTGACTCAAAACCCTTGCTCCTGTGGGGTCAGGGACAGGTCTTGTTTATGCCACCTACTGGAAGTGGGGCAAAATGCAGCTGTTGCCTTCACATTTTCAAAGGTCATTTTTAATCGATTGCTTTACTTGCCAAAACGACCGTTTTAGGCCACACGACTCAACTGGAAGCGCGACCCAATATTTTCTGATGAATATGTCCATGACTTTGCCCACTTAAATAGGACTTCATTTTCTAAAGCCCACCTTAATTAAAAGTTGTTTGCTTATTGTGAAGCAATTTGAAATCAAAATTAGCTAGCGAATATGATAATGTAATACCTAGAGATTTGAGGCAATATCGAGACTAATCCCTAATATAAATTAAATCAGCACTTTATATTTCCCGCAATCAAATGTTTCAAAAAAAAAGTATAACACAACTTATTAGAAGTGTTACGTAGTACTCACATAGTTTATGATAAAAAGAGGGGCAGTATGTCACTCTCTTTACAGAACGTCTCTGTGGTGTTGTGGTTCTTCAGTATATATTGCTCTGAACTCCACCGACTGGAGACTAATTTGCTGCGTTTACAACCAGAACAAATGGGCAGGGTACTGCTGTTTGCTGTGTGACATACGGACAGCCCTTTCCCGCTGAAATGTGAATCTGAGGGACTTTATGGAAAGGTGTATATCACTTGCCACTTGATCATTAAAGATATGATTACCATTGAATGGGCTCAGACGGCAGAGCATTCATTAGTATGGCAACAGATGGGGACGTACATTTTCCCCGCACATACTTCGGAAATGGCTCTTCGGGTAGCCATATAAATATGATGCACTGTTTCACGTCTCACTTTATAGAGGCACAAAGTCAAAGCAACTAGGTATTCACTACAGGGGACAAATAACACCATGTTGGCAACCCTATCATGAATGATCTATTCCACACAATGGTATGGTTTACTAGCTGTCTTGCATATTTGCATTTCTCATAATTTATAGTGGGTTGCGAGGAATACGGAGTAGAAACATAGCAGGCAACACTGATTTTTTCCTTCATGGGAAGTACATCTCCCAAGTGAGAATACATCATTTTCTATTATATGAACAATTTTCACTGTCAGTGAAAATATAGGGCTGTAAAAAAGTGGGATGGGGTTTGACATGCACATCAGGAGAGCGTATCACTGTTGTCATATACATTGTTAAGCCAGACAAACTGAGAGCTCAAACCAATATTCATTACCATATTGATTGAAATAATTCATCATAGTGTGATTTTTGGTTTAGTGGTTGAGAGAGAGAGAGAGAGAGAGAGAGAGAGAGAGAGAGAGAGAGAGAGAGAGAGAGAGAGAGAGAGAGAGAGAGAGAGAGAGACAGGCGGTAAAGAATTATCTAACAAAAGAACAGCATTGTACCACGGGGACGTTTCTCTGTTCCAGTTCATTGATGGAGTTGATGAAGTTTAAATGAAGCAGACACAGGATAAAAGTGAGGGTATTGACCAGCAGGCGCTTGAAAAAACCTGATACATGCGCAAAAGCAAGATTTGCTAAATGCTCTAATCTTCAATCAAATCTAACATCAATACAGACAAAGTTTGGTAATGAGAGATTCAATGAAGCATGAAGGAGAGAGAATTAATTCCCTTCGCCTAAACTGGGTTCAACTTTGAAGCTTTGCTCTTTGGGACAGACAGTTATCTAAATGCTAAATAAGAAACGTATTGTACTTTTCACAGTATGCTAATCACTTGTTCATTTCATCTCCATTATTTGTTCTCCCGTAGATTTGAGTTGTTGATCTAGTGATTAGAACAACATTGGACAGCGTCTGGAAGTGGGCAGAATACTTAACAGTCAATTCAACAAGGCCCATGTGCCTTTAATTTAAAATCTCAATATTGTTCAGCCTGACTGACTCCAATTACGAACGTGACAAACTACAGATTTTATGTCCATTGACCTCATAATAATAGTTCAACGTAAAAGCTAAATTTAGTTTTCAGTTGGAACAAATAATACACTATATTCCATAATATTTGTCACATCACCATCAAATAAATATTCAATACTATTTAGTAAAAACAGGCACTAAATGATAACATGTTGTTAATTTGCTTTACTCAGTTATTACAAATGCTATTACAATGTAACATAAATATATTATCTAAATGATGCAGATTGGGGTTTTAATCCTTTAAATGCTTGTATTAAATATTTTATTGAACCATGTATCTTTAGTGATCTTTTTTCCACATTTTGGACCTTGATGTGAAGCCAGATGTTTTAAATATAGCCTGAAAAATTATAAAATTATAAAAATATAATTAATATTACAATACCCCCTTACAAACTCATGGCAGGTTGACATGTTTTGGCATGAGTCACATTTTTTTTTTACAGTCCTAGAAATGTTTCTGAACTTTGCCAGGATTGAGCAATGATCACAGCTCAGGATGTAGCTATAAGCCTGGAGGTGACAGACGCAGAAAAGGTGACAACTCCCTGGACGGGCTGTGATATCTACACACACTGTGTCAGCTATATGACCCTTAACAGCACCAGAAAAAAAGCACATTGTTTAAAAAAAAACAAAAAAACAAAAAAAAAACAATGCCATTTATTTTTAATAATGTCAGATTAGAGCAGTTTAACTTGTTTGTCAGTGATTGCATACCACCTGCAATGTTAGCCTCTACACCAGCAGGTGAAATATGCATGGCAACACTTTCCAAGCACACATATGCCCCACCATATTTTCAGTTGAATAAACATGTTTGTGCCAAGCATCAGACCTCCTCCATTTTTTACATAAATAACATGACATAGATAGAATCACTTAATAGCAATGGCTAAAATTAAATGGAAAGTTTATATGATAATTAAATTAATTACAAAACAATAAAATCTGAACACAACAAGTTTCCATAAAACATGTCGTGTTTCACTTAACATATGAAACACGCGTTATTCATTGTCGTTATTAACATGTGCTAAGATATTAAATTTACCTGTAACATAAACAATGTTAACATATTTAGTTTATGTATAGGCCATCGCTGAAAGGCAATACTACATTTAGTCGAGCAGGTTCTGCTGTTGTATTTGTGTTGGTTACACGAGCGATGGGACCTGGAATCTGCAAGTAAAGAGTGTCTGTCAAACCCCTATCTAATCTGCATGTTTGTTTCTTAAACAGGGCGTGTTAGTTTCTTTCTTCAGCCCGGGAGATGTGCGTTAAAACAAACTGCGCTCTCAAAGCTCTGCGCGCCTTTGTACTGCTGCGTGCGTCTTTCTACTGTCACTTATTCCCCCTCTGTTTCTGTCATTTGCTCTATATACTCACGTGTCGCTTGACACATTTCTCAACACCAGTATACAGTTGGGTCGCAATTATATATATATCAACAAAGCAAAAAGCAAAAGAAAGCATTGCTTACGGTGAAGATATTCCACGTTTAAATGGTAAAAGAATAAATACACGGCAGGATGACGCGCGCGAGCAAGTTTGTTTGTTTGTTTATCTGTTTTTGTACCGAAACAACAGACATGTCAGTGGAGAAAATGCAAAACTATTTCGTTTTTCTGCGTGAAGCGAAGCTTTCTAAAATTAGACAGCACTATGGGTAGGGGATTGAAAGACAAAATATTTGGAGGTCATTCTTCCTGCTCCCCAAATCATATAGTCTAGAATATATAGCTATATATATATATATATATATATATATATATATATATATATATAGCCTATATATATATATATATATATATATATGCTGATATGCTTTAATAACTAGGCTATACGCACCAAATACATTAATATTATTAATCATACTCGTGCAATTACTGTTACACATGGAAGGATTGTGTAAATCGAAAATACAGAAATATATATATATATATATATATATATATATACTTTATATAGCCTATATATATATATATATATATATATATATATATATATATATATATATATATATATATTCAACTATTTGAATATTGCTTCATTTTATTTAGCGTTTAGATTTGTGTAAATCACAACTACTGAATACTACTACTAAATATAATTTTTTTTAGGTGAATATCTATAGATAGGTTAAAAGCCGGTTAGGCAGACTGATCTCAAACGTTTAATGTTGGCTCAACAAAGCATCTGTAGCCAAGTGTGAGTAGATCTTGCGGTGCAGTGACTCCTAGTGGCCAATATCTGCACTGCATGGCCACTGCAGTTGCCTACGTTTCAAAATAAATAAATAAAATGCATGGCAAACAGAGGCTTCAAGCCAAACTCAGCATACGCGATCTTATTTGATTGGCTCAATTTTCTCTACATTTTCATTGGTCTGAAACGATCAATTAACACTCGCAAACGGAGCTGGGAAGACCAAATTGGCGCCGCATTTTATTACAGAAGAGAGAGAAATCTTGCATTTTGATATGGTTGTTATTTCCCCCAAAGTGTGAGAAAAGCATTTTTCCCATCACAAGTTAACCCATTACAACCAATACTCTATCGAGATAACTGTAAGCAAGTTATGCACAGTTAGGCTACAAAATTAAGTCTCTCAGTAGGCTAGCCTAGCTATTTTTATAAATCTTTATTTTAACCTATAAATCTATTTTAACACAAAACGATTTAAGCAACACACACTCATTAATCTTAGATCAATGGCACACGCATGCTATATGATGCTTTAGCCTACATAATGCAGCGGAAAAATTCTAGACTACTATTTAGGCTATTTATTTTTAACAGGCTATGGCATAGCCTAGGCCAGGTTGCTGCTGGACAATATTCAAACGGAGAATAAAGATGTTATTCACGTATGTTTCACGCGTGATGTTTCATGCCCGGGATAGGCTACCCGTCCAACTCGTCATATTTGGCTCATATTATGCATTTCTTCCAGAGTCCAACTCAAATCACTTTCATTTTGTGGCTTGTCAAGCGTCCAATTTAGTGAGGAATGAAAAGCAGGTCATGGCGCGCCCGGAGGGATGAGCGCCAGCTGCTCAGTGACCAGTCACACCTACAACTCTGTACGACCACTCATTCTTCAAGCAGTCCAACAGCATTTCAAAGCATTATAATTATTAGCCGATTGTTATTACTATTAGGCTATTATTATTAGCCTATAGTTGCTGTTGTTGTTGGGATTTTTACCGTATTATTCCGAGCAAGGTAACACGTTAATGATTATTGAATGGAATCAGGCTAGGCCTATGATTGTTGTTATTATTGCCTTTATCTGTAACTCCAATCGAACCATATTCCGGGTTAATGTCAATATGCCCCATTTAAACAACGGTGACAATTTAATAAGTCGGCAGAATTCAGAAACCCTTTAATCAAATTAAATAATAATAATAATAATAATAAAGATAATAATAATAATAATAATAATAATAATAAAGAAGAAGAAAACTATACCCTATACAGATTGCAATGATGATATCGTAAAAATAACAAATAGCTAGCTACTTGTATTTAATTAAAGGATAGGCTTTAAAAAAATACTCAAAGATAGCATAAAGGCTTTTTTTTTTCATTATAATTAATGCTACATATTACATTTCAGCCAGTCCATTAATTGGAAACATTAAAATAGACAACTGTAATAATGTCGTAATGGCACGTAATGACGTGTCTTTAGGGCAACGGATGATTAGGACCTGCTGTCAGCTGCTGAAATGAACCGAACCAGCCGAGCGTGCACAGCGACATGACTTGCTATTGTTCGAGGCTTGTCAACATATTAACCTGAATTCCCTGCAGTCATCCTCTATACCGAATTAGTGCGCTAGACAAGGAAAGGGAACTTAGGGAAAAAAGAAGGCGGACTAATTGAAAAACAATTGGCGGGAAAGCACATTAATTAATAGGCTCTATATACCGCATGTCAGATGATGCCCCGAGAGCTTGAAGCCTTTTGAAAAAACCGTCCATTAGAAATAATTTAGAGCGAATGGGTGAGCTAATTTCTCATTAACCTTTGTTATAAGACCTGGTTCCACATAATTAGTAATGAAACAGTTGCAATTTCACCTTTATGTTTAAGAATAAACAGTGTTTAAAATCGTAGTAGCCTACAAGAAATACAGATACAAACACTGAGAGGGAGGAATGGATTTCCAGCTCCATATAAGCTGACTGCGGTGAACCTCAGCAGCCACAGATATAATTGAATGTGACAAGGGCTAAAGCATATTTTTGGAGCACAAAAATGGTGCATCCAAACAGGTTTCATCCTTGTCAAAATGTATTGATTTCTCTGGTTTTGTGGAGTGGTTGATGTCTCTCTTTGCGGTCAGCAGGAGAGAGTTTGGTTTAAGAGGGTTCAAATGGAGGACTGATCCTAACACTCCATAACGAGTCTGTAAAACTGGATTAAAGACTTGGAATACTTGGAAGACTGGAATACAGTCTTATAGATTGTCTCTCGTTGATAGTCTAGAGGCAAAGTACTCTACACGTGTCTTCTTTTTTTAAGTAAACTACACTTAATTGTTTTGCTGTGTTTAATCAATTTCTCCAATTAATTGAAATAAACAAAACTACTTAATTATTTGCTGTGCTTGTGTAATTGATATCTGTAATGAATTTAAATAAACAAAATTTAAAAAGCTATCTTAACTTTTGGGAGTAAATAAAACTCAAAAAAGCCCATGCTTAAAAAGAAACAAATTTAGTTTGTTTGTTTTGTATTTTTTGTTTTTTTTTAATCACACGCGTGATCGGACCTGGAACTTTGATAATCATGAGATAATGTGTAGATTGGTTACATTTAAAATCTACATTCAGTGACATCAACATGCATAGGGTTTATTTATTTTTTGGAACATTGAGAACGGGTAGCAAAAGGGGAAGAAAGAGAAGGAACGGAACAGAGAGCTCTTGTGGCAACAACGAAGGTGATGAATTTCTCTTGGCCACAATCAGTGCACCTGGGTTTCCTTTGGTGTATCCAGAGGTAAATAATTGATGCAAGGATAAAAGCGTTTGTGAGGGGGAGTGAGACATTCAGACAAGGGGGTGAAAACCCGGCCAGAGCCCCCCGTACCATGCCCCCCTCTCAGCCTCAGTCTGGCCCCTCGTCGTTTGGTGGCCCCTCACACCGCCCCCTCGGACAACCGCTTGAAGTGCAAATCTGTGTTCTGACTTGTTCCTGGTTGCTGTCAGCATGTTTTCCTCTTGTCAGTGGCGATTGACTGGGGGCTCGTCTCACCCTTGTGCCGGGACTGTAGCGGGATCATTGACAGGCCAGTGACACTGCCCAACCAGATAATGGAAACCTATTGATTTTTTTGTTCTCACCCTCTCTCTTTTCTTTTCTCTCTTTTTCACAGAGGAAGTGTAGGCTCTTACACTTGAGAATGACCGAAAGCAAAAGCAAGGGCACGGTCGACAGCGGCGAGGGCTCGGTCACTGGTCCTGATCCCTGAGTCGCTCCTGCCACTTCAGAGGAGGGAAAAAAGTCAAGACAAGTGACAGTCTGAGGAGACAAAACACTGAGAAAGGGTAAAAAGAGTGTCCGTCAATCAATCAATCAATCAATCAATCAATCAATCAATCAATCAACCAATCAACATTATCTCCTCAGGTGCACCTGAGACTATGATCGGGAGATAAATTTAATGTGAGATAAACCCTCGCTATCCTTCCTGAGGTCCCAAGCCTGCCTTTGTCACAATTGCGCCAATGAAATATTAAGAACGTGCTTATCCGCCAGAGGGCGATTTTAATTACCACCTAAGGTTACACCATTAATATGAAATAACATAGCATGCAATCTCTTCCTCATACAATGTGGAGGTTCGATTTAACAAATAAAATATGCTGATTAATAGAAAGCCTCTTTCTTGTTTTCCAAAGCCGAGTCATTATGCCTCCTGATTTCAGATGAGATGTGCTTTCTTGCACACCGAGAAGTGATGACACTTGTATACTGTTTTAATGGAGCAATCTCCAGAGAGCAGGCCTCTTTGATTCACTGCCTAATGATAAGCGTGCTCTGGTCTGTCAGCGGCACAACCCCGTGGCAGATGGCTGGTGTGGATCTTACACATATCTTTATGTTCCTGCCTCCCCCCTCATCCACCTCATTCTTAAAGCTGCCGATGGTATAATGGAAAAACTCAATCCTGGTCATGGTTAGCTCAATCTCATTATAATCCCTCGTTTTTTATTCATTCGGCCCTTTGGGACACTGTCTGCCCACCATGCAGCTTCCAGCCTTGGTGGAGTGCCTTTTGATTTGTCCAGGAGAGCCTAATGAAGTCACAGAGAGATACAATTATTTCCCAAAGCAGGGGCATTAATGTACTCCAAATTCCCTCCGGAGGAACGTGATGACAATTGGTTTGTACAGCTTTGATCGCCAGTCTAAGCCCTGCCCGGGACAAACTGTGAGGTCGCCTCCCGGTCCAGACGCTTACTGATGAACCCTGGTCAAGCCACTTTTCTATTCTTCTACTACACGAAAACAGAGCTGATAAATCCTCGATACTTGCGCAACGACAGTGTTGGACAGAGCCTTTGTCAACAAAGTGGCAGTGTAAATAAATACGTAAGTATAACAACAGAAAAAGATACAAAGGTTTAAATCACAATTACATTTTAATTGGCTATTAGTGACTTAACAGAGACATAAATACAACGTGTTAACGCTTGCTCGGCTCATTAACACATTGTATGCCTTAATTGATCGGTATGTGCTTGCACATTATCATCACCAAGTAATGGTACATAGTTACATGGTAACTATTTGAAGGGCTGACCAAGGCATGGAGGACTATTCCTCCAGTTGGTCTTTACCGACAGCTTTATTTACAATCAAATGCAAAGAAATCATTTACCTCAGAAAGAATGAGTGGTAACGATTTCCTTTAGCATCCTAAAGTAAAACATGATAATTAGTTGCGTTATTATGCATTTGTGTGACATACCTTACATCGTAGCACCATAAAATGATGATCAAAAATAGCATTTGCAGAGGTTTCAGCAACTTACAACAATAATATAGAACAATGACATTTTTTGACATTATATATAGATACTGTAGAACTAATTCATATTGCATTATGACAGTATTGCCCATGATATTACTATTACTAAACAACTAGAAAGCTTTGAAAAATAATCATTGATATATTCATAAAGTTCACAGTTAATTTCTTTGATAATAGCATTGAAAACAAAAATAATAAAAGATTGCGCGTTACATGTTTTATCCGCAATATGATTTTTTTTCCCCCTAATGTGTTAAATGATGCATAAGAGTAAATATACCGGAAAGCATTTTAAACCAGAAATAAAGCACTACTGTAGATATATTATAATGTTAATATACTCTCTTAAAAATTGGTTATACATGTGTTTTTGTCAGTGTGAATAAAATTACAGTAAATAGCATTAAATAAAGTGATCTTGATCGTCATAAACAGTGACCTCTGAATTCTATGATTTGGATAGTTTCTACAATCTAGCTGCTTGCAAGTCACAGCAGCTGAGAACTGCAGTCTGCAGCGAGAGACCGCCTAATGTGCACATCCCAGATCTAAAAATAGCCGAACTCTAAATCTATGTTGCAAATAGCATGCCCTTAAGAACAACCGAAGATCGATACAATAAAATCGGGAAATAAAACGGAGGAAAATGAATATGGAATAGAAGAAAATCTCTCATTTATATTATATGTCTATTCTGTATTCGTATATAGAGATGCTTATGCAGTATTATCTGTTTATGAACATGTGCAGAACAGGTGTACAGTGAGAGTAGCTGGTGTGTAAACGTGGCTTAGGAGACCCCCTCAGGCAGACTGAGAGGAGGGTGTGTATCCAGGAGCAGGCGCTCGGGGGGAGATGGGGAACACAGCTCTTTACACAGCGCTGAAACCTCCACCATACCTGCACCCATGCCGGGGATACTTGTGTGCATAAGATGCCTCTGCAAGTGCTTGATCCAGTCTTCCTGAATTGACTGAGGACCCTGGAAGATCAGATCGCAGAACCTGGGGGAAATAAAGAAAGATATGAGAGCTGGTTGGAGAGAGTGTGGTGATGAAGTACAGGAGTGTTGTAAAGCACCTGCAGGTCATTCTGTAGATCACTTCAGAGACGGCGTGTGAAGATGAAAACGCCTTCCTTTTTGGCCCGGGCCTTGATCTCGGCCTCTTCTGTTTACAATCATATGCTGTGAAACAAACGATGTAATTATAAATCAGTGAAAGGCTGAGTGGCTGGATGATTCAATTAGAACAGATTGGAAGAGCAAGTATGAAACCCTACTTGTTCCTTCTAACAAGGCGATTTCCTTCCGTCGCGCATATGCCCGAAGATGATTGGACAGGCTTACGGCACTGTGGAACGTCGTGTTGCAGTGGATGCAGATCTTCTTATTCGCTGCAAACTTCTCTGGATTACACATAAATGAAAAAAAGTTTTGAGCTAACGAGTATTTAAATAACAGTTAGATGACCTCGTGCTTAGCTGCACTCCACTCATGACTGCTCTAAAAATAGCAAAAGCATGGTTATACAGCTACATGAGTGTGTAATCTAGAAAAGGAACACAGCAGCTTGAAGAAATAAAACTGTGATTCCCTGAGTGTCATCACCTCCCACTCCATCTGTTTATGTATAATAAAGATTGTGCTGTGCACTCTGTTTATGAGGACATGTAGTGGTACTGTATGTTCTCAGCAAGTGTCTGCGATCAGTTTGATGGTTTGTTTGTTTGTTTTTAGGGGCAATGTTTGAAACTACTCATCTGCTCTCATTGTACTTTCAGATGAAATGTGTCCAGTTAATGCAAATCCATATAGCTGTGTGACGTCCCAGTCTAGGCTGTGTGCGTGTGTGGAGGGGATGTGGCCGACACACCTGACACTTGTTGGATGCCGAGTTAAATGTTGCTGAAACGGTTCATGTGCGAGCATTGTTTTGGGTGATCGTCTCCGGAATGGAGTTTGGCGGTCTTCGCTATGGTGAGTGTCTTGCCCGGGCATGACACGTTTCTTTGTTGTTTTTTTGTTTTTTAAGGAAATTGACCCATCTGATCTACTTTTTGTTGCAGCCTAAGAGACGGCTGTAACAAATGGGGGCTCGTAAATTTATAAAACATATGCGTTATATGTATGTTCAACATGACATCATGACTTTTGCGTAAATATATACGCCACTTTCGAGTCAGGTGGCGTGTTATCTCTACACATTTTGAGCTATCCGCGTGTATGCGTATATGTCTACGCCATTAACGTCCGCGTAATTCCGCGTGTCTGTACACGCAGTCAAATCTCCAGTCATAAATGCCATTAACCCCAGTGACGGTTTAGTTTAGGGACGGGGTTGAGGTAAGTCATATATTTATATAACGTTAAGTCAACGGCGTTTATAAACACGCTGAAAGGCGATTATGCGTCTTGATAGCACGCCAAAAAAGGAAATACGAATTGGCGTGGCATACACACGCTACTTCATGAGATCAGTCTGGTGTGTTATATGTTAAAATGAAAATCGGATGTTAATGTTGGCCATTATCGCTTTAACACTGGAAAAATGTAAAGTCCGGTGTTGGCACTTGGCAGGCAAACTGAGGTTGTGAGGTAAAAAGGTCAATTTGGTTGTACCTACATTATTAGTAGAGACACTGTCCACTTAATTTCGCCTATATTGTGATACCTGATGGTATTGATAAAGTACCAGTAAAGATTCTTAGAGATACTGGGGCATCTGAATCATTCATTTTAGAGTCTAACCAACCTTTTGGTATTAATTGGGGGATTAATAAGGGGGATAAGGCTGCAGACTTTGTCCATTGCTTTGCACAGAGTTAACTTAAAATTGGATTTAGTTGAAGGAGAGGTGACCCTTGAAGTGACCCATCTCCTGTGAATGGCGTTTCTTTAATTCTGGGGAATAACTTGACAGGGAGGCGAGTGTGGAGAGAAGTTGTTCCTCCACCTGTAGTTTCGTTTACTCTGTTGAAAGAGCAAACTGATGAATTGGTGCAAGAATTCCATGAGGTTGCCACTGAAACTGCTTAACGCACCAGTGGGGCTCGACAGCCTTTTAGACAAACGGGTCGGCGCGTATGGTTGGGTTGCGGAGAGTTCGGGTTACGGAGAGTTTGTGAGTTATAACGGAAATCATTATGAACATCAGCTATGCTAATTATTTCCCATCTGCCTTTCTGCTGTTATCTCGGGACGCTTGTCCCGAGAAAAATGGCGTTCGTCAGGTCCAGTTTTGTGTCCAGCCTCTCACGGGGATTTCGGATGCCCCAACGCCTGTGATGAGACGACTCAACGCCTGTGATGAGACGACTCAACGCCTGCGATATGTTATGGCGCCGTTTGATTCATAAACAATATTTATATTTAATATTTATATTTAAACAATATGAATGTAAGCCAGAGGAGAACTGGCCCCCGACTGAGCCTGGGTTCTCCCAAGGTTTTTTCTCCATCCAATCTGATGGAGTTTGGTTCCTTGCCACTGTCGCCTTGCTTTTGGCTTGCTTTGAGCTTGCTCAGTTGGGGTTATTTAGTGTTTAGCAATGTTGTTGATCTGTGTTGTGCTACTTTCATGTTATCACTGTGAAGCTGCTTTGATACAATCTGTATTGTGAAAAGCGCTATATAAATAAATGTGACTTGACTTGACTTGAGGTGTTTGTGTCTTTATTGTCTAAATGTGTCCAAACTTGAGGTACCGGATAAGGATTTATTAAGTCCAGATGTCATGCAAACAAGAAACTATGCTTCTAACCACAGCTCAAGAGCTGTTGTTCCAACCACACAACTTTGCAATGCTGTTTGCAAATATTCAACATTCTGTCTGCACTCTTGTTTAATGGTTGGTCATGTAGATGTCAAAAGGATGCTGTTTTTTCAGCATCTTTTACCACAAGTGCCACATTTTGAAAACACTGTGGAAAGTTCACAAGATTTCAAAACTGCATCTCCAGACCCCAACATTATTATTTTGAACACAATAACGTGTCATTTGTAGATGTTTTTTTAACTCTTTCATTTAAAAAATATGATTTGCATTTAAGTTTCTTTCTTGTATTCTTCTGATAATAGGACAATTTAATTATTTTAAATATTATTTAATAAATTGTACTAAATCATGTTTAATTGAGAGCCTTAATACAAACATAATGGAAGATGGAAAAATACCAAAGTCATGGTCTTTTGGTCACTCTGGGTAATAGTAACAAAAGGACATACACAAAACTCCTTTCGAGATGACAGTTTCTTATTGAAATAGCTTACAAACTCCTTCACACTGACAGGTAAAAACAGAGTCGCTAGCTTATTACTTAAAATGTCAATGCCCAAGTTTGCCATCACTGCTGGCACACTTTTGAGACTAAATGTTTTGAAAAGTGCGCTCTGGAAACAAACACCCTCATAATGTCCCTGTACTCCACCTCATCCTGAAGAAGTTCTGTCAGAATGCAGAGAGGTGACTTGCCAGTGCCCGAAATAGGCTTGCCTTATTTGCTTAAGAAAAACAAATATCACAATGTAAAAGTCACCATTTACAGTTGTATCCATCAAAACTACTCTGAAAATCACAAATGTCCCTTTTTTTCTAACTGTCCTCAGTGAACTTCCTTCAACAGTCGATGCTCCATCTTCAATCAGAGAGTTCTAGCAAAACATAAAGCAACAGACCTGATTACATGTATCTGGCTGAACAATCAAATCAAATTTACTAATCACTGTTTATCCAATTAAAACGGACAACTTGTGAAGTATATTTGATTGTGAAACCCCATTAATTAGTTGCTGTTTTTTATTACTATTAATGAACTGAGAGTTTTATTTGGGTACGCATGAAACAAAGATGAGCAAATACAGCTGATGTGTTTCCAGTACATAAAAGAGAGCTATGCGTTTTACATTTGAATTTCAAAGCCACTTTTGATGACATTCATTCTTTTTGTACCTGCTACAATATTTCAATGAGTGGCAAACTTTTACCCTGCACTCCGTCTCTCTTTTAATGGAATCAACTGGCAACTTCAAGGTTACAGGAAGAGAACTTTGTCTTAAATATGAGGCGTCTGTGGTCTGTCATACATATTTAATATGGAGTATATTGGGTTTTAAGCTGCACTGTAAATAATGAAGGCAGTAGAGGAGGGAAAACATAAGAGAGCAGCTGTGAAACAAGGCAGTGTAGTCATGCTACACTGTATTGATCATCTCTACCCTTGCTCACTGTAAATATCTCAAATCAATGCTATAGCACTTAAACGACTTTATTATTTACACTTAAAGGGCTATAACTATTAACAAAAGACTAACAACAATAAAAACCCTATGTTGTGGGAAAAAAGAATGTTCAACGCTGGATTGTGACCCAGATATCTGAAACCTCACCTGTCTGTCACTCTCAGATTCTTTGATTCAACATCACTCGAAACAAGACAGATCACACGCTCAGCTGTCAGTGAACAGGCAAAAGATTCTTGTCATGGAGGGTTTTTTTATGTTTTTACTAAAATTGCTCAGTATCAATGGTACTTCCAAGCTCTCTTTGTCCATTCACAATGCATGAGAAAACTAATGGCCAATTACAGGCCTAATTATTTGACAACCACTAAACTTGAAGTTGAAGCTAAATGAGCATTTGAAATGAAACATAATTAAGGTATTGTCATCTTAGATATGAAATATACATTTCTGAGCCACTAGAGACAACAAAAAGATTTTTTTCCAATAATAACCTTTCTTTTGTTTGCCAAAAGATAATTGTGACTTTGCACACTATATTCAAAGCTTCAGTAATGGTACGATATCTTTGTGTGAGGAACAAACAAAGATGTAAGATGCTATCCAGTGATCATTTTGCCTCAATAAACCCCTAATAGCTGTAACCCAATAAGTTTCAAGTTGTCTTTTTTTACATATTCAAATGAATACTTCATTTTCCTTTTGTGTTTAAAGCTGCAGTTCGCAACTTTTGCTCTTTGTCACCATCTCTGTTCAAAATCTGCAATTGCAGTTATTCGCGGAATTATCATCTTTACGTGGGTTGTAAATTGGCATGAAACAGCGTGGATGAACACAGTGTTTTGAGGTGAGTGGTGCTGTCAATCACAGCGCTGTGTGGATACTGTCATACAGAATCACAGAGTCACTTTTTGAAAGTTTGACCAACATAAGAATTTTCACCGGAAAATGTCTTCTGAACAAGTAACATCCACTTTTGTTCTGATCAACTAAGAGGGGAAAAGCATTCGACATGATAAGTTTCGTTAGATTTAATCAACACGATTTACAGCAACCGTGCAAATTTTAGCCTACTTTGTTCTCAAATTTGTAATGTTAACAACATCAGCATTGCGTGACTAATGTTAAATTTAATGTGATTTATGGTTACCTGTGTAGCTCAGAATTCATATTCTCCATAATAGCAAAACGAGAAAGGCACAACAAAGGAAAAAAAGCCATCTCTTCTTCCTTTTTGAATGCCGATGTTTAAATCCTTGTGTTCGCATGAGACGGTTTTCTTCGCAAGAGAAAATTCTTTCTCTAGCCCCCTTAAATTTGAAGTACAAAGTCTTTTGGGTTTTATAACTGCTGAATCTCCAGTTGACACTGATGATTGTTGTTTGGATCTTTCTGGATGCCATAAGTTTAATTATGTAAAGTGCTGCGAGAAAAGCCTATACATCTCTTCATGCACAGTATATAATGAAATGTAATGCAAAAGACATGCTCAAATTTCCTGCGGAAACCCCCCAGTACCACTGGAATTAAAATCATTATTACAAGCTAACCGTTTTGAATCTAGCTATTGCAAGCAGATAGTTTTGAACACTGGCAGAATATGTAATAATTTTAAATAATTATTTTGGATTATTTTTAAACTTAAAAAAGTTATGGACAGCAGCTTTAAAACACACACACACACACACACACACACACACATATATATATATATATATATATATATATATATATTTTTTTTTTTTTTTTTGATTTGAACAAAATGAAAGCTTGTTTCCACCATAGAATAATAAATAAAACATGCAATTGTGACTATTTTCTCTCTCAGGAATTCTGAGATATAAACTTGCAATCAAAAAAGAAATTGCGTTTTTCTCATAACTAATATTTTCTCACGCAATTGCATGTTTATATCTCACAATATCTTACATGCTTGCCTGTAAATTAATATTTGGATAACAGAAAATGACACGATTGAGTGATTGTGTGGTTCCTAACCTTGGCTCCAGGTAGGATCCAGCTTCACAGATGGTGATCTGGGTATACTGCCACTAGTGTAGGAGATGGTCAAAGGAGTACTGGCATCCTCTGAGTGGCCTTCGACCTCCATTTCCTGATCCACTTTCCTATTTCCCAGCAGATCCTCTAAAGTGCTAGATCGAACCTTATTGGTCCTCTTCCTCTCCCTGTCGACCTGGGGACGCCTGGTCATAGTCCATTGCCCGTCGTCTGGTGTGCCAGTGGCATGATGGATCTTCATGGGAATGCCAGAGGATGTAAGAAACAGTCCATCACTGCTGGCAAACTTTTGAGAGACATAAGGTTTTGAAAAGTGCGGCCTGGAACCAAACACCCTCATAATGTTCTGGTACTCCGCCTCATCCTGAAGAAGTTCTGTCAGAATGCAGAGAGGAGACTTGCTAGCACCCGAAATAGGCTTGCCAATCCGCTTCAGATGACCCCGCACATGATTGGAGAGGCCGGTCTTAGTGTCAAACCAGCCCAGGCACAGGGGACAGGTGTGCTCGGTTTTAGACTCTGGCTTATCTGCCATGATGAAAGCACATAATTACTTTAAATTAATAAGTTGCATGTAGAAATGTTTGTACACATACATAAATATGGGTTATGCATGTGTGATTTTAGCTTGAGAGCATTATCTAAAATCACAATGACTTGAACAAGGAAAGGTGAACAATAATCACCTTTTCTGATTCTGCGATTCACTGAGGGAATTTTTCTGCGTATGCGAGGCTGGCGGTCCTGAGATGCCACTTGCTCAGGTGACACCACGTGACGAGCATCATAACTCAGCCCAACCCTATGCAAGTGTCCTCTCACATGGTTAGACAAGCCCACCCCAGACTCGAACACTGCGGGACAGTAGGGACAGCACTTCCTGCCCACCAAAGACAAAGGGTTGACAATATACTCGGCATAAGGATCGCTTTGCTGGTAAACAACACGACCAGGGTTATTCTCACTTATTATGCTTTCAACACACTCATCCTTCACGATAAAAGTACAAATATCATCACTGTCCTCCACTCTACTATTGTCTGGATTCGTATAATTGGCATAGTCCAGAATGTTGTTGTGGAGAGGGATGAAATATTCACTAGAGGTATTGCTATTACACTGATCCGGAGACTCTTTGGTGCAGTCGCTGAAATCCTGAGCACCTTCATTGTCATCTCCCTCTTGTGGTGTAGTGGAGTCCCATTGGGGAGACTCAGGCTCAGATTTTGGAAGACGCACATGAGGAATATTGGCATGGGTGTTGCGATACGGGATTGACATTTTTCTTTTCGACGGTATTTTGTGCCTCAGCGTTTGCAGCGCTAAAGTACTGCCAGTTGAAGGATCTTTGGGATAGCTCTCAGTGCCAGGGTTCAGACAGGCTGCTTTACTCACGATCTCTGTTTTCGTTGTAAGATGTACGTCAAAGCTGGAAAGATATGTTGTCCTCTTTTCGGAGACAGCACTTTCATATTCTTGATTGTCTTCTTCGACGTATGGGAGACCTGTAGTCACGTCTATTTTCTCTGTAGGCAGAGGGGATAATTTGCTTGGCTTGTCACTTCTCAGTGAGAATGGTGACAGCTTGTTTGCGGGGCTGCCAGGGCTCCATTTGATCAGGGAGGAGCTGAAACCGTCACAGGCTTTTTGTGTTTCTTTGCTTCTCACTTCACACAGGTCAGCTGAGCCATTGGGCCTAAAGGGCAGCTCACCTCTGTCCCTAACAGACCACTTCTCTGTGCTTTGAATCTTTGGCATCACTAAAGATGAGTCCTTGGTTTTAGGTTGGTCGAACAAACATTGAATGTGATCATCTACATTGTGGTGTGATTGAGGTTCATAATTCTCATAATATGGCTGCCCGTGGATGAGCTCCACATGCTTTCTGAGACTATGTCTATTCATACTTCTAAATGTGCAATTTTGACATACAAAAGAGTTGCCAGTCTTGCCACATGGGGTGTGGTGAGTTGTACACTGATGTGCCTCCATTTCAGTTGTAGTTATGTGATCACATTCCTCACAGCTATAAGACTTCTCCTTCTCATTAGTTTTGCCATGATGGACGAAAGTTTTGGGGCATTTCGTTCCAAATACACACTGGGTACACTGAATACAAGCTCTGCTTCCCTCGACATCTATCTTACTGAAACCTTTAATCTCTTCCATCAGCCTCTCCCTCCGCACCTGGTGGATTATAATGTGCTTTTGCAGAGAGGTTATGTCTCGGAATGAACGCCCACACTCTCTACATATGAAGGGTCGGGGAACGTGTTCCTGTCTCACCTTTTTATTCTTATCTAAATGATACATCATATGCCTATGCAAATGCCTCTTCTCCTTGAAATTATCGTTGCACTTTGAACATGGGAAAAAGGAAAGCTCTTCGTCTGTTTTTGTCTCTGTCTTTAACCGTGCCGATTTTTCACCCATGTAGGTGTTTGTTTCTAAGTCGCTGCCGCCTTCATCACATCTCTCTTCCTTCTCGCTTGAAATTAGCTCCTTCATGGCAGCTGACTTGTCACAGAATTTCTCCAGGCGCAAGCCAGCATATGCTTTCAAACTTTCCGGCTCTTTCCTGAAGGCATGTTCTTTGTTAATGGACGACTCAAAATCGGAGTCTTCGTCAGATAGGGAATTCTGGGATGCGTAATCAAAGCCATCATAAACCTGTCCTCCAGTGTCAGCCCTCTCCATGGTACGTTTTTTACGCATCCTCTGCCTTTGGTTTGCAGGAGGAGCCCCATCAATCTCCACCTTTGTTCTTACCCCATCACCTGCCACACTGCTTTTCAACAGTATCCGCATGAACTTCTCCTGCAGGCCCCAAGTTAGACCATCACAGTCATCAGAAGAACTCTCTGACAACTCAGAATCAAAGTCCCATAAGCACCCTGTTTTGATTCCCTTTCTAGCCAACAGTCTGCTGATTGGCCTGGTATCCAAGCCTTCCCCCACCAGCACATCTAGGGGGGTCTCACCGTCACTGTTGTTTGATTCAGTCGAGGCCCGTGCGGGCTGCACTTTTAGGGCGCACCCTTCTGCTTTCTGCCGGGTGTCTGATTGAAGCTCACTGGGAGGCGGTAACACCTCAGGGCTAGTGTCTGTCCCGGGCAGAGGGGACACGTCTTTGTTGTGGACGTAGGACTCCTCTGAGGTACAGTGTGAAGCAGCTCCATTAACAAGTGCTCCTGAAGGCAATGAGTCGTTTGTGCTGGGGGCAGCAGGGATGCTACCACAGACAAATGGGTTCGGCTGGACTCCATTTAAAGGGTTTTGGGGACTGTCCAAGGGCAGGGGCTCTGGTGGATCCAAGTTGTTATTGTTGTCGTTGGGAGAAGATGTGCTAGTCAACTCTTGAGTGTCAGAGGAAGATTCTACCTCTTTGTCTTCCTCTGTGCTCTCTTTTACTGCCGCCATAACGGAGCAAGACGATCTGTAAAAGAGAGACAGGTGATCAGTATCTCAATATAAGAGGCCAATGCTTGGTTTCATGTGGTTTTTAAACTTTTCAAGAAATATTTTGATTTATTTTAATTTTTTTATAAAGAATTGTATAGATAATAAATATCAAGAATATTCATGAAGAAGGTCCTCTCTATGATATAATTTCTGGTTGCATGTTTTTTTGTTTTGTTTTTTCCTGCATATTTCTGTATGTTGTTTGGAGCACATGAGCTTGTAGGCTGCACCACATACGTTTGCTGCTCAAAATGATTTCAAATATTAATAAGCAGCTGAAGGCAGTTTTGTTAAAATATTATAATTCATTATGATATAAGGACAGTGGTTTCAATGATTTTTAATTCAGAAATCGAAAGCAATCAACAATTCATGTATTAAGTATTTGTTTTATATAAATGCATAGAACCTGTGAAAAAAAATTCTGAAATATAGGGAGCATCAAACAATTTAGAGCTGTCTAAAATGAACTAATAGTGGCCTAAAGAAGATGGGCGACTTTTTTTTTTTAGTTTTTGCCACAATCCCAAACACCCACTGTCAACGCTTCTTTTCACAACACACCCCAATGTTAGCCCTGGAAGTCCTGGTGAGGAAGCTTAATTATGTGAATGCACCTCTGGGATCTAACCTTCCAGTTTCTCTCACCAAAGTTCTCAGCCGCCTGCTAAAATTGACCAATTTCCATGGGAACAAAGCACACCACCAATAAGATCATATTATTCTGTCTTATCACTCTCTGATGGTGCCAAAGCACATCCCAGCACGAGACTGTTGTTGCTTCAAACCTGACAAATTGCACACTGCACAAACATACACAGAGACACGCACACACACACTCACTCAGGTAGAAACGCTCCCGTTCATGACTAGCCAGAGAAATATACCTCAGGTGTCATCAGCCAATCTAATTATATTTGATGGTTTTCAGCAGCTCGACACCAGCAAACCTGTGGGACAACAGGAGTGTGTTTAAAGGGTGTGTTAAAGGGGCCCAGGCTTGCTGTTGTCCTGCTAGGCCACAGTGTATGCTCTGAGGATTTGACATTCAGCACTAGCTGCTCTCAACAGGAAGCCGCGTTGCTAACGAAGTGTTAAATTCAGTGTTAATGAGTGGCTTCACTGTTACCACCTCCTAGGTAAACCTTCCGAGCTCCATATTCTCTCCATCTGTTGGGGTGTGAGGGGCTTTCGGAGGGAGAACAGACGCTCTGCATTTAAAAACGAACTTCACTGTAAACCCCTAAACAGCAGGGTGGCAAAGCCTCAGAATATGATTTTAGCTTTAAATTTACAGGCCTCATTAGCTTCCAGTTTCCACGCTGATCTGTTCCATACATAACAAACAGGGTTCAACTGCAATGCGTCTTTTAAAAATTCATTCGCTTCTATTTACTTCATTTAGTCAATGTTAAAAGGCTGCCTTTGCCTTGCTGGAAGCTATTTACAAGGATTATGAGCTTAAATACATTTACGCTCGGCGCGGAGATCAATCTGAAGCGATTAGCTCTTTTTCTCAATCTCGGTCTAACTCTCTTTCTTCCTTCCTTGAAATATGCTCAGTAATGAACATGTTTGAATTCACAAACAACAATGAATCAGAGGAGGTCCCCCTGTGATCAGACTAAATTAACTGCACAAGTAAAAGAGCACTTAACACTTACACGACACACATATGTCATGTGCTCACTCTCCTCTCTTTCTCTCAGCCCCTATTCTTTCCATCAGCACTTGTTCTAACACTTGAGTTGCACCTCATCTTGAGGTTACTGCTGAAAAAATAAGAGGTGATAATTGCATATTATCATTACATATTATTCTAGAACCCCAGAAGGTAAACTTTTCTTGGATATTTATTAATCATAGGAGAATACAAACTACTTGCTACATTCCACTTGGGTGTCTTGAACTTTTTTCCACCTACTACTAGACTCACATGTTGATGACAAAAGGCCAAAATGGTGTACTACAAATGCAGACAACCATAAACTACGTTCTATAAATATCAGACACATTCACAGAACTCGCATTAATCTCTATTAAAAAATAACTTGTTGAAGTAGGGTGTAGATATTGCATTTTCCTTTTGCATTTTTTTCCCCTAATGCACGCAAGTGACGAGACAGAAATTGATTACCCAAACACTTCTAACCATCTCATAATTCCTTCAGACTCAATCCCTAAAAAGAGAGGACTACAACAAAAATCATAAAGACCGGATGGGAGAAGTTATTCAGAGCAGTTACCTGTCTATGTGAATCGGCAACATGCCCAACTCAATTTTACTTTATCCTTTACACTCTCTCTCTTTCTTTCTTTTACCTGTCTTTCTTTTCCCCATACCCTCTTCCTCGATCACAGGAAAAAACACATCTAAACAAAGAAGGAAGGCCAAGGCCCCTCAAGTACAGAGCAGAGAATCTTCCTCGGTTAATGGGAGTTATTGATTTGTTTGACACACTGTGAATTTATGAAGCCGCCTCTCAAGTGTGAGAGACTAACAAAGCACAGCTGTGAGCAAACAAACAGGTAGCTATTCAACCTGACACCTCACAGAGACTGAGGAGAGCCTGTCTTTGTCTTCTTCTCTTGCCATGTTGAAGAAAAGCGTTGACTTCAACTCAAACAGTCTGCTTAACACACAGAGCAGCAGTGACAGGAGGAAACTCTTGCTGGGTTTCACAGCACATGCTACAGCTGACGGGACAAGAGACGTTTTGGGAAGGATTTATTTATTTATTTATCTTGCAAGGGAACACTCATACATATTATATTTTGATTAATAATGAAATAAAGGATTTGAAAAATGAGTTCAGGGGTCTCCGTTAACATGTCTGACTATTTAATCACACATTTACATGCACATAAATCACACATTTTAATGTTTAATATTATGGAACATCTAAAACTTGACCTTTGTTCTAACCTTTCCACATAAACAATGCTGCTGTACTGTCTGAGTCATAGGAAAGCAAATATACATCGGATAGCTGTCATATATTGCACACAATACAGGTACCATACATTACAACCCTTGAGCATTTGTTTGTTTTTCACCCCCTCTTTCCCCACCGTTTGGAAAAGAAACTAAGATGCGCAGAGAGTGGTAAGAATCCAATTTCTTTTGAACGCTGTGTGGAAATTGAGAGCTCAGCAATAAATCTGCTTCAATACACAATCTCCACAGAGTGCAGGGGCAGCTACTTTAGCCATCTCTCCCTCTGTGTCTAACAAACCGCTACTTAACCAGGAGCCAAGGCAGCCAACTCTAAGGTATTGGTTGCCACAGCACTGCAAAAGTTGCATTTTCCAGAGGTTGCCATTCATAGCCAAGGTGATGCAACATTGCGACTCTGTTAACTAACCCGGATTTAACAACGGTCCACACAAATTTGGCTCTGGATTTCAAAACAAAAGAACACATCCTTTCTCAACCCAAATTAAAAGAACGCCTTCTCAAATACTCCGTACTCTTTCTTAAAATAGAGCAAGTGAAATGGCTGTTCCTAACTGATGGTAGATTTGGGATCGGGGAGAGGGGAAAGGGGGGTCACTGGGCATGATAAAAGGGGACAGGGAGTGAGTGACAGTTGGGTTAAGACAGAAGTCATGTTCAATAGCAGGTAAGGAACATCAAAAGCCGAGTTCACAGGAAACCTATGCAACCTTATCTAGAAGGAGGATTTTCTGTTGTGTGAAGTAGATTAGTGGTGCCAGAGCTGCTGACATGGCCTCATTTGCTGCCCTGTAGTGTTAGAGGAGGATTAAACCATATAAACTTTGAAGCCTTAAACAATACCTTTCAAAATTAGACGGATTAAGGGAGGGATGTCTGATGGGGATTTCCCGTGGCTTTGTCAGTTTAAAACTTCTCTTATTTAAAAAGGGAGCAAGAGAGAAGGGGGAAAAAAAGCTGAGCAGGTCTGCGGTTTCAGTTTTAATGAGGGCGCTCTTATCGTGAGCTGGGCAGTGGGTGCGAAGTAGCGCAGGTCGACAGGCCTTTACACCAGTAGCCTCTCTCGCATTAAAGAATGATGCAAAGAGTTTGTCACGTAAAGAAGGCGAAAGTTTTCTGGCAGTTGCATCATTCCGCTACTTTTACGCAGCAACACATTGATGTTTGTCTTGATGAAAAATAAACATTGATTGTTGCATGTTATCCTGTGTAAAATATGAAAGCAATATGCCAAGAGATATACTTCCTCTCAGGTCATGAGTTGCAGGCGCTTTTTTAGCTGTTGTACGGCGTTGATTTTTCTTCATGTGAAATGTGATGATTACTGGAGATCTGATTTAAATACGATGGGGCTGCACGGGCACGTATCTGCCGCTGTGATCGAGGGCATACTCGCATACATCTGTCTTGCTCGAGTAGTGTGAAAGAATAAAGCTAACTTTGTCACTGCCGCTTTGCTGAAGTCACGTGACCAATCAGATGAAAGCATGTCAATGTCAACGCTTGTCTACACGCTGAGGACGGGATCGGGTCTAAGCGAGCAGACATCAATACGCTTAAATTTGGAGAAATGTCAAGCGGCGCAGGTTTCGGGATGAAACATCTCTTATTACCTTTTCTTAAAACGTAATGTGCCTTGCAAGCTAGAAGACATGAGCAACATAATAAAAGTGGAAAAGGGCAAATAGTGGCAGAGGATTCCTGTCTAAATCAGGACTAAACTGATGGATCTAAACACATTCACGCTGACTTTTGTTTAAGCAAAACTTCATCTAAAATAACATTCTGCTAATGAAATAAAAACGACCCATTCTTAACCGCATAAAGCAAAGCTTGCACTTTGTGGTCCATCTCCCCCTGAACAGGCTCCCTTAGGATATTAAAAAATCATCACATTTTTATCAGTCCCTGCTGCTTGTCAATGGCATCTATTAAAGCTGAATGAGGGGGCGGAGCTGCATCCAGACTGGTCATTAACACCAGGGCCCCACTCAATCAGAGCAACTCCCAAACATATCAAAGAAGAGGTGGGATGCACGCAGAAGGAGAGGTAGGGGGTGTGCTTGGTAGCCTGAGAGAGAGCCCCATGGAGAGATGTAAATAACCTCCCGAGAGACTCCCGGCGGGCTTTAAAGAAGATGCTAGCTGGGAGACGACGGGAAGCTAATGAGTATAACAGTAAATGTATACAAAAGACAGAAGAAGAGGCCCTCCTTCTTTATTCCAATTAATGCGCTCTTATCAAATATCAGGGCACCGAAGCCACTTTACTTAGTGTACCATCTGGATGTACTCAATGAAGTCAAAATGCAGCAAACCAAACCAAAAACGAAACAAAACGTGGTGCAAGACGATATCTAAAAAAAAATCTATTGAAATATACAAACAAACAAGTGTGGTGTAAACATATGCATTTCTGAACATATGTAAAAAAAATAAAAATAAAATAAATTTTAAATAGATTTTTTAATAATCAAAAAAATATATATCTTTAAAGTATCAAGTTGGAATAAATGTCAAGGTTTAATGTTTATTTTTTTTTTATGGAATGTGTTTGCAAGTGGGACTCAGCATAAAAGCTAAATATGACTTTGTCTCAGTCACATATATATAATCTGCACAATTTGAAATTCAAATTGGTTCCCTTTCACCACTCAAAGGTGTAAAGTAGGGATTATATTGACTTAAATTCAATAAAATAGAGACTCCATCTAATCAATTAATATTTTTTAATTGAGCCACTAGCTGGTAGGGGTGTAATGATACCCTCATGTCACGATTTGATATCAAGATACTGAACTCACGATAGAAATGTTATTGCGAGACTCCAAGACATAAGATAAAAGGTTAACAAAAAAATAAATATATTGTTTATGAAAATGCTAAATTTGGTATTACATCTGGGGCTGCATGAGTGCTGCTGGTGAAGCTGTGCTTCATTGAGGGAAACATGAATTCCAAAATGTACTGTGACATTCTGAAGCAGAACATGATGCCCTCCCTTCAGAAAATAGGCCGAACGGCATGATAACGACCCCAAACACACCGCCGAGATGACAATGAGGAAGCTGAAGGTGAAGGTGATGGAGTGGCCAAGTATGTCTCCAGACCTGAACCGTGTTGAGCAGCTGTGGGGCATCTTCAAGCAGAAAGTGGAGAAGTGCCACAATGTCTAAAAGCCAGCAGCTCCGTGATGTCATTATGGAGTGGAAGAGGATCCCAGCAACAACCTGTGCATCTCTGGTGAATTCCATGCCCAGGAGGATTAAGGCAGTGCTAGATAACACTGGTGCTCACACAAAATATTGACACTTTGGACACAGTTTTGATACATTCACTTTGGGTGTACTCACTTTTTTGCCAGCTATTTTGACAATATTGGCTGTATGTTGAGTTATTTTCAGAGGACAGTAAATATACTGCTATACAAGCAGCACATGGACTACTCTAAAATCTATCCAAGTTTCATGTCTATAGTATTTTCCCTTGAGAAGATGTATGCTCAAATGTGAGGGTTTAACTCACTTGTGTTACTATGTAGGCCACTTTTTACTGGAAACATAAGACATTTGGCATTATTAGGACCCACAAATACGACAATCCCCATTGGATTATCATACATTGTATTCAACACTATAGTACTGGCACCAAAAACACCCAAAATTATTTCTCACAGAGTTATTTTCATTTTGGGTGAACTATACAAAATACATATTGTCACTATCCACGATACATTTCTTGTATATACTGTGATACAATATTGTTACAATCCTACTAGCTGGCTCTATCAGTATTTCCTACTGGTCACTACCCCTAATGACCAACAGATGGCTCTGGCCATTGGTGCAGACATTTCTATAACATTAGTCAACATATTTCTAAAACCGAGATAACATGAAATATATGTAGACTATATTTAAAAAGAGACAAATAAATTAAGAAAAAAAGAAAGAGAAAAAAAGTAGAGGGGAAAACACTAAAAATATATATATATTTAAAAAAAGGTTGTGTTTATGTGTTTGAGGAAAAAAATAAAAGACTTTTCCTTTCAAGCATGATATACAGTATTTCAAAATTTGTATATATGTGTGTGTGTGTGTATATATATATATATATATATATATATATATATATAACAATAGGAATTTCTGCTTTTACGGTCTTATACTCAACATTTGGTTGTACAAATTAAGTTTTAGAACCTGCTTGTGATCTACACATCAATAAGCAGAATATCACCCATATGTGATGACTGCACAGGAAAACCATTCACACACACACTCTCATCTAGTCTCTTAATACCACATGTAATTCAGTGATCTCTTCCTGACAGAAATGCTCTATAATCACACATCACCCTGCAACCTCTTTTCAAAGCTCTAAAATATCACATCCAACTCCAGGAATAATTGGAAAATTTAATGAGATTGGTGAACCACAACCTTGAAGGATTTCGCAAGAAAAAAGGTTTGGGGGGCTTGACAGTTAATTCTCAGGCAAACTTTTGCCTTTACCCTTTCAATCAATAGAAACAGTGGATTTAATTTTGGTTAATTGGTGCTCAGTAAGAGACACCCTTCAGCGTCGATAGAACATTCTTACGGCCTTGGTCCTATTGATTCTGGAATCTCTTGTAGGCGCTTACAAACACGTCTATTCTGACGGACTGTGTTCCTCTGCGGTAATTTTTTTTTTTTTATACGAGAACTTGCGAAGTTGTGATAGACACAATTTCACTCAAGCATGCTCAATTTACCTATTATAATGCTGTACAAAAAACAAACAAAAAAAAAAACAAAAAAACAAGCAACACTGTAATTTTCCATGTATTTTTCAGCTGTTCATAAGACTAAGTATAAGCACTGTCAAATTTTTACCAACATTTAATACTGATAGAACTAGGATTATTTAAAACATGGCAGAGCAGTAACTAATCTTCAGAAAGACGCATTCACATGTTTAACTGTAACCAAATGTAGCACCCCACAGAGCATTAGTGATCAAATCCTGGCCCCTAGTGGTGAAGTCATCAGTGTGAGATCAGGAGCCTGAGGCAGATGCAGTCTGTAGCATTTGGTGAGCAAAAAGATTTTGCATGTGTAACTTCCCTCATAAAGTCTTTAATAGGAAGAGGTGTTCTCATTTGCTTATCCTGGGTGTGGATAACTGACTGCTGGGACACCCATGCCATAACTGTTTTAAAGTTGTGAGAATTGCGCTAAGAGAGAGGCAAGCTCTCAACTTGGAATGAGACTAACCGGTGACAATCGCATCTGTCAAATAATTTTGGCACACATCCCAAGACAAACTTCAGAGACAAAGCTATCTTTTGAATGCAGAACGCAGACAGGTTAACATTTTTCGCACTATCATCTCGATTCTGTTGGATCATTGTCCAATTACACAAAATTATTTTGGCAGTTTTGCTCACACAACATTATACCCAGATTCCCCTTTTTTCGGCCTTTTTCTGGAGGGCTGCTAGAGGTAGATGAAGGTTGCCAGGTTTACAGGCTGACGGGAAGTATGCCTCTGACAAGCGTAACTGACAGCTCTGATTTAATTTGACTGGTGATCACACCCAGCTATAGTATCAGAGCAGTTCACACATCTGTGCCTCAGCTCAAGGTGTTGAGACATGCCACCAAATATCTGGAACATTACACACACCCCTGGTGCTGTGTACAGACAGCCAGAGCGCTGTCACTCCAGCTTTCCAGCAACATTAGGGAAGACACAAATCTTACATTCACTGTTTCCATCCTAATTCTGTCAGTATTTAGGATGAAGTATTCATCTTTTTTTAATGGCATTTCAAACGAAATTCATCATTGCAATTAACTTTAATACAGAGGAAAACTTAAAATACACTAAATGATTATGTAAATAAATTAATTCACAGAGTATCTCACAAAAGTGAATACCCCGCACATTTAAGCAAACATTTTTTGTGTATCTTTTTAAGGGACAATACTATAGAAATGGAACTTGGATATATCTAAGAGTAGTCAATGTGCTGCTTTTATAGCAGTATATATTTACTGTCCTCTGAAAATAACTCAACATATAGCCATTATTGTCAAAATATCTGGCAACAAAAGTGAGTACACCCTAAGTGATAATAGCTGTACGTCGTCTAACCCTCAGGTGCTCTTCGGTCATTTCTTGACCGCAAAATTTTCTGTTTTGAAATTTTAAAAATCACAGCTTCATCGGAATGTTACGAAACTTGGTAAATTTTATGGCATTGGGTATGTGAACACACAAAAAATTTGAGGTCATGATCCGAGCAGGCTAAGTGGTCGTAAAAAAAAATAGTCACACTTGTGCTCTTCGGTCAAAAATGACCGACCATAGGAAATGAATGGGAAATTGACAAAAACACAAAAACTTTGAGAATTTTTGTGTGTACAATCTACAAATTGGCCACGATGCAGAAAAAAAGTGCTCAGCTTTGTAGGAGTGAAACTCTAAAACATCAAGAGTGCAAAACAGACATACCCACCCCTACACACACACACACACACACACACACACACACACACTTTTATACACTTACACACCAATAAATTTTGATTACAAAAAGTATGTTTTGAATTTTTAAAAATCACAGCTTCATCGCAATGTTACGAAACTTGGTGACTTTCATGGCATTATGTATGTGAACAGACAAAAAAATGAGGTCATGATCTGAGCATGCTAAGTGGTCTTAAAAAAATAGTCACACTTGTGGTCTTTGGTCAAAAATGACCCCCATAAGAAATGAATGGGAAATTGTAAAAAAAAAAAAAAAAGAAAAAAAAAATGTGAATTTTTGTTTTTTGTCAAATTTTTTAATAAGAAATAGTTTTTGAGATTGTTTCAACTATATATTCAAATCAACCAACAACAACAAAAAAAATGTGTTCATAAACAGCTGGGGAATTCACATGCCTCTCCATAGAGAGCTGTACATGCAATCTAGTGGTTACACCATGTTTCTACGCCTTTTCTCTATACTGTAACCAGATGGTGCTAATTTTCTTAAAAAAATATTTGTTTTTTTTCTGAAGGCCTAGACTCTATATTAAACTAAAATACTGCGTTAATATTTTTTTTTTGAAAAAAATAATATATATATATAGAAAAATATATATATTTTTCCATGGCAAAAATAAAACATAAATATTGCATAAATATTAATAAATTCAATTAAACTGTCTCAAAATACTAAATGAAAAAGAATGAATATTATAGAACAAAAATAAATTGCATTGGTTTTACTGGGATGGAGAAAGTTTCATTTTTAGGTGTCCGGTCACTTTTGACCGGGAAGATAACAAGTGTGACTCCGAAACGAAGAGCACCTGAGGGTTAACCATGCAAAGCCACATGTCCTATTCATCATTGTCATGTTTTTGTCTGCTTGACAGGACCATACAAACTCTCTAAGGATTTGAGAATTAGAATTGTTGCTCTCCACAAAGTTGACATAGACTATAAGAAGATTGGTAACACCCTGAAACTGAGTTACAGTACAGGGGCCAGGGTCATAAAGAGGTTTTCCAAGACGGAACAGGCCTTGCAAGGGTCAATCAAAGAAGTGGAGTCCTTGTGCTGTGCGTCAGGTGCAGAAGCTGGCTTCGAAAATCAGACGCACGAGTGCTGCCTGCATTGCTTTAGAGGTTGCAGAAGCAGAAGGTCAGCTTGTCAGTGCTCAGACCATACGCTACACACTGCAACAAGTCGGTTTGCATGGCCGTCATCTCAGAAGGAAGCCTCTTCTGAAGCTGGCTCACAAGAAAGCCTGCAAACAGTTTGCTGAAAGCAACATGTCCAAGAGCACGAATTACTGGAACCATGTCCTGTGGTCTGATGAGAGTAAGATAAACTTGTTTGGCTCAGATGGTGTCCAGCATGTGTGGCGATGCCTTGGTGAAGAGTACCAGGAACATTGTGTCTTGCTTACAGTCAAGCTCCCTGTAAACCCACCTGCAACATGAACTTATTGACACACAGACAATTATTATTATAAGTATTATACAGTACATGTCATATTAAAATGTTAAGAAGATTACGTGTGAGAACACACAAGAGTCAACATTACTAAAGCATGAGCCGTTAAAAAATAAGCTACAACAGCTAACAACAGTGGTATAAGTAGATATTTGATCGTATTATTATTACAATTTAAATAACTTCTATCTATCTGTCTGTCTATCAATCAATCAATCTATCTATCTATCTATCTATCTATCTATCTATCTATCTATCTATCTATCTATCTATCTATCTATCTATCTATCTATCTATCTATCTATCTATCGTATCTATCTATCGTATCTATAGTATCTATCTATCAGATCACCAAAACTCAGCCCCTTAATCCTTAAGGTCAACATCTAATTAGTAGTAGAGCACATTACATAATGACTCTTGGTGACTGTAATGAAAGGTCATGCTGGAGGTTAAATGATATGGAATGAGCAGCTAATAGTCATAGCATTACATAAATAGGCCCCTCTCTCTCCCTCTCCCTCTCTCTCCCTCTCTCTCCCTCTCTCTCTCTCTCTCTCTCTCTCTCTCTCTCTCTCTCTCTCTCTCTCTCTCTCTTTCTTGGCCTCTTCCACTAATAGATTTATGCAGGTCTCCATGTTCTGGCTAGAACAACAGCTTACTGAAATATCTCTCCGGCCCAGCTGCAGTAGTGCTGGCTTGCTAATTCAGGCCAGTGTACTTCCATTAAAACATTCCCCTGTGTCCTCATTTAGAACACTGTGAACTGGGAGCCAAGCAAAAACAGGGAAGATGGGACCGATATTTTGCATTCTGCACATTCCACAAATGCGTCTCAGTGCAAATATTTGACCTTGCTGAGTGACACATAATCACTTTGTGTGAAATGAAGTATTTAATTTACTTCATGTTATGTAATCTATCTTTACAGGATTTAATTATGAATTTGTGTGAGAGTGGGCTGCAGATTGCATCAGCCTAAGCCCTGCTCCTGGTCTTGACCTTCTTCAATTAGCTTTGGTAATCAAATCTTTTTCCTCTTAAATCTCTGTTAAGACTGTTGTTTACATTATATTAAGGTTACTACTATTAAATACGGATAGGACTAGGACTCTGTCATGAACTTTAAATTAAAGCTGCAATACCTAAGATTTAGATGCCGCTAGAGGGCGCTACATTCAAAACAACAACAACGGCTTTGCTTGATGACGACGTGGAGGAACGCGGGATGATGGGAACTGTTGTTTTCAACTCCACCGTGGATAAATCAGTCAGACGGGAATCGAAAATTAGTTGTCATGGATGAGGTAAAGTTTGATTTCTATAAACGTTGCGTTTAATGACATGCTTGTTTTTCATTAAACTGAAATAACCGCAAGAAAACTCAGGTTTAAAAGTAAATTAGTTACTGTACAAGTCACTGGACGAAGCTATGGTGGAGAGGGTTTGAAGGGGCAGGTCTCTTGCAAGGCGTTGACGTGGCTGGTCCTCCTTGGTAACTTTATAAAAATAAAAAATCAATTGAATGTACATTTGACACATCTTTTCATGTCGTGTAAGTATTCAACCACAGCTACAGTTTCACAAAATTAACGTTAAAGGGGTCGCACACCGGACGAGAAGCTGCAGCGCCGCGTCTCGCCACATCTTTAAAATTCGAAAACATTATTATCTATAAGTGTAACGTTACACATGCCGGCAGCGCCATTCGGCATCTGTCCGCGGCGCCCAGCAACAACGCCTCAGGGCCGTGTTCAAAATCCTGCTGCGCCACAGAGCGCCATTTACATAGTTTTACATAAAATTTTAATTATTTTTGTCTCAAATCGTTGCTAATGGATCCTGACTTCGCCCTATGCTGCAATATGCATTTAGTTTGCAGTCATTTGCAGAAATCACCTGCTTGAATGACAATTGCTGATGTTATTATTAGATTTTTCAGGTGAGATTCTCAATTCATTCAGTGAACGGATGCTCGGAGGTAAAGTTTTCAGAATGCAAACTCAGCAACGATTGTATTTAATCGTACAGTACAATCATAACATAGAACAGACATTATCTTCATTTTCTGTCATTAAACATAACAATATTGCTGGCCATACACTGATGAGAAAGTGCGCGTCCGGTGTTCGATACTGTGGAGTTGTCCCAAACGTGGCGTGGCGCTTCTCGTCCGGTGTGCGACCCTCTTTACAGCCAACAGTTCACATTCCGAGAATAAATAAAAGGAATAATTGTGCTCCATTCCATAACAAATGCGCGAAACAAGCTGACGTTTGTTGCTTGATAGACGCTAACGCACAACTACAACTACCGCATTTGTCCAGGACTACACGTAGTACGAGCGGAAACCGAGGTAAGCGGATATGACGCGATTGACTGGCGACTCCCAGCTCACCCCTGCTCATACGCCCCGTTTCCTTGGTTAAAATCTCAATTGTCTCGCGATTTAAACATTGTTTGAAACATTTGGAATATTGTGAGTTATCATCATAACTAAATATATAACACTAGCCTTGTGATTTTGGGATATTTGAATGCAAAAATCTTAGGTATTCCACCTTTAACTGTAAGTTTTTCTCAGGTCAAAAAAAGCAACAGGGCTTTCAGGGGTATTAGTGTGCATTATAATATTTTATAGATCTCTGGTATTCCTGATACTGGTTGGTCAATCTCAAGATTCAGTATAGTGAAATATTTCCAAGGGATTGCTGTTTTAGCAATAGCATCAATTTACAATTGATCGCTCATCTAGGAATAGATTGCTCATCCAGACACCCACCGACTCTACAAGTAAATTAAAACCAAAACTTAAATCAATATTTAAGTAGCTGTATATTAAATATATTAATTTAGAATAATCTCTTTACTTGATAAATATATTAATTTATCAAGTAAAGAGATTATTCTAATGGGGAAATGACCATTAAATCTGCTTAAGTCTGAGAAACAAAAATTGTAATGGTGCTTCATCTTATAATGATACTAACTAAAACATCTTCCATCCGCTTTATTTGTAAACACCAATAAAAAAAAAATAATAAAAAAAGTAATTATCCTTATGTTTCCTGGGCCCCTTTATCCAGTGTCTATGGTAACAAAGCATTAGTATATGTGTAAAAAATAGCTTAATTGTGAACAAATGCTTAGATAATTTATAACGAGAAAACAAAGAGTTGCAAAGAACTAATTGTCAATAATAAGGGTATTTAGATCTTATTTAAAAAACTAGAAGAAAATGAAGCAACTCAATACAAGGGTCAGTCACAACATTTGCAATAACAGTCCACCGAAATACCAACAAAGCAACAACCTAGGTCATACATCAAAGCACTTCAAAGTCTAGTTTTAGTCCTCTACTCTAATTGGTCAAGCTGAATTCAAAGTGTGCTGATATTTACAGAAGTTGGAGAGTGAAACTGAAACACTGTTTCAGACGCTAACTCCGACTCAGTCATGCGGATGAATCACAGCCATGCTGATGATATACGGTCCAATAGCACTCTTTAGCATCATATTCAGTTTATTTATTTTTATTAAATAAATAATCAAAGGTGAAATTGTATATTTAGGTAGAAAGTCTCTGAGTTAAAGGTGACAAGTCATACAGCTTTATGGCTTGCAAGTCTAGAATTGTGAGTAACTGACTAGAGAGCAATTGACAACACAGAAACTGTCACGTAACACACACAAGGAACAGAAAATCCAGTTGCAGTAGTTTAATTAAAAGGGCAATCCATCATAGTCCTCCAGGAAAGGTTCAAAGTCCATGTAATCAATCCAAATACAAATAAACAAACAAAATAAGAAACCAGCACTCACAAGGAACACAGAACTCCAAAGTGTGGTTACCATATACAACGACTTCGTACACATACTGACACAGTAACACAGTCTCATCCCAAGACATCATACAACTGACGCTTTTGACCATACGTCAACATCCACCGTTTTAGGGTACGTTTAAACTGACGTTTAAGGGTACCCTAAAACGGCAGATGTTGATGTATGGTCAAAAGCGTCAGTTGTATGATGTCTTGGGATGAGAATGTGCTAGAGGGAATATATACAAGAGGTGTTTCTCAATGTCAAGGATACTTCCTTGGCAGGACGGGTCCTTCCAAGTCATTTCCTTCAGAGGCTAGGCAAGGGTCCTCTTTAGCATTCGGAGAACACGTAAATGGAACAGGCTAGCAAGTGCACATCATTGCGTCATTACATCAGTGAAAGGTCCGCTTCGGCGCTGCAAAAATCATAGTGCTGGTGTACTGCACTGTTTGTTGACAGTCCTTATTTTGTCTTGTCAGTCCTCATAGAAATAAATAAATAAATAAAGTATAAGGGATAATGTATAACCAGGCGGTTGTGAATACAACCCCGCAAACTCTAAAGCAGAGGGGTCTTGATTGAATCAGCCTGAAGGGGTTGTACGAACCAAACGGCTACCTACCAAATAAATCAATAATTTGACACAAAATATTTATTTAAAAAGGAGTTTATTCATTCAAAAACGATTATATTACCGGAGTGAACAGAACTAGCACTACGTCCATAGCAACATGATCTAGCTGTTAAAACACATGCAATGGTAAAATATGTGACCAACAAAAAAGGCTATAACGTTATATGAAGTAAAAATTAAAAAGTTAATCACCAGTAAAAGGGAACAGCTTTAAATCCCCTCAGCAAATTTGAGCCGATATGTCTAGTTTAACAAACACTAAATAAATGGCTAAACTGAAATTATACTTGCTTACATTTGAAAGCATATTGCCGTTATCACTCTGACTCCGCTAACGGTCGACATTTTTTTTATTTTTTGAACAAGATAGCAAAGCTGTGCATAGGATTGTGGGTGATTTAAGAGCGCGAAGGCTACACATATGCATCCTTTCCTGTGTATGGGATATTTTCCGAACGAAGGACTCAGTCCTTGGTTGAAATTCTGAGGATCCTCGACATTGGAACAGTCCTTCGACGGACGTCGATGACGTAGCATCCTCGAAATTCCGGCTTCCGAGGATCCTTCCTTGACATTGAGAAACGCCTATAGATTTAACAAGACTAACAATGAACAGCTGGGAACAATGATTATGGGGAACAGCTGAGTCCAATGAACTGATGAGTGACAGTGACGGACAGAATGCTGGGAAATGCAGTCAAAAGTGATAGACACCGTGATAACGAGGACCTCTAGTGACAACCCAGAGAATCACAACCAGACACTATGACATAACCCCCCACCAACCTCTACGAAGCGGCTACCAGACGCTCCACGACAACAACTACAACACAACACAAGAGTTCAGGAGGGAGGTGGAATGGTGGAGGATCAGGGAAAGGGATGGTGGGCCAGGTCCATGAAGGGAAATAGGAACAGGAGGTGATGGTTTAGCCGGGGACCAGGACAAAACGCGTCTATCAGGCGGCCAGGGTGAAACAGAGCCCAGGGCGAAACAGAGAATCCTTCGGGCGGCCAGGGCGTTCTGCCTCCGGCTCTGGAACAGGCACTGGCTCTGGTTCTGGCTCTGGAACAGGCACTGGATCTGCCTCTGGCTCTGAAACAGGCACTGGCTCTGCCTCCGGCTCTGGAACAGGCACTGGCTCTGCCTCCGGCTCTGGAACAGCAGGCACTGGCACCGGCTCAGGAACAGAAGACACCGGCTCAGGAACAGCAGACACCAGCTCAGGAACAGCAGACACCGGCTCAGGAACAGCAGACACCGGCTCAGGAACAGCAGACACCAGCTCAGGAACAGCGACTAAAACAGTCATGGCCACAAGGACAGACAAAAACACAGAAACAGGTGCTAACTCCGACTCTGGAACGGGCACTGGCTCTTCCTCCGGCTCTGGAGCAGGCACTGGCTCTGAAACCGGCTCAGGAACAGCAGACACCGGCTCAGGAACAGCCACTAAAACAGTCACGTCCACAAAGACAGACAAAAACACAGAAACAGACGCTAACTCCGACTCTGGAACGGGCACTGGCTCTCCCCCTGGCTCTGGAACAGGCACTGGCTCTGCCTCTGCCTCCGGCTCTGGAACAGCAAGCACTGGCTCTGCCTCTAGCTCTGGAACAGCAAGAACTGGCTCTGCCTCCAGCTCTGGAACAGCAAGAACTGGCTCTGCCTCCAGCTCTGGAACAGCAAGCACTGGCTCTGCCTCCAGCTCTGGAACAGCAAGAACTGGCTCTGCCTCCGGCTCTGGAACAGGCACTGGCTCTGCCTCTGGCTCTGGAACAGCAGGCGCTGGCTATGCCTCCGTCTCTGGAAAAGCAGGCACTGGCTCTGCATCCGGCTCTGGAACAGCAAGCACTGGCTCTGCCTCCGGCTCTGGAACAGCAAGCACTGGCTCTGCCTCCGGCTCTGGAACAGCAGGCACTGGCTCTCCCTCCGGCTCTGGAACAGCAGACACTGGCTGCCTCTGGCTCTGGAACAGCAGGCACTCTGACTGGCTCTGGAACAGCAGGCACTGGCTCCGGCTCTGGAACAGCAGGCACTGGCTCCGGCTCTGGAACAGCAGGCACTGGCATCGGCTCAGGAACAGCAGACACCGGCTCAGGAACGGCCACTAGGGTTGTGCCGATAGACGATATTATCGTGTATCGACGATAGTCTGACATATCGCCGATGGCAGATGCCTTTGACGATATCAATACGATAATTGGCTCGTTTTACCATAATGTATTAAATTATTATTATTAGGCCTATTATTATTATTATAAAACTAGAATTGTTATTAAATGAATATTAGGAACTACAATTAATTTGCCTTGCCTAAATTTACAACGACATCACATCACCTCATAACAATTGCAACAACACACGCACTAATGAGGACTCCTCTAAGAGAATGTTTTTAAAACAGACTAAAAAACATCCCACATCAAAATTCAATCGCAAGGTGATCCATTCACAAATTATCAAGTGTGCTCGTTTTAACAGACGCAAAATTCAATTTCCTACAGATCCAAGATGAAAACGGCATCGTTGTTCGTCAGTATTTGTTTCTGTAACACATTAACAAAACGTTTAATGACACTAACACTAAAACAATACAATTACTAAATAGTATTAATAATAACATCACTAAAATATTATTATAGTTACCGTTATCATCGTCGTCTCTGAGGGAACGCGGCGTTAATGCAGATGCCGAAAGCAGTCCGTTTTTACTTTCACTTTCAGAGATTGAGCGCGTTTACATGCGACGACGTTCTTAACATGATTATGTTGAATAAACTTGACAATGCATGTGGTCATGTAAATGTTTCTTTTATCAGAGTCAAGTCATAAGTATAAGTATAAACCGATCGACTCAGCTAGACGTTTGGCCCTTGCTCTTGTTTCTATCGGCATTTAAAACACATTAACCCGCGTACTTCGTGCTTACTGAAGTGCGCATGTGAAGTGCGCAGAGAGCGCACTGGTAGGGGGGCACATATCGCAAACTCTGACTCTTTCTGACCCAAGAAATTATTAAAACGTGTTTTCATCTCGTGCAGAAATAGACCAAAATGCTGCATGTAATGGCATGAGAATAGGCTAATGTGTCCGTAAATTTCCCGTTGAAAAACAAAAGGATTAGAATCTCTTTTTTTTACTTCACCAGGAAATAACCTGATCCTATTAATAAACACTCCACCTTTGCTAGCAAAATAGAAAAAAAGATTCTCGTATATAAAACGAAGTAGGCTAATAAAACAAGCAAATTAATGAGTAGGCTAAATAATCAAGTTAATAATCAAATAAGTTAGCCCCGCCCCATCACGATAATATCGTGTATCGCCGATCTCACAGGCTGACGATAGGACGATATGAAAATGGAGCATATCGCCCAACACTAACGGCCACTAAAACAGTAATGGCCACAAGGACAAACAAAAACACAGAAACAGACGCTAACTCCGACTCAGGAACAGACACTGGCTCCAGCTCTGGAACAGGCACTGGCTCCGGCTCTGGAACAGGAACTGGTTCGGAACAGTCACTGCCTCTGACTCTGGAACAGGCACTGGCTCCAGCTCCGGCTCAGAAACCGACACTGGCTCCGGCTCTGGAACAGGCACTGGTTCCGGCCCCGCTCTGGAACAGACACTGGCTCCGGCTCAGGAATAGCGAACACAGGCATGTCCGGGATCCAAGCCAAATGCTCCAAATAGTCACTCAGTATACCCCTATCACTGAAGTTGTGATAGTCTTTTCCTTCCCCACTGTGACATATACTATACTGAATCAAGATTTGGGACGTCTGCCTTTACATGCACGTGAAATTTAATAACATCAATTTCATATTCTGTAGGGTTTAATATGGAGTTGACCAACCCTTTAAACTATAACAGATTCACCTCTTCTGGTAAGGCTTAACATAAGTTTAGGAGTGTGTTTATGGAAATTCTATTCTTATTTTTCTAGAAGAACATTTGTGAGGTCAGAAACTGATGTTGGATGAGAAGATCTGGCTTGCAGTCTCCACTCTAATTCATACCAAAGGTGTTCTATCAGGTCAAGGTCATGACTTTGTGCAAGGCCAGTCATGTTCCTCCACACCAAACTCGCTCATCCATGTCTTTATGGACCTTCCTTAAAGCACTGGTGCACAGTCATGTTGGAACAAGAAGGAGGCATCCCCAAACTGTTCCCACAAAGTTGGGAGCATGAAATTGTCCAAAATGTCTTGGTGTGCTGAAGCATTAAACAGCCCCTATCATAGCATTTGAAATGTTCCTATTTTTGTTTTAGGATTTCTCAAAAACCGTTTGACATGCATGCAAGGATAAAAAAACACTTTATTTGTCTTATAATATGCATTTATTTTTAACTGATTTGCTCACCGACTCCCAAATGATTCGTACAACGACTCATTTTTTCCAAACCACTCCTTAATCGGCGGTGATTGGTCAGATGATGTTTGTTAGCATAACGCATAAACATATTGATAAAGCACTGCAGTACTACAAGACGCTCTATTCTTTATGACAACTCCAATAACAGCGACAAACATTTCACATATTTAAAAAAAAATGACATTGGAGACCTAGAAGCTGCGCTGAGCGTAACTTACACACACACACACACACACACACACACATACTTATTGTGCCTTCTCTCCTCGCCCCCCAACGCTACAAAACCATTCAAAACTCATTTATTAATAACACAATTATTAATAATACTTACAGGTTTTGATTCGGAGGAGGAAGCTGATCTATATACACTGGGTAAGTAAGTTACTGAGCCCTCCTTCAGGAACAACCACTTGCGAATCCACATTTGAATTCATTTCTGTTTTTGAACGATTCGTCATTAAAATGAGAACACAATCGGGCTATACTGTTGTGGTATCATTGCAAATATGAACTCTAACCACCGATTCTTCACATGCTCGTCCCTGGTAAATGAAAACAAAGTGGCTGAACTATCTTTGCATTGTAGAACACAGCGTCTTCTCGACATGATGCTATGATGAAGTATTTGAATGTGTAGACTTCAAGTTTACACTTTCGTCTGTGCAGGCAGTAATTGGGCGCGGCCAATGACCTCTCTACGTCACGATGTAACAGCTACTGACTCGTTTCGAAAACAATTAATTTCATAGACTCAGAGTCGACTCTCACTTTTGAAAGACAATAACTTTATATATGGTGCACTTTCAGATATAAATCTCTGCAGGATGTTTTCATTTCCTTAGATCTATATTCCACACCATATGAACAGTCATTTTCAAAAATCCATGATAGGGGCTCTTTAAAGCCCTTTTTCCACCAAAGCATTTTGAGAGCCGGTTCGGAGCCGGTGCCTGCGCGCGAACCAGTTTTTTGTGTTTCGACAGCCAAAGAACCGGTTCTCGGCCAGGAGAAAGGGGTTTCAAAGCGGCACTCTTGAGCGGCACTCTTGGGCGCTCTAGTCTGTGGAAAAACAAATAGGTTCTGAAGCGGTTCGCAAGTTGAATCAACTCCGAACTAACTTTGAACCAGCACCAGTTCCGAACCAGTTCTTTTTTTGGTGGAAAAGGGGTATAAGAGTTCTTTTCACTGGAACTAAGGGGCCACGCCCAACCCCTGAAAAACAACCCCACACCATAATCCCCCTTCACCAAACTTTACACTTGGCACAATGCAGTCAGGCAAGTACCGTTCTCCTGGCAACCACCAAACCCAGACTCGTCCATCGGATTGCCAGACAGAGAACCGTGATTCTGATTAGTCACTCCAGAGAACACATCTCCACAGCTCAGTCCAGTGGCGGTGTGCTTTACACAAGGGGGTAATCCACCAGCCGGAAACTGTCTCCCCGGTGGCCGCCAATGGCTAACAAGCCTTCATGTGTTGTTAGCATTCTATTTACTCCCATTCATTTTGGCATCACTTTGACAGCGAATAACTTTACATCTGAGGCGTTTAAAGACTCAATTTGTCCATTCTTTATTTCTAGAGAAACATGACAATGTATAAAAGGCTCCATTACCTTGTATCTTACGTTATGGCACTGTAAAAGCAGTTTTTGTAAAAATAGGCTAATGATTGTGTCATTACACTCGACTCTCTGTTGCACAGTAGAGAAAATTACCGTATAGACAGGAGGAGAAGCTTGCCTGCAATCGGGGGGACGTGGAGGCATAAAGTCAAGGGAGAAGACCAAAGAGAGTTATAAAGTTGCTCCTGCTGCTATAGCTAATGGACAGCTAATACTCACGATCTCCGACTCTGCGAGATTCGGAAGGAAATGATTCAGATTCCTCTTGGCACAGCTACTAGAACATGTACAACCGTGAGACAGGTTGCTGACGGCACATCTATGTCGTCAAGCTCAGTTTGAGCCTGCGCAGTGCGCTTGGCAAGCAGGAAGTGAGTGCTTCTAATTGACTTCACTTTTCTCTGTTGAAGTCTATGGGGTCGCTGTGTCCATTTCTTTTACTGTCTATGGCTTTACACCTTGAATGCTGGTGCACGGCCAATCCCATTCCATGAAGCTCTCTACGCAATGTTCTTGAGCTGATCTGAAAGCCACTCGAAGTTTGAAGATCTATAGATTTTGACACTGCAGAAAGTTGCATGTGTTGACCCGGGTCTGTGATTTTACTACTACTACGTGAGTTGTTGTTGTTCCCAATTGCTTCCACTTTGTCATTATAATCACTAACAGTTGACCATGGAATATTTAGTAGTGAGTAAATTTCATGAATGGACATGCACAGGTGGCAATCTATCACAGTGCCTGTCACGATATTTCACCAATGTTTGTAGAAGCAGTCAGCATGCCTAGGTGCTTGATTTTATACAACTGTGGCCATTGAAAAATGGATTGGATCTTTTGAATCTTCAAAATGAACAAATCTTTTTTTCCAAATAATTTTGTTCATTTTGTTCATTTTAGCAGAATAAAAGTTTAATTTTACGTTAGACAAATTCTACTTGCGATGTTGATCACATTTCGACAATGTTGGGGAAAGTTACTTAAGTAATGTATTGTAATGTGTTACAATATTGCGTTACTGCCTAAAAAAGTAACAACTTGCTTTAGTAACTTTTAATGGAATGCAATGCATTGCACTACTTTTGCATTACTTTTTCTCACCTGGGTGAGCTTGCTTTTTAGTTTTTTTCTTTTTTTAATAACAGCAAAACCTTTTTTCCATTTTTTGTCAAATGTAAAGACATATTCACATCAAAAGTGAAATGATTAAGCCTCAGGCTGAAAGAAATGTAAAATCATGCCTGTATAGTAGAGGTTGCAGTTAAAAAAAATTGCTTTGTTCTGTCATTCTGGATTGCAGAAGAAGGATGCAGGAGAAGAAAGTTCAACAAGCTTACTTCAGCATTAAAATGTTTAAAAAATGAAACTCAAATGTGATTTTTAGCCTATGTAAAGTAATTTTTGCTTATTAGTGGTTGAAGTGGATCATCGAAGATCAGCAGCAAATATACTAATAAAGTGAGAATAAATAGCCTATAAAGTATATTTGTGTAATTTAATATATTGAATTATTACTGGTTTGCGTAATATTCTAGGATTACATTTCATTGTTTTTATAATTTGAGTAAAGCTGAATCTGTGAGATAAATGTAAATGCATGCTCACATTTATTCTAAAACTACAATAACGATCCTGTTGACATCCGTTGTTTTGTCACATCACATCCACGATCCAGAGCTTTGCAGCCTGTAGGCTACCAGAAACACAATTGCTTACTTCACCTCTCTATTCTTCGTGTTCGAGATTTTGTCTCTTTTGTCACGTAACTGTTATGCTTTATCAAAGTGTTTTTTTTTTTTGTTTTTTTTTTCACATCATACGGATAAAGTTTAAAGGATTACAAATTCTTTATTACCACATTCAATGGTATGGAAAAGAACCGCCATGACAGTAATTTAAAAATATATATAAATTGTAAGAAATCAAAAGTAAAAAAAAAAAAAAAAAGGAAAAAATTGGGACCAGAAACACATCACATAACTTTGCGAGTTGAAAAAATAATGAATTCTGTATCCAATACGCCGACACGTGACAAAAGAACAAACGACTAAGAGTCAGCTCCTAAGACCAGATCCTGAAGAGGTTAATAATCATTGATCTTTCTGGCATAGCCTCTATGGGGCTGTCACGGTATGAAGGAACGACTCGGACCCAAACCCAAAGACTTGGAACTAATCATTTATGTTTCCTGTACAGAACCTATAGGGTGTTGCGCATGCGCGGTCGACACAAAATGAATGAATCACTCTCGAGAAAAAATCGTTGTTCCTAGGACTTATTAAATATTCATTAAAAATGATTGATTACTCGCCCCATTGCTACCACACTTGCGCCAGTGAATATGTCATCAGAGAAATGTTGTTGAAAGTGGGAGGGTAAGTTATTTTGATTAAAGATTAGATTATGAGGGGGCACATGAATTAAAAAAATTATAATGATGATGTGCACAAACATTTTGTTTTATAATAAAACTCCAATATTGGTTAATTGATTTTGATTTCGTGGTGACTTTAAAGCAGGATTTTACTTTGGCACAAAAAGTTGTCATGCAGCAAAACAGACTTTGTACATCAGCAAGTCTAGAACTAATGGAGGTAAAGCAGAATTTATCATAATGATGTCTTACGCCATACAGTAGGCCACACATATCAGTCTATTTGAAAAGACGTTGCCTAAAATGTGCGTTCACAGCTATTAAAAGTTCAGGGGACATGCAAGAATTCATAATAGGGCCTATTTTTAAGTACCATTCAAAATGATCGACTGTGGTTTTCAAGAGAAAGCAATGCTTGCGGCATGTTTGTTTGCCGCGGTGCGCAAACGCGTATTTAACAGATTCCCTCCAATCAAGGTCGCGCCGAGCGCCTTCATGAAGAGCGTCAAAACACGTCTGCGCTCTTCAACTGTCAAACCCGCGACTAGAGGCCGCGACACAAACTCCCCGCTGACACGGAAAAACGGCTCGTCTCATTCAGTGACTGACACCGCTTTGGATCGATTCTGACACCCACCTTGTAAAAGTGTGTAAAGTGTTTTTCAGGGGGAAACGAGAAAGCTCAGATGGCAGAAAGGCGTCCAACTTTCACCCATATACAATATCATTCAGAGCAATAGCGTGACAGCGGAGGGGTGAAATGTTAGCTTGCAAGATTCGTAACTGGCACGATGTTGACATACCTGATGCCCGTCTATAGCTCTCGTGCCCATGCAAGGACTCACTGTACCCATCGCGCACTCATCTCTTAAACACACATCCGGTAAGGGAAGACGTTTTTAAGCTTTAAACCTACCTTTCCAGAGAATGACACTATAACATGGGACAAGTTTGTCATGGTAGTTGATTACACTCCTTTTTTTCGTCCTCCATCTGTTACAATGTCGCCATTTTGCCTAAAATTCTGCAGGTTGAACTAAAACTGCAGAAGGGATGTTCGGTCTGTGCGTACACAAATCACACCATACGAAGCACAAAAGAATTGTTTACGTTCTTTAAAAGAGAAAGAGAGAAGTTAAGGTCGTGTTAATATTCACGGAGAAATGGTGCATTTGGGTCTTTTTAAAGAGGGGTGATGTGGAGACATACTGTAAATCCCCCGCTCGCGATATGGATCATTCCAGAGACAGAGGGCGAATTCTTCTTAGATGAAGTTACTGCTGGTGTTAAAAAAATAGAGAAAAGATGGTGGGGAGTGGGCTAGAGGTGGACTTGCACACCTATTTGGTCAATAATAATATCATAACAGACTGGAATGCTTATCGTTTTATCGGAAAATGATTGTAAGCATTTCTTGTTGGAAATTGTTATACTTTTAGTGGAGATTGCTGTTTTAAGTTGTTTGATAATAGAGGAAGGCAACTGTCTTGTTTTTATATGCATACTATAATGCATTTCTGAATTACTTTTTTTTTGTAATTTGAGATCACAATTTAAAAGAATGGAATAAGGAATGTAGTGATAGAGAGTCAGTCATGTACAGCAAAAAAATAAAATAAAATAAAAACATGTTAAATCAATGCATATAATGCAGCTAACCATATAATTGTGTATAATACAATAGAAAAACAAAAATACAATTTTAAAATTAAGTATATAATCTATAGATATAGCATACACCCCTAAACCTAACCCTCGGTTGGACGTAAGCAGTTTGTACAAAAGTGTACAAACGATTTAGTTTAGAGAAATTCAAAAACACCACATAAGCACCACAAACACTGCAAAAACTCAAAATCTTGCCAAGTGTATTTTTCTTATTTCTTGTCAAAATATCTCATCATACTCAATATAAGACAATCACCTGAAGATTTAAGTGAGATAAAGGAGCTTGTTTTTAGACAGTGCATCTTGAATATCTTGTTAAGTGAAACTGTCTTAAAAATATCTTGTTTTGAGTCATCTCTCAGATGAAACAAGCTTTTTTTGACATGTCATGAGGTTTTTAAGCTGCTGTGTTATTTGTAAAAGATGAATTGTCTTGTTTCAAGAAACAGACTTGACTTGAATTGAGACAAATCTGCTTTATTGAAAACTGCAGGTCAACATGCCCAACTCACAAGGACATAACTGCATCCTGCATCAATTTCATTTTCATTTGTGACAATTTCTTTAAACTTTATCTCAGTACTATTATGGTATACAAAAAAACTTTTCAAAGGTTAAAGTGATTCTTATGCTTATAAGTTTTAATAAACTGTAATGTAGGCCTAGTATATGTGCATCAATATTATTTTATTTATAATCTTATGTAATACTCAGCAAAAAAAATAAATAAAATAAACATCCTCAACTGCTTTTTTCCCAGCAAATTTGTTTGCATGTACATATAGCTAGAAATTGTTTGGCATGTGAAAGGGCGATCAGCTGTTCTTCTTGCATGTCTCCCTGTAGCACTGTCTTAGGCATCTTACATTACGGACATTGCAGCTTATTGCTCTGGCCACATCTGCAGTCCTTGTTTTCCTTATCCTAATCTTTACACAAGTGATCGAAGACCCCATGGACATCTTTCTTCTGGTGATTTTCAGGGTCAGTAGAAACTGGTCTCTTAAATGTCTTAAAGGGGTGGTTTAATGCTTTTTTTTTCTTTGCATGATTGTGTGTATGGGGTGCAATATAACATGTATTTGTGGTTTTTCTTTTTTAAAAACTCTTATTTTTCATAATTTTCACCTTTATTTTCAGCCGCTTTCTCCTCTGTCCTTTGAATGACTGGTTGACTTTCTGAGTCTATGAAACCACTCCCGCAGAAGCAGGGAGTGGGCTCAGATTAGTTAGTTTTGGCCGGTGTGTTGTGATTGGCTAAACTGTAGCTCACATTGTCTGGAAGGTTCACACCCATTGATTACCTTTATAGGCGAAACGTGCATGTGCTCCGATCCAATGTAAATAATGGTGTCGATACTGCAGTATCAGAATGAGCCAGAATCAGACCCAGAAAGCGGCGATGAAGAGAGGCAAGCAGAACCTCACCACACACGGCTCTTACTAAATGTTTCTGAATGGTAATTTGACTATATTTTTTTAACTTTATACTCATTTGTTTTACACAATAGCATTGAACTGACTGACAACTAATGTTATATATACAAATAGCGTTGGCATTGGTTTACGTTCTTGATCAAATCGAAAATAACGTCATAAAGTATACATGAAAAATACATTTACAACATTAGTACTTATACAAAATTCAGGTCCATAATGTTTGTATGCATTTGTGGTAGACACAAAATAGCATAACTAGTAGCCTAGTGATTATAAAGCCAGCGCTGGCATTTGATAAAACTAAAACACTGGGCTACGTCTGAAATTATACATGCAAATACATTTAAAATGATTTAAGGTCTATCTTGCACCCAGCGCAAATAACTTTATCCACTAACGCAAGTCTCTTTCCTATTTTGCAATTCGCGCAAAGCGGGCTTTTTCCCTCCACAGACGCACGTCGGTAAACTAGGAAATGAACTTGCGCTCCCTGGGCGGATCAGCACAAAAAGGAGGCGTGTTTCGGTGCAAACATTCCCTGGTGCTATTTTACACTTCCAGAAAACAATTGCGCTACTGACCAGAAAAATCCTGGTCTAAAGTCAGTGGCGAGTTGCACGTTGTTCATAATGCTATTTTAAGCACGCATGCTTGGCCATATGTAGCCGGTGCACAACGCACATACACTTTGATTCTCTCATCACCACATATGCAGCAGTTTTTATTTTTGCAAATCATACATTTTAACAAGGAAAAAAATATTAACACATGAGGGAAATCATTGTGGTTTACATGTAGATGAAAAAACCCAATTACCCAATTTTTCAAGGCTAACTGTTGTACTAAAGGATCAGACCTGTTTGCCCAATAGTGGCAATAAACATATGTAGATAATGTTTAACCAATGCTGATGTGCGAGGGTTTCTCCCATCCTCATACAACGTCACTTCTCTATCTTTCACTGCCCTGACAAGAACGTCGGTCTCATCGGCTGTGAACCATGGCACGCGCCTGGTAAACCCGCCGTTATAATAACAATCCGCCATGCAACATGCGCACCTGCTCTTAAAGGGTATGTTGGGTGGCGCTCTGATTGGTTTATTTTACGTTATGCCCAAACCACACATATGAATAATGAAGCTACTTCAGTCCAACCCTTTTTAGATTTGCGCCAGGCGCAAGAGGCATTTATCCCGCCGGGAAAATAGCAACAGCACCGGGATCCCCCCACAAATTTACTTGCGCTTTGCGCTTTGACACTTGCGTTTCAGATCGTTAAAATAGGGCCCTTAGTCTTAGCCTACTTACAGGTTGTGGCCCAACAACTGCTGCCTCTGGTTTTAAAGTTGGAACTGCTTCATGTTTTAGTTACAATTTCTTGTTGAATCCGGCATTGAATTTGTGGAGATTCTGGAACAGCCCATTCTCACCCCCAAGGCGTCACCTAACTGACGCCTTGGGAAGCATTTGACCATGCTTCAATATCTGATGCTTTAGGCGCCCTTTAGCGTCAGTTAGATAACGCCCCCACACCTAAACCTAGCCGCGTCCTCTAACTGACGCTTTCCTTTAGCGTCAGTTAGATGACGCCGTAGGATCGCGTCATGTAAGTGACGCTAAAGGGCGCCTAAAATGTCAAATATTGAAGCATGGTCAAAGGTGACGCCTTGAGGTGAGAATGCGTTGTCTGGAAGCTGTCTTCCATAAAATGTGCAGTACAGAGAGCTAAATTACGATTGTCATTTCAGGAACATAATCAAACATAAATTGTATCCATTTTCCAGAGGGAGAGGTTGATGTAAATGTATGGGTTAGTGAGGGTTAGGTTATGGGTTAGTAAAACCCTGCTGTAGTCCCAATCGAGTTGTTTTTGTAGGCATCATGATTTTTAAAAAACAATATCTCTGCTTACATTGAACTTTCAGTGCTGCAACTTTGCAGATACTGTTCATGCACCAACAGAAACATTACACACTATTTAAAGAGCTAAATTAGAGCTAATAAAAAAGTGAAATCGCAATCAAACCCCCTTTAAAGGGCACCTACTTACTGTATTATGCCCCTTTTTACAAGATGTAATATTGGTCTCGGGTGTCCCCAGAATGTATTTGTGAAGTTTCAGTTTAAAATACCCCACAGTTAATTTATTATAACCATTTGAAAATGTCATTTTTGGGGCCTCTTTAAAAATAAGCTGTTTTGGTGTATACAACCTTAAATGCAAATGAGCTGCATATCCCCGCCCTGCCTTTGGATAAGGGCATCACTTGATGCCTATGGCAGTCGGTCTAAACAGAAGAGCTGAGAGAGTGAGAGACGCTGTTTTTAAAATCATTCAGCCGTACACGTTTGAATCGGAATATATAAATAGTCTCGGCAGAATAAACACAAATGAGAATGGACCAGTACGTCTCGGTATGGTTATTTGATACATTTATGTACTTATAGAGTTGTAATCGCGTCCCCTTTGAAATTATGGATGTGCAACACACACACACAGACACACACAAACACTAGCGTTTGGTGCAATTTATTGAAACTACATACACTGTGATAAAGTTTGCTACGTACAAGCGAAATTACATTTATGCGAGGGACCTTTGCGTCATGTTTACTTGTCATACAGGTGCTTCTGTGGCAAATGTGAGAAGATGGCTAACTTTAGGGTGACTATATTTTGATTACCAAAAACCAGTACACTCGGCCCAGAAAACACATGGGCCAACTCAAATGATACTCGAAGTTTACTCAAAGATACCTTAATTTCAATACATTTAAAGTAGGTTATGCCTCCTCTGTATGGATAGAAAATTGTTATATTGTTATATGAAAACAGGGAAAACAGGACAGTTGGTCACCCTAGCTAACTTACAGAACAAGAACATATATGCAGTTTTTAATACAATATCTTTAAATATATATATATATATATATATATATATATATACATATACGTATATATATATATATAAGCTCAAAAATCAATGAAACAGTTTTGTTTTCGCGCAGACGCAGTGAGTTAAAAAACACTGCGTTTAGGGCAATCGGTTCGTTGCTTTGCTTCAACTGTCCGATATAGTCACGAGGAGCGACCAAAATTTCTGACATGCCAGAAACTCATCCGACCATCCGATTGTCGATCGTGAGAGGTTAATCGCCTCTCGTTTCTCTCTGTACACTGCACAAACACTGCACGACAAACGACGCGCAACAAAGCTGAAAATCGGTCCGACACGAAAAAGAGTCGCACGAGTCAGAATTCGGCTCAAAATCGGACAAAAATCGCACAGTGTATGCCCACCTTAAAACTCATTGTCTCCGTCTCGTGAGATTTGAAAGGTTATTATTCAGATTTCTCTCGGCACAGCTACTAGAAGACGTACAAGTGGCTCATGTGATAGGTTTGAGCATGCACAGTACACCTGGCTATCAGCTTTTAACGGGCTTCAATTTTCTCAGTTGAAATCAATGGGTTCGCTGTGTCCATTTCTTTTACTGTCTTTGTTTAAAATGCAGTATACTGAAAAGGGGACATTTATTTTTTCTTTATTTATTTCTCTTAATTCACAGTCTTACAGTTCAGTTTAACAGTACAGTTTAACAATTTAACATGATTGAAATCCCTTTATTTATATTAATGAGCGCATGACAACTTATATAGCATCAAATGTATTTGACATCTGATCTGTGGGTTCAGAGGGATATGTGCCAACGAAATCAAATAAATATTGTATGTGAATTAATTATAATACATCAATAATTTCTGGTCAAATAAAAAAGAAATGCCTTTTAAAAGAAAGTTTAAAAATACCTGTGTCCAATGCTTGAGCACCTTATCTTCTTGAAGAAAACATTAAGCACAGCAATGTTGATTAATCTGGAGAGATGATGAAATATCTAAATTAACATTAGGCCTCTGTTTTCAGAGCATGAAGTAATTCTTTTAATGGCCTGCCAAGTATACGCTGAAAAAGTTTGATTTTGGTCTGCTGGAACAAGAGCAGAGAATCTCTAATAATTTATTATGCTGTTTGTGCCTCACGTTAGTAGTTATCATTCTCCACCTTGGGGTACAATGGGCCATTTTTATCCATTTTCTGGCTCACATTTTTTTCTTGATCCCGTACGCTGCCGACTAAGCTTGAGCCTGGAGCAATGGTGTCGAAACATCACAGGAAACTGCATTATTATACTGCTGCCTGTTAACAGGCAAAAAAGAGACAGTGTACCCGTTTAAATCTGGGGGCAGAAGAATGAATACAAAGGATTAGAGAGTTCATCATTTCACCAGAGGTGGTTTTTCTTTAAAGCAGGGCAGCGGAGAGAGCACACCGTGTTTCATCCGCCCCGTTTCACTGGCAGCTCTGAGACCTAAACCTATTAATGAAAGACTATTTTTCACTCTCTTCGCCCATCAATTCAAGGTCACACGTCTGCGTTCACCTGTCCTTAAGGGTGATATAGGAGAAGTTCAATGGTTGTGGAGGCACTGTTTAATAATGTTGTTTGAAGACCTGATCACTTTGAACATACTGTATATAAACAATATGGCAATATCCTAAATCCTTGTCCTTGTGGGGAAAACAGCCTATAAATCAGACTAAATTATGTTTTGTTTTTGTTTTTTGAAAATGTATAAATTCAGAAAGTTTTCTGTGATGGGTAGGTTTAGGGGTGGGTTTTAGGTTAGGAGATACAATATATAATTTGTACAGTATGAAAATCATTATGTCCATGTCTAAAACATGAAAACGTGTGTGTGTGTGTGTGTGTGTGTGTGTGTGCATGTGAATGGAAATTATGCAAACATTCACTCACCTAAAGGATTTTTAGGAACACCTGTTAAATTTTACATTAATGCAATTATCTAAACAACCAATCACATGGCAGTTGCTTCAATGCATTTAGGGGTGTGGTCCTGGTCAAGACAATGTCCTGAACTCCAAACTGAATGTCAGAATGGGAAAGAAAGGTGATTTAAGCAATTTTGAGCGTGGGATGGTTGTTGGTGCCAGATGTGCCGATCTGAGTATTTCACAATCTGCTCAGTTACTGGCATGTTCATGCACAACCATTTCTAGGGTTTATAAAAAATGGTGTGAAAAGGTAAAATTATCCAGTATGCAGCAGTCCTGTGGGCGAAAATGACTTGTTGATGTGAGATGTCAGAGGAGAATGGCCCGACTGATTCAAGCTGATAAAAGAGCAACTTTGACTGAAATAACAACACAGTCTCATGAAGATGCGTATCTATACCACGAGTGTCATTTCTCGTGGCATTTATACGCCAAAAGTGTTTTTTTTCGTGTATATGGTACGCACTTAAAAACCCTGGGTTAGGTTTAGGGGGGAGGGGGGTGGGGAGTTCGTGCGTATTATACGCAAAAAAGTGCGTATCATATGTACGCGAAAATCGCGTGCCATATACACGCAAAAACTGTTTTTGGCGTATAAATGCCACGAGAAATGACATTCGTGCCATAGATACTAACTTTCATGAGATCGGGCTGGAAATAACCACTCGTTACAACCGAGGTATGCAGCAAAGCATTTGTGAAGCCACAACACGCACAACCTTGAGGCGGATGGGCTACAGAAGACCCCACCGGGTACCACTCTCCACTACAAATATGAAAAATAGGCTACAATTAGCAAGAGCTCACCAAAATTAGACAGTTGAAGACTGGAAAAATGTTGCCTGGTCTGATGAGTCTCGATTTCTGTTGAGACATTCAGATGTTAGAGTCAGAATTTGGCGAAAACAGAATGAGAACATGGATGCCTTATCGGCTGGTCGTGGTGGTGGTGTAATGGTGTGGGGGATGTTTTCTTGGCATACTTTAGGCTCCTCAGTGCCAATTGGGCATCGTTGAAATGCCACGGCATACCTGAGCATTGTTTCTGTCCATCTCTTTATGGCCACCACCATCCTCTAAAGGCTATTTCCAGTTCCCATTCAGGGAACTTCGAGCTGCGTGTAAACGCCGTGGGAACGCCTCTGCGTGACGAGTCATGAAGCACGTATGAAATCTGTCCAATGGCGAGACGGAACGTCATAGGCGGGGTGACGTATCGACCAGGAAACTATAAAGCATCCCCGAAACACAAGCGCAACAGCTTCTGAGTCTTCACAAGCGCTCTATGTATGAATTTTGTCTGTCTGTCTAATATTGTATATTTATATATATTGATATGGCGAGCAAACAACAGCAGAAAGTGTGTTCATCCCTGCCCTCGCTTCATCACGGGTGGGGATACACACGATCTGTGTGTTGTTTGTTTGGGAGTGCAGCATGCTCAGTCGGCTCTCGAGGGGGCCGGCTGTGCACTGCGAGTGTCTGCCCATGAAGACACTTCGCTCCCGCCGGGCACTCTTCGAGGAGAGTGGTTCGGTGCGCGCTCCCCGCGGCTCGGGTCCCGCTGCTGCCGAGGCACAGCGAAGGCTTGCGTCGTGGGGATCGCAGATGGATCTATCAGCGGGGATTGAGACGGGCCCCGCCCTTTCTCTGCCCTTACCTGGTAGATCCAGTGCCTCAGTTCTCGCTGCGGGAGTCCGCGTTGCGGTTTTTCCTGCCCGGGCTGAGGCGCCATCACTTCAATTATCCAGTTCTGAGGAGCTGGATGTTGAAAGTGTGGATGCAGAGTCTATGGACTCAGTGGAGAGCGGGGGAAGCTCGTTTGCCATCCCAGTCTCCCGCGAATGTAGTAAAAATAAAAAATAAAAAAATAAAAAAAAAAAAATGGAGGTTTTTGACTCGGGCTGTGGAAAAATTAACCATTGAATGGCCAGTTGAGAAACAAGAGTCGAGAGAGTAAAATGGATGAGAGATTTTTAATATCACACTCACTACCTCCATGCCGGTGTTTGCCCTTCTTCCCCGATCTACACACCGAGGTGTGTAGATCGTGGAACAAACCAGTGTCAGCTAGAATTTTGACACACCAGACCTCTATGTATGCTAATATTGCTGGGTCTAGGAGATATGAGTGAGGGGGAGGTCGTCGGCACTGACGTGATTAATGAGATACTGCGTCAGGCGGCAGATATTTCTCTCCGTGCCACCAAGGAGACGGCCAGATCAGTCGGCCGCTCTATGGCAGCCCTGGTGGCCACGGAGAGGCATCTGTGGCTAAATCTGGCTAATATGAAGGAGAAAGATAAAGCGTTTCTCCTGGATGCGCCGCTGTCGTCCGGAAAAAAACAGGCAGCGGCGCTCCAGAATGTCTCCCCCTCCGTACTCATCCTTCGGGGGCTGCTGGGCGAGAGCAGCCCCGCCCGTCGAGTGAGCGTCGCGGGCTCCTCCCCAGCAAAACTGGGCTGAGACGCGGCGTTCTCAGGCGAGGTCTTCCCGGGATAGAACCGATCTGAGGACGGTTATTGTCGCCAGGAAGGCTTCGTCGAAGAAGTCCTGACGCCACTGGTGTCAGGCTACTGAGGGTGGTCCCCACCGTGAGACAGAGGTGTTCGCCGCTGAATCCGGCGCCCGCTCTCTCTCGGTGCCCTCAGGGGTTCGTTCTGCCAACCCTGCCTGTAATGGGGGGTGCAGACGGTCCCAGCGAGCGATTTCCCGAGGGACGCTCGTTTGCTCCGAGGAGCGATACAGAACGGTCGTTAAACCCTGCCTGTGCGCGGTCACAGGGCGCTGTTTCTGTTTTTAAAAACTACTCCAGAGGCCAGTCTCGAGAGACTGGTACCCTTAGTAGAATTTCTGGTAGAATGGGGAAGTCTTCCAAATATATCTCGTTGGGTCCTGCAGACTATCGAACGCGGGTACGCGATCCAGTTCAGGTCGCGTCCACCTCGTTTCCGGGGGGTTTTGCCCACAGTGGTGACCCCCGAGCAGGCTCTGGTTATGGAACAAGAAGTGAAAGCTCTGCTACTGAAGGGGGCGATAGAACGAGTTCTTCCTCCCGACAGAGAGCTGGGGTATTACAGCCGGTACTTCATTGTTCCAAAGAAGGATGGGCGGCTGCGTCCGATTTTAGACCTGCGCCTCTTAAATCGGTCAGTAGGGAAGCTCAAGTTCTAAATGCTGACTCTCAAGCAGATCGTGTCACAGATCAGGTCCGAGGACTGGTTTCGTCACGATAGACCTAAAAAAAGACGCGTACTTCCATATCTCCATCCTTCCGCAACATCGGAAGTTCCTGAGGTTCGCTTTTTGGGGCGAAGCGTACCAATATCGGGTCCTTCCATTCGGCCTAGCGTTATCTCCTCGAACCTTCACGAAATGCATGGACGCGGCCTTGGCCCGCTGCGTCTCCAGGGCATTCGCATTTTAAATTACATCAACGATTGGTTGATTCTGGCTCAATCGGAGCATCAGGCGATTCGGCATCGAGATGCCGTCCTCGCCCACATCAGAAGGTTGGGGTTGAGACTCAACGCTAAGAAGAGTGTGCTTTCGCCAGTTCAGCGGACCACTTTTCTAGGCGTGGTATGGGATTCGACGACGATGCAGGCACGTCTGTCGCCGGCTTGTATAGCCTCGATTATCTCGACTGTCAAGCAAGTGAAGCTAGGCCAGTCACTCACTGTAAAGGAATTCCAGAGAATTCTGGGTCTGATGGCAGCAGCATCCAACGTGTTACCGTGCGGCCTGCTGTACATGAGACCACTACAGTGGTGGCTCAAGACCAAGGGGTTCTCCCCGAGGGGAAAGCCGCTCCGCAAGATCAAGGTCACGCGACGTGGTCTCCGTGCCCTGGCTATGTGGAAAGAACCTTGGTTCCTGTCCCTGGGACCTGCGCTGGGAGCCCCGTGTCGCCGGGTAACGGTGACGCCGGATGCCTCTCTCACGGGCTGGGGAGCGATCATGAGTGGTCGCTCGGCCCGCGGGTTGTGGCAAGACCATCATCTCCGATGGCATATAAATTGTCTAGAGATGATGGCGGTGTTTCAGGCTCTGAAACACTTTCTCCCAGACCTCAGAGATCATCATGTTCTTGTCCGGTCAGACAACATGTCTGTGGTCTCTTACATAAACCACCAGGGGGGTCTGCAGGGACCCGTTCTGCTGAACCTGCCTGTGAGGGTGGGCGCAGACGGTCCTAGCGAGTGGTTTCCCGAGGGAAGCTCGTTTGCTCCGAGGAGCGATACAGAACAGTCGTTAAACCCTGCCTGTGCGCGGTCACAGGGCACTGTTTCTGTCTCTATAATTACTCCAGAGGCCAGTCTCGAGAGACTGGTACCCTTAGTGGAATTTCTGGCAGAATGAGAAAGTCTTCCAAATATATCTCGATGGGTCCTGCAGACTATCGAACGCGGGTACGCGATCCAGTTCAGGTCACGTCCGCCTCGTTTTCGGGGGATTTTGCCTACAGTGGTATCCCCCGAGCAGGCTCTGGTCATGGAACAAGAGGTGAAAGCTCTGTTACTGAAGGGGGCGATAGAACGAGTTCTTCCCCCCGACAGAGAGTTGGGGTATTACAGCCGTTACTTCATTGTTCCAAAGAAGCTAACGATATACGCCTCCCTCACGGGCTGGGGGCGATCATGAGTGGTCGCTCAGCCCGGGGTCTGTGGACTTTCTCCCAGACCTGAGGGGTCACCATGTTCTTGTCCGGTCAGACAGCACATCGGGGGTCTTTTTATAGACCATCAAGGGGGTCTGCGCTCATGTCCATTATTCAGGCTAGCGCCAGATCCTTCTGTGGGCCCAGGGGAAGCTTCTTCTTTGGCGATTTTATATCCCAGGATATTTAAATCGGGGAGCAGACATCCTGTCGAGGCAGGGGCCGAGGCCCGGGGAGTGGAGACTCCACCCCGAGGTGGTGGAGCTCCTATGGAGTCATTTCGGTCATACCGAGGTAGGCCTATTTGAATCCAGGGACTGAGACACTGCATGCTGTGGTTTCTCTGTATCCACCAGCCCCTCTGGGGTTGGATGCGATGGTACAGGAGTGGCCGAGGTCACCCCTGTACGCATTTCCCCCGATTGCTCTGCTCCCAGGAGTTCTGGAGAGGGTTCACCGAGTCGGGGTCTTTCTACTGTTAGTAGCCCCGCGTTGGCCGGCCCGAGTATGGATGCGGGTCGATACTTCACCCCCGCCCAGATCTATGGAGGTTGTGGCTTGGCCTCTGAGGGGGCCCAGCTCATAGAATCGGGTCTCTCGACTGAGGTCGTGGAGACCATCCTCCAATCCAGAGCTCCGTCCACGAGGAGATTATATGCCTTGAGGTGGCAATGTTTCACCTCTTGGTGGGGAGAACACCAGTTGGACCCAGTTAACTGCCCGGTGTGGCGGTGCTGGAATTCCTTTGGAGCATTTCTCCACAGGGTTATCCCACTCCACACTAAAGGTGTATGTGGTGGCCTATCTGCTTACCACGTCCCTTTGAGTGGAGCTTTTCACGGGAGATACCCATTGGTAATTCTTTTTCTTCGTGGTATTGTGAGGTCAGACCAAGAGAAACTAATCTGCTCTGCCCTCTGAGGGCTCTAGATGCTTATGTCCACAGAGCTGCCCTGTGGAGAAAGCCTGAACAGTTATCTGTTTGTTTTGGACCTCCGAAGAAAGGTTGTCCCGCATCTGAGCAGAGGTTGAGTAAGTGAGTGGTCGAGGCCATCTCATTTGCAAATGAGTCCGCCGGTCAGCCTTCTCCTTTGGCTGTCTGGGCTCACTCAACCAGGGGTATGGTAGCTCCGCTCCAGGGGCGCAGGTGCTTTCGTCTAAATATGTGCCTGATTTCATACAACGGACACCTGCTCGCATGGCGGCGTTGGTATTAGCGTTCCCACGGCGTTTACACGCAGCTCGAAGTTCCCTGAATGGGAACGTCTCTGGTTACGTATGTAACCCTAGTTCCCTGAAGGGAACGAGACGCTGCGTGTCTATGCCATACTCCCAGCATGCCCGTGAGCGCTTGCTTCAGTCCTATCAGAAGCTGTTGCGCTTGTGTTTCGGGGATGCTTTATAGTTTCCTGGTCGATACGTCACCCCGCCTATGACGTTCCGTCTCGCCATTGGACAGATTTCATACGTGCTTCATGACTCGTCACGCAGAGGCGTTCCCACGGCGTTTACACGCAGCGTCTCGTTCCCTTCAGGGAACTAGGGTTACATACGTAACCAGAGACGTTTCAGCAGGATAATGCACCATGTCACAAAGCTTGAATGATTTGAAATTGGTTTCTTGAACATGACAATGAGTTCACTGTACTAAAATGGCCCCCACAGTCACAAGATCTGAACCCAATAGAGCATCTTTGGGATGTGGTGGAACGGGAGCTTAGTGCCCTGGATGTGCATCCCACAAATCTCCATCAACTGCAAGATGCTATCCTATCAATATGGGCCAACATATCTAAAGAATGCTTTCAGCACCTTGTTGAATCAATGCCACATAGAATTAACCCTCCTATTATCCTTGGGGTCAATTTGACCCCATTCAATGTTTAACATCTGTAAAAACATAATTTTATTTTTTATTTTTTGCTTCAAATTTAATGACTTTTCCTAATTTAATGGGGACAACTCTGTAAACATAAAATTAACCTGCTAATATTTTTTCAAAGTCCTGTACAAATTTTGTAGCATCGGTGTTCCTTGGGGTCAATTTGACCCCAGGCTCTTTTAGTTGTATAATAAAACAGAAGAAATATTAAAATTTCACACACATTTGTTTTGGTTGTTATATTGAGGTCATTATAACATGTTATAATTTGAATTTATAATGTTCATTGTAATTTTACATATTCAATATCATTTTCAAAAAACATCCCTCTGTTTTAGGGCTCTAACCAAACAGAGCCATATCTGTAGTATTGCGAGAACTACTAGTAGTTCACATGACATGTGACATAATTCTCAAGATAACTAATAATTCTTTCCTGTGTATTTGGGAGGGGAAAACATGATTTTTTGTGAGAACTTTGATGTTTCCCGTGCCATGGGGGAGGAGAAAACATAATTTTTGTGAGATTGACCCCAAACATAACTCGTGTTACTATCCTTGATAAAATAAATAGTTTTTCTTTCCAAATGTTATAGATGACAAAAATCTATACTTAGAAATATTATAAAACAAATAAAACACCAGATGTATTTGTACTTTTCCAATTTTAGGTCAAATAAGTAAGATTTTATGTTGATTTGTAAATTTGTCCATAGTCGGGCAATGGGTATTCTGGATGTGTAAGGGGTTAGGTGGAGTTAGGTGGGGTTAGGTGGGGTGGGGAGGGGGGTGGTGGGTGGATTTCAACTTAAAATGTTACTTAAGTAGTCAACAAAGACATAAATTAACTGAGACAAGCCTTTGTACAAAAAAATAAACATATTGTGGAGATTTAAATTACTGGGGTCAAATTGACCCCAGAGGGTAAAAAGTGTTATCAGATTTGAGGGTAACAGGAGGGTTAAGGCAGTTCTGAAAGCGAAAGGGGGTCAAACACAGTATTAGTATGGTGTTCCCAATAATCCGTGAGGTGAGTGTATAAGTGTAATGTGAACTGCAAAAACATTTCTTCCTCCTCTTTGCAAAAGATGACAAAGCCACAAGGTGGCAGAATGTCTCAGTGTGTGGACAGACATGCAAGTCCTTGGACGACATGAATTGAAATTCTTCAAAAGAATTCTAATAAATTATACATGTATAGCCTAATAGGGCATCAGTCTTTCCAGTGTGCTCATGCAACAATTCATAATTATGTAACATTTTGCAATAGCTTTCATGTCTTTAAGGAATACCGTTAAAGAAGTACAGGCATTTTTTCTTGTCTTATGTGCCTGCATGAAACGATATCATTTAAATTGCAGCATTTATTATTAATAACCATTTCATTTTATTATAATAGAAACATGACATTCCCTCACAAATAGCCAAAAAGAATAATGATCTTATTTACTTTCTCATGCTTCTCCTTTTAGTCATTTTGTGAGTTGTTTTCAGTGTCACTATATGTAAATGTGTCGAATTCATCTACACTCAACTTCCTGGAGTTTGTTGATTCGTGTAGTGCTGACAGGATTTTTTGGTATAGGTTTGATTCTTTTTGTTTTCATTTGTAATCATTCAGTATTGTCTCTCTTCCTAGTTTGAAAGTGTTACAAAACTCTGAAAACTTTCCCTGCCTGCCAGAGGCTTTCTCTACCTCTTTTAACTGAGTATTGCAAGTGTGTAAACTTAGCAGAACTGTCATTGATATTCTTTGTGCTGCTCTTTGTGAATGTTTTTAGCAAAGCAATTACTGAAAAACAGAGAGTTTAAGGTTATCACGCCAGTTCAATTATTCATGTCAGAGAGGTAGTGATGTCTTCCCATGGAGTTTTGTAGTTGATCTTTCTGTAAACAAGTTTTAAGAATGCGGGATTTGAAGTAGATTGCAAAGCCGAAGCTGTTTTGAGCGCAGGGCTTTGGCTTTGATGTTGCCTTTGTTGGGGGGGCCAAACAATGTTCATCAGACATGGAGAGACCTTGGGCAATAAGCGGAGACTGATTAGTTCTGCACACTGGAGATTATGGGCAGCAATGGATGTTTCTGTAATATTTGTTTTCATTCCTCTGAATATCTGAGGAAGAAGAAAAAGAGAGAAGCTTTACATATCACCAAATCTTTTTTTCTCTTCAAAAGGCTGAGAAAATCTTCTGATTCTTTTGGTATGTCCATTGTTAATGCTCATTACTGCAATAAGCCATATTGCGCCTCTACAGATCATTCTAGAAAGAGAATTGTCAATGACCCACTGCTGTTTTCCACTTAATGTATTATTACAAAAGAATAAAAGATAGTGGTGGGTTTGTGCCAAGGCTACAGGAGCACCGTCCAGAAAAAAAAAAAAAAAAAAAAGACCTCTGGCTGGAATGTTTGTTATGGGGTTCCGTCAAATAAATTGAGTCCTTTGGTTGATTGTTGTATTTTATGCTGAAAGCTAGAGATTTGCACTGTCTGTCTATCTCCATTTGTTGACAATTTGAGGGCAGCATTGTTGAGAACCAATGATTTCTTTTATTCTTTTTCCAAAGAGAAAAATAATTAAAGCAAGCTTATATCGTATGTCTGTGCAGATATGTATTATTTGCTCTGAGATCTGAATAACCACATTGGGGAAGCAAAGTTGAATCAACACTGCCTTAGGAATCCATGAAGATGTATCAAGGTCTTTTTATTTTTCCTGCTTTTTTGTTTTTGTTTTACAATTTTTTTAGAACCCATCAGCTCTCTTCATATACAATATCATCCAGTTTTAGCTTTTCAGTTTAATTGGCAAAGTGTGAAATAGAAAACAAACATTATATAAATGGGAGACATAGGCTAGTTGTGAATTTTTACCTCAGTGTTTTTATGTATTTATTTATTTTATTTGTACTAACAGTTCAACCATATTAAAATGTTATAATTCACTAAACACACTGACCATTTATGCTGTCATATATGAGGTAGTTTGTCAAAATACCCACCTGTGAATTTTCTATTTCAAGGGTTTTCATATATTTGACAGGAAACATAAAAATTATAAATAAATCCGTCTTGGCTTTATTGTGCTCACTTTTGTACTCAACGAGAACAATATGATAGGCTATTGGAAGTTTAGTTAGTTTAGTTACATACACTGTTAGACCTTACCAGGTTTTTTACAGTAAAATACTGGCAACACTGTTGCCAGTAATTTACTGTAAAAATGCAATAAAACGAATAATTTGTATTTTTTAGTTTACTTGAGTTTTAGTGCATTTTTACAGTAAATTACTGGCAACAGTGTTGTAAAAATGTACTAAAACTAATAAGTTGTATTTTTTTGTAAACTTGAGTTTTAGTGCATTTTTACAGTAAATTACTGGCAACGGTGCTGCCAGTATTTTACTGTAAAAAACCTGGTAAGGTCTAACAGTGTAGAACAATATAATGTAAGGCACTTTGAAATATATTTTTGAAACCTACAATCACTGCTAGAGAAAGCTAAGCATTGCTTATTTTGGACTTAAAACCTTATAGTTACCAAAATATAGCCTAATTCTTCTGAAAACCTGCCCTGGTACAGAACTTTTCTCACAATGTGAATATCAGTATAGTGACAATGATGAATGCAACATGTGCAAGTGAATAATAGCAATTCAAGTTATTAATTCTGATTATTTACTGCTGTTATGGTTGTAAAATAGATCACTATTCACCAGTTATTGTATTCCTATATTGTTATGACTCTTGAAACAGCAAGGAGGCCAGTGTTAGAAAGGAAAGACATGTTTTGAATTCAACAGCTTCATCAGACATTATAGGTCTATTACTAGACCTATTTCTAAATGACACTTGTGTCTAATATGGGCCACATATGTAATGCTGGACACAACAAGGTCTGTATTTCATCTATGCTTCATCTTGCACTTCCTGATAACATTCCCAGGCAAGAAGTAGCAAACAAAAGCAATGGTGTAATTTCAAATTGATACAGCTGACATATCTCAAGCCTACAGAGATTCTTGGGTGGTTGTCTCATTGTCCAGAAGAATGGCAGTTTATATTTCAGTAATTCGCCCCCTGTCTCCTTCCATTGGCATTGGAAACGGTACCGTCCAGCCAAGTAGCATCCTGTACAACCAGCTGCAAATGTGCACATATTTAGGGAGCAAACGGCAAATGACTGGAATGCAGACTCTGGCATGATGAACACACACACACACACTCTCTCTCTTATAAGCGATCGCACTGCCAAAAGCACAAAACATGGCGAGAAACTGTCTTCAAACTGACAGTTGTGAATATGCGCTGATGACCACTAGAGGTCGCTGCAGCTAATAAAATCAGTGTGACTGCATAAAAAGCAGGCAAAAGCTGACAACTCATAAAATACATTCTCTAATGTTACATACTGCTGCTATATAACCATAAGATATTCAATGCTTTCATAATGCTTAATGTGTGAGTGAATACTACGACAATGACTATTTTATAGTAGAAGAGAGTAGAGACTCTAAGTAGCTTATTGACTTGAGACATAGGCCTTAATTAAATTCAACTAGAAATAGTTTAACTATGTTACATTATCTAGCTTCAATATTGACGGCCTTGAGAGAACAACAAATTAGATCATACTATGTCTTCCACGCATACACACACGCGCCTGGACATTGTCCAGCTGTGAGTGTGTAAACAGGAACTCACCAGAGAGAATCGGACACCATAAAACATCATTAGCTTAAACTCTCCCCGTCCACCAGTTCACATCCTTCTAGGGAAGAAAGTAGACAGTAGATGAGAAGGACACTAGAAATACTGTCAGAAATAAGACATGCAGACAGTTCTCCAGTGAATAAATGGCCCCTGTTGCACGATGTTGAGTGTTACAGTGATCCAATGCAGGTCTGTCTCACAGACAGTTAGGTCTGCTTAACCAGGGATGACACTTATGGCGCTTTTCCACTACACAGTACCAGCTCGACTCAGCTCGCCTTTGTTTGGTTTTCCACTGTGTAAGAGTTGTACCTGTACCTGCTTTCGAGTACTTTTTTTTTATCAACTCCGGTGAGGTTCTGAGCGAGCTAAGACGAGCCGAGGCGATCCTAAAATGTGACGTGAATAACACAGTCTCATCCCAAAAAGTCATATAACTGACGTTTTGGGACGTCTTTTGACCATACGTCAATATCCACCTTTTTAGGGCCCCCTTAAACGTTGGTAGATGGCGATCCCGGGCCGTCATACAACTGACGCTTTACCTTTAACGTCAGTTAGGTGACGGGTTAGGTTTAGGTATGGGGTAGAGTTAGGATCCCATAACCTCATCTACCGACGTTTAAGGGGGCCCTAAAAAGGCGAATATTGACGTATGGTCAATATGACGTCAGTTATATGACGTCTTGGGATGAGACCGGGTTGACGTGAAAACAATGCTGACTGCTGATTGGTCAGAGAGAATCGTCACTTTTCACTGTGTCATCATTGCACGCACCAGATGGACTTTCCAGAATAACCCCACCTTTTTTAAATAGTTTGGCCAGAGATTTGGCCTTAGTGGTTCAAACCGGAAAAGCTGGAAGTGGTACGAACAGATGGGCGGTATGACGTTAAAGGATGAGAACGGGCTGGTATCTACTGCCATAGACCGGCGAGCAACGGGAGGGAGTGTGGACTTGACTCGGCCACCAGTTTGTTGGAGTCGCTGATGGAGGATGGTAAGTGTTTTAAGTTTACATTACATAAACTGTAGGCGCACTGTAGGCTTTTCTGTAGGCTGGCTTTTGGAAAGCTGAAGCTCACTTATAACAACAAAGACTGTAAACTTGTGTCGCAGATAACAATTGCTGTTAGCTCTAACTCGTTGCTAAATATCTGCCATTGCTATTTCTTATTGTGTTGACTTTTGTATGATCTTTCTATCTTCCTTTTCGAAGAGCGAGAATGGTTAAGTGACTCCCACGATGGCACCAAAAGAATCACCGGCACCATCGACACCCATAAGACCAGCAGCGTCGACACCGGCAACCGGTTAGTATGTGAAAAAGTAAACCCTTCTAGCCTGTTGTCTGTGAATCTTATACACAATTATTAATATATCATTAATCATATCAATAACTCATTAATATAACATTATTATTATTATTATTATTATTACAATGGAAACTTACTTGCATAACAACAATAAACATTCCCAGATATGGGAATTAAGGATTCATTAGTAAACCTGTTCAGTATTTTTATAACTTTCCAGATGTACACAGTGTACACCTATATTGTACATATGGTCATTTAAAGTTGACATTTACTAAAATAGTTGGGCTCAGATGTGAAGTAGTTATATACTATATAGTAAGTTGTGGGCTTATCTTTTTTTATGTAGCATTTTTCTTTATAACTCATTCACTGTAAATATTTTTGTCCAGGATATGGAGGAAACGACGCAGGGAACATGAACATCTGACTGTCGTGACGTGAGAGAGATGCAGATATAGGATGTTGAGCAGCTGGAGTTGAACCAGGCATGGCGGGAGCGCCATTTACAGATGGCACTCGAAGATGCATGCCCGAGAACTAAAAGCAGCTTTAAGGAGAGAGGAGATTGCTGCAATGTCATCCTTCAACCAGGCCTTTCTGGGAATCCTGAGCCAGCTTGTCCAGGCACTGAACCGGCGGTTCCATGCTGTTCCACCACCCCTGGACTGAAACCCCTTAGTTTGTTTATTTCAATTTAATGTTTGCACTATACATGTAACATAATGTATATAGTTGGATGTGTGAATTTATATTAATATTATATATTTAAATTTATAGTTGTATACATGTCGATGGCAGAAAAAAGACCAGTTACAAACAAACTTAGAATTTGTGCGTGATCTGAGAAAACACTTTAATCATTGGTGTTCATCTTTAGACATTAAAACACTGGAGGATTTTACGCATTTGATGGTGTTGGAACAATTTAAAAATTCAGTCCCAAGCCATAGCTATGTATATTGGTGAGCGTAATGTTAAAAAACACCAGAGGAAGCGGCTAGGTTGGCCGATGATTTTGTACTGACGCACAAAACCACTTTTGTCGATTGGCATGCTCGTGATGTTCAGTACATATTGTCTCCGTCTAACGGTAACCGTGTTTTCACAGGAACTTTTGATCCATACAAGATTTGCAATTACTGTCATGAGAAAGGACACTGGAAAGTAGATTGTCCGGTCCGTAAAAAGAAGTCCAAACATAATGCACAAAGTTCGTCATGCTAAGCCTTCTGCTCTCACGGCACCAGTCCTGTCTTCAGGCAGTGAAATTGTTGAAAATCAAAAATTTGATGTTGATTTATCTTCTTACTCGCCTTTTATTACAGAGGGGCGTGTATCCCTGGTTGTAGAGAAAGAGGAAATCCCTGTTAAAATCTTGCGGGATACTGGCGCAATGGATTCATTTATTTTGGAATCAGTATTGCCTTTTTCCTCAGTCTCATACTGGTGAGAGTGTGTTAATTCGTAGAATAGGACTGAATACTGCCTCTTCATAAGGTAAGGCTTCAGTCTGATTTGATTCAAGGTGAGGTTGTAATGGGAGTACGACCAGCCTTGCCAGTGGAGGGAGTCCATATAATTCTGGGGAATGGACTGGTAGTTCAGTGTTTCCCATAGTGATCACTGATAAGAAAGTTGAATCTGAACTGAGTTCTTTGTGTCAGGATTCAGCGTGTGTCGCCACTCGTGCAATGAAATGTGCCAATAGGGATGTAGTATGTGATCAAAAAGAGATTAAATCTGATAAAGTTGTCATGAAGTTGTTTATGCTTGATTTGTCTGCTTGGTCTTTTCCTGGTTCTGCAAAGGAATTAGAGAAGGAACAGCGGAATAACTCCTCTTTGGATGAACTTTTCCGGAGTGCGGTTCCTCCAGTAGAGGAGTGTAACATTTCCCGTGGATATTTTGTTCAAGGTGGAGTGTTGTTGAGAAAATGGAATCCTCACAAAAATTTTGTGGGAGATCCTGTTTTCCAGGTTGTTGTTCCTACTAAATTTCAACAAATGATGATCGAAATTGCGCATGATCAATCAGGTCACCAGGGGGTGCGTAAGACATATGATCGCCTGTTGCGATATTTTTTTTGGCCGCGTTTGAAACGAGACATCTCTGCTTATATTAAGACATGCAAAACCTGCCAATTAACGAGTAAACCAAACCAGGTGTTGAAACCTGCTCCGCTGAAACCAATTCAGGCTACGGGTGAACCTTTCGAACATCTTATTGTCGATTGTGTAGGGCCACTTCCCCGTTCGAAGTCAGGTAGCAGTTATTTATTCACTGTGATGTGTTTGATCATTCAAAGTGATCAAGGTTCAAATCTCACTTCGCATCTCTTCCAGCAGGTGTTAAAACAGCTGCACATTAAGCATAATCAATCTACGGCGTATCATGCACAAAGTCAGGGTGCATTGGAGAGATTCCACCAGTCGTTAAAGTCACTTCTCCGTGCGTACTGTGTGCAACTGGATAGAGATTGGGAGGAGGGTTTGCCGTGGATGATGTTGGCTGCCCGTGAAGTAGTGCAGGAAAGTACGGGTTTCAGCCCTAACGACTTGGTCTTTGGCCATAATGTTCGTGGATTGTTGTCTGTATTTCAGTAGTCTCAGCCTCAGACGTCACGCCCACGGAACGTTGGCTAAACGTCTGATGCATATGGTACACTTAACTGGAAACACTTCAGGAATGTCGAAGTCGTCATCTGATTGGTTGAATTTTATCGGATTTCCGGGGGGCGTCAGTGTCGCGTTTATTTTCGGTCCGCCGGGAAACAAAGCGCAGACGTGTGATTGCGGAGAAAAACTGTTGTGTTTATATGAGTGACAGTGAGCATTTATCAAGATCAGCTAAACGTAGTTGTCCCCTCCTATCTATTATGGAAGATCAAGTGAAGTACTTAATTGCGAAGGGGATATCAGCCGCGTTTGTGGGCAAACATGAAACAACAGACGCTGACATCGCAGCTGGCCGATTCAGTATTCATATATAGGGCACACACTGGATTATAAGTCGCATAAGATACTGCAGAGTCAAACGTTTGACTGGGTTTGCGTTATGCATCCACTAGATGTGCTAAAGGGAATCAATGTAGGGAGTGCGCGGCGCCGGAGGTGAGGCGTTTATTTAGTAGCCGTGAGCGCGCTGGGGCGGGTGCGTAACTTACATTTCGCAGCCTGACTCATGTGAGTAGTATTCAATGTGCGGCGGCTCGCTGACAGCTACAGCTGGAGACGACCCTGTTATTGTGAACGGGGAGCGCTTTATGAACGCACGAGCAGCGCCCGGTGCCTGTTAAGATTGAGCGCTCGTGAGCGGGCACGTGATTTACACTCAACCTGATTTATACGAGGTTGAACTGGCCGTGTGACAAAGCGGGCATAAGATTGACATGAGCGCGAGTTCGTGGGTGAATTTAATAACGCGGAGCGTTGTTAACGAGCGCCTCCGGTGACTGCTGACTGACTTGTTTTTTTTTTTTTTTTTTTTTTTTTTTTATTACAGAACTTATACAAAAATACCAACACAGGGAAGTAAGTCAAGGTGTACAAACAAACAAACAAACAATAGTACCTAACAGAAAATAAGCATCCTGGGTATGCATACATCAAATTATGTAATACATAAAAAAAAAAAGAAAAGCATAATTTTAAGGCCAAGTCATGTCTTTGAATAAATCATCAAAATACATCAAAAATTTTTCACTTTTCTTGTTCTTTATAAGTCTAAGGGACGAAATAAAAGAGTCAAAATCAGCAAGAAAGAGAGGAAAGCTCAAAGGAGATTTAAGCCATTTTTGCTTATGGATGAAGAATTTTGCATACAAGATAAAGAAGTTAACGACATACTCAAGGTAAAGCAACTTTGGATTTTCATAATAAAAAATAACCTCTTTGAGAGTGAAGGTGTGGGTCATGCTGACTGACTTGTTGCACGCCGGTCTGTTGTTGTGGTGACATTTCCACGCCCCGAAACGTGACACTGAACGAAACGAACTGTAATTGGTTGTTTGACATGTCGGTCAAACGGCCTTATATGGGCGGGCCTTGACCAAAGAAAGCTGCTATGAATTCCAGACCTTCAGCCGTCAGTCTGAAGGTCTGGCTACGCGAGACTAGTATTTCAGCAGGTTGGTGAAGCTGTAGAGCCTCCTAAAAACTTGGCGTCATATGTTTTGGGGTTTAAAAATCGCTTGATACTTGCCTTTCAGATCGTTAAAATAGGGCCCAAGATCTATATTGCCGTTAGCTTGCCATGAATATATATATATATATATATATATATATATATATATATATATATATAGGATATGTTGAGAGAGAGACAACACCAAATAAGACAAACAATATGTAGCGCTTACTGAGGTGCACTGTTTGAGCATGCTTTATAATTCCCTGGTTCATGACATCACCTGCCTCTGATGTGATGTCCTGTCACACCATTGGACTAATTTCACATGTGCACGCAGAGCATTCCCACAGCATAAGTCGACAAAGTGCAAGTCTGCAAAGTGCAATCTCTTTTCTTGGTTATACAGTAACATTCTGTTTTATGATTTTGCAAACATTACTGGAAAATGGAACATTACTTTTGAATATTCTCTGATGGTCTGAAACAAGTAGTAACATTTAAAAAAAAAAAAACTAGAAAAAAAATTCATGAACAATGTAATAATAAGATTTTTTGCTAACATTTTGAGAATGTTATTAACAGACCAGATAACTTTCAACAGATTTTAACGTTACTGAAATAATGTTTGTTCATAACTTTGAGAGAAGTTTTCCAGAGTGTTAGCCCCAAGTTCTTAGAATGTTCCCTGTTTGTTGGGATGAAGCAATGCCCCTGTACGCTGGAGCTTTCGGTTTGGACATTCTGGAAAGTTTAAATTCAAGAGCCTATTTAAATTTGAATTTAAATTCTGTATGACAGGAAATTACAACCCTGAGTATTAAAATGTGGTTAGGCTTTAGTCACTGTGAAGCAGTAGGGTTTACACAACCCATGCTGGCCCAAATCCATCCCAAAACCCTTTCTGTCTTTAGAAACCTCAAGTTTCAAGTTACAGTATGCCGATCAATGTAGCTCAGAACTGCTCTGCCAGCCCCATCTAAACATATAAAATGCGAAGAACGACAGCTGAATGACTTGACAACATGAACATGTAAAAGTATAGATTGATTCAGTTTATAAGGCCCACGGGTGTCAAAATGCTATAATTACAATTGGGTCGGTTTCATATTGAATATGCAATTGGATTCAACAGTTGATTTTGATACAGAAAGATACTGTTCTCCAAAGTCAACTCAGTCTTATTATAATAAAGATTTATAATAAATATTTATTATAAGAATTGATGATAAAACGATTAATTAATAATATAATTTTTATTTAAAAAAATTATAATAAATCTGAACATAATATTTTACATTGACACATGCACATCCGTTAGTCATGGAGACCCGGTGCCCTCTAGTGGTCTTTTTAGTTACTCCTATTCATCTCCATGATGACAGTTGCTTGACTTGTGGAAGTGCAAGTACACGATACCCTCAAACCTGGGCACTGTTGAAACCTCTACAATAATGTAATGACATCTATATCAATACATAAGTTGCTTAAATTTTTTTCACATTAAATGCTAATATAAATAGCCAAAATAGCCAAATGATCTATGTCAGTGTTTGCGTATTTTACTTTTCATGAAGGAAAATAATGCTTTGGGGACATAGTTTTAAGGTCGTTTTCATTTTCGCAATAAGTTTAGTATTTTTATTTATTTTATTTTATTTTTTTGGAAAGGCATGACATGCATTGTATACATTGTATCCAACAGTCTATGTATTTTTCTTAGATGTTGCATGGACATCCAATCCTCGCAGCCACTTCGACCCATGTTTGAAAATCCCTGCTAAGGTATGTAACTGTATTTTAGAACACTTATTTAATGTCTTTAATGTCTGTTTTAAATGATTCAGTCTTTAGTAAGAAACTATTTTGGGGTTGACTACATAGCTGTCCCAAAGTTGTAGGCCACAATGTCTTCTAGTGGTCATTTAGTTAGGTCAGAGTCTCTGAGAGTTGACCATAGTCTGCCCAACAAACACAAATACAAACCCAGTTGGTTTTATCGAGAAGGTCCAGAGTGGTTTGCAGACTATAGACGGCGCTGTCAGAAGTCTGCAGGATGAGTTATCCGTCCTCATCATCCCGCCAAGGGCTAAAGCCTGACTGATCCACAGCGTCCCTGGCCAGAAGATCCTCATGGGAGCCCCTTCCTCGCTGCATGGAACGTTCCGTCATCCCTCCTCCTCTGTCTGGATGCATCTGTCTACTGGCACAAGAGAGAACGTCCTGCTACGCACACGCTCACTTCCATTTATCCTGCTCTTTCCTCATTCTCTTAACCCCACACTGCTGTTCTCTGTTTCTCTCATCTTTACTCTTCTTCGCTTTACAAATACAGACAGTTTTTTGGTTGCTGTCCTAGGACACGTGTTTCTCTGCTATCCTGCAGCGAGCAGCAGGTGGGACTGCAGCAGGTACATCTCAGATAAAAGCAAGCAAATAACACAACCACGTATAGCGTATATAACACAAGATGCATTACATCACAATGTCAGTGCCATATTTTTCCTTCAAGCTACGTTAAAATTAAATTTATTCAGTGTTTTACAATGACCTATTTTTCTAGCATAGCACCTGAGAAATACCTACACAAGCACATTTGTTTGCTGTTCACACCAGGAAACCTGTGTCACACCTGCTGAGTTGTAAGTTGACATTTTCCAGTCTGATTTGGGTTAAAAGCAAATTCAAAACATCAAGATATGTTTTCTGTTTTGTTTTTTGCACTGAACAATAAAGAAAGTTTGTGAAATGTGTTTGTGTCAGTCATGTTGTCTCTCGTTCTTTCAGTTTCCAACCCAATCTCACAGAAAATCATAACTATTTTATGAGGTGGGGATTTTGAATTCATACCCTATACCCCACCCCTAAATATAACCATCACTGGACATAAGCAGATTGATTTTATAGAAATTATCCAGCAATATTCCTTAACAAAATGAGTTATGAGTTAACATCAGAAATTGAATGTATTTCTATGTCTCTCACTTCCCTCTTTTTGGTAACACTTTACAATAAGGTTCATTAGTAACATTAGTTAACTACATTAGTTAGCATGAACTAATAATGAACAGCACTTATACAGCATTTATTAATCTTTGTAAACGTTAATTTCAATATTTACTAATACTTTATTAAAATCTTGTTAACATTATTTAATGCGCTGTGAACTAACATGAACAAACAATAAACAGCTTTATTTTTATAAACGAAGATTAACAAATACTGTATTGCTCGTGGTTAGTTCATGTTAGTTAATACATTTACTAATGTTAACTAATGAACCGTATTGTAAAGTATTACCCTCTTTTTTTTTTGTTCCTTCTTCTCTGCTTGTGTAATCTCCTGCAGTGTGTAAAGTCTTCATTCCACAAAAATGAGCTGTTGTCTGAGCTTCTGCACACATGTTTAATATGCTCCAATTTCTAAACGGACAAACTGAAGAAGGCTGATGAATGGCAAAAAAGAATCGCATGGTCAGTCAAAATCCTCCTTATAAACATGCTTCCATACTTTCATGAAGTGCTAATGAAATGTATATGCTCACGAGAGTGAGATTTATTCTTCTAAACTGAAATGATGTGGCTGAACATGCAAAGTTAATAGTCCACTGGTACCTGCAAACCACATCAACACATCTTTAGAAAAGATGAATGTCCCAGGTCCCCCACCATTCAACCAGACATAAATAGAATTGTAATTCACCCTGATTATGTGTTAACACATATGTAACATGCTTTTAGCCACGTGGAACTCATGGTAGCCTACAACACTTACAAGACTCGCTGTAAAAAGCATGCTTCGAAACCTCTCAAGCAGTAAATTAAAGAGATTATTCAGCCATACATCTAAATTCGGTCCTCATTTACACACCCTCATGTTGTTTCAAATCCATATGAAATGGAACATGTTCATAAGACTCACTTATAGAATACAAAATGAGACGATTACCAAAGTCCTGGCTGCTCCCTTGCATTCTGTGAATAAAAGCTCTCAGTCTTCAAAAATGACAAAAAAGCACCAAAGAAGTATCATACTGTATGAATCATATGCTATATTCCAAGTCAACAGAGATTGTGTGACGGATAAACCCTATTTTTTAAATAATCTTCTGCTCTGTTTTCATTGATTTGCACTGAGAACTGAATCAGTCTGATTAGTGCATGAATCAATAATTTCATTAAAAACTTCAGATTCACAAACTCTGGTGAACGTACCAGTGGATATAAAGATTTTCCGTTACTAAAGACTTAATTTAAAAAAAAAAAAAAATCAAAGCTATGGCTTCAGATGATATGAACAGCTTTTATGTTACCGTTTTTTTTTTTTTTTTTTTTTTTTTTTTTTGAGCTTGACACTTTTATTAAAAGACCAGCTAGGTTATTATTCAAAAAAATTACCTTTTGAATTCCACGAAAGAAAGAAAGTCATATGAGTTTGGAATGACAAGCAATGATGGAAGAATATTTAATTTTGGGTGAACTGTTAATAGCAGAGATTGGAGATACTTAGGGAGGATTGCCTATTGTAAGTAAAAAGCATAATAATGTGCTTGTTGTTTAAATTTGATTTTGAAATGACAAACTCTTAATTTTGAAATTAGAAAAAAAAAACTCAGAAGAACAGGGTTGGGTTAGTTTAGCATCCCAGACCGTTCTTTCTTCGTATCTGTAACTGTGGTATAATGGAGATGGTCATCCTCACATACTTTTACACAAGCTTTCCCAAATCATAACCAGTTGAGCATATCCTCTTTGTCAAACTCTGAGCCTTACATAAGATTTAATGTCATCTTTCTTTTTTTCTCCTATGGCTATACAGTGAAAGTCAGAAGGAAAGATTTGTGCACAAATAACAGGCTGACCCAGACCGAGATCCTAGATAGAAAAAAACAAAAGACCCCATTCTTCTGAAGTTTGGCAGTGTCTGCTTTAATTTTATTCCCTAGAGCATTTTTCTCTGGCCCTTCACTTTAATCATGCTTTTGAATAAACAAAACTGAATCAAAATCAATTTCCAGAACATTCTCTCGCCCAAAGCATTGATTGCAACATCCATAAGCCTGTCCTAGATCTTTGCTTTGGAGCCAGGTTTTTCAACATTTGGTTCTTTCATAAACAGACACACAGCTTTAATTATTCATTGATTACGTTAAATAAAAAGCCAACGAATGTCAAATGATCCTTGTGTTGAAATAGTCCACTGGGAAATGAGTTTGCACTTTTTAACATCTAGACTTACTGATTGCACAATTTTGTTGCCACCCTTTTCTGTTAATTATATATCAAGCACCATTTATAGGCTGGCATATTAAAGTCTGGGGAGAAAGGGATAAAGACGGCTGAAAATGTAGTTAACGGCAGTAATTGTTTCCCCTTGTTTTTCTTATTGTTTAATTAGCTTAATGGAGAACACCTGGGTTACAGATCCAGATATTTAAAACGTGATCAGGTAGCCTGTTAAACAGTGGAAAAAAACAAAAAAACAAAAACGTATGTATTTATAGTCTATTGTACAATTTTGTTTGGTCCTGTCTTTATTGTTGCTAGTTTGCCAGTAATGTTTGCATTGTTTTTCTTATATTCTTAAATACCTCCAACAAGATAAAAAAAAAAAAGTTAATAATTTTTTTAGGATTTAAAAATATAGATTTAAGTCATATGGGTGAAGTCATCCTTCTGAAACAGGAACACTAACTGGTTTATAGGCACATTCCCTTGTGAGTACAAGTCAATGTTGCGAAAATATCTTGAGCAGAATGTTGCGACAAAAATGTGCAGATGGACAAACCAGCTGCTGAACAAATTACTCATCAAAGTGTGTTTCTCTCATTGTGAGGTGTTTGTGCTACAGTTTACCACCTGTGCAGGCTATAGAGCACAATATCAACAGGAATTTATTAGATTTAAACAACCAATGAGGTGTTAGTGGACCAATAAAACTCACTTGTTAATCTGTGGGGAAATCAGACAGCCCCCAAGTAGGAATGGCCAATATTTTCATGGACCATTATAAAATATTGCCAGCTTTAAAATGTTTAAAACTCAAATGGATGATTTTCTCAACCCTATACTAAATTTTAACCCTTGAGTCTTCATTTATAACCCTCTCAGATGGCAAATAAATTACATCTTTGAAGGTTGATTCGACACATTTATGTCATGTGTTTTTCATAGAAATCCATGGTATGTCGCACAGCTGTGCTCCACTATAGGATAAGATACCTAAACAGTATATTAGCATGAAAGAAAAATGCTTACAGATGCTCGTATAAACAAAAAAAGTCACTGTAAATAAATGGTTCTGGATTTAACATTGTGCTTCTTCTACTCATGCCTTATTTGGGGAAGAACTTCACTTAGTTTGCACTCCAGATGAAGTCCAATGAGAGGCTGGTGGGGGATTGTTTACATTTGAAATAATCAAAACGGTATGATTTTTGTGAAAACTCATTGTGGAATCGCTAAGAGGTCATTTATTTCACAGTCCATTTGACAAGTTCAAGAGCAAATAGATACAAATGTCTCAGTAAGGCCAACCCACAGACGTATACTGGCCTTCACGTCTGGGTTTTCTCCAAGCTGTTTATGAGATTTACACATGGTAAAGTCTCTGGAACGTTATCGATCCTACAGGAGAGGGAGGTTAAAGAGATCTGCACTTTCTGACAGCATAAAGTGATAAACAGCATCCAGCCAAAGTTTCTTCTTTTTTCATTAAAGGGTTAGTTCACCCAAAAGTGAAAATTCTGTCAGTAATTACTAACCCTCATGTTGTTCCAACCACGTAAGACTTTCGTTCATCTTCGGGAAAACAAATTAGGATATTTTTGATGAATCTGAGAGCTGGATCACTCCTCCATAGGCTTCTTAAGGAATCGAAACTGGCCGGCCGAAAAGTTATAAAAAAGACATTGTTAAAATAGTCCAAGTGACTACAGTGGCAAAACAAACAAAAATAATTAAATGTTACTGTGGTAAACTAGCTGTTGTGTGGTGTAAAGTGTTATAACATTAATCTGAAAATGAATGATGCATAATAGGTAGGTTATAATGCAATATAAACACAGTTATGGCTAATATATATTGACCTACACATTGGGAGAAAAATGCACTAATCGTGAATGGGACACACTTACAGTAAGTATTAACAGTTCTTGGAGATGAGGTTTGAACCCAGGTTCTCAAGTATAGCATGCACTCAACCACTGAGATACTACTACCCACTCAATGGACAAAAAAAGTCCTGTATGTTTGAAACATACAGCCAATATATTATGAAATCATGGGTTCTATCTTCAAGTATTATGGAGTACTACTGTATAATGCAGTATTTTGCAACTTTGCTATGCACTCTACAACTGAACTTTAAACTAGCTGCCTGTAAAATTCAGAACCCAGCCAGCCGATCCGGGCCACATCTGGATGTGTATTCCACACTTACCGGATGGGCTGGATCTGGGTCGACACGATGTTGTTGTCTGGGAATTGAGTTTAAGGTTTTGTTGATGCTTTTTAAAGTGTTGCACGGTATTGGTCCAAAATATATTGTTGACCTTTTGATACCTTATCAAAACATAAGAAATATGAGATTCAGATTCAGACTAGTCAGATGTCTCCATGTTCCTTGATTAAAATCAAATGGCAGCTCCACGCTATATTTTTAGTATGACTTTTAGAAAGGATTTGAGAGAAAAGGATTTAATTTTGTTTGTGTGACTGTATGTAATTGCCTTCAATTATCTATGCTAGAAAGCAAAAGCAGTTGTTTTAAATGTGCTACAGAAATACCATTTGTATTGCATTTTGCACATCCCCATATATAAGAAATTTATGGTTCCCCTACAAATGTGGAGAACCATTTTCTAGTACTTTTCACATCAGTCATAATAAAACGGTCCATGTCGGGAGACTTGCTCTAATGTGTATGGGATGCATTAAATTATTGTCAGGGCTTATAGAGTTTGGGATTTTTTTTAGTTCTTGGAAGTGCTTTTTACCACAGTTATAGACAAAAATAGAAGCTCATTTTCGGAGACATATTACGGTGTGTTTGCTAGTGCCTTTATACTTCACGTATAGACAATACAGGACAACAATAGGAGATATAAGGTGTTTCTCAATGTCAAGGATACTTCCTTGGCAGGACGGGTCCTTCCAAGTCATTTCCTTCAGAGGCTAGGCAAGGGTCCTCTTTAGCGTTCGGAGAACATGTAAATGGAACAGGCTAGCAAGTGCACGTCATTGCGTCATTACATCAGTGAAAGGTCCGCTTCGGCGCTGCAAAAATCATTGTGCTGGTGTACTGCACTGTTTAAATACACTTGACAGTCCTTATTTTGTCTTGTCAGTCCTCATAGAAATAAATAATTAAAGGGATAATGTATAACCAGGCGGTTGTTATAGTGAATACAACCCCGCAAACTCTAAAGCAGAGGGGTCTTGATCAGCCGGTTGTATTCGCTGTAACAACCGCCTCGCTATACATTTCCCCACTTATAACATGGCTACCTACCAAATAAATCAATAATTTGACACAAAATATTGATTTAAAAAGGAGTTTATTCATTCAAAAACGATTATATTACCGGAGTTAACAGAACTACCTCCATATAGCAACATGATCTAACGTTAGCTGTTAGAACACATGCAATTGTAAAATATGTGACCAACAAAAAAGGCTATGAAAAAGTTAATCACCAGTAAAAGGGAACAGCTTTAAATCCCCTCAGCAAATTTGAGCCGATATGTTAAACAGTTTAACAAACATTAAATAAATGGCTAAACTGAAATTATACGTGCTTACATTTGAAAGCATATTGCCGTTATCACTCCGACTCCGCTAACGGTCGACATTTTTTTTATTTTTTGAACAAGATAGCAAAGCTGCGCATAGGATTGTGGGTGATTTAAGAGCGCGAAGGCTACACATATGCATCCTTTCCTGTGTATGGGATATTTTCCGAACGAAGGACTCAGTCCTTGGTTGAAATTCTGAGGATCCTCGACATTGGAACAGTCCTTCGACGGACGTCGATGACGTAGCATCCTCGAAATTCCGGCTTCCGAGGATCCTTCCTTGACATTGAGAAACGCCTATGGTCAAGACAATCTCCTGCAGTTCAAACCGAGCATCAGTATGGGGAAGAAAGGTGATTTGAGAGACTTTGAACGTGGCATGATTGTTGGTGCCAGAAGGGCTGGTCTGAGTTTTTCAGAAACTGCTAATCTACTGGGATTTTTTTCACGCACAACCATCTCTAGGGTTTACAGAGAATGGTCCGAAAAAGAAAAAACATCCAGTGAGCGGCAGTTCTGTGGGCGGAAATGCCTTGTTGATGCCAGAGGTCAGAGGAGAATGGCCAGACTGGTTCGAGCTGATAGAAGGGCAACAGTGACTCAAATAACCACCCGTTACAACCAAGGTGGGCAGAAGAGCATCTCTGAACGCACAGTACGTCGAACTTTGAGGCAGATGGGCTACAGCAGCAGAAGACCACACCGGGTGCCACTCCTTTCAGCTAAGAACAGGAAACTGAGGCTACAATTTGCACAAGCTCATCGAAATTGGACAATAGAAGATTGGAAAAACGTTGCCTGGTCTGATGAGTCTCGATTTCTGCTGCGACATTCGGATGGTAGGGTCAGAATTTGGCGTCTACAACATGGATCCATCCTGCCTTGTATCAACGGTTCAGGCTGGTGGTGGTGGTGTCATGGTTTGGGGAATATTTTCTTGGCACTCTTTGGGCCCCTTGGTACCAATTGAGCATCGTTGCAACGCCACAGCCTACCTGAGTATTGTTGCTAACCATGTCCATCCCTTTATGACCACAATGTACCCAACTTCTGATGGCTACTTTCAGCAGGATAATGCGCCATGTCATAAAGCTGGAATCATCTCAGACTGGTTTCTTGAACATGACAATGAGTTCGCTGGACTCAAATGGCCTCCACAGTCACCAGATCTCAATCCAATAGAGCATCTTTGGGATGTGGTGGAACGGGAGATTCGCATCATGGATGTGCAGCCGACAAATCTGCGGCAACTGTGTGATGCCATCATGTCAATATGGACCAAACTCCCTGAGGAATGCTTCCAGCACCTTGTTGAATCTATGCCACGAAGAATTGAGGCAGTTCTGAAGGCAAAAGGGGGTCCAACCCGTTACTAGCATGGGGTACCTAATAAAGTGGCCGGTGAGTGTATGCTCTGATGTGCATGGTATGTGCCCTACACAAGAGTATGGCTGATTTCTCCAACAAAAAGATTTTCAAATAGTAACACTCCACCTGCTTCCCATTAAAGAAGTTATATTTGAGGGAGAATATTTTAAATGATAGAAGTCAGTGCATTGTGATGAAAATATTTAATTTACTACTACTACTACTAATAATAATAATAATAATAATAACACGCCCATTAAAGGGTTAATCCCTTAGCTGTCACCCCCCTTTTTGAGAATGGGGGTTAAAATGCACTATTCAAACTTAAATGGTTGTAATTTAAGAATGCTTTGGAATATATACCCAAGTTTTGTCTTATTTTAAAGAAAACACTCAGCAGAATATTGCTGAAGTGAAAACACTTCAAAAAATGAAAGTATGAAAAAGTTATGGAAGTTTAAATTTACAGTAAATTACTGTATATATTTTTTATTTTATATAAAATATATATTTTATAAAATATTTTTTACTCTAAAATTTCTATAAAATCAAAGGCATACATCTTATCAAGTTATGTTCCAAATTTGAAGTTGATATCACAAAAATTGAAGTTCCCATGAGATTTTGTTTAGGCGTAGTACCAAAAATAGCCACCGGGTGCCATTGAATTCCATTGAATTTAGTTGTATAAATTCTGCCTTAACAAATTAATACATTTCTGTCCAAATATCAATTCTGTCACAAATTTGGAACCTTGAGACTCTGACCTTTCTGACAATATCAGTTTTGTCAAGATTAGAAAAGGTTTTGATCATAAATTAAGAAATATAATGATGCCCAAAAGGGGAGGAGCCAGATAAAATAAGTACCGTTTCTATGGTAACGCAACTTTCAATTATAAAACAGTTTTCACACGATGAATTCTGAGTTTATAAGCTTTCAAATTATACCTAATTTATGATAACTATTAAAATATAATAAAAAAGGCAATAAAAAATAATATTATATTTTAGAAGATAATAAATATAAATATTATCATTTTTAGAGGATAATATTGTACTATATTTTTTTATTTTTTATTGAAAAATACTAGATTATATGTTTATTATGAACTTTTAGCATAAAAACAGAAGTTTCAATGATTAAAAGTGGGTTCATCAACTTTTTGTGACAAAGGTCAAAACTCCTGTTATGAAGCAGATTTTTTGAGGTGCACTCTTGTCATAAATTCATCAATTACTCTTCCTACATAATTTTTAACACAAAACAGGGGTAGAATATCTATTTAGAAGTCTATTTAGACCTTTCCAACAATATATAATTTGTCATAATTAGATTAGGATTTAATAGAAATATAGTGAAGTAAAGTTAGGCGTCCCGGTACCGGGACGGTGACAGTTAAGGGGTTAAGAGAAGAAAGAGTGGGTAAAAGAGAATGACACATGGAGAGAGAAGAGACACAAACAGTGGCCAGGACTGACCTAAGTGCAAAACGGGACGTCTGCTATTCTGTTATTGACAAAGCAGGAAGTGCCTCAGGACTCCTCAGGGAAACCTTAAGGTAACAAGCCTGAAGAATCCAGCCATTATGTCAGCAAGTGCCAACAAATACCAGCTGCTGGCAAAACACATTCACAGCAGTGCCAGTGTGCTACTCACAAATACCAGCGGCTGGGGAACCAGGTAAATTACAAACACTTTATGCAGACAAATTCTTCTCTCTCATTATTTAGTAGACAAACATGTGAATAAAAGGATGCATGATAACGTATTTACATTCCACAAAATCCATAAGAAAAACATGGTGTGTGTGTGTGTGTGTGTGTGTGTGTGTGTGTGTGTGTGAGAGAGAGAGAGACACCACAAACCTTACAATAAAAAGTAGACTCTGGGCTAGTTGGTCTCACAGCACAATGTGTTTGTTTCTAATTGTGGTGAGTGACTATAAAATATAGAATAGAATAGAATAGAATAGAATAGAATAGAATAGAATAGAATAGAATAATCCATTTACTGCCCAAGCAATACAATACAAGATACAATAAACAATACAATACTTTATACAACTGTTACAGTATATCCAGTCCTCTAATATTCTTTTCGAAGAAAAAAAAATCTTGTGGAGAAAATAGATGGACCAACTGACCAAATTTTATTTGAAATGTGCATTCTCAAAAAAAGGTGTATAACTGTGGTATATAAGCAATATCACATTCGTAATTGTGCAGTTGAATACTGAACATTTGCACAGTTGTGATTGTCTGTGGCCAAACTTGCACAATGTGTGTTTTGTTGCTTAAATATATAATACGGTAAATTGTATACTGAGAAGTATCATAGTAAACTGACATACAGAATACAGACATACTTTTCATCTACTGCCATTAGGTTTTAAATTGTCTTGTTCCCTGTCTGTTTCAGGGATTTTGAGCATTAATTCATATGTCAGGAAATGGGGTGTCTCCTTTTGAGAATAACCCATTTCCTGGTAACAGTATGAAAACAGTAAACATGCTCACATGCCTCTGTGAGTCCATTCAATGAGGCTGAGCGGTCACCAACAAAGCAGCCTCTTCTTCTCAACATGGACCATCAATCAAACACAATTCTCTGATGACTGAGAGCTTGCTCTTATGGTTACCACACATGCACTGTGCCCTGACCGACTTTTCTCACATTTCTCAAATTTTTATCTTTGAACTGTACATGGCCCCTGCTCTCAGAGGAGTCAATGCAAATACACAAAATAACTGACCCCTCACTCCACCTATGACTTCTCGTGTACAGCCGTGGGACACGCATAGAGCAAGGAACTTACCAGATGGTTTCAGGTAAAACCAAACAGCATTTAGGATATTTAAGCCTCAAAACTAAGGCAGGAAAATTGCAGTAAAGAACAGATTACATCTCTGGTGATGTTTGTTCTTTCTTTCATTCATTCATTCATTCATTAATTTGTTCGTTCGTTCGTTCGTTCCTTCGTTGGTTCCTTCCTTCCTTTCATACATACACTTATTTACTTACAGTCTTTTTGTCCATTATAGAAATTTTCTTTAAATATTCTAGTTTAATTTAGTTGAATATTAGTTTTTATCATATATGAATTAATTTTTCCTCCTCAAAAATCCAAAGATCATATTTGTGAAAACCTGAAATCCTGAAATAACATTACAATAAGTACACCATTATAATACAAAGAATTATAAATTATTGAAATTGTGCACTCTTAAAATAGGTACTACATATGAATAAAGAGATTACAATGTCAAGACATAAAAAACGTGCAGTATGAAAACAGTCCAACCAACGTGTAGTATGGCATATTGCCATTGTCGTGTGTTTTTTTGGTGCGTAGCATTTGCACGCAAAAAAAAACATTTTTGGCGTATAAATGCCACGAGAAATGACATTCGTGGTATAGATACGCATTTTCATGAGACTGTGTTGTTTTTGGAGTGTTGTATTGAAATGGTAGCTTTCGCATTCTGATTACCATGTTACAGTTTTTTTTATTCGCTTTGGTACTATTTTCACAAGTAAGGTGTACATTTTCAAAACTCTTAGTGCTAATATCACAACAGATTATTAAAAGTGCACTTTTTTCAAACATTTCATCATGTTTTCAACTGTGTTAGTACAATTCACACAATCACAAAGTATCCTTTTCACAACACAAAATAAGTGTTTCATCTACATTATTGTTTCATTCACAGTAACTGCCTTTCATAAAGCTCTTACTATCAAACTTTTGATTTGCATCTCTTTTTGTTCAGTTTAATACTTTTGTCTATTATTTAATCCAACTGATCTTAATGTTTAATCAATTAATCATTTGGTAAACCTATAGATTTTCAATTCAGCAATATACAGTATATGGATTTTGAGAACTACAGAAATAAAATGTGTGTTTGTATGAATATTTACAAGTAAATTACATGTAACCACACATGATGAATACTCGTTATAGCTAATTGATTTCACATAGTGGTAACCACAATTTGCCACTATGTATAGTAATGTGTGCACTAAATGTTATGTTTTGTTCTTATTTACGTAGTTACATTTCATTATAGAAAGTATACCTATGTTACAATTTTATCTGAAAAATAAAAACTATAATTTGCCTAAATGATTGTAGAGGATGTCTTCATTGATCCTTCACTTGATTAGGCCTACATATATGATGGATATTTGGAAATTATAGATTATGTACGTAAATGTTGGGTACTGTAAGTGTATTGCCTAATGTTACAGTAAAACTGTGTAATCTGTCTTTTATAGTACTGTAGCATATTCATTTCAGCACTTCTAAGGCCGATTTGAAACATGTATCTTGCATTGTTTGCTGTTGGATGAACTGATTGTTCAAAGTACTAAACTGAAAGAAGATCATATTGTTGTGTTTCAGTGATTAAACCAAATGTTCTCATTACATATTACAATAATCTTGTGTTTGAAATAATGATTATGTGGACTGAAAACATGTGCAACTGACTGAAAGCATTACATCAGGTTTTGAAAGAATGACTAGCTGCGTTACAAGTGTGATCAGTTTGGATTTTTGTACTAAGAGTTTTGAAAATGTACACCTTACTTGTGAAAATAGTACCAAAGCGAATAAAAAAAAACTGTAATTGGTTCAAGTTCATTTTTGCTTTCACATCATTTTGTGCAGATGCCAGTTATAATATCATGTTTATAAAGCTGATTAATCTCACATGTACATAGTGCACATTTCTTACTAGTTTTTGTTATCATTTATGAAATCAAATGTACTTTTCGTCAGTATTTTTGTTGTAGTAAACACTTATGTCTGATTTGTCAAAATGTATGTGGATCAGTAGGTTGGCTAACGCCAGACCCAATTCTCGTTGAGAGACCACATGTACATTTTCTCATATTTGAGGCATGGTTTACGAATACCCGGCGCCATTTATTGGGTGCTAAGAATGTCTATCAAATGCGCCTGTACGTAGCTCATAGCCAATCGTTTCAATTAGAAAAATACATGTATTAAGTACAGTTTAACAAAGATGTTGAAGTTGTTATTTGCATTGGAAATTCTTTGCGCTTGTACTTCACAAGTTAAAAAAAAAAATATTTAATGACTAAAGTGTCAACAACTTTAATCGTGTATGTGTGCACAGCTGAAAGTTATGCTTCTAAAGCGGTAGCTATATATTGATATTGAAAACCAACCCGGTCTCATCCCAAGACGTCATATAACTGACGTTTTGGGACGTCTTTTGACCATACGTCAATATTCGCCTTTTTAGGGCCCCCTTAAACGTCGGTAGATGAGGTTATGGGATCCTAACTCTACCCCATACCTAAACCTAACCCTAAACCTAACCCGTCACCTAACTGACGTTAAAGGTAAAGCGTCAGTTGTATGACGGCCCGGGATCGCCATCTACCGACGTTTAAGGGGGCCCTAAAAAGGCGGATATTGACGTATGGTCAAAAGACGTCCCAAGACGTCAGTTATATGACTTTTTGGGATGAGACTGTGTTATGAAAACCAACAGAACTTAGTGGCACTGTGACAACAACAGTAGGTAGTCTACAGGCATAATGACAATATGATATTAATAAATACCACTTACCATTTATAAGTTAAATGGACTTCGTCGACGACGATGCCTAGCAGGTTGGTACTATACAACTCCGTGGCTAACATGTCTTGCCACTTTGCGCTCATCCAGGCCTTGGGACTGCCGAACAGATATCGACAATAATCGCATTTTCTTTCTCGAGACACAGCTGAGCGGCAGACATTCCAAGGTTGACCGCCTCCTGTACCTGGTCTTCCATTAGGGCAATTAATGGCGAGACAACAATAACGACTGGGGTCTCGCGAAGTTTAACGCCAAAAGCTGCTCTTTTTTTAAAATAAACTTGCATTAAACTACTTAGAACAATATCTAAGGCTGCATCAAAAGGTAGCTTCGCGTCTGCTGCCATTTTGAATCCATTGAAATAAACAAACTGCTTCGGTGTGTCGCATAGATGTCGTCATCGTCTTGCTGCTCCCTCCCCGTTCTGTGATTGGTTCCCTAAATGAGGGGAAATTTGGACCAAGGTATCCCTACTGCCTTTCAGCATGAATAAAATCGCGCTGCAGGAAGGCAGCATGGGGAAACCCAGACTAGTGGATCAGTGCCTGACAAGAAGAACCATGAAATGATACACAGTATAATGCTAAAATTGGTTGGCAGTCTTAAACATCTGCCAATTTCAAACATAAAAGCATGTGCAGCGTGACCTAATAAAGGAAGAGGCTTATTCCAGTCACGCTGTTCGACAGGAGGTCGCAGGAACGTGATCATAGAGGCCCATTCTTTAACTACGTTTCCAGTATTGAGACTTACGTCTCAGCACATGCAGCTCTTAAGTGCACATCTGATTCAGACTCGTTTCAGAGCCAGTGAATGAAAGAACTCGCAGTTCTGCCTGAGACCTTTCTGCATCTGCTTTAACTTTTAAAGCAGATTGATTGGGCAGTTTGTCTCCACTAATCAAAATTCAGGTGCTTAGGGGTGGCAGGTAGAGCATCTGGTTATGTTTACAGTGTGGTGAAAAGGGATATGCTGAAGCAGTGGTGGAGAGCAACTGTCATGTCCTCCTAGAGAATCTAGGTCATATTGCTTCAAAAGACAACAGCTCTCATGTCCTTTACTGAGGGAACTTCTTGAGAAGGCTGTCATATTTTCACAAATTTCTTCCTTCAAACAGTTAGAATAAATTATGTTTTATTAACAAAGTTCAGGAGAAGCACTTTCAGATAATTAACACGGGTGGAGAGCACTCAGCAATCATGATTAAAACGTGTATATCAGCAGTCTCACCTCATTTCTCCGACAGTTTAGCAGCGTCCCTCCACCACCCCTTCTCCACCCTTCTAGTCCTAAACCACCTTACATACGGGGGGAGTACTCTGGGTTTGGGCCGAATTCCGAGCTCGGAGCCCTCCCCCCAGACAGCACGCCAAAAACGCATTATACTTTATTCCCTTAATTGTATATACAGGGGTTGGACAAAAAAACTGAAACACCTGGTTTTACTACACAATAATTTGTTAGAATGGTGAGGGCCTCATTTTGCATCCAAATACAGCACCAATTGACAGATAGAAGTCCTTCACAGTGACCAGAGGGATTATGAGCCGTTCCTCTTCCAGAACAGTGTCCAGGTCACTATATGATGCTGGTGGACTCGCTCCTCCAAAACACCTCAATAATATTCAGATCTGGTGACTGTGCAGACCATGGGAGATGTTCAACGTCACTTTCATCTTCATCAAACCCTTCTGTCACAAGTCTTGCTGTGTGTGTTGGTGCATGATCATGCTGATACACGGTTTAAGCATCAGGTGCTCATGATCCTCCAGAAGGGTTTGGTAGTCCTCGCCAGTGTCGTGTCCATCAAATACAATCAGGATTGTCATGATATTGGAGCTCAAACCATCACTGATCCACCCGTGCTTCACTCTGAAGATTGGCCGCCAGGCATATAGATGTGAAACCTCCAACATTGGCCAGTGTTTCAGTTTCATTGTCCAACCCCTGTAAGTGTGAACTCGTGAAACATAGTTCTAAACAAAGAAATTGGAGGATTAAATGTTTTGGAAGAATATTAATAACATTTTGAAATTTATTTGCATTTAGTAACTAGTTTGACATAATATTGTATTACTATGTCTATTTGAATATTTAGAAAATAATTAACCACATGACTTTGTGGACAAACTTTTTTTAAATATATATAAGCAAATCTATATTTTCTACATTTTGTCTCTCTTCAGAAAATGTCCCGAAACTGCTCAATTCATATGGATTAGTTTTAAGATATCTTTGTGAACTTTTCTGAAGCTTCGGTGGTAGTTTTGCTGTGTATGGCAAGCAAAGGAAATTGTCACATTTCGTCAAAAAAATCTTCAATTGTGCTCTGAAGATGTACGAAAGTCAACGGGTTTGGAAGAAAATGAGGGATTAATGACATGACAGAAGTTTCATTTTTGCGTGAGCGATCACTTTAAAACATGTATATCTTCTGTGGAAGTCTCAGGACCATAAAATGTTGGTAAAGTCATTGCATTCAGTACGACCTACCTGTCAATGTATTTCCATACCTCTGCGCTGCACAAAAAACAGCAGCCACATTTGACAGTTCCACCTGAACCAAAACAACAAGCGTGTGCTGCGTTCATGCTATGTCGTAACCATAATTAATAGATAGCAACCCAAGACAAGCTGGATTTATGCATTTTTGGCAACACTATCAACACTGAAATGAATCTGCAGCAGTCAGGTGGCAAGTCTGAGCTCTGTAAGTTGCTAATTTTCATTATTATTGAAAAGTTATATGCTTTGAGACGAGATAATGTGACGCAGTCTCTTGTCTACTTGAGAAAATCTTTAAAACATGAATCATCTTTAGCAGCCTATTATCTGCAAGTAATGGCAAAATCTGGTTTTGATCAATGATATTTGAAATTGCAAAGAAAGAAAAATAGATTCATGTTTTTGATGAAAATTGACAATAGGAAAGGAAGGGATTTATGTATTTTGACTTTTAACTCAGCAGTGGCCCCTTCAACGAGCAAAACAAAAAGAGCAGCGGATGAATAATAATCCTCCCATCGCTGTTTCTCTCTCTCTTTCACTGGTAAGGAGCCAAATGTCCATGACAGACAATACAATGCTTCACCAGCAGTGTATTTCTGTTGGTCATGGTGCAATCATTACAGTTCACACGTAATGAGGACGATCCTCACACTTGTCCCATCTCAGCCTCTACTCATATTGCATCCCTAAGATAGAAGTCATCTGTGTCCAATTTTTCCACTATGTGTACATTGAAATATTAAGTCATTTTCATCTCTCCCCAGATATTAGATGTGTGGGTCTTGAAGCATTTGGTTCTCATTTGAGGCTGAGGCTACAATTTGGGGCACAGTTTCGTCTCCATGGCGATATGGTTGTTGATGTTGGTGTGTGGCCCACGGGTGGCATTCCATTATTCCTCCAGTGCAGTTACGAAGTCTGGGGTCTCCGGTGATTTGAACGATAAAACGATTTTTAAACATTTTAAACAGTTAAGAGCTATTACATAAATATCAACACATGCTGGATTGTGACACAGGATAAAGAAAGTCTGGTTTAAATTGTTGTTGTTGTTGTTTTCTCCCCTATGACACTCCTTTCGTTTAGTTTTTCTTGTAACACTTTATAATAAAGTTCAGCTTGTTGCAGGAATAGTTAACCTGAAAAACAACAATTATATCATCCATTGGATCATTGCTGGATAATTTACTCACAATCATGTTAATCTCATTTAACTTTCTTCTGTGGAACACAGAAGAACATATTTTGAAGAATGCTTCAACTGCATATTATGCATAGTCAATGGGCTCCAATAAACATGCTCCAAAAAGGACATAAAGGTATGCAATAAATCAATACGACCCAACTAAACCCAACTACCTAATGCATTAAGTGAACCTTATTGGTAAAACGTTGTTTATGAAGAAAAATGCAAAAGTGTGTTTCGATACGAAGAGTTCAGATGCAAAAGCCTCTAAATGCCATTTGAAATTTTCTTCTTTAATGATGATTTTTATCAAACTTATATATTTAAGTTCAGTAATTTCACTTAAATATCAATTAATAGGTAATTATCATTGCAATTTAAGTGAAATTACTGAACTTAAATATACAAGTTTGATAAAAAATCATCATTAAAGAAGAAAATTTCAAATGGCATTTAGAGGCTTTTGCATCTGAACTCTTCATACATTGGCAAACACAAATGTGTGAGAGAATAAAGGACCTTAGGATATGTAGACTTAGGATAAACATGATGCATTACCTAAGAATACACACGTGCACTATGTGCAGATGTGTTTGAGTGTTGGTTTGTGTTGGCACACAATCATGACAGGGCAGTTTCATTATATTTGGTATAATTTTATGGCTATAAATTTCAGCGCTGGAGACTCTCCAGTGTTTCCAGCCATAAATACTGAGCTCCTTCTCCCTCTGTGGCTAAATATACAGCCATCCCAGTGCTGTCATCAAAATAGAGTTGGCGACTCAGCAAAATGAAATGCTTTTTATTGATATTGCCATATTTAATGCTGTATATTTAAACTCTCATGTGGCAAATTGGCCAGCTGTTGGAGTGGAACTGAATTGAGACCCTACCACACATCTGTGGAGATTTCAGCAAGTAGAAAAGTCTTTGCCAAGGGTTTATAGAATCTCAGGTGCAGGTGTCAAACTGCAAACTAAACCATATTCATTTATTTATTTATGGGACCATCAATGCAACAAAAAACCCAAAGTGATATACAGAGAAAATGTTCATCGTGCAGCACCTTATTTGCTTGCTAAAAAATGAGTTAAATTAATATTATATGACCACACCTAAAGGCTAATACATTTTATTTTCAAAAACTATGTTTAAAGTGGTATGGAGTTCAGATAAGGATCAATAATATAGTTTGAAATATAAATATATAATAATCCACTTTATATGTTCCACTTGACAATTTTAAGTAGTTCAACTGTGAATATCAAAAATGGGCCTCAACCACAAAGTCAGCCCTTTACCTCACTCTCTTTTGAATCATGACCTAAACCCAAACTAAGCTCTGATGACCTACATTGAGTCATTATTGTGTAAGACAAAAAGCCTGTTCCATTATCGATTAAATCCCCCCTAGTACTTTTTCTTTCCTGGAATCTAACGTGACTTCATAATTTCATCATCCTCATTTTAATCTGGGAGGATTATTTTTTTGTTGAAAAGTTGATAAACAATTTGACACATTACATTACAAGTAACATTACTCTGGAAAATAGCCTTTGAAACTTTCCATAAATGACACAGTCAGTTGATAAAGTAGACTCTCTGTGGGAAGGTGATGTCATACTGAATGTTCATTGCCCCACACGGGTCAGTGTTGACCAGTTTAAAATGATGTCACCACTTTCCATTTCTCTCAGGTTTTTTTTTTTTTTTTTTTCTGTAACACTTTAGTTTGGGGTTCAATTCTCACTATGAACTATTTGTGTATTAGCATTCATGTTATAGGATAATGGCTGTTAATTAGTTCTTATAAAGCACATATTAATGCTTTATTCTGTATGACCATATTCCACATCCCATAATCCTAATATCTAAACTCAAGGAATTTATAATTATAATTATTATTATTATTAGGGCCCAAGCCCTGAAAGGGCGAAGGCCCTATTGTTTTCCTTAGGATTATTATTATTATTATTATTATTATTATTATTATTATTATTATTATTATTTATACGACTATTCGGGCACTTTTGGGGCCCTTAACATGCTCAAAAACTCTTGAAACTTAGCACACGGGTCAGAACCCGCGGCCATCAGGGCCGGGCTGAAGATGGTACCCGGGCGTGGCAGGGGGGCTAGACAGCGCCCCCTGGAACGGGGTCCGAAAACTTGGTCCATAAATCAAACACGCTTGCATGTAATAATATGAAACTCGGTGCACATATAGATCTCATCGTTCATATATACCTCATACTATTACTTTTTACCCCAGCCCAACAGGAAGTCGGTTATTTAGGGTTGTTCATAAAACACTCGCAATGGAATTTGAAGTACTACTCCTAGAGAATTCAAACTCACGGCACGAAACTCGGTCAGCATGAAGTCAAGGCATTGACGATGAAAGTTTGCGAGGGGATTTTTGATATCTCGAACGGTTTGGCCATGGCGAGGAAACGAAATTATGGCGAGAAACGTGAAACAGGAAGTGTGTTATAACTTCAGCATACATTAACTGATCTTGATGAAACTTCAGCAGTATGTTCGCTGTAAGAGGACGATCACATGGATGTGACTATTGTGAGTCAGAGTTATAGCACCACCAACTGGCAGCAGGAAGTGTGTCACTTTCAAAATGCTTTGAACTCACCCTTTTATTTTTACCCGATGTGCTTCAAACTTAATCTGTATAATGTAAATACATAGCAGATGAAGACCTGTGAATGGATTCTTGATATCTTTGATACTGTTGCCGTGGCAACGCATCAAACTTTAAAATTCTTTTTTTTATGATTTTGAGACTCTTAGCGGCTTTTGGGGCCCTTAACGGGTTTGAAAACTCTTGAAACTTTGCACACAGGTCAGATCCCACAGCCATCAGAGCCGGGCTGAAGATGGTACCTGGGTGTGGCAGGGGGGCTAGACAGCGCCCCCTGGAACGGGGTCCGAACACTTGGTCCATAAATCAAACACGCTTGCATGTAATAATAAGAAACTCGGTACACATGTTGATCTCATCGTTTCATCTATACCTCACGCTCTTACTTTTTACCCCAGCCAAACAGGAAGTCGGCTATTGAGGTTTGTTTGTAAAACGCTCGCAATGGAATGTGCAATACTCCTCCTAGAGAATTCAAACACACGGCACGAAACTCGGTCAGCATGAAGTCAAGGCATTGAGGATGAAAGTTTGCGAGGGGATTTTTGATATCTCGAACGGTTTGGCCGTGGCGAGGAAACAAAATTATGGCGAGAAACGTGAAACAGGAAGTGTGTTATAACTTCAGCATACATTAACTGATCTTGATGAAACTTCAGCAGTGTGTTCACTGTAAGAGGCTGATTACATGGATGTGACTATTGTGAGTCAAAGTTATAGCGCCACCAACTGGCAGCAGGAAGTGTGTCACTTTCAAAATGCTTTGATATCACCCTCTTATTTTTAACCGATTTGCTTCAAACTTCATCTGTATAATGTAAAAATACAGCAGATGTAGACCTGTGAATGGATTCTTGATATCTTTGATACTGTTGCTGTGGCAACAAATCAAACTTTAACATTCTTTTTTGATACTTTTGGGACTCTTAGCATGCTTGAAATTGCTTGAAACAGATTAAAGTAATGTCAAAAAAGTAAACAGTAAACACTAAAAGCCTCATATCTTCTAAAAATGTAATTATACATCATTTGTTTCTAAATTAAATTATACAAATATTATAATTAAACCAGTTTTTCCCTTTTTCATTTAAGAATTATGTTTACGTTCAAAAACAGCCAGAATGGTTTTAAAATTCAGAAGAAGAAAAAATAATCTGAGTCATACGTAGTGCTATACTGCCCTCTTGTGTTCAATATCAGGTAGGCCTATTGTGTATATTCCCACCGGTTAATCAACGTGTGACTCCGCTGGGACTCGGGAACTTTTAAATCGCTTACTTAAAACCGAAAGTCAAAATACAGATATCCGCACAAGACATTAATGTTGTGGAGTAGAGCAAGCATTTTAAATAAATTCCTATTAAGTAGGATTGAACTAAACAGAATGAACGTTCACTCTGTTCTGCTGGTTCCTCGCTGTTGGCGCGCACAGTTATGAATGCTTGTGCAGCCATGAGTTTTAGTTTAATTTTAAAATAAGCGCAATTTCGGGATTTGTATTATTTGAATTTATTTTTAAAAAACACAATGTTGAGTTTTATTGTAACACTGTTTAATCGCGCCCACGGTTATATTTTGTATATTATATATAATTATAATGTATTTCTGTATAAAATAATACTACAATAAAAAACACATTTGTGACCGACCTGATCCAGCAAAATTAGTCACAGTGACCCAAATTTAAAAATTGAGATTTTGATATTAATGGAAAGAGGACACTGTAAGCTTTCAAATGATACCTTGGTCATACCTTGAATGGTTGTAACGATATACAGATTTGAATTCTGGTCTTCTGCCCTTTTTTTTCCAATTGAAAACCTAAGAAAATCGCTTTTAAAGTTTTTTTGCCCGTTTTTTTTTTTTTTGATATCTTTCAAAATCCATAGCATTTTAAGGGATAAACTATTTATTTTATATAGCTTAATTTGACCAAATAGATTAACATATATAAATGCAATTTAACGAGGCTGAAACTCAACTTATTTTTAATTTTTTTGAAATAAATAATTAAAAAGTCACTTTTACAAAAATGTTCTAAAATCAGAAAGATTAAAGAGGAGTCAGAGAGAAATTCAGTTTTCATACGGATTAGCCCACATAAGCAGAGAGCAGTCTGTTTTCTTTCATTTTGAATGGTTGTGTTTAAAAGTAGACATTTCAATATATATGTCTGTGAGGATACCTTATACGCTGACTTTCGGTTCATGAGACAAGCTTCAGTTCACATGCCGCGCGTCTCCGCGTCGTGATTAGGCCTAGCCTATTGTCTGCAATTTATTTCTTATTATTAAATCCTAGTAATTGGTTGATGAAACATTGATTTAAATTAAGATAATTATTTTAAAACGAAATTTACTTTAAAGAAAGGCTTTGTGCTTGCATGTTTAAGCTATGTGAAAGTTTTAGTGCTGCTTCCAGAGAACGGTCACGTTCGGATTGTTTTTCCTCATAAATGCGAACACGGAAAATAAAATAAAGATTTTATGTTCTGGAGAGAGTCAACCCTTCTTCATCGGGTGAGTATTACTTTTGGTTTGTGCAGTGTGGTTCACATAGGCCAATTTATTAAAATATTTAATTATCTGGGAATTGGATCTCCTCCATAATGCTGAAATTGCCCAATTTAAAAAAAAATTAGTAATAATTAAAGTTTTGTGGTGTAAGTCTACGTATTTTATAATGTTAACTTCAAATAATACTAATAGCCTAGTAATTTAAAGATGTTGTAGCTAGCATTGGGTCTGGACATGAAGGATAACTTCGGGAGTTGAAGGGACGTGTCGGTGTCGTGATTCTGTCTTCTCACACCGCGACACAGGTTCGTGGATCTGAGTGTCGCGATCGTTACAGCCTTACATAGGCTATATTCTTCTTGCAGATAAATATACTCACGCAGTTTAGGTTAGAAGCCTCCAGTGAGTTCAACGTTTCAGGGGATAGCCGGGAAATGCTCAGAGGTGACGAGGGGAGTTGAGAAGAGCAATGTTTATTTCAGCGAATTTAAAGCTTTGACAACTTTAATCGTTATTTAAATACCTTTACTCAATTATCTCGACTACGAAACCCTGTGAGATTATTTTTGAATGTCTGTTCTTTGAAATTAGCAAAAAAAAAATTTTTTTTTTTTTTTTTTTGTTATTTCATGGTTTTTCCACATAATCGGCCCATATCTTAAAATGGAAGGTTGCAACTTCCGACTCATTTCGCCAGAGCGGGTCACATTTGATTTTTAATTTTTAAACAATGTAATGTGTAACCTAAAAATAAACAGATTATTTGATAATTGGTATATTTAAATCTGCATATTGTAGCCTAATATCTGCAGGGCAGCCTAGTCTTAATAAATGTATGCTTCATTTTTCATTAGTAAATTTGATCAATAAATTCAATAATTTAGAATAATAAGACACTATAGGGCTGTTACCCTAGGTAAGGCTGATCAAATTAAATCGGTTACACAATAATGTTACGAGATTGGTTTAACAGGAGTCAATTAAAAATCGCTGTAAAGAACGATACTTTTAAACATAACCCTAAATCACCATAAGGTGTCGCCAGATGACCGTCTTAATGAACGAGTCATGGATTCAAAATGCTGAATCATTCAGTAATGAGAAAACACATTGCTTTGAGATGCGCGATGGGTCGCTGTGATCTTTGTTTAACTATTTTCTCTGCTGAAACAGAAAAAAGTCAATATTGCATCTAAAAAGTCAATATTGCATATAAAATGTAAGTGACTTGACTTGTGTGTGTGACTATGTTTGTTGTAGTGATAAGAGTTGCACCCTTGTTAAAGTTTAAGGCCTTGTGTTTTTGGATATATATCTTTCTTTCTTTTTTTTTTCTTTTTTTACAAAATATGCATATAACCCATATATTTTAGATTTATTATTTGCTTTAAATTAAATTAAGATTGTATTTTTGGTAATTGAACCTGAATGAATTTAAAAATGAATGTGCTATATTTCAGATCATATATTTGTTTTTCTTAAAATTTGAACTAACTTTATTCTCAGCTGAATTATAAATATTTTATTTCTGTATGAATTAAAAACACATTTGATTTTTCTTTTTTAATCAATGTAGAATGTGTAACTGAAATATAAACAGATTAGGGCTCTGTTTGAGGACAAGTAACTAAAACCAATGCGACATGATGAATGTTTGTTTCCCAAACCATCTCAGAGTAACAGCTTACTTTTCTTTCTTACTATATTCTTTCTTACTATAAACTGTGCTGTAGAGCTTGCATCAGTCAAAGCAGGGTTACATTTTGCATGTCGTGCACAATAAACCTAAAGGCACCAGGGTGGCGGTGCCACCGGCTTCATATATATATGTATATATACAGTATATATATATATATATATATATATATATAGCTGTGATCCGCGATGAAGGGCCAAAGCCAGTGGCATGGCCACCCTGGTGCTTTTAGGTAACTAAGGAACCGGGGTTGCGGTGCCACCGGCTTGGGCCCTTCATCGCTGCTCGCAGCTATATTTATTTTTAATTTCTTTATTAGGGCCCAAGCCCTGAAAGGGCGAAGGCCCTATTGTTTTCCTTAGGATTATTAGGGCCCAAGCCCTGAAAGGGCGAAGGCCCTATTGTTTTCCTAACGATTATTATTATTATTATTATTTATACGACTATTCGGGCACTTTTGAGGCCCTTAACATGCTCAAAAACTCTTGAAACTTTGCACACGGGTCAGAATCCGCGGCCATCAGGGCCGGGCTGAAGATGGTACCCGGGCGTGGCAGGGGGGCTAGACAGCGCCCCCTGGAACGGGGTCCGAAAACTTGGTCCATAAATCAAACACGCTTGCATGTAATAATATGAAACTCGGTGCACATATAGATCTCATCGTTCATATATACCTCAAACTATTACTTTTTACCCCAGCCCAACAGGAAGTCGGTTATTTAGGGTTGTTCATAAAACACTCGCAATGGAATTTGAAGTACTCCTCCTAGAGAATTCAAACACACGGCACGAAACTCGGTCAGCATGAAGTCAAGGCATTGAGGATGAAAGTTTGCGAGGGGATTTTTGATATCTCGAACGGTTTGGCCGTGGCGAGGAAACGAAATTATGGCGAGAATCGTGAAACAGGAAGTGTGTCAGAACTTCAGCATACATTAACTGATCTTGATGAAACTTCAGCAGTTTGTTTGCTGTAAGAGGACGATCACATGGATGTGAATATTGTGAGTCAAAGTTATAGCGCCACCAACTGGCAGCAGGAAGTGTGTCACTTTCAAAATGCTTTGAAATCACCCTCTTATTTTTACCCGATTTGCTTCAAACTTAATCTGTATAATGTAAATACATAGCAGATGAAGACCTGTGAATGGATTCTTGATATCTTTGATACTGTTGCCGTGGCAACGCATCAAACTTTAAAATTCTTTTTTTTGATGATTTTGAGACTCTTAGCGGCTTTTGGGGCCCTTAACGGGTTTGAAAACTCTTGAAACTTTGCACACAGGTCAGATCCCACAGTCATCAGAGCCGGGCTGAAGATGGTACCTGGGTGTGGCAGGGGGGCTAGACAGCACCCCCTGGAACGGGGTCCGAACACCTGGTCCATAAATCAAACACGCTTGAATGTAATAATATGAAACTCGGTACACATGTTGATCTCATCGTTTCATCTATACCTCACACTCTTACTTTTTACCCCAGCCCAACAGGAAGTCGGCTATTGAGGTTTGTTTGTAAAACGCTCGCAATGGAATGTGCAATACTCCTCCTAGAGAATTCAAACACACGGCACGAAACTCGGTCAGCATGAAGTCAAGGCATTGAGGATGAAAGTTTGCGAGGGGATTTTTGATATCTCGAACGGTTTGGCCGTGGCGAGGAAACGAAATTATGGCGAGAAACGTGAAACAGGAAGTGTGTTATAACTTCAGCATACATTAACTGATCTTAATGAAACTTCAGCAGTGTGTTCGCTGTAAGAGGACGATCACATGGATGTGACTATTGTGAGTCAAAGTTATAGCGCCACCAACTGGCAGCAGGAAGTGTGTCACTTTCAAAATGCTTTGAAATCACCCTTTTATTTTTACCCGATTTGCTTCAAACTTAATCTGTATAATGTAAATATACGGCAGATGTAGACCTGTGAATGGATTCTTGATATCTTTTAAACTGTTGCCGTGGCAACGCATCAAACTTTACCATTCTTTTAGGATGCTTTTGAGACCCTTAGCATGCTTCAAATCGCATGAAACTCGACAGACACATCACATTTATTAGCCAGTAGACATGTGCAAAGTTTCAGAAACGGGCGTGGTGAGGGCTCAGTAGCACCACCTTTTGACAAAAGTGGGGTTGTTAGTTTTAACTAGAGTTACAAAAATCGGTATGTATATTGTACTCCTCGAGCCGGACAACTTTCTAATTGACACTCATTAGCTAGGACCCACAGAAAGTCAGATATCTTTGTTTGAATGTAGAGAAAATCTTAGAATTTTGCCAGTCTCTCTGTGTGAGTGAGAGGAGGGGCGCCTGTCAGGTTAATTTTAACCCTTTATTTGCTGTGTGCGACTTCTCTGGCATTTTCGGGGGCCTTAACATCCTCTAAAACTCTTGAAACTTTGGACACGGGTCAGAACCCATGGCCATCAGGGCTGGGCTGAAGCTGGTCATCGGGCGTGGCAGGGCGGCTCGACAGCGCCCCCTGGACTGGGATTCGAACATTTGTCCATAAATCAAACACACTTGCGTGAATTAATATGAAACTTGGTACAATTATAGATCACATCAGGCCAAACAACTTTCGTGCTCTAAGTTTTACGACAATTAAAATGGAAGTTGAGAATTATGGGTTGTTTGAATAGTTGTCCTAGGAGAAATACATCAAATTACAACGCATGTGTTTACCAATCACAACCAAACTCGGTGTGCAAGAAGTCAAGACATTGAGGATGAAAGTTTGTGAGGGGATTTTTGATATCTCAAACGGTTTGGCCGTGGCGAGGAAACGAAATTATGGCGAGAAACGTGAAACAGGAAGTGTGTTATAACTTCAGCATACATTAACATATCTTGATGAAACTTCATCAGTGTGTTCGCTGTAAGAGGACGATCACATGGATGTGACTATTTCGAGTCAAAGTTATAGCGCCACAAACTGGCAGCAGGAAGTTTGTCACTTTCAAAATGCTTTGAAATCAACCTCTTATTTTTACCCGATTTGCTTCAAACTTCATCTGTATAATGTAAATACATGGCAGATGAAGACCTGTGAATGGATTCTTGATATCTTTGATACTGTTGCCGTGGCAACGCATCAAACTTTAAAATTCTTTTTTTTTGATGATTTTGAGACTCTTAATGGCTTTTGAGGCCCTTAACGGGTTTGAAAACTCTTGAAACTTTGCACACAGGTCATATCCCACAGCCATCAGGCCCGGGCTGAAGATGGTACCTAGGCGTGGCAGGGGGGCTAGACAGCGCCCCCTGGAACGGGGTCCGAAAACTTGGTCCATAAATCAAACACGCTTGCATGTAATAATATGAATGAAAAACTTCATCTGTATAATGTAAACAGATGAAAAACTTCATCTGTATAATGATGAAAAACAGATGAAAAACTTCATCTGTATAATGTAAACATACGGTAGATGTAGACCTGTGAATGGATTCTTGATATCTTTTAAACTGTTGCCGTGGCAAAGCTTCAAACTTTGAAATTATTTTAGGATGCTTTTGAGACTCTTAGCATGCTTGAAATTGCATGAAACTCAACAGACACATCACATTTATTAGCCAGTAGACATGTGCAAAGTTTCAGAAACGGGCATGGTGCAGGGACTAAATAGCGCCACCTTTTGACAAAAGTGGGGTTGTTATTTTTATCTACAGTTACAAAAATCGTTATATACATTGTACTCCTCAAGCCAGACAACTTTCTAATTCTTAGTCATTAGCTCAGACCAAGAGGAAGTCAGATATTTTGGTTTGAATAAGAGGAAGTCAGATATTTTGGTTTGAATATGGTGAGACTCTCTCTGAGCCTACGTCCGTGTATGGCAAGCCCTTTTAACATTTAAAAGCTAAGTTTGCCTATCCGGAAATTAACATTGTAGATATCAACAATGTCTTTCTGTCTAGTCGTAATTACATTTTGTATAGTTTGTATTATCATTTAAGATATCTGTAACATAATTGTGACTAGTCAAAATGACAGACTATGGCAAGCCGTTTTAACATTTAATCATGAAAGGGCCAAAGCCTGCGGTACCACCATCCCGGTGCCTTTGGGTAACTAAAGGCATCGGGGTTGCGGTGCCACCGGCTTGGGCCCGCCATCGCTGCTCGCAGCTATATTTATTATTATTATTATTATTATTATTATTTATACGACTATTCGGGCACTTTTGGGGCCCTTAACATGCTCAAAAACTCTTGAAACTTAGCACACGGGTCAGAACCCGCGGCCATCAGGGCCGGGCTGAAGATGGTACCCGGGCGTGGCAGGGGGACTAGACAGCGCCCCCTGGAACGGGGTCCGAAAACTTGGTCCATAAATCAAACACGCTTGCATGTAATAATATGAAACTCGGTGCACATATAGATCTCATCATACATATATACCTCATACTATTAGTTTTTACCCCAGCCCAACAGGAAGTCGGTTATTTAGGGTTGTTCATAAAACACTCGCAATGGAATTTGAAGTACTACTCCTAGAGAATTCAAACACACGGCACGAAACTCGGTCAGCATGAAGTCAAGGCATTGAGGATGAAAGTTTGCGAGGGGATTTTTGATATCTCGAACGGTTTGGCCATGGCGAGGAAACGAAATTATGGCGAGAAATGTGAAACAGGAAGTGTGTTATAACTTCAGCATACATTAACATATCTTGATGAAACTTCATCAGTGTGTTCGCTGTAAGAGGACGATCACATGGACGTGACTATTTCGAGTCAAAGTTATAGCGCCACCAACTGGCAGCAGGAAGTGTGTCACTTTCAAAATGCTTTGAAATCAACCTCTTATTTTTACCCGATTTGCTTCAAACTTCATCTGTATAATGTAAATACATGGCAGATGAAGACCTGTGAATGGATTCTTGATATCTTTGATACTGTTGCCGTGGCAACGCATCAAACTTTAAAATTCTTTTTTTTGATGATTTTGAGACTCTTAATGGCTTTTGAGGCCCTTAACGGGTTTGAAAACTCTTGAAACTTTGCACACAGGTCAGATCCCACAGCCATCAGGCCCGGGCTGAAGATGGTACCTAGGCATGGCAGGGGGGCTAGACAGCGCCCCCTGGAACGGGGTCCGAAAACTTGGTCCATAAATCAAACACGCTTGCATGTAATAATATGAATGAAAAACTTCATCTGTATAATGTAAACAGATGAAAAACTTCATCTGTATAATGATGAAAAACAGATGAAAAACTTCATCTGTATAGTGTAAACATACGGTAGATGTAGACCTGTGAATGGATTCTTGATATCTTTTAAACTGTTGCCGTGGCAAAGCTTCAAACTGAAATTATTTTAGGATGCTTTTGAGACTCTTAGCATGCTTGAAATTGCATGAAACTCAACAGACACATCACATTTATTAGCCAGTAGACATGTGCAAAGTTTCAGAAACGGGCATGGTGCAGGGACTAAATAGCGCCACCTTTTGACAAAAGTGGGGTTGTTATTTTTATCTACAGTTACAAAAATCGTTATATACATTGTACTCCTAAAGCCAGACAACTTTCTAATTCATAGTCATTAGCTCAGACCAAGAGGAAGTCAGATATTTTGGTTTGAATATGGTGAGACTCTCTCTGAGCCTACGTCCGTGTATGGCAAGCCCTTTTAACATTTAAAAGCTAAGTTTGCCTATCCGGAAATTAACATTGTAGATATCAACAATGTCTTTCTGTCTAGTCGTAATTACATTTTGGAAAGTTTGTATTATCATTTAAGATATCTGTAACATAATTGTGACTAGTCAAAATGACAGACTATGGCAAGCCGTTTTAACATTTAATCATGAAAGGGCCAAAGCCTTCGGCACCGCCACCCCGGTGCCTTTAGGTAACTAAAGGAGCCGGGGTTGCGGTGCCACCGGCTTGGGCCCGCCATCGCTGCTCGCAGCTATATTTTCTATTGCTTTTTATATTTTAGGATTTTTACAAAACACTGTATTTTGACATAGGGGCAGTTTACAACAACAACAACGTTTGGGGGGCCTGAAAACGCAAGCTTTGAAAACAGGTCTCAAAGTGCAAGTACCTCAATCGTCTCCATTGTAGCCTACACAAAAAATCGAGAATTTGTGAAAACGGTGACGTCATGTGCGCGACCTACACTACCGGTCAAAAGTTTTAGATCGGGAAGATTTTTTTTTTTTATCAGAAGTCTCTTCTGCTCACCAAGGATGCAATTATTTGATTAAAAACAAAGAAACAAACAAAAAAACAGTAATATTGTGAAATATTATTACAATTTAAAACAGCGGTTTTATGTGAATATAGTGAAGTGTAATTTATTCCTGTGATAAAAGCTGTATTTACAGCATCATTACTCCAGTCTTCATTGTCACATGATCCTACAGAAATTATTATAATATGATGGTCAAGAAACGTTTATGATTATCATCCATGTTGAAAACAGTTTTTTACATTTTTATTTCAGGATTTTTTGATGAATAGAAAGTTCAAAAGAACAGAATTGTTCTGAAATGGAAAGCTTTTGTAACATTAATCACTACCATTGAAAAGTTTGCATGGGGTCAGTAAGAATTTATTTTTTATTTTGGGGGGAAAGAAATTAGAAAATACTTTTATTCATCAAGGATGAGTTAAATTCATCAAAAGTTACAATAAAGACATTTATAATGTTAGAAAAGATTATATTTTAGATAAATGCTGTTCTTTTGAACTTTCTATTCATCACATAATTTTGGGGGAAAATGGTACACGACTGTTTTCAACATTGAAAATAATAATTTGTTTTTTGAGCATAAAATCAGCATATTAGAATGATTTCTGAAGGATCATGTGACACTGAAAACTGATGTGTAATCAGCAACAGTAATGATGTTGAAAATTCAGCTTTCAAATTACATTTTAAAATATATTAAATTAGAAAACAGTCATTTTAAATTGCCATAATATTTCACAATATTACTGTTTGTCATTTTTTTTTTTTTAATCAAATAAAGCAGCTTTGGTGAGCAGATGAGACTTCATTTAAAAACATAAAAAAATCTTACTGATCTAAAACTTTTGACTGGTATTGTATGTCACGAAAAAATTGAAGACCGGACGTACGTCTTTTAGTAGGGATACGGCTCTTCCGGTTAGCTTTTAACAATGCTGGAGTCCGATAGATACCGCTGAACCAAATCTCTCCGCAGCCTGTCTCAAGTCACATATGACAATGTGGTTCGGATGGTAAATGCAAACTCTCAAGTGGGAAAGCGTGAAAGCTGAGTTATGGCTGTCTACGTCCTGATGCAGAGCAACCCGGTACACTCATAAACAGTAAATGAAATGGATACAGCGACCCTATTGATTTCAACGGAGAAGACTGAAGACCGATTACACTTCCTGTCTGATGTCTGAGCGACTGCGCAGACTCAAACTGAGCGTGACGACAGTCGGACAGTTGAAAATCTTCTAGTAGCTGTGCCAAGACAAATCTGAATCACTTAATATGTTGTCCCGTTGCTTTTATGGACTCTCTATTTATGGGCTTCTACCTTGACTCTGTACCTCCATGTCCCCCCGATTGCCTCATAGACAGTAAAAGATTGCCTACGAGCTTCTCCTCCTGTCCATAAGGTAATGTCTCTATTGTGCGACAGAAAGTCCCATGGTTATCACGCAATCTTAAGCCTATCTTTACAAAAACGGCTTCTACGGGGCCGTAACGTAAGATACAAAGAAATTGAGCCTTTTATACATTGCCGTGTATCTTTACAAATAAATATTGGACAAATTAAGTCTTTGGACGCCTCAGATGTAAAGTTATTCGCTGTCAAAGGGATGCCAAAATGAATGGGAGTCAATGGAATGCTAACAACAGGTGAAGTTCTGCTACAATGGCGGCTCCCGCAAGGCTTCAACTTCCGACTGATGGATTACTCCCTTGGGTACACTACAACAACAGCTGCGGGTAGCTCGCCGTTCACCAGTAAGACAAACGTTTCTATGGTAACAGCGAGTTAGACCAATCAGCAGACGTTGCTGCTATGCTTAGGATTGTGGGTAGTGTAGTTTGTTTTTTTCATAAGACGGATAAAACATGTTTTTCTTTAAACAAGATTGATTTCATATGAACTTATAGCTTCAACAGGAGCAAAAACCTTCATTTTTTTGCTTGTAGTCAGTCTACCTTGGATGTTTTAGACATTAGGGCTGCGATAAATACTGTTGACCGGAAGTTCTGTATCCCTACTCCCCATTCCAGAAGCAGGAAGTGTGGCATAGGCCTATTACTTGTTCAGTCTATAGGCTCGTAGTGTTTCTTTACAAAGTAACATCGCCAACTACTGGCCAGGCATGAATAATAGTGCTTTTAGTAATTTACCCCAGACCCCAGACCTAAACCTACCCACGTCATCTAACTGACGCTTAAGGTAAAGCGTCAGTTAGATGACACCCTAGGGTGCCTAAAGCATCGGATGTTGAAGAATGGTCAAAATTGTCAGTTAGATGATGCCTTGGGATGAGAATGCGTTGGTAATTTTCACGGATCCGTGTAAACGGGGAAAAGCAAAGAAAAAACTTTTACGCTTTTAATACATTGTTGTTGTGTAAACGTACCCAATAAAATGTTCTCATTGACCCACTTATTGGAAGAACCGTGTTGCCCAGTGAACATTTTTAAATAAGCACACAAACAAACTCCCAAAAGATTACAAGAATTTATTTGGTATATACAGAGCATACATATAGCATGCATATTTACACCACATTGTATTTACAAACACTACAAGGTTTCACATACCATTGGAGAAAAAAACAAACAAATACAAAATACTCACGAATAGTGTGTAGTTTCAGAGCAAGACAGCCTGAAAATGTTGAAGTCTAATTCTGATAGGTTCACATTTACATCTTTCAGGCTTTCCTCTTTTGTCAGAAAGCCCGGTGACTGATACGTTGTGAACATGTCACATCAAGATCCACACAATATGTACAGTAACATATTTTTTTATATTGTCAAGACAATGAAACCTTATACACACACACACACACACACACACACACACAAATGAGGTAGATAAACAGAAAGACAGCACAATCAATTTCACAATTCAACGTACAGGAAAACCACTGTGTCAAACACAGCAGTGTGAACTTACATTTTAGAATAAAAAGTTTATCTCAAGACAAGAGTGTTTACTGGAATGAGAGAAAGACCTTTTGAAAAAAAGGCCCCTGTTACAGCCATTTAATGACTCTTGATTACACCAATAGAGATTCAAACTCTGTTAGACATGACAGCACTGTTTTAAACATTCCCAAAAGACACAATACAACAAGGACTAAACATATACACATTCATTTAAACCCACATACATGGTTACATAGAGCTATAGTGTGACCAAACACACGCAGAATGGCGAAGAGCTGAAAAGAGAGATACAAACATTTGTCTCATCAAAATATATTTTGTATTCCAAATAATATAGTGTTCTCATATAAAAAATATATATATATATATAATAAAATCTTATTTTATATGACTATGTCAGGAGAATATAAGTGAATGCAGCTCACTTCAGCATTATGGACTATGTTTAGATTTAGAGAAAACACACAAAAACGTATAGAAATATGCCCACAAAAATTCACAGTATGCAGATAGAATTATAGGGTGGCTCTACATATATCTATATATCTCTGGAAAAATACAACTATACACAAATAAATGGTTAAGTTCTTACTCTCTTTTCTCTTACAGGAGACATTTATACATGTTTACAATAAAACTAAGGTTTGAAATAAAGTACATTCTATAAGTACAGTCTGTAAAAAGCAACACGATCCAAAAAAAAAAAAAAAAAAAGCAACATTAGATACTAAAAACAACCAACCAAACAAACAACTAGATGCACAGGTTTGGCAGATTTTCACATCAGAGGGTATATACTGTGCAAAGCAAAGCAAACACCACTTCCCTTCTTGCCTCATTTTATCTCTGAAATTAAGCATATATACTCAAGGTAAAGGCACTTATAATCTATTGACATTCATGTAAAGTTTTGACGGTGGGATTTCTCTGGCTTTGCATCTATACATTTCTTGCACTTCACAAGTGCATCTGTATGGATGTTCTAAAACAATCCCAAAATGATAACTTCACATACACAGCAGAAATAATAATAATCATTTATTTTTTTGTTATTTGTTGTTAAGAAAAGTTGATTTTGTGTTGACTTTAGTGGTAGGTTAGTACCTTAACATATTGACCGCAGATTCTGCTGTAACCCAAAAAGTAAATGGAAAGTAAATGCCCATTCTTTGGCCTCAGATTATGTACATCTTTTGCGAAGAGACTGTTTAAATCATTCTCAACAAATACTCATTTTGATTTAATACTTTAAGGATGAAATATCAAAATATAACAGTCTGCTGTTTGCTGAAATCATTACCTTTTATACTAATGTTGAATAATAATGCCCAGCATTTTGAAAAAAACTTTCTATAAAATATAAGTCATTTTTTTTACTCATAAAATGCTTATTATCTGTAATTATCTGTACAAAGACTTTAATAGTGGCTATCAAACAACAACAAAAATGGGAGGGAAAATGAACATCATAATTTAAGTTGTATTCTCCGTCTTATTATTTTGCAACTATCTTTTAAAGGCCAATTCAGGGAAAGAGCTTATGCATGTGTAAATTAATTTATATTTTTAAATTATCTTCTTAATAATGTATAAACATATTTGGTTTTAGTTAAAGCCTTTTTTATGGAGTTATTTCCACTTTAAATCTCTATGCATTCCATACAATATTCACAGAATATACATTATTTTACAATATGCCAAAAACTCCTGAAGACGGCTGGTCTTAAAGAAAACTATATGCCATAATGTAGAATTAATTGGCATCTGGGTATTAAAAGTCAGATATGGACAAACCGACCATTAAAATCTTTAAATATATTTCTCTTGTCAAATATCATAATGTATGCTCGATGGGGAAAGGCACTGATCATTGTTTAGGAGCAGACAGAACCCTTGCGTAACCTCGCCGAGTACTAACTATTCTTCTGGACCGCCTTCATGCAATAATGGCTGGTGTAAACAGCCTTTGTTATTTTCACACTGATCCCAACCATATAAGGCAAAACAACACTCTCTTGTGGGGTTCAACAGGGGAAAAAAGCAACATTTAAAAACCGGCTGGGATCTTGATTTTTGTTATTTCCCTCACCTCTAAACGTAGCTCATTTCATACGGTTGTATATTCAGCCTAAACATTTCAGTTCAAATGGTGAAAATAATTAGGCATTGTGTTCTCAAGGTATGCTACTTAATCACGTATTCTTCCATTGTTCTACAAAGCAAAATAGCAATGTAAGCAGCATTGGGTCCAGCTGATCTATGCGTTACTGCTGCTTGAGCACGGCGTGCTCTGTGTGCTGCCGATGCTGTGAGCCGCACTGCTGTTCTCAGACACCGGCTGGGACTTTGGCACCTGCTGCCTTGCTCCTGTGCCACCTGAAGAGGGAGATTGACAAAGAACATGTTAAGATTACACATTTAAGAATCTATGGTAACACTTTATTTGAAGGGGTGTGCATAAGACTGACATGACACTGTCACCTAACACCTGTCATGAACATGAAGGAGTCTTTATAAATGTTCATGACTGTTGTCATTAAGTGTCATTCAGTAAATGATGACACTTTTAATGCAAAGTTGACATTGTCCAAAATGTCTTTGTTATGACAACTTGACATTAACAAAGAAATCGTAACTAGTCCAATGTGTTCCACTTTACTTGAGGTAAGGGGAAATACAGTATTAATGACACTGTTGTTAAAGCATTTGACAGTGTAATAACCCTTAATGACATCTTTATAACTAGTACAATGTGTTCCACTTTACTTGAGGACAAGTAAAATATTCACGTCACAGTTATAATGGTGTCATGACGGCCAAAGTCAAAACCAACCACATATGATAAGGTAATGTAATGTTAACACAAAGCTAAATTATTTCTTTAAGTTTGATAATTAGACCTGTTATGACATATTTGTGACAGGTTATGACTTCTTTGGTAATGTCAAGTTGTCATAACAAAGACATTTTAAACAATGTCAACTTTGCATTAAAAGTGTCATAATTTACCGAATGACACTTAATGACAACAGTCATAAACATTCATAAAGACTCCTTCATGTTCATGACAGGTGTTATGTCATGTTTATGACAGTCTTATGCACACCCCTTCAAATAAAGTGTAACCCAATTTGGGGTCAAATATGGACAAACCCAGCCATTGGGTTACATTTTTTAAATTACATTTTTAACCCGATGTTTGAGTTTGTCCATATTTGACCCAAAATTGGGTTAAAACAACCCAGCATTTTTTTTAGAGTGCATGAAAAACCAATGTAAGTACATTAATGGAAAAGATGATGACATCAGATGAATCATTTGCCTTTAATAGCTCTTGGAGCCCCTGTCCCATTCTTTGAATAGCTATGCTGATTTGATTAGGACTAATGACACTCTAGTGTCGGGGGTGGGTTTCTATAACTGAATACTTCATTTGCATGCTAAGTTTAAGATCTGCCAGGTGTTTTGTCTCCATTTCTAAGCACTGCCCACTCAAATGTATATAAACTAGGAATGTAATGATACCCTCATGTCATGTCGGCAGTCAGTGAGTTTGATTCATATATTGATAGTTTGCGTGTTGTTAATTATATGATGCAGAATTGCATTGTGTGGATTATTAGGGACAAGATAAAATTATTATTGGTCAAATTCTAATGTTTTTTTTACGGTATGAGTGAGTTTAATTGATTGATTGATCGACCGTTAATCTGGTTAATGATTTTATACACTTGAGCTCTGCTGTAGTTTACTATACGGTACTCTACAACGGCAGATGCTAATTTTTAAGTCTAATTCCTTGTCAAATTAGAATGATATCTTAGTTTTATATATCATTTATCATTTTCTAAAGATACGGCCAGACGCACCGCCTACCAATAAATTAGAGTGACAGCACTAGGAACGTCCACAAGCGTCTTCAAAGAACAGAAACTTGCGACATTGGCTGTGTGAGCGAGGCTTTAGTTGGTCTTGACTTGGACAGAACGTTCTCAATAAAAAAGCCTGCTGAAGACACACAGAGTCTCCTGGTCTTGAGTTTCCTACAAAGCTTTTAGGGACACTTGGAAAACATATTGCTTTCTAGATTGTTTCGCACTAAATGTGACTTTCTGTGATTCAGGTTCAAGTCATGAAAGCATAACACTCAGGCACAGACACATTTTATTTCATAAACGTTTTTTTTCTCTCTCTCTCTGTCGCATCAAGTGGTTTGGCTGGTGCACTTTCATTCATTCGGACCTTTCCATTTCACAAAAGGTTCTTCATAGTAGAAAAGGGATAATAATTTAAATCTTCTACACACAAAGACAAAAAAAAAAAAATCTTTTAAGAATTGTTCATTGAAAGGCTCTTTTGCAGAACACAAAATGGGCACCATTCAGCACTGATTTTTACTTGCATTTGGCTCTTAGCGAGTGTTCTATCTCGTCCATCTCATCTTCACTGATTGTTGTTCTAGATAGACTTAAACATTCCTCTATCAGAGGACTCAACCCTAAATCAGAGTTTTTAATCAAATTCCAGGTTTGCTTTCCATACTTGGAATTTAACTAAAACCCCAGTATTAATTAAGCTGTAAAACATCTGTAAATAATTTCCACCAACCCAGCATTGTAAATTGTGAGTGTGTTTATGTGCGCGTGTGCTTCTCTTCTCAGCTCATCTGGACGTGTCTGCTTCCCTGTTTTAGGCCCCTCTGCTGCTAATATGTGCCAGAGATGTGCTGCCAAGAGCTCCAGCTAAAAACAGCCTATTTCCTCATACAGCGCTGTGTACTAGACTCTCGCTTATCTGCCTCCCTACATTTTTTACTTTTACGGACACTCGTCTTGCGAACATACACCGTGACAGGACACAGATTAACAGCATATGTTGGTTTTAGTTGATGAAATGAAAGTACTCCGAACAAGGATGCATTTTGTTGTATGTGTGAGAAAGAGTTTGATGGCAGCTTGTTGACCTCTTCCACTCGACCGTGTCATTTCGTTGTGTAACTCCCACTCTTTGCTCACAGGGGCAACGTCCTTAACCTATCAGTGTGATCTACGACAGGGACGGTGACGAGATTACAGGAGCTGTTTTTTAACAGACCCCTGCAACATTCCACACGTGGCTTTCCCTAAAATAGTAAGCATCCCTAATGTATGGAACAATTATGTACTCATAATCATTATACACATCACTCTTTTAGTGTGAAAGTAAAGTGTTGTTATTGTGAAGTAAAAAAAAAAAAGTACAACTAAAATGTATCCAAATCAAAATAAAATAGAATTTTTTACAAGAACTGTTAAAGTCCCTGTAAAGTCAATTCTACAAAAAAGTTCTAAACACATTATAAATGTTACAAATGTATTGCTAAAACATATTACAAAGTCTGTGAACTGTGAAGTACTGAAATGTGGAGTTAGACCATTAAACAGTTTTTCACCATTGCAATTTTACGGATTAATTAGGCGGGGCTAAAACAGGGCTCGATGACGCACTGGAGCCCATGAGCTGCTGGACCCTCTCTCCACACACACACTCCCCGAGCACATTCGCATTCACCGCTCAATCGCTAACGACTGTCAGTACTATTAGTTACTAAAACTGATCCTACAGTTTTCTAGCTAGCTATGCCTTCGACACGGACATGCATGGGCTACTACCTGGATGCGATCATGTACAAAACAGATCGGTATCTTTATTAAAATTCCCTTAAAAACGATCACATCAAGAAGAGGTTTTTAGAGAGCCTTAACGTTACCTTGATGAAGAGGATTCACTGATAAATTCACTGATAATCCGCTGTTACTGGTGAACGGGGCCGAAACGACGATCTCCCGCCTCAGCTTTCATCCTCCCGTCTCCAAAAGCTAATCAGCTAATATCCTGTGAGTGGGCGTGGTTTCAGCACAGCCAGCGGACACGCCCCCAGCGTTTGAGAGCAGAGAATCTGCTCATTTTTTCGTGATTTTGATCGCTTATTTTATGTACTTCCCGACTTGTTTTATCATTCAAATTTGGCTGGGTGGCTAATTACACATTTTTCTGTGGTGTGACAAACTTAGAACACATACTTAATTTTGACTTTACAGGGACTTTAAGTATTAAAAGTACTGAAACTAAAACTGAAATACAAATAAATTAAATCTGAATAGAAATATAAAATAATACAAATGACAAATCAACATAAGATTAAATTAAACGAATGTATTTTGTTTATAAAAATCAATAAATACTATATAGATTCAATTTACATACTATTTTATATTAATACTATCTACTATTGTGTATTAGATTTATACACTTAGCTGTATTTTAGGGAGAAGAAGGAATATGCAGTTAATTAATACAATAAAGTAAATCATTTACATATAAGATATTTTAAGAACTTTTTGGCTGATTTTGCAAACAATGTGTTTTCTTGTGTTCTTTGGAACAATAAATAAATTAGGGGTTATTAGCATCAAAAAGTATTTAAACCCCAGTTATGCACTCATACACTACAGTACACTATACATTATACATTATATTATTTGTTCTTTTTTGAGAACCAAAGTATCATGCTGGGGGAAAAAAAAAAACCCTGAATCATTCTGTGGATCTAACTGACAGAGAGGGAAAGGGAGGATTTTGCCTTTAATTTCACCAAAGCCTTTTATTGGCATTTTTCTACACTTCAAAGGTAAGAAAAGCACCAGTGTTTGTGATATTTTTCGCATTTTTTTTTTCAAGAAGCTCCGAGTCAATCATTTAGGCTGTTCCAAACATGAAAAGCACTTGGGGTAATCGTCAGTATAAAAATATTATTCCATGTAGGGCTATTGTAGTAATATGATTAAATACTTTACAATGATCTGGTTAAAGTAATCAATGCCATTATGAAAAACACATGGCTGGACTGATCAGAGCTTAGTACGCCATAACTAAACCTTTTCCTTTTTTTCATTTCAATATTTAACACGTTTCCGACAAGAAAAAGACACAGTTTTGACCTTAAATTAACTTAAGAGGGTAGTCGAATGAAACACTGAGTCTTACCAGTAACACATAAAAAGTGATCCTGATCGAAGGTGCAAACATAAACTGGCAAATAACAACAAACTCAGTCTCTGGGGTTACCTGATCTAAACTCTTCAGTCTCACGCAACAACAACAACGAGCAGGAACACAGCTGGATAATGTCATCCCAACTGAATACCGCAGGCAATATTAATAAAAAATTATACTGATATATGTTTCTGAACAAACTCTAGAATAAAAATGAACGCTAATAAAAGCTAAACATGACTCCTTTTCTGTCAAGACATGGATATATCCAAGATACACATGTCCAAAGAATAGAAATAGCTCAAATCCAGAATGGTCTACATACTGATACTCATTGGCCTACACAAGTACAGATTCTGGAACAGTGTTCAGAATGAGAATCCCTTCAAATGTGTGCCATAAAACGGTAGCGGGTCAACAGCACAGAGGACATAAACCAGAGGCCAGACTAAGGGTGAATGCAAATGGGAGGAAATCGGGGCTAAGATAGAGCATGCGCTTCCTCTGAAGGGTCAACAGAGGTCGTCGGCCTGGCGACAACAGGGCAATGCAGGGAGGAGGGGTGGAGTGAATCTTGGCATTCAGCTGGAGGATTGTATATGTATTTTCCTGTGAGGCCTGGATGGAGACAACCTCATGGATATGGGGAATTCCAGTCCCTTTTGGGCTATTGTACCCAAAATACTGCCGACCATCCAACAGACCCCACCCCCCTTGAAAGAACGGAAAAGACAGATGCGATCCTGCTGACGAACGGGATATATTTACGGGCTCGCAGTCAATATGCTATTGTTAATATATTGCTGTTAACAGAACTGGCAAGCATGTTTCCTTGCTTGTTTTGACAATATGAAAATTGATATGATGCATTACTCTCTCGTTACTAATTAGCGTGAGGCAGGGAATGAGAACAAGGGTCAGATGAGTTCAAGGGTGTTCTGATGTGAATATGCAGGGATATTTTCTCACCTGTATGCGAGTAGATGAACCAGAGAGCACCCGTCAGAAGGGCTCCGATCACAAAGGCAGCAAAAGCGATGCCAACCACAGTCGGGGTGTCCAACACATATATGATGTCTGTGAGAAAGAAGTCAAAATATAGATTAGAGTATGTATGTAACAGTTCAGATTTTTCACTCTGTGGTCAGGGTTACAGTACAGTTTGGCAAATATTTGGTACACCGCAATTTGGAGTGCATCAATTTGGAAAATGTATGGGAATGTGAGTAAACCAATCCAATTCAATCCAATCCTGGGACCTGGTCTGTCATAGTCTAAGGACTGGAGGCAGGGATGGAGGCTGAGCGTAGCCACTCGTGCTCCTCCGGTGAGGAGGGAGGACACTAGGAGGAAATAATTCAAAAGGAAGCGATTTTTAAAACAAGACTGAATCGCTGTTGGGTTATTAAAGTAGGGTCCTCCACTCCCTGTTATGAGCCAGGACTGGTTCTGTACAACCTAACAAGTAGGAATTAAAGGGATAGTTCACTTTGAAATTAATTTTTGATATGTTTTAGCTTACCTCAAAGGCATCCAAGATGTAGGTGTCTTTGTTTCCACAGTATTTTCAATTTTGACATTTTTCAGTCAAACCGTTGTTGTATACAATGGAGGCTAAGGGGGTCCACCAAAAAGCATGCACAGAAGTCAAAATTAAACATGATTTAATTACTCGTAAATGTAAGTGCACTTTGATGGCCTAAGACACGAAACGAGCGTTTTTTGTGAGAAAACGAACAGTATTTATATCGTTTTTACCTCGTGTAATCCAAGTGATCTGAATCAGTTGTGCAATGTCCAACTGAACCGAACTGAATCAGTTCAATGTTACGCCGGAAGTGATCGCTTGCGTGTGACGTCACTCAATAGTTACACAGAGATTTTGGAAGTTTTACCTTTTACTAAACATATTTAGATATACCGAAATTGTCTTCCATTGCGGTTTCCCGTATATCTAAATATGTTTAGTGAAAGGTAAAACTTCCGAAATCTCTGTATAAACAAAGAGTGACGTAGGCGCGCAAGCGATCACTTCCAGTGCATGCGCAGACCGAAAGCGCCCGAGCCGTCAGATCATTTTGTCATGGCTATGATTACGAGAGGTAAAACGATATAAATACTGTTCGTTTTCTCACACAAACCGCTCGTTTCGTGCCTTAGGCCATCAATGTGTACTTACATGTATGAGTCATTAAATCTTGTTTAATTTTGACTTCTCTGTGCATGCTCTTTGAACCGATTGAGGACCCCCTTCACCTCCAGTGTATGACTGACAGACAAAAACGGTTTGACCAAAAAATGCCAAAATTGAAAATACTGTGGAAACAAAGACACCTACATCTTGGATGCCTTTGAGGTAAGCTAAAACATATAAAAAATTAATTTCAAAGTGAACTTTCCCTTTAATATGCTTTTTAACAGCTCTTCTTGTTACCAGGCACCTTTGTCAGGGACCCTTAGGACCCTGGACAGGTCCGGGCAGTCCATCTAGGTTGAGTGTAGAGTAGAACGCACATGCTTAATATGGGATTTGCATTGGCATCCGAGAGCAAGCCAAGCATCTGAGAGTTTCCTTGGACTCGCGCCACCGGCCGAATGACTTTCAGAGCTCTAATTAGCTCTAATGATCACTGATAACACAGCACAATAGACCCTGTGTGGCCACCAGCTTCATAGTCCATCTGGTCTAGCGCCAAAAATCCCAAGCACAATAGAGGCTATTCTCAGAGAGAGCACCTTCAGATTTTCTTCCCCTTTGACAGACTGATGACAGACTATCACTGGAGCGCTCTGTTAAAACAAGAGCGAGTGCTATGTAACAGCTCCCACCTCAGGCTTTTACCCTTTACCCCAAATCACCACCAGAACCAACCCCTATATAATATCTGTGCAGGGCAGCTCAAAAATATAAAGCTGCTTGTCATCAACACTTTTGTCTATGTTATAGGCCAAAGCAAACGGCAAAGAAACAGTAAACAAAACAAAAAAGTTCAAAAGTTTGCAGACGGCGAGATATGTCTCTTAAGCTCACCAAAGCTGCATTTATTTGATTAAAAAAGAAGACAAAAAGCAATGAAAAAGCTAAGAACAGTAATATATTGAAATATTAGAATTGAACTATTTTCTGTTTTAAAATGCTATTTATTCTTGTAATGGTAAAGCTTAACTTTCAGCATTAAAACAGTTGTGCTGCATCTTTGACGAATATAAAGTTCAAAACTTTGAAATAGAAATCTTTTGTAACATAATAATTGTCTTTATTGGTCACCTTTAAGCAAAATACTTGAAATGCATGCTTATTAATCTGAATATGAATTGTCATAACAACATCATAATTGTCTTTATTGGTTACCTTTAAGCAAAATAATTGAAATGCATTCTTATTAATCTGAATATGAAATGTGAATTGTCATAATAACATAATAATTGTCTTTACTGGTTACCTTTAAGCAAAATAATTGAAAAGCATTCTTATTAATCTGAATATGAAATATTAATTTATTTATTTTTAAAAAGCATACAACTTTTATATGGTAGCATATCTTTGATAACCATCTTTTTTCCCATGCATTGGGAAATGTAATGATTATTTATAAAAAATTAATGAGGTCCAATGTTGTTTGGACTCAATTGACTCTCACAATATCTTCTTTTGTGATCCACAGAGTAAAGAAATTCATCTATGTAAAAATGACAGAACTTTCATTTTTGGGTGAAAAAATAAAATAAAATCTCACTTGTACTGTATTAATGGCTTACAAGAAGAAGCGAAACAGAACAAAGAACAAAAGCTTGTACGATAAGAGGATTCCTGAGAGAAGCTACAGTATGTCAGCTTGAAGTAAGGGATGTGGTTTGCTCTGCCGTGGCCATAGGTTTGTCTGAGCCACTCCACCCACAAACCCTAATGTATTTCGGAGGGAAGTAAATGAACTAGCCATAATGATTTGGACAACATTGTATGTAGTCATCACCGCCCAAGATCTCCTCACAGGTGTCATACTTGTGCTGTTCTTTACTTCGCCTTTTTAGGACTAGCTGGGTTTCTCAAATGAAGTATGAACACAAGATTAATACTCTTGTGTGTATTTTTTGGACAAGCATTGGACAAACTTTAACAAGATGATGTGCTTGCCTGATTCAGCAGTAAAAAGCAGAGGTGTAAAGTCCAAGTTCAGAAAGTAAAACTCATCCTCTTTGTTCCAATCACCTGGATTTGCTAATTAACAGTTTTCAGCCAGAGTTCATGGGTGGAATTAACATATGGCAGGGCTTTTACTTTCTGACCCCTGGAGTTTACACCTCTGGTGAAGAGTAAAAGGTCAAAATCCCATTCATTTTATTCATAATGAAATAATTTAAGCAAAACATATATCTTTGAAGACAGACCGAAGATGAGAACCCAGTCTCTCAGCCAACTTATTTGAAACACACGGTAGGAAAATCGTATGGTTTATAATGGGCAGAGAATAAGATTTCTATCCAGTTGAAGGATATCATACATGTTTAATGTTTTGAGATTATTTTAAAACCATTTTCAAAAAATCGTTTTCATTTTTCATGCCTCCTCTAAGTTGCATGTGTTCGGAATCACTTTCAAGTCTAGCGTGTGATCCTCAGTCATTCACGGTCTTTTTCTTTCAGTAATAAGTCAGCAAACTGTGTGATTACCAGCACACCAAATTAAAATAAAAACATTTACAAAAATTCAATGCGAGGTTGTACCTCTGCTTTAGACCAAAAAAGGTAGGGAAGTATGGATGTTTTCTGATCGTGAATCTTTTTTCGGATGGCAATGTTTTGTTCTGCCATGTTTTTCTCAAGCATGGCTCTCCCATAAACTGCCCTCTTTGATTTGTAGATTAAGCCAAACATTTTGGGATCCTGTCCAGAGCGGCGCTTTGAGCCTTTTTGCTCTTCAGCCATGTCTGTATAAGAGTCGTCTTTGTGTTCAAAATGAGACGAAAAGCCTGTTTTCATTACTTTTTATGGCATATCTGAGTTTACTTAATTCACACCAGAGAGAATAAACCTGACATTGGAAACACACACGAGCTTGTTCATCAAGAGTGAGCCCACACTGGATTCACACTGAATTCACATACAACCTGGATTCACTCCACATTTTCCAGGTATGTGTCATCTGCTTTCGTTGGAACAGGATTTTTATTTTGTTTCTACTCAGAAACAACTAAACCTACATAAAACTTGACTTGTGGCAATAAAACCCCAGCTTGCATCCTTCAGGAGTGGCAATCATTTACCTAATCAAGTGTGACTAATAGAAGCATGCTCCATTTGCTACAAGCAGCACAGCAACATTGTGTTATTAAACCAGAATGATTTTCATTAGAGTTGCGAGTCAGTTAAGTTGATTCACTCCAACCGCAATAGGTGTAATAGTGCCAAGAAGATGCAAGGAACTGAACAAATCAGTCATGGTCAAATTAAGTTTCTTTGTAAAAAAAAAAAAAAAAAAAAAAGTTTAGACAACACCCTGCTGCCCTCTTTTATACCACAGAGTCCATCTATGGCAAACGCAGACTGCAGGTATATAGTGCAAAAACTTCCCTTTCTTTATCATGGTCATGTTTCTTCCTTATCTTCATTCTATCCCTTTTCATGCTCTCTGAATCTCCTTCCTCTCTCAGTACAAAAAGGGAGGCCTTAAAGAATGTTTAACCCTTATGCTGCATTAGGGACATTTTTGGTCTTTTGCAGTTTAATTTCTTTGACCATTTTGGCTGTTTTAATGCAAATGGTATGAAATTTGGCAAAATTGTGACTTTTTGGATACATGTAAAAAATGTGATCCCATTTTGCAAAATATGTATAACACACACTGTGTAGATCAAATAGTAACACTCAGCACCATAAAGACCAAAAATGGCCCATTGAAACCCATTAAAACATTGTTTAAATCTGAGGCTGTCAGTAATACATGAAACATGATTTTTGCACAAACATCCTTTCATTTTGAAGCAAAAGCATTATATTTGCATTATATAGTGTATTCCACCAGATGACGTCACTACATATTTATTGGCTATGGGTGGAAATGCACCTTATTTTAGACAATAGGCAATGTTTAATAGGTGGCCATTTTTGGTCTCTAACACGCTAAGTGGGATTTTTTGCAAAGTGGGACAGTGATAATCCAAATCTAAAGTTTTCTCTTTGCATTTAGTTTATTGAAAATAATTGAATTTTTGTGTTTTTTCCTCTTATACAAATCGATGGTTTCGCAAACAAAACTGGTAATTAAAGGGTTAAAATCCTGAAATTGAATACATTTTTGGTAGTTATGATGAGGACTGATGCTGGTTAAAAGATTTAACTTGGTAAAAGTGGAAAATAATAATAATATATAATATTTTAGGCAATGTTTAATATGTGGCCATTTTTGGTCCTTAATGCACTCAACGGTGTTAAAAATCTAATGCAGCACAAGGGTTAAGTGAAAACAAATGCTATCCAGAATTGGAAAGCTGGTCTTTTTCCTCTGCTCTGTTACATCTGAGTCCCTTGTCCCACATCTCTAATGAATCACACACTTTAAAACCAAACCACATTGAAAGCGCAACACTCAGATGCAAATGCACACATACTCAACTCATATGAGACATACTAAAATACTCCAAATGGGTGTAATGCACCACAGATAAGACAAGACAGGAACTCTGACCTGTGATCTGGGTGACTGACACACATATACAACCTCTGACACACATTTTCAAATGATGCTTCATATATGCCAATCACAGCAAGATGTTCTTCAAAATATCTAAGGGTAAGATATTAAATTCAGGAAAAAAAAAAAACAATACTGTATAATACAATACTATAATACTGATTTTTTTTAAAAAAAAGTTCACCTTTAATGTCTAAAGTTGGACGTTGTATTGACTTGTGATCTTTACCTAGATGTTGTGGAATATTCTCCTCAATGACCTTAACAGTGACAGGTGTGTTAACAGTGACAGGTGTGTTGTCGGAGATGACCACCAAAGGCTTGGTGATGGTTTTGGTGTTCATCATCATGAGTAGGATGTTGTCCAAACTGAGGGAAGTGCAGGCTTCATCCGGTAACATACACTACAAAGAAAAAAATCAGAAATGTAAGAATAAGATCCAATTGTAATCGTTGGCATATGGGCACCACAATCCTCAAAAAATGTCTCGGGTTACGTAAGTAACCCTTGTTCCCAGAGAAAGGGAACAAGACACTGCGTCAGAGATGCAGAATTAGAAGAATTAGTGTGTCTGAATTCATGAATAAAATCAAATCCAATCTTATTAGCTTTGCGTGATTACTTGGCGTGTGACGGCATACGCAGATGTGTATAAGAGCACGTCGGCACAAGCAAAGTCAGCTCTTTGCTTTGAAGCAAGTGCTCCAGGCAGGGAGGTGTGGCGAACCAACGCAGTGTCTCGTTCCCTTTCTCAGGGAACAAGGGTTACATACGTAACCCGAGACGTTCCCTTTCGAAGGAACTCAAACTGCGTCTGTGACGACACTAGGGGAACGAGATATCCTCTATTCCAGAACAAACCCTGCTCATCCTAGTGTGAAGCTGTCTTCAGGCACAACTTAAGACGAAAGCACTCGTGCAACGGGTGTAGAGGGAAGGTCCTGACTGTAAAACCTCATGAATGTGTGCGGAGTGGCCCAACCAGCTGCCTCACACATGTCATGTATAGAAACCCCTGAAATGAGGGCTCTAGAGGAGTAAAGTCAAACTTTATTAGGATCCCTTTTGGGCAATTTGGATGCAGCACAGATAGACAGAAGACCTTCGTTCATCTTCGGAACACAAATAAAGATATTTTTGATTGAATCTGAGAGCTGGATCAGTCCTACATAGACTGCCTAAGGGACTGGCTCTTGACGGCCCATAAAGTCATTAAAGAAAAGGTTTAAATATTCCATGTGCCTACAGCGGCTCAATTATAAGTTTATCAAGCGACGAGACTACTTTTTGTGCGAAAAAAACATAAATAACGACTTTATTCGACTATTCCATTACTTCCTTATGGGCGCATGCGCGAGAACTGAGACGAGGACATTCTCCTTTGACTTGCTACTTCTTGTTACCGGCTGCTCACCGCTTACGAGTATTACCGCCACCTACCGTATAAAATGATGATCCATATATAAGGCGCTCCGGATTATAAGGAATACTGTTGTTTTTTGAGAAGATTAAAGGCTTTTAAGTGCACCTTATAGTGCGGAAAATACGCTAATTGAAAAGCGTATGTACAGCGCGCGTCTTCCTCTGCTTGTAAACAGAAAGTTTTGCGCTTCCAGCTATATCAGCACATCATCTTATACTGTAGGTGGCGGTAATACTCCTAAGCGGTGAGCAGCCGGTAAAAAGAAGTAGTCGAAGGAGAACGTCCTCGTCTCAGTTCTCGCGCATGCGCCCATAAGGAAGTAATAGAATAGTCGAATAAAGTCGTTATTTATGTTTTTTTCGCACAAAAAGTAGTCTCGTCGCTTGATAAACTTATAATTGAGCCGCTGTAGGCACATGGAATATTTAAACCTTTTCTTTAATGACTTTATGGGCCGTCAAGAGCCAGTCCCTTAGGCAGTCTATGTAGGACTGATCCAGCTCTCAGATTCAATCAAAAATATCTTTATTTGTGTTCCGAAGATGAACGAAGGTCTTACGGGGTTGGGACAGTATGGGGGTGAGTAATTAATGACTTAATTTTCATTTTTGGGTGAACTAACCCTTTAACAACACAACCACGTTTCCTGTTTTTACACTAGTGGTGGAATTTTGCCTTTTAGAAATACATGCTAGGGTTTAATGTTATTTTAAGGTGGTAGAACCACAGCCTCACAGTGACCCCATCTGACCATTCATATTGTTAAGCCATGTGATGTTTAAAATTTTCACTTTGTTCTTCATAAGCATGGATTAGTGTATATTTCAAGCCATTAAAACCATACCACTTGTAGCATAAATTGTGCCTGAGCCAAACTGAACACACGCTCTTCTAAGAGAAAGCACATATAACTTCATCCACAGGTTATATGGTTTGACGCATCACATCTCTTATCCTCATCCAGATTATAACTGAACTGTAAACACCTACGACCAAACAATGAGTCACTTTCAAGATCATGTTAGGTGAGACATAACCTTAACGTGCAATATGATGATTAGAGTGGCTTAAAACGCAGGAGATTAAAATGATTATGTCTAGAAGTGAGGGAGGAAGGGAATTTGAAAAAGGACAGTGAAAGTTGGAGATTTGTTTTTTTTCCTCTGTGGCTGGTAACTGAAGTAACCTGAGATTTATGCATCCCGCACTCAGAGAGAGTGGATTGATGCTAGCAGCTGGCATAGAGTGACCCGTGCCAAGGCAATGAATCAAAAAGCAACTCTTAGGATGGACAGCAAAGTCAAACAGATGATATAAATGAATTAAAGAGTGTGTTCATGTTATCCATATAATAAAGCAACTACTCTGAAATATGTACCGTTACGGACGCGCCTCCTAAATATGTGCTAGGGTCAATAAGTGATCTGCATTCCTGTACTCTGACTTAATGAGATAACCCTGTGGAGTCTAAAATAAAACAAGCATACACAATGCAGCTAATTTTGATTCTGTAAATGATAATGCAATAGAATTATTTTCAATCTCATTGTGTGAAAGCTAACACGCCTGCAGTTTATATTAATCAGCTTGAATTTATGAATACTGGAGTTAAATAGTTTAAAGAATTTGAACCATGTTATCACAGAATCATAAAGATCTTTATAAATAATACAAAGAAATGAGGGAATAATGTGTATATGATGAAAGTGAAGATAAAGGAGATAAAGTCAGTGTTCCAAAACCTAGTGGGCTGCCAAAAAAGGAAGTTTCCTTCTAAGGCAACATCATAAACGAAATGGAAGTTCATGATGAACTCATTTGGAAGGTTCTACATAGCAGTTCCTACAGGATTTTGCTATCTTGAATGTAAGAAATACTGCAAATTCAAAACCATTTTGTAGTTTGGAGTCTTATTTCCACAATTTTGGATGCCACAAAAAAAAAAAAGTTAACCAAAGGCCGGTAAAGCATTAGCTATTAAAGTGAATTTTATTGTAAAATGAGCAGGAATGGATAGGCCAAAACTGATTTCAGGAATTCATGTACAGGCAACTACTTTTTGTGTTACTATTAATACTAATAAATACATAATGATTTTTGTCGGGGTTTTTTTTTTTTTTTTACTGCAAATTGACATGAAAAATGCATAGAACCATCCAAACTTAATTAAAATATTCTTTGATTTTAGGGCATGTGGCTAAGCAATACTCAAATAAGCATACGGCACATAGTACACCACATTATTGAATGTTTTTAAAGGGTACTATGTGCCTATGGACTAGTATACAGGAGTGATCTTAATATCTTAAATATGTTAATTTGTGTTCCGAAGATGAACGAAGGTCTTACGGGGTTGGAACAACATGAGGGTGAGTAAATACTGACAGAATTTTCATTTTTGGGTGAACTAACCCTTTAATTATATTACACTATTTTCCATTATATTTTTCAGTAATGCTTTTCTCTTGCGTCTGCCATCTTGGGTTTAGTTTTTCCACTATATTGCCTTTGCTGTGAACGATACACGCGATGATGCTTTAGAATTTATGAAAAAAAGCTACACTGTATCTTAGAAGGCACTGTAATGTCACTGCTAGGGTTGGGTATCGTTTGAATTTGAACGATTCTGATTCCGATTCCGATTCCTTGTTTCGATTCCGGTTCCTAACGATTCTCGATTCCGATTCTTATAAGAGGCAGGGTCGAAAAGTTTAGCTAACCTTGCTAACCAACGGCCTTTCTGAAGGAAATACTCCTTCTGTAAAAATACTCCTTTTGTCACAAATTTTGCATTTTGCCGAGATTTCGTTATTTTTAGAAAAGTGAAGCCACACTTTGGATCGCCGACGTAAGGTACTCATGTTCGACTCGCGTGGTTATGCCAACACTTCCGGTAGACGCTTCTTCGTTGGTGTTGTTCAGCGGTTTCAGCGGACTGTGAATATCGAAACTAGGAATCGAAATTTTAACTTTTGAACGATTCCGGGAAAAACGAAAAGTTAGTCTCGGTTCCAATCGATACTCGATTCTCGATACCCAACCCTAGTCACTGCCCAACTTTTTAAACATCATTTGCATTATGAACACACCTAATGTACAGTGTGATGCCCATAAAATACTGCCTACAAAGGCAGCTCACTAGATCTTGGAACAAAACTGATAGTTAGATGATGGTTTCTACCTCTAGCAGGTTCATCTCCTGGTGATTTCTTCTGGAGCAGAGGGACATCTCACAGTGCAGGAAGAGCAATGACACATTGAACTTTGATCTGTAGGTGAAACTGAAGCGTTTTTTGTCCATCTGGGCGTGAGGGATGGGGAAATCGCTTCGCTGAGGGTAATAGAGTACAGAGTCGTCCTTGGGACATATGTTCTCTATGACAACGTAGTCTGACGGCATGAGAGGATTGGATTCTGGAGATATGAAGCAGGTCTGGATCATGAACCCAAGGTTAGGGTCGGCTTTTGTGGCGGATATCTGCAGAGAAAGGTTACATGTCTCTGTTAATAATGGAAAATGAAGTCCTTTTTCTGTGAGAAAAAAATATGCATCTGCTGCAAACAATAAAAAAATGGAGACAGCAAGACAAATAGAGAAAGAAAAAAACTGCTTTCTTTATCTTGATTAATACAACTTTTTGACAATTTTTCATAAATACGATCAAACGTGATTCACATAGTATGAGATGAATCAGCAGAGTGATGCTTAGATGCTATATATTATGTCTATTCCTCTGCCAGACACGCTCAGTCTATCTTTTTTTGATCGCTCTTTGTGATTTTTTTCCCCACAAACTATCTCAGGCATCGCTTCAAATCAGCAAATAATGCACAGAGGCTGTCCATTTGTTTTAACACGGCACACTGTCTAAAGAAACATTGTCAAAGTGTTCACCGTTCCAAAAATCACAAATTCTGACGTCAGATTTCTGTGCCTAGAATAAATCTTTGAGGATCATTCACTTGTAATAGTTTGGCCATCTGATGTTGTAAAAGCACACATTACAGACGAGAGCTGCCACGAAAAACATCACATCCCATTTCCTCAATATAACTGTGCCAAAGGGGTGTCAAACTCAGGAAAGTGGCCAAATCATTTCAGAAAGGCAGACTATGAACCTTGAACAATAATGCGAAAGATGCAGAAATAATATCGACAGGCTGTCACACCACTTACTAGATTTCTAAGGCGACGTAAATTAGCTTTGTCTGAGAACAGTACAAAATGTAAGTCATATTCCACTCAATATTCATATTCATATTCAAATTGAGCAAATTTGGTTAAAAGATAAGGGAAAACCAATAGCATCACTGATGTCAAGCCTAGTGTGAAGCATTTGCATTGTTGCACAAGTGGGCTCAGAAGACTTGGATTAACAGTGATCAAGGTCTAAAATGTTGGGAAATAAAATGGAATTTTATTATTGGGTGAACCCTTTGATACGAATAGGATGCTAAAAATCGTATTGCCAAAGAGTATTTTGTTTAAAGGATTAGTTCACTTTTGAAAAAACTTTTGCTGATAATTTACTCACCCCCATGTCATCCAAGATGTCCATGTCTTTCTTTCCTCAGTCGAAAAGAAATTAAGGTTTTTGATGAAAACATTCCAGGATTTTTCTCCTTATAATGGGCTTCCATGGGAACCAGGTCCAACCGAGGTCCAAACGACAGTTATAACAGTTACAGATGCAGCTTCAAATGTCTTTAAACGACACCAGACGATGAATAAGGGTCTTATCATGCGAAACGATTGGTTGTTTCAAAGCTTATTCCAAAAATGTAACTTTTCTAAGGACAAATGCTAGCCTTTCTCCATTCTGTGAGGCGCGTTTGCAACGTCACGTAATACGTAATTACGTTCAAAAGGTCACGGGCGACGTAGCCAGAAGTACAGAGTCAGAGTGTTTACAAGTTGAACGCATAGGTTGAACGTGAAAACTAACTCAAACGCCGTTTACAAAAAAAGGAATTAAAAGGTAAAACAACGATGTCGGACGATTTTGATTCTGTACTTCCGGCTACGTCGCCCGTGACCTTTTGAACGTAATTACATATTACGTGACGTTGCAAACGCGCCTCACAATATATTACAAGGCTAGCATTTGTCCTTAGAAAAGTTACATTTTTGGAATAAGCTTTGAAATAACCGATCGTTTCGCATGATAAGACCCTTATTCATCGTCTGGTGTCGTTTAAAGACATTTGAAGCTGCATCTGAAACTGTTATTAACTGTCGTTTGGACCTCGGTTGGACCGTTTGGTTCCCATTGAAGTCCATTATAAGGAGAAAAATCCTGGAATGTTTTCATCAAAAACCTTAATTTCTTTTCGACTGAGGAAAGAAAGACATGGACATCTTGGATGACATGGGGGTGAGTAAATTATCAGCAAAAGTTTTTTCAAAAGTGAACTAATCCTTTAATTTTACAAATAAAAGAACAACAAACAAGGTTTGACAGTTTAACTAACGTTTATGCCACATATAGGGAAATTGCATGATGTACATTGCCCTTTCTGTTATTTCATACACCATCCTTTAAAATCGTCCGTGCCACTTTGCTTATTCTTAATAAATAACTGTTGAGTGATTAAATTCACTGTTATTGTTTTCAGGATTGTTTCCACATTGAACTCAAGCTAGCATGTAGTGTGCAAACATGCACTTTTTGTTCCGTGTGTGAACGGCTATATAAATTAGTGTATTCTCAACTCACTCAGTGTAAGGAAAGTAAAACAAATTGGGGGGGAAGAGAGATTAATTCAAAACTTTTTTGCAAGGCCCAAAAGAGTGTGGACACTCTTTGTGATCTGCTGTCTGATTGACACAGCAGATCCTCCATTGATGTGGCTATAAATCAAGAACAATCTGCACTGATCTGATGCTTTCATACAGTATGGCATATGAGGGAGACCTTCAGTGGAACACATTTAATCAAAACTCTAACCCTGAAAAAGAAAGAGTTCAAAACGGTGACCATTCCACTCTGAGATCAAATATTGTCAGCCTTTCCCCCTTGAAACCCCACTGATTAATGGCAATATGACATGCTCCCGGACCAGACAAAATGTACACACACACTCACAGCAGACCGCTGACTTCTTTCACAGGGATTGATAGAGAGACATCTAAACACACATTTGTACTTTTGCAGCTGTAAATGCTTACATACTTAGGACAATGTCTGATCAGACAGACAGACACCAGGCTCTTATGGTATTAGAAACATGAAACCATACACAATGAGAACCACACATTATGGTTAAAGGGTAAAAACAGAGCTTGTATTTCAAGAGCTTTTGGCAGTGACTATATTTGTGTATATGGTTTCTCGTTCAATTACTAAATTAGATTTCTAGTGTGGTTACAACACTGGAAATGGTTTTATTGAACCCCAAAGGAATCTTTTCCATAATAACACACACAGAGAACGTATGTTTTTTTTTGTTTTTTTTTTGTTTTTTTTAAATAATACTAATACTCAGCAGGGACGCATTAAACTGATCTGATCAAAAGTGACAGTAGAAACTTTTACACTGTTACAAAAGCAATTACAGTATATATAAAATAAAATAAATGGTGTTGTTTTAGTGAACTTTCTATTAATCAACGAATCCTGAAAAAAGTCTAGCACAGTTTCCACAAAAATATTAAGCAGCACAGACATTAATGATAATAAGAAATGTTTCTTGAGCCTCAAATTAGCAAATTAGAATAATTTCTGAAGGATCATGAGACACTGAAGACTGGAGTAATGACTACTGAAAATTCAGCTTTGCCATCACAGGAACAAATTTCATTTTAAAAATATAATAAAATAGAAAAGTTATTTAAAACTGTAATAATATTTCCCAATATAACTGTTATTTAAAATTATTTTTATTTTTGATCAAATAAATACAGTCTTGGTGAGCACAAGAGACTTAAACAAATCTTACCAATGCCAAGTAAAAATTACAAATTTCTTAGTCAACTTATTTTCAGCAGTCATCAAGCTTGTACAGACGAAGATGTAGCCTACATTTAATTTCACAAAGCTGCTCACTAAAACCCCCACAGTCATCTTGTTTTCAGTCCATTTCAAGTTTGATTTTAACATGACAAAGCGGTGATATCTAAATGGCTGAGATTTTTAGTTTCTTTTTAATTAGTCTTCCCATTAATGCCATCATTGTCTACATTCAGGCCAATTCGAGAAAGCGCACAAAACTATGAGGCGGGATTTATTGCACGAACCAATCATATCCCATTATAACCGATCATATCCAATCACAGCAAGATGGAGGCATTGCCTCATCTCATGTGACTTTCCCCCATTCATTCTCAATTACCCCCCACTGAACCCACCGCACGCTTTAAAGGTTCAGTTTAAACTCAACGGGCTCAGAGGAGGCAAGAGACGTGGTGTCCCAATGTACAGTAACTGCTAAAAATTGGCAGGTGTGCTTCTTCGTAGCTAGGTGGTTCTGTCCTTTTCACACTGGGGTTACATAACCCTCATTATTATGTTTCTTGGGTCTGAGCTTCCAAAAGTAAACAAACTTGCACAGATTACAGAAACTTCACATGCAAAGTGATTGAGTGATTCATTTGTGGAAATAACCCACCAAATTGGCCACCAAACTGATTTGGCATCAATACAGTTGATTTTTACCCACATTTGGTGGGTTGGCCGGTATTTATTTCAAACCCTATGTATACGTACACATATGTATATGTACTGTATATGCTTACCTCCACATAGATGGGCCTGTTCTCGGAGATGGTGAGGAATGATTCAGGGATGGTTAAGTGGAAGGGATTGTTATACAGCTCCATGTTAAAGGTAACATTGTCTAAAGAATCTACCACGAAATCATCAGATCCAATATCACGGTCAACTGGGGTGCCCTGGTTCTTACGGTATGTGCAGTTGAACTAAGGACAGAGAAACAGACAGTTGGAAAATATTAAAATGCATCTTTTGTGAAAGTGAATTTTCAACTCAATTGAAGAGAAATGTGAAAGTTTGAGAGACCGAATATGTTATCCTGATGTATTTGATCACATAGAGTAAATACTGTCCTAATTAAACTTATTTATATATATATATATATATATATATATGTATATCCCATACCATAGGACGATGATATATTTATGATATGCTAGTGTTATGATTATGTATATATGAAGAGTTCAGATGCAAAAGCCTCTAAATGCCATTTGAAATTTTCTTCTTTAATGATGATTTGTATCAATCTTGTATATTTAAGTTTAGTAATTTCACTTAAATAACAATTAATAGGTAATTATCATTGCCATTTAAGTGAAATCACTGAACTTAAATATACAAACTTGATAAAAATGATCATTCTAGAAGAAAATTTCAAATGGCATTTAGAGGCTTTTGCATCTGAACTCTTCATATATATATATATATATATATATATATATATATATACACATATATATATAAAATCATAACATTAGCATATATATATATATATATATATATATATATATTATCATAACATTAGCATATCATAAATATATTATCGTCCTATGGTGATGTCATAAACGAATAACAAAAAAAAATTCCATTCAAACAATTCAATATATAATTTAAGAGAATTTGATATGTACCACAGAGAAATCTTGACTACATTGATTAATTAATCTATTTTATTTTTCTGTATTTGACTGTATTTTAGGATTTCTAATCAGACATCACTTATAATAATCGCCACATCGTTGCATCGAGTTGCAGAGAGAAGAAGATTTTTAGAGAGGAATGACTTAAATTATGTTCTTATCCTCATACAAATATATTGTTTGTATGAGGATTCAATACATTGTTTGTATATAACGTGAATTTGTTGTTTCTATTTGTGTAGTACCATTTATAAATAATGTAGTTTTAATTGTGAATATCATACCAAGATAGACGCACGAGGCCCACTTTCTGGTAAAATTCTTCCAGTCACATCCAGATCTCCTGGTAATACAACATCTCCTGACTCCAGATCTTCATCATCAACGGGCCAGCCGCTTCCGTCCTTCAGTTCCGATTGGCTAATAACAATCTGCCAATCACAGACACACTTAGTTCATGACGTCTCAGTAATAAAGTAAGGTAAACCCAACAATTTCCTAACAATCATACAATTTCCTCAACAAAACTTTTCTTAGAAATGACATTGCTTCACTCTGGTGCACACAGACACAGTCAGAGATAATTGAAATCTATACTTGCCAAAGGTCTGCCAAAACATATGAGAAAACTGGATTTAATACATGGGAATGCACAATTTCAGCAATGAAACTCCCAAGGCAGATCCCCAAAACTCTCAGTGCTTCTCATCGGAAAAAACACGGCAATCCATTAACATTATAATATGAGAAACGCCTCCTTGAGCTCAGAACAGATTATGGGTTCAAAGGTGAAAGAGGCCTGTGAACATTGTCAAGTTGAGGTGAAATTGATTCACACAAGACTTGCCAATTTGTCATAGGATTGTCATTGCAACAACATCCTCCTTTGATGCTCTGTTGATCTCGCTCTGTGAGCAAGTACTGTGCTCTGACCATACGGGTCACATCATTGTAATTGCCCTTGAGGCTCAGAGTTCAGAGTAAAAGATACATATTTGGGAGGTTGTCCAGTTTTTTTTATGAGTTCAAGGCTAAAAGTGTTTTTAGGAATTTCCACTAAAAAGTATCGCAAAAAATCAGTGTGGAAGTGAATCATCCCTGCTGGGTGAAAACCCACATGCAGGACCAGGAAAACAAAATACAGCGTGTTAGAGGGGACCCCCCAACTGACCCTAGGACTAGATTTCACATCTGATATTATTGATTGTATATTGGCTTTAGTACTCACTGAATTGATATAGAGGACCACTGGGCTGGGATGGGAGGGGATTTTGGTGGTTTGGCAGCCAGACAGGGGCGTCTCCAGTATATAGTGGGTGGCGTTGGAGGTTGCTTTGCATTGGGAGTCTTGAAGAGTGATATTGGGTTTTCCAAACCCATTGGCCTGTGAGGACATTAGGAAAACATGACTTTCACAAGAAAAATATCAACCTTTGACAACATATCAAACAAAATCTATTATAAGTCCTCAAGATATTGCTTTCTAAATCTATAGTGCTTTCGTGATCTTCATCTATCTATGAAAAACAAGACTTGCAAGCTGGTCTAACTTTGTTCAAAAGCATTTTGATTGTAGAATGAGGGTTTTCTCTCTCTCTCTGAAGTGGTATATTACACCACATATATTAAACTTCTGGTTTCTGACGTCATATGGCATATGGCACACACATTCTGGGAATATTCACACTGCATCAGATTGAGGGAAAAAAAAGGTGTCTCTCACACAGCATTTCTGCACTCATTTAACGTCTAGTTCTTACCAGTTTTAGGGAAGCTACTTTGAAACATTAGTTTATAGTGTGACTAAACTCAAGCCACCCTTTTTAAATAAGCATTTGGCTACACTACAACCTACTAATAGAAAAAAAAAAGAAAAAAGAATTAAAAAAAAAAACTTTCATTGAAATTTTCATTTCATTGACATTGTTTTTTTAACCATGTACTATGGTTTCAACAAAAATATTAGGCAGCAAAACTGTTTTAAACATTGATAATAAGAAGAAATGTTTCTTGAGCATTTTAGAATGATTTCTGAAGGATCATAATAATAATACTATTTCACAATATGCTCACTGTATTTTCTATCAAATATATGCAGTCTTGAAAAACATAACAGACATAAGAGCAACCTAAAAGTTGCATTAGTAGTCCCACTAGTTTTAGTTAGTTAATCTGCAATGCTCATCCAATATTTGCATGTACAAAAGGTTGTGCACTTGTCACTTCCTACCAGCAGAGTTTCCTTGTCAATGCTGACCACCATTTTGTTCTTCTCACACTGCACGCTGAATCCTACATTTGGAGATCCCTGATGCTCCTCGAGACCCCTGGCCTCATCCTCAAGAGATGGCGTTGGGTGTGAAAATGACAGGCCCTGCTCCTTGGACCGCAGAAAGGGGAACTGGAACCCAGTCCGTGCAGGGGAATCTCGGGCACTGGGCTTTGGGTTGATATTGCGGAGAATGGACAGCTCAGGAGGGAACGTTCCCTCCTCAATGTGCCCTAGATCTGAAAGTGATCAAGAAAAAGAGATTTAAACATCAATCTACACTGCCTGACAACTTCTTGGTAATGTAGATCAATAAAATCACACACAAAGCAAACACAGTTATAACCAACTGACATTAACTGTATGTATAACTGTTTATCAATACTGGAAACTATGTATATATATATATATATATATATATAGTAAATAAGTATTTTTGTCTTGTTTTCCAGTACAAAATTGTATAATGAGATTCATAATGTATTGGCTTGTTTACACCTGGTCACTTCATGCGTTATCTCTAATCGGATATCCATCTGATCTGTTAAAGCAGCTCTATGCAGTTTTTTTTTAACCTAACTGAATAGCTTCGGAATTATTGCAATGGTTATATGACTATTTTCAGGTTGAATGTTGTGTGTCTCGTCCCATTTACAACAGTACAAGTACTCCACAGCGACTCTAGGGGTCACAGTATGACAAAAACGGAAATCCTGCAAAGTGCTGCTTTAAAACGGTTACATTTACACTTGGCCACATAAATGTGTCTCCGCAAAACGAATATAAATCCGATCCGATGTCAACAAAAGCAACAGATATTTCCTTTGCCTCCTTGCTGAAGAGATGCTCAGCTACTCATCTGTGTTTAAGCATGTTGCAGTAATGCTGTCATATCTGGATATAATGTCAAATAGCCTATAACACGCTCTCACATGTTTATTTTTAACATTTTGGGAAAAAAAAAATAATTTACATATGTGGTTTCAACAACCATATGCACTTTCAACTGTCCAATTTCGCCTGGAATGTGTCTCAGACCTCCTCCGGAAGTGGTATGAGTGATTGAGTGTTTGGGAGGGCATTTACACATGGTCTTTTTATGATCGGATAACTATCCAATCAGAGAAAATGCATCAGGTCTAAACAGGCCTTAGCAAGTGTGGGTATTGAATTATTATTCTTTTTGTTGTTGCTGTTGTTGTTGTGTATTCAATTATTTAATCTTATTTGAACTATTTTAAGTTGATATTATTCATATTTCAGTTGTTGCTCTTGCCTTGTTCTCTGAGGCGCAGTTTGAAGTGGTTGGCGACAGGGGTGTTGGTGTAGGAAGTGACGGGGTTGAACCCTTTTTCTTCTGCCCATTGGATCAGAGCCTGAGGTCCGGCGGGCAGCTTCTGTTTGACCGTCTTTGATACCTGCATCAGTCTTTCAGTGTCATCACTCAGGCCAACAGTATCTGACGTCTGAGAAGGATAAAGGGAAATAATAAGATAACAGTCACTTCACATGCAGAAACAGAGGAATGCAGTCACACCTTGTTCAGTCTTTACAGACAAATTAATAGTCAGAACAGAAATAAAATTCTATCTACTTCAGTTCAAGTATTTTTTTGTGAGACACATTTTACAACACTTTACCTATAAGCTAAGGTTCTTCTTGTTTTAACTGACAACATATTCTGATCTAATACCTTATTTTAAGGTACAAAATGAACACTCACCAAAGTTGAAGTAAAGAAAAAGGCCAAAAATATGCATGCATATTTTGAATCAAATTGACTGATCCACGAGAACTATGATATGGTCCAAATGCCAAACAAATTGTACCTTTTCAGAATACATTTACCAACAGAAGTAATTTATAATCTTGTTTTATGTCAAATATAAAACAAGTAACACAAAACAAATAAATAAATAAGATAATCTTAAAAAAATATGATTGTGTTTTGAATATGAATCTTTTTTTTTTCCTTGTCAAATCGCATTCCATTGGCAAGTATGAAAAGAACATTTTATTTTGGCACATCATTATACATTTGTAGTTTTGACAGAGTGAGACCATTTTCCAAGTTCAGCTTAAATAATGCTTGGAGATCTTGGTCAAATTACATAAGAATTAAAAGTTAGATTCAGTTTGGGTGTGAAGAACAGATGTTCTTCATTCCCAGCCGTGTTTCCCACAACTGCGTCTCCAGGCGGGACAACGAGCTTGAGCCAATATGCCAACAGTAGCAGGGCTTTGATTTTACAAGGCTGTGGATCGTATCACACGCATAACCTACGCATAACATTCTCCAACACTCTTAAACACTGTAACTGATTCACTCAGACACGGACAAGTGTAACACGTTCATGGCGACAGATGCATTATACACACACACTTAGACATTCATATTAAAATTCTCTAATGAACTTTATGACTCTTTGATTGTCAATGCCAGAACACCATAGCATAAAGCAGGACCACTCCTAATGGTTTGATCTACATACATGTGCATCTACTGTAGATCAAGGATCTCAATATATTTATACCATTCATATATAAATAAATATACGTATATGTTTTCAAATATTTGTACTTTATACGAATTTTTAATTCTTAATTTTACTTAAAGCCTTTATGTATAATTATGCATTTATTTAACCAGGAAGGTCCAATTGAGATCCAATACCGGGGAGTCCTTTATGCATTACAAAGCTATTCATAATGTATGTTATAATGCATTATATCTTTATTAAACTCATTCATAAATAATTGTAATCAAAGATAAAATGCATTAAAATATTTGCATATCCCTTGTTACATCTGAATTTGGTTGTGTGTCATGTTTTAATTCATTACTTTTATATAATTCATTATTCATTAAGGCTTTAAGTAAAGTGTTACCGTATTTTCATTTAGCAAAACATGCTGTTTTTATTTTTTAATCAGGCTCCTATGTTTTGGTTCAGTAATTTCAATTTAATGGCAATGAAGAGGTTATTAGTCAGTCATTGAAATGCCTTATTTTCAAAAATATTTAACAAATTTAACTGTCTTTTGCTACAAAACCAGCTAAATCCATGTGTGCTATTGAGCAAAAGTGATGCAAGTGACGTTCCACGTCCATTTCTATTAGAGTTTTACTGCAGCACAAGGAACACTGTTTTGTTTACTTGCTACTTGCGGAATCTTGTCATTGCCACTGTAAGTTGTCTATTGTACTTATTTTTGGTTTCCTTTGTTCTCCTTTTCCCATCACCAATTACAGTAGTTGTCATGGTCACTCATTTACGGTCACACCTGTTAGTCTTTGAGTTGATAATCATTGTGTATTTAAGTTCCTAATTTCCTTTCCTGGAGTATTGTTTGTGATATGCACATTGTTTGTTTGTGCTTGGATTATAAACTACATTTATATTCCAGCGTCGTCGTCTTGCCTTGAGCGTAGACTAAGCGTGACGGTACTATTTTGGTGTTTATCTTTGTGTATGCAGTGAGAGATCAGTTTGTAAAGGAATTGCATTGCATTTGTATATAAAGTACTGTAGTCTACATTACACTTTTCCAGCTTAGAAAAAATATATATAAATGATCATGTAAACACATTAAAACTCTTAAACTAATGTGTCTTATTCTAACGACAGTGTGGATTTTTTCCTTATAAGCAGCACATAAAAATGCACAAATATTTAGCAATAAATTACACACAGTGTGTGCGCAAGAGCTGTGCAGTGTAGTGACAGTTTCAGTGCTGTGAATGTTATGCTGTGCTATCTGAAACCAGCAGACAGACGCTCTCATAATTCATTTTCTGAAGTGTCAGGCCAATGCTACAATAAAAACACTCCAAAGGCTCTGGCTGAAGAAAAACTCACTCACTCCTTCTGTTATTACTCCACCTGCTATCCTTTGCTCAGCCTTTTCACACAGTTTGAAGAGTAAGCATTACGTATAGTTTAACGTCAAAAATAAAAAAAAAAATCAGGTAACGCTTCCTTTTACAGTACAGCACTTACAGTGTACTTACCTAGAAAGTACTGGCTAATATAAGGTAAGTACATGGAACAGGGGTAGGTTCAGGGTTAGTACTAGTTATTACCTAGTAATTGTAGTTACTAAAATAAGTACATAGTATTTACATGGGTAACTGGACTGTAAAAGGAAGCGTTACCAAAAATCATATCGTTCAAACTTTTGGAATCATCACTATGGTTTTTATTTTTTTATTTTTTATTCATTTTTTTTTTTTTTAAGAAGAATTAGATACTTTTATTTAGCAAGGACATACAGTATTCACTTGATCAAAATAAATAACAGAATTTCAATTGTTCTTTAAACATTTTTTTCATAATCCTGAAAAAATACAGTGTATTATGGTTTCCACACTTAATTAAGCAGCACAACCATTTTTACCTGTGATAATAATAATAAAAGGTTTCTTGAGTACTGAATTAACATGTTAGAATGATTTCTGAAGGAACATGTGACAAGTGTTGTTTATACATAATGTACCTGCATATCCCTCATGACCATTGTTTTGGTTTTTTGTTGTTGTTGTTTTTTTTTTCACATATTGCATATGGCTAAAAAATGTAAACATCATACCACAATGTCCAGTTTGCCTTTGATGCTGTGGGCTTTGATTACCCAATTCACCGACTTCTCACATTTCAGAAGCAACACAATGTCACGATGGAGTGGGGCGTCACCATCCAGCGGCCTTAAATCCACGATCACATCCACTTGGAATGCACTACTTGGAGAGAGAGAGAGAGAGAGAGAGAGAGAGAGAGAGAGAGAGAGAGAGAGAGAGAGAGAGAGAGAGAGAGAGAGAGAGAGAGAGAGAGAGAGAGAGAGAGAGAGAGAGAGAGAGAGAGAGAGAGAGAGAGAGAGAGAGAGAGGGGGGGGACAGGAGAGAGAAGAAATGGAAGGAAGGCCATAAGAATCTTGAAAAATTTTAACTTCAGCTTTAACATGCTTTCCGTCTGGCCAATTGATTAAAAAACTGGATAGTTTCCTAGAAAACAAAGCTGGACACATGTGAAACAGACCACATAACGCAGTGCTGGCATCCATCATGATGCTTGCATATCTTTAGATCTGTTTTTCATTTTTTAAGTCACTATTAGGCAACAGTGAGTGATATTGTTGTGGGCGGAGACAGTTTTACCCTGCAGAGTTTTCCAATATCAACAATACCCCAGTTCCTGCCTATTTCCAAATAAACTGTACAAAACCGGAGGAAACACAGTCACAACCTAAAATTACAAATACAGAGAGACAAGCACGTACATTTACACACAAAAGCAAACACACCCATCCATGAACACTTATATACACACACATGTATACTGTATATATATATATATATATATATATATACACACACACGCACCATGCTATACTTAACACACCCACATGGACAAACATATCCTGCACAGTATGCTGCTCAGCAACAAAATTATTCGTATCAATTTTTACATTTTTTTTACATTAAATTGTTGTCTGGTGAGGCCTTCAGGCCTTCAACAGCAGATTAAATGATATACACTGCTGTTCTTCTTTTCTTTTTTTTAATTAGAGAAAAAAATAAATGGTCTGTTTTTTGCATTGTAAAATTACAAAAACCAATGTAAAAAATGTATAAATAAATAAATTAAAAAAATAACGACTTTTCAACTATTCATTTCCTTCTGTGTTGGCCTTGAGATTTCATGTAGTGAAACTACACAAAGCTTCCAGGTTCATAACTTTTCTGTCTCATTACTTTTAGGCCGGCCAGTTTCGATCCCTTAAGAAGCCTATGGAAGAGTGATCCAGCTCTCAGGTTTAATCAAAAATATCTTAATTTGTGTTCCGAAGATGAACGAAAGTCTTACGGGGTTGGAACAACATGAGGGTGAGTAATTACTGACAGAATTTTCATTTTTGGGTGAACTAACCCTTTAATGACTGGTCGACCAGTGCATCTCTTAATTTAATTTCTTAATCGGTCCTTGTATTTAATTTTTTTGAAGTAAATAAATAAAATCCTACTGACCCCAAACTTTTGAAGAATAGTGTACATTTCCCATTATTTAATGCACTTTTGTTTTTAATACCAAGTTCAGTCATGAAACCATAATGCTGATTGGCTGTCTTGTCGCCGGTTTTGCAGCTAATCAACTGCCTCATGTACATAGCTTGTACATAGAAGTTGCAGAGGGACTTTGCTGACAGTTATCCAAATTCTCACAGACTGCAGTCTGATAACCTTCAGCTAATAACGCTAATGTGACTGAGACATCCCTTATGAAAAACAACTAAAGGAATCTTGTAGTATTTTAGGACAAAATATTACAGTAACGTTAATCCTATATGAATACTATAGTATTTTGGGACATAGCCTAGAAGTATAGAGGTATTAAAGAACATCACAGAAGTATTATACACTACTATAGAATACTAATATAGGATTACTATAGTTCTTTTTCGTAAGGGATGTAAAGTCAGACAAATCTGGCCCACTGCCTAATACGAGTTAAACATCTACTACTATATCACACAGGGACCTCTACTCACACAGTAATCTACAGTAATAAGATATGATTAATTTTGCCATTTTGTCCTCCTATCCGGTTCTGTATGTATGTAAGAAAGGCTGTAGAACTTCAATTTATAATTTGTTAGTTTATTGGTCGTACAGAAAACGACACAGCAACTCTTCGGCATGATTGTCCCATGTATTTCAATGAGCGCCAAGGCAATGTTTTCCCCCACGGGCTAAATTCACACCACGTGACGGGGCGTTCCCGGGGGCGTTCCCAGACCAACCGACTGTATCTATATCAGCTTACGAGGGAAACGGAGGCGGAGTAGTGGTGCTTCGGGGTGGTGGATATGATTCGGGAGAGGTCCGTGCACCTACCGATCAGAGTGCGCACTGACACAGAGTAAAGCCTTTATACTCGAAGACACAGCACGAGTGGGAAAAAATGACAAGTTGATCGTTTCGCCACAGCTTTTTTGTAACAGCGCGCGCGGCGCCGGCCGCATCCGAGGATGAACGACTTAAAACCGAATATGTCCGAGCTTGCTCTGACCGTCGCAACTCTGTCGTCATTATGTTAAGCCCGCCCGCCGACTCTATACACGATGTGATTGGCCCTACCAGAGTTGAGTTTTTCCAGCTAAAATGTCTATAGAGAGTTGCTAGACCACACTTTGCTGCAAAATAATTGTTGCTGCCGCTAGGGTGCGTCTAGATTTCTAGGCTACTAAAAAGCTGTCTTATAAAGAGAAAATTATATAAATAAATAATATAATTAAGTAATGTGAATATGACTGTATTTTACCGCTGTATTACAGAAACTTCCAGAAACGTTTACAGAAATATCTTAATCCTTGACTTGTACAACAGAACAACAGTCTTCTCCTCACCTGCTGGAGTTTGGTGCCTGGAGTTCAATGATGTGGACCTCCTGGTCATGATCAGGACCTGAGAGAACACACCCTGTGGATGGCTGGGGCTGGACGTAGCTGGCCAGGTAGTTCAGAGAAAGGAACTTGTTATCAATCTTACAGGTCTCGGAGAAGACGGGGTCTGAAACAAATTTGAAAAATGTTTAGGCCAAGCGCTGATAGAAACTTTTAGAAAAAAGTTTCTGATAGAAAGAAGTAGAAGTAGCTGATAGAAAGTTTGGCTGACAAATATTTAACAAACATTTAGTTACAGTCCTGTCATTATATATTTAGTATAAAAGCACTGGAACGTTTCGCAGTTTGTATCACTTGACTTTTCTGTGTTTCAGACCACTGTACATGAGCAGTAATAGAAGCAGACTGGAGATGAACATTTTTTAGGAGTGGTCAAAGATATTTGAATGATTTGGAAAGCCTCTTATACTCACCAAGGCTGCATTTAGTTATCGAAAATACAATAAAACAGTAATATAGGAAAATATGACTGTCATGACCCCAGCCTGTGTCCCCATGTTGTGTGAGGATGTCCTGTCTTGCGCCATGTTTTGTAGTTTTTCCATGTTGATTAGTCTACCCAGGTGTATCTTGTTAGTTCCCTTGGTTACCCTCATGTGTTCCCATGACCATGTTCCCTTGTTAGCTCGTTTAATAATTGCCCTTGTGTTTCTTTTGTGGTTGGCCAGTTGTTTGATACAATATGCTCATGTCGTGAGATTCCCTGTTTGTCCTGGATCTCTTGGTTTGTTTTGTTAATAAAGTAGATTCTCTCTTCGCTTCATTACTGCTTCAGCATTACATTTACAATTTAAAATAATAAGTTTCTTTATTATTATATTTTAAAATTTTAAAGCTGCATTTTAAGCAGGCATTACTCTAGTCTTCAGTGTCACATGATTCTAATTCTAATATACTGAATTTGGTGGTCAGGAAACTTTTCTAATTATCAACTTTGAAAACAGTTGTGATGCTTAATATATTTGTGAAAAAAAAATGGATTGAAGAAATTAAAAAAAAAAAATGTCAAAAGAACATTTCCTTGAAACCGAAACCTTTTGTAACAAAGTAACACTCTTTCCCGTCACTCTTGATCGATTTAACATATCCTTGTTGAATAAAAGTATTCATTCCTTTAGAAAAAAAGTACTTACTGACCTGAAACTTTTAAACAGTAGCGTAAAATTTAATTAGTTGCACATTTACTCAAAATTACCCACCCAAAAAAAAAAAAAAAAAAAAAGCATTCATTGACAAACCTTTCAGTGAAAATTGGAACTGTCAAAGTAGGGAGACACTTCTGACCGACCAATAGGACATGATTGCCAGTCAATGTTTATAATCTTGGAAACGGCCAAATACTAGCACTTTAATCACTTTAAATCCATCATAATTCAATAATAAAACACAGCCTGACCTGATCTGTCCTGTTGCAGATTAATTACTTTAACTACAAAAAAAAAAAAAAAAAAAAAATCCTCTCCACTCTTGAACACTGTTTTCTTTGCTCCTCCACAAAAGAGATGATGGCTCTTCTCTTTGCCCCAGAGAAACAGAAGACAGATGCTTCCTTATTTGGCTATTACGTTTTTGGACAAAGCGCAAGTGTGATGAGTGTCAACTCCTCATGTAAGGCTGGCATCTCTTACTGTCTGCTCTTCCTGGCTCTTTGAGGTTCTGGGGGGGGGGAAGAGGGTTGCCTGTTCTTTACAGCAAACAGATCGGAAGCATGTCCGCTCTCATGCGGAGCTACAAAGGGTTGAGATAGAGTAGAAGGCCAGAACTCTCCTGTAGAGGTAAACACAGCCTTTTGAGTCACTGCCAAACCTCAAACTCAAACACCGCTGGGCCAAATGTTTTACGGGACTGACTGAAACAAGCTTGGAGACTGGAAAAGCATACTTTGCATGATGCGGTCATTCCTCTCTTCCAGTGCTAGAATCTCGTGTTCTTTTACGGACTGAAACACGAGCACCAGCAGTTTAACCGGGCAACCTGACAGCTGATAGATACTGAAGTCAGACGTACGTGTTGCTGGTTTGGTCTTAGAACTCAGCGGGGGAAACACGATCGAGCCCTGGGTGAAACACACAGCAGGATCTGTCCTTTTCTTCTTTCTTTAAACGATCCCTGCGGCTTGCTGCGCTAATGGCACGCATTTGCAAGTATCTGTTTCTGCTTTCCCTGTTTCATGCTCTCAACGAGTAAACAACAAACTATTTGAATGTGACAGCCCCGTCTGACTCAAAGATCATTTCAAAGTCCAAGTTAAACCCCCCTAACCGTTTCCGTTGAGAATAAGCCAAGTCATGTCATTGGACAGATGGCTAAGATACTTTCTTAGAAGAATTCTGGTACTGCTATAAATTTGGACTTTCTGTTTTGGGCTCTATTTTCTTTTATGCTTCTTCTATACCCTCCCTGCCAAACTTTCCATTTGTTCATTGCCTTTTTCCTCTAGGTTTGCTCCTTCTCCCTCATCCTTCCCTTTTTAAAAAAGAACTGTTGTGAAAGGCTTCGGATTTGGAAAAGGGCCCATACGAACAAGATGGCAGTCAGGGCTTTCATCTGAAACTCTTCCCGTATGTTTACTTGGCCTTTCCATCAATTCTGTATCTCGCGGCTGCTTATGGGCCTGACATGCAAGCAAATCAACTGATTAGGAATGAAAGACAGAGAAAGCCCACAGATTTCGCCATGTTGTATTTAAATGAAACCGAATGTTGCCCAGTGGAATGACTTGAGGTGGCTTCACTGGGATTTGCATTATTACCCATGGGTCCAGTAACTAAACACAGTCAATAGGCACCATTTGTAGTTCAATAGGCACCATTGAGAGTGAATTAGCATGTGCAGGGCCATGATTGAAGATCAGAGGTAATGGCACAACATTTAATTTAGTCCAAATAAACTGTAACTAAGTACATTTATTTATTTATTTATTCACAAAAAATTCTGATTTTAAAAAAAGTGTCAGATGATCATAAAAAAATATCAATGACAGTTTTAAAACAAACAAAAAAAAAAGATTTTGAGGGATAGGTAAAACATTGTGCATGCTCAGAGATACATACCCTCTCCAACCTTGATGTAGATTTCATGGGTCATCTTGAGCTCGCTGAAAGAGGTAACAGCACGGTAGCGTTGATGGGCCCAGGAAAGCAGGTGTTCATTGCCATAAGGAAGGTTTTCCATTTTCACCTCACATGACTCAGAGAAATTTCCAGCCTCAAAATGCACATCAGATCCCTCTGCAACCTAAGACAAAATCAACAAAATAAAACAGTTCATGTATTGTCTGTCACAGTGTTGTTAAATTCTTAAAGGGATACTCCCCTTTTTTTTGGAAATAGGCTCATTTTACCACTCCCCCAGAGTTAAACAGTTGAGTTTTACCGTTTTCGAATGCATTCAGCCGATTTTCTGATATTTAAAGAATATCAGCAAACAGACAGTTTCTGGTCTCATTGACTTCCATAGTAGGAAAAAAATATACTATGGAAGTCAATGAGACCAGAAACTGTCTGGTTACTGATATTCTTCTAAATATTTGAAAATCGGCTGAATGGATTCCAAAACAGTAAAAACTGTTTAACTCTGGGGTAGTGGTAAAATAAGCCAATTCCAAAAAAAAAAAAAAAAGTGGAGTATCCCTTTAATTCTGATTGGTTGATGGATTCTAACTAAACAAGTGCAGTAGTTACAGGTTTGATAACTCCAGTTCTATATCACTTTGACTTCACTTTGGTTTTTGTCAACACGATAATTCAGAAGTACGCATGATTTTTAACAATCGTATTACAAAGGGGCTGTTTACACCTGGCCACTTTATGCGTTTTCTCAGATCTGATTTATCAAAACGATTCCATTTATACCTGGTCGCATAAATGTGTTTTTACAAAACGGATATAAATCCGATCTTCAATTCCCGCTATATGCAGATTTAATGGAGTTAGTTTTAGTTTGTACGTTGGCTCGATGAATGCTCAGTCAGCTGCGGTAATGCGTGTTGCAGTTGCGGCGTCATATCTGACTATAACATGACATATAGCCAATATAATACGCTGTCACACATTTATTTTTAGCATTTTTGGGAGGAGTAAAATTCACATGTGGTTTCAACAACCAGATGCATTTACACTTGTCCAGTTTCGTCTGGAACGTGGCCCAGACCACCTCCTGAATCGGTTTGAGTGATCGGATTCAAATGCGTTCCGGAGGGCATTTACACCTAGTATTTTCACGATCGGATAGCTATCCGATCACAGAAAACGCATGAAGTGGCCAGGTGTAAACAGACACAAAGAGAAAGTGGCAGATTTTTTCTGTGGGAGCTACACTGATGTACAATACAAACCCCTTTTGTTAACTGGTGGAGCGTTTTCCCCCCCTTGAGAGTTCAAGAAACAAAGATCTCTCTGTCGATGAAGACATGCCCATAAACCTCAGAGCTGTATTGATATGCACATCCCATTTCACAGGGAGAACATATGAGGTAATAAAGTTTAAGGGCAAGACTGCAGATTGCGAGAGGAAAGGAAAAAGAGTATCACAACAGGCCTTTCCAAAATTGAACCTTCCACACGATCTTTGCCAAAACACATCTTTAACACTCTGTCCTGATGGTTTTCTGAAAGCCTTTTTGAATGTGTGCTGTGCACCATATGTTTACACATGGTCCTCTAACACAATAAGGTGTCAGCTTTCCACTGTTTATATAACCCACTGCAGTGCATCAGAGGAGATGGGCAGGAGGTACAATAGAGAGCTAACGGATGAGATTAGCCTTATAGACAACATATGTACACACTTTCACACATACAAAAGCAATGCAGACCATCAAAGTCAGACTTTACGGGGATCAAATACTTTGTCATGCATTATGCAGACTCAGCAGAGTGTGCATATTGAACCCATAATAGTACATCTGCCAAAATATAAATATAATATTAATATGGCAACAATTTAGCATTCTGTGGTTTCAAATGGTTAGCATTAATAAAGTTTCATTTTAAGTCCTAACTTTAATGTTTAGCATAACGTGATTCTTTACATGCACAGATCTTTTGTCTACGTGTATGAATAAATTAAAACTGATTGCAGATTGCGAACACACTGTTTGTAGGTACAGATCTGCATCACATGTACACATACAATATCTGTGCATTTAAAGATCGGATAAAAGTATGTAGCAAAGATTGGTGGGAGAGATATGTCCTGCTGGAATTCACAGTTTTGGAATGTACAGATTCAGGATAACATGACATGTTTTTTTGGGCAATGGCTTTTATTAAAGAAAACACGGCTCTTGCAGAAAATACAATAAGAGCCCCTCTACCCCAATAATATGTGTTTTATGTTTATTTATAAAAACACATTTAAAAGTGATTAGTTATTCTGCAAAGACACACACTGCCTTGTGCATATATGCAAGTTGACACCAGTTAAAATGTATAGGTTTACAAACCAATTATTCTTAGTGTAACAAATTATTTTCAAATATGCGCCTTCTGAATATGCTTCTTCAAATCACATAAAAGTTTAATTTCAAATCCAAATTTCTCTGGTGTTTTTATTGTAGAACTTTTAGCTATCATTCTGATTATAAACAGATTATTATTCTACATGCAAACATAATTGGAGTAGTGTTAGTCTTGTAGTGGACAGGAGAAATAACACAGTATGTACACTTCACAGCTGCCATAGCAACTCTGGGGAGTCTTGTCAGCTTCTGCCAGCTAACCTTTCATCCAGGATACTCTAAATACAGTACGTGTTATGTGCTTGATTTCCTTCAAATGCTGTGTTTAAAGAATGAGTTGCAAATTATAGAAATTACAGAGAATTAAAGCAAGCTTTAATGTGAGCAAAATGTGGTAAGAAAAAGTAAATGTGTTTAAGTTTCATTTGATTGCTGGCAAAAGTGTGTACGCTCTTGAAAATGTATAAAGCATTGCGTTGTGAGTTTCTCTGCATGTCGTCTTGCTTGACTTGGGCGGACTTTGCTCTGAAAGTCCTCCCTTTTGGCTCCAAATGGACCCTGGGTCCACATGCTCCATTTCAGAGGGATAAACATTCACATATGTTGAAAAACTCTCCGTACAGCTCCACACAGCCAAGCACACGGTCTAGACAGCCCAGACTCATTACATTTCCATGCTTGTGAGGGTTTTTTTTTTCCATTTATTTCTCTCTCTCACTCTCCCTAAGGTGTTCTGTGCTGGCAAACCCAATTAAATCATTATATCACAACACAGCTATGATGGACCCCATACGAGCTGTGCAGAGAGAGCCAGAAAGCCAATCTGAACCACAGCCAGAGACCTGTGTACTATTGTGCGGTGACAGACAGAAGAGGTGGAGTGAGGGAGAAGGAGAGATAAAGAGAGGTATATGACGTGCTGAATGAGCTGAGATCTTTCCTGGTGCACGGAACAGCACCATGAGGAACATCTGCTTGACCTCTGGACAGCTCCCAAGGCAAACGCCCCATCCTTGCCAGGAGTGATAAATTTCAAAAAGAAAAAGAAAAAAACATGAGAAAGGCATAGAGGCCGTCGAAGAATTTTGGTCTCGGTTGAAGGTTATTTTTAGGGTTCCTCTGTATAGTAGGCCGTGTGTAAAACTGTTCAGGCTGCATTTATTTGATAAAAATTCAGTAAAAAAAAAGAAATTAGAAAACAAAATGTACTTATATAATGCATTATAAAAGTGTTTTTAATAGGCCTACATGAATTATGCCTTGTAATGCACCTTATAATGCATTTAATGGTCTCATGAATAATTATGATCACACTTATAAAACTTTATAATACACCTTTAGAAAGTCAATCTAAAGGTGAAATTGAATAAAAGTGATTTGTAACATGTGTAACTAAGGATTATGTGAATATTATACTGCCTTTTATAACTTTAGATACAATTATTCAGATTAAAATCATGTTAACACGCATTATTTACATTCTGTGGCTGAAATACTGCAATATTTTTGATGTTCACCTGCTTCTTGGCTCTATTTAATCTGATTGTAAGTGTCTCAGCTCTGCTTTCATCACTTTATTAAAAAATGAAGGACATTTTTATTTATTTTTTTGCATTAAACAGTTACAAGTGCAGTTGATTGAGATCAATTTTGAACATTCCTTTAAAAAGAGGAGAGTAGAGGAGAGGAGAGGAGTTGGGGCTTCTTTTTGCAAGCCCAACTAAGCACAGAGGAGTTTATCGATTTAATTGCGGGAATAGGGCTGTAATTAGTCTCGAGGAATTAGAAGGAAAAGTCTAAAAACTAAATTAGCTCCAGGCTTTGGGAAGAGTTTCAAACCTCAAGAATTTCTAAAGGGAATATGAAAGCAATAAACCCATTCTGGAGTTCAGCCAGACCCCTAGCCCCCAAACCCAAACCATCTTCATCCTTTCCAAAGCCATCAAACTTAATGCCAGCATACAGATGGGTATACGTGTTTTTAAAAGATTATAGCATGTAATAAAAAGGAGTCTTACTTATAGTAAAGACATCAAAAGTACAAGTTATATGACTGTCATCAGAAGCATGTGGCCTTCAAATGTGTATGAATTATTTACTTTTTTAAAAAACGGTTAGTTCGAAACCTTGAATCTGATTGGTCAAGAGCTGTGCTTTATTCACGATAAAACACCCAACGGTTCTATTGATCGCTGCGCAACACTGCGGTTCTATGTTGTTTTTATTTGAGCTTTCATGCATTTTACACATTGGAACGTTGTTGCTGTTCACGCTCTATTTTTTTCTAACAGAAGGAAGGTTTTTAGTGATTTTACTTCAAGAAAGTTGCACTAATACATTGTTTTTTATGTTAATATTGTGTGGAAACCATTTTATAAAAGCAATAAGGTACTCGAGGCAAGTGCTGTATCTAGGGTGACCACCCGTCCCGCTTTGCACTTCTACTGCACAGCATTTTCACCTCTTGTCCCGCACGTCGCATATTGAGGAAATGTCCCGCATTTTCATCAGTCTATTAGTTTTTAATATTATATTAAGAAAACGTGCATGCGTTCTTTTGCTTTTTTTAAGAAAGCATTCTACTTATTACTTTTGCTGCGTAGTTTGCAGCGCTTCGTCATAAGTACAAATACAACAGCTGTGTTTTAGCCATAGACTATCCAATGGTTGAAAAAAAGGAGTAAACACGGTCACTCGTTGGTTGTGACGGCTCTCAATCAAAATGTGGACCGGTGATTCGTTTCATATATGTTCCCTGTCGGAAAACAAATGGATAATTAGGTAAATTAAAATTTTAATTTAACGGAATTTATCTGTTGTTGTTTAACCTGCAGTGGTTGTTTTAATTCACATCCTTTCTAAAAATATGAACGTTTTTGGTTTTGTTTTTTAATATATTCTTAATATATGACTGTCTATCTAATTTCATGTTGTTTTATTATTTGTTTATTGTTTATTTTGTTGGATTTTTGTTGGACTTCGTCAGAACTGTTTCTAAAATATTTATATACACGATTCCTGCTGCCTTTGGGCTCAGTGATGCTGAATTTAAATGACTTTTTTTTGGGGGGGGAAAAAAAGATTTTTTTTCAGGAAGGGACTAAAGAACAAATCATTTTTATCAGCTGAAAGGCAGAATATAAATGTTTTTATCATCAAGTTAGCTAGACATTATATAACAGTTTCAGGGTATGTTTTAGTGTTGGTAACATGTCCCACATTGTCCCACACAAACTTGTAATTGTCCCACATTTGGTTTGTTTGATGGTGGTCACCCTAGCTGTATCGTGAATAAGTAACAGCTGAAGGGGTTGCAGGCACTCCGCTACGCGCCATGCCTAACAACGCCCTCAGGCGTTACTTATTCACGATACAGCACAGCCTCTCGTACCTTATTGCTTACATAATGACTACCATCATAAATAATAAACTCATTGAGTTTAATTTAATATATATTTTTTTCCAAATAAATAAAATTGTTAAATGGTTCCAACAGATTTTTCTGTGGAACCAAAATTAGTACACATAACCATACAATTTTAATGGTATTGGTACGGACTACTGGAATTTTTGTATCTTTCCTGACAACCCTATATACACAAGAAAAAACAACAAAAAAAAACAACAACAACAACAACAAAAAAAAACACATAATTTTAGGATCGCTCAATGCAGGGTTTCAATACATTTTCAGTTATTACAATATATTTGGGGCTAAACAAAATGTCACTTCACCTAACTCACACAATCGACTCCTGGTGACATGCAAAGCTTGACACTTTGACTTCGTTTGGAACTATTTCTGTTGGCAAAGAAAGAATATACAAACTAATGTGCAAAATAGTGAATGTGAGTGAGGCAATATTAATATGAACTTCTTGTTTATATAATTGTTGTATAAAAGGACATGTGCATACAACAGTAGAAACTTGGCATTATCATGTAAATATCATGGTACAAATATATGACACAGACATTCAAAACCATAAAATATATTTGTACCATAAAAACTATGCAAATCATGTACTTGAAAATGATGCACATAAAAAAAAAAATATTTGAGGTAATAATGACTTCAGAGGGATTACAGAGTGAAAGGTAAGTAAGAACACAGTGGAGTTACTATAAAACAGAGAACAATTAAAAGACAAGTTTCTCTTTAATGGTGTGTCTCATGAATGATGTCTGCAAGCTGCTGCTCACCTTTATTGAGCATAATCAGTGGTGTGTGTTAATAGCTGAATCTCCAAGTGAGAGACAGTAAACCTCAGGCTGTAAACCCTCATCTCAATCTAAATTACAAGCAGTGTTGTGCAAGTTACTTCCAAACTGTAATACATTAGGTATTACTTGTTACTGTTATTTAAAAGTAATTCATTACCTTACAATATTACTGTCCCAGAATTGTAATGCGTTACATTACTCATGTATTACTTTTGAGTTACTTTCACCAAAATAACTAAGTAGAACTTAACTTTTGGGCTGTAACGATATGCAATATGAAACCGAAATCGCGATTCGCCACATCCACGAACCTACAGAATCGCGACACACCTCTTCCAACTCCAGCGTTATTCTCCTTACCGTCCATATCCAATGCTGCCTTATCTTTAAATTAGGCTATTAGTATTATTTGAAGTTAATATTATAAAATACGTAGACCTACACCACAAAACTAGTTGAGGATAAATTATTTCAAATTGGGGAAGTCCAGCATTATGGACATGACATTTGCAGTCAAAACTTGAAATACAAATTCTCAGAAAATACATGTATTGAAAATATACTTCCTTAAAGGACTCCAGACATTAGACAAATATCAGTTTATGTTTTATTTTTAATATTAGAGAAAAGACACACATTCATGCGTGACAAAAAAATAGGAGGCAAAATATATATTTTTTGTAATTCTGTTAATTACACTGCGCAAATCGGATGAGGAAGGGTTGGCTCTTCAGTCTCCATAGAACTTAAAATATTCATTTTATTTTAGTTTTCGTGTTCGCATTTATGAGGAAAAAACAATGTTACAGACGCGACCGCTCTGAACTGGCACTAAAAGACTGCTTTAAAACTTTCACATAGTCTGTTGCCTTTAAGAAGTAAAAGCAGACAATACACTGTAATACAACTGTAATACAAGCCTCACTGAACATGTAACGAGTAAAATATTACTGAAAATTGATTAGTAATGCCTTACACTACTGCGTTACAGCAAAAAGTAATATGTTACTGTAATGTATTACTTTTGTAATGCGTTACTCCCAACACTGATTACAAGTCAGTTTTTTTTATTGCTGCCTTATGTAAAACGGGTTCGAGGGTAAATAAGAAAATAAAAATTATTTTTGTTTGATTATGATTATATTTTCTATCCCTATAAACACTCCACCCAAAAATGAAAATTCTGTCATCATTTACTCATCCTCAAGTTGTTGCAATCCTGTATGAGTTTTTTTTCTTCTGCTGAACGCAAAAGAAGATATTCTGAAGAACGACTGGAACCAAACAGAAAAAAAGTACTATAGAAGTCAATGGTGCCAAAGTTCCAATCGTTCTTCAAAATATCCAGCCCGTTCTCACGACCAAGTCATACAAATTCGACGAATGATTAAAAAGTGGCTAATTCGTAACAATTCATACGACCTCACTTGTACGAATTAATACGATAATTCTAATAATACTAATCGTACATATTTTACGAATTGGCCAATTCGTATGAATTCGTACGAATGACCTACCCCTTACCCCGCCCCTAAACCTAACCATCACGTGGGTTTAGACAAATCGTACGAATTAGTATGAGTGAGGTCGTACGAATTAGCCACTTTTTAATCATGCGAATTCGTACGAATTGGTCGTGAGATAGTGTTGAAATATCTTCATTTGTGCATCAGAAGAAAGAAACTCATACAGGTTTGCAACAACTTGAAGGTGAGTAAACGATGGCCGAATTTTCATTTTTGGGTGGAGTATCCCTTTAAGTTCAAAATCATTGGAAGGCCTTAAATGGATATGGTTTGGGTGTGTACTATTCCAATTACAAACTGTGTTAACATAGCTCCTCATTTAGTATTCCAGATATATCAAAATTAGAGGGTAAGAACCAATCTATACGTGTATGCAGACTACGCACCTGTTCCAGAAGAAATTTTCGTGAGAACACATGGCATGCAATTATTAGTGAACATGACCTGTTGTTGAGTGATACTGCACAGCTTTCCACTGAACCCATCCATAAAAGATGCCAAAAGGCTAAGAAAAGTCATAAAAAACATTTTCCATCCACTGCAAAGTGTCTTTATAGGAGCAGTCTCATTCGACAAGAATAACGTCTCCCTCAGTGTCTTGAGTGTCATCATTTCTCCTGCTCTTCTCACACTCACAATAACCCGTCTGGAGCATTTCAGCAGGCTTAGCCCTGCATAAATCGTCCTGTTTATGCCTTATCTGTCAGTAAACAGGTCCAGATTGGAGCTTAGCCCTGGGTTTGCTCGGAGATATGAGCTAATGTCCACGTTATGCTCTCGGGAGTCTGATTCAGTCTGAGTCTTCGTTCAGGCCCAAAGGATCACTGAAAGACTTAGCCCTGTGAGGTAACCTGACGAATTCAGAAATATCCAACAGAGTTGCTGAGTCTTACACAACCCAACCAAATATTACACCTTCCAGCCAAACCAAAATGTTTTATCTACTTCTGCGAGACCAGCTTGACATCTGGCATTTGCTGATCCAAGGGTTTGAAAAATTGGGTTATGAATTTTTACACCCCACTGCTGCCATGGTTTTCGCACTGGTTTTGTAATTGCACCTACGTTTATGCCTCATCCAAAGGCGGCAACATATGCACCATTTCCATCACACCTGTGTTACCTAATTTGTCCGATTAACATCTGTCCTCCAACTAGTAAACTACATGCATATTCCACTGGATTTCCTGCACCTTCTGCCTTTCAGCATCTACATATTACAACCATATGTTGAGGGGGGGAAAGAGACGGCATGCCAAATGGTTTATATCAATTATAAGCACACACTAATCTCCAAAACGTTCACAATGAAACACCCTCTACTTGAGAAAGCACAAATATCTGTAGGAGATGATGAATTGCTCAAAACAGGCGTGAGAGAGGAGGAAAGAGATGCAACGTGAGCTCCTGAGATGGGGGGAAGCAAACGTGCCATGACGTGCTGAAGAGATGAAGGCAGTAAATAAATTTGTTGGTGATTTGTTCTGCTAACTCCAGAAAGCTAATCAAGTTCCTGGCAACGTTCCATGGTCGTTTTCCTGTGAGCTGTAGAGAGAGAGAGACTGTCATGGAACAAACAACACCATCTGTCTGCAAGCGCCACAGAAGAGCGTTCCTGTAGATCAACCTCCATCGCAAAACCAATACTGGTCCCGCAATGGTTTCAATTAAAAATCAGAGGGAGAGGGAGACTGTTTTTGCTAACCTCCCGAGGCAATTCAAATCAGGAAAACAGCCACTTGGCAAATACAGAAAGAGCAACAAATTTACAACAGCCAAACTTTTTAAAAAATGTTGCACCATCAATTATTTCAGAAACGCTTGCCAGATCGAAAACAGTCCCCAAAAACACAGACCCTGCTGAAGATCACAGATTAGACCAGAATGAATGTGCAGGCTGGTTAGTTCTGGTTTGGTGCTGGTCTAGTTTGTGGATCATAAAAGTTACCAGAAAAACTTTCTTTTTGGTGAAGCAACTTTCTGGTGACCAAAAAATCGAAGCAGCCCAATGAAGCAGCCCGTTCTCATCCCAAGCACGGCCGCATTAACAATAGGGCGGGGCCCGAGCAAAGAGGGGGCCTGCGATTGGCTGTGGAGAAGTTGCGGCAAGTAATCTGATTGCCAAAGCCTAACCACGCAACACCCCCCACAAATAAGCCCTGTTATTTAGTGGCGCTTTGCCGTATATTCCATGCATTATCATGGAATCATTATCATTAATATTATAGGGACGTTCGCAAAGACCCGCCTTTTTCAGTTACTGTGTGACGAGCGACGAGCCAAGCGGCTCTCGAGTCACGCACATCACGTTCTCATCCACTCACGCATACATCGCGGGGCAAAGACTAACGTTACACTGAGTGATTACGAGAGAGAGTTCAGAACAGCTTACTGTTGATATGAAACAAAGTCTCAACTTTCAAATATTGTCATTTAGGTAATTTAAACAATAAACCATGCGTTTTAAAGTTCACCGACGTCAATCTACGGACAGCTTTGTTGTTAGTTGCGTATTTGGCGTCACTATTGGGCAGTGGTGGAGGAAGTATTGAATCTCAGTACTTAAGTAAAAGTACAAATAACCAGATCAATTTTTACTTTAGTAAAAGTAGAAGTAACACAATGACAACCATAGTTAAGTAAAAAGTACCTGATTTTAAATGTACTTTAAGTATTAAAAGTAAAAGTACTTGTATAACAATTGATTTTCTTAATGACTATTTTCTAATGATTAATAAAACATTTAATTCTAACTCATTCAACCTAATACTCCTATAATGATGTTCAATAATGATGGAAAAAAAAATAGTTGTCACCATTTCTGAAACAAGCTTGCAATTAAGCAATATAAACCATATCCTTACTATATGTTAATAACTATGTTTGGCAGTAAACGTGATTAATTTATGGTGTAATTCTGAACCTCTTGGCTTGCCATAATCCTAACCAAACATATATTACACACAGTGTGTTTCCTATGCACGAAAAAACAAATTTTCGCATATAAATTGCACGATAAACACACTGCGTGCGAGACGCATTTAGCTGATGTATCTAAGGCAAACAAACGTCACTGGTGAGACAAACGTGCAACGAACGGAGGATGGTCAGATTACGTTTTGGCAGGGAAAAAAACTGATCAGAAAATGAAATGAAAATGTAACAGAAGTTGTAGAAATGTAGTGGAGTAGAAAGTAAAATAATTGCTGCAAAATGTAATGAAGTAAAAGTAAAAAGTATGCACTATTTATTCTACTTAAGTAAAGTAAAGATACGTGAAAAATGTACTTAAGTAAAGTAACAAAGTATATTGCAGTAACTTGAGCTCTAAATGCGGCCCTGATCCCAAAACGTCATCTAACTGACGCTTTTGACAATACATCAACATCCAACGTTTTAGAGTACCCTTTAACGTCAATTAGATGACGCTATCTAATCCTAACCCTACCCCAGACCTAAACCTACCCGCGTCATCTAACTGACGCTAAAGGTAAAGCGTCAGTTAGATGACGCCCTAGGATCATCATCTAACTGACGCTAAAGGGTACCCTAAAACGTCGGACGTTGACGTATGGTCAAAAGCGTCACATAGATGATGTCTTGGGATGAGAATGTGTTGGATGAAGATACAAATATCCCATGCTGTTTGGAAAGTTTAACATTATGCCAACTAATCTGGTCTTCTTCAGACCTCTCTAGCCAAAAGCCATTTTTGAGATCATTTTGAGATATACAAGTATCTACCCATAGCCCCCTTCAGACTCTTTCACGACTGGTGGAAGATTGGCAATGGCTTCACAGGGATTGTGTTTTACAATGAGATGTTTGGATTTCAGGGCTTTTGTTTTAGGACGGGTGGTGAAGGCAGCCAACACCAGCTTTCTGCTCAGACTCCAGGACTCCCATCTGCCTCTTTGGACCTCCAAGTGCTGGAACCAGGAAACAAGGGTTGGCAGGGCTAATCCACAGACAACCAGCCTTATAAAGCTATTACTCAACTGTAAAAATATAGGGCCAACACTGAGGGACTGAGATGTAGAAACTTGCTTCCAGGGTCAATGACAAATAACAGTGTCCAAAATAAAGAAATGGAATATATATATATATATATATATATATATATATATATATATATATATATTTAAAAACGTAGTTTAAAATGGATGAACCAAGTTCTTAGAAAATGTTGGTTTTGAAAAAATGTGTCTGCCATTTTCATCAAAAGTGTACATGCAATGTGATGTGGTGTAACCATTAAGTAAAGAGTAATAATATATTTTCATTAAAATATTTATTTTTATATATTCCTGTTTTTTTCTAATAATTAATAAACACATGATGCTATCCTTAAGGTTTTTTATTATTATTATTATTATAATAGGACAGCTGTAACACCATGTATAACTTTAGTCTGTGAAAAGAATATTAAAATTAATTTTACAATTTAGAAATTTAAAACATGTTCATCATAGAGCAGGTTTATGAAAGTCATTGTATGAATGCACTTTTTATGATCTTTCTTTAAATAAATTAAAAGATCTAGCGAAAAAGAGCATCAAGTCGTTAACCCTAGAGTAGTTGAGTTAAACTAGCTGGGTTGATTTGTGCCTTGACATGACTAGATGTACTTCCTCTCCAACAATATTTGTAAGTTTTAAACAAAATTGCACATGACTTGGCTACGATGCTACTTAAGCCATCTGCTCAAGCTATGTGCTGGAACTGAGATCAGTTCACGGAGCATTGAGCCGGAAATAGTTCTGCATTAAACAGGGTGTGTGTAAGAGTTGAGCCACGAAAGGATGAATTCTGTCAGTGTGTCAGGAGTGTCCCTGGTAAGGAGGTTCTTGTAGCAAAAAAAAATAATAATAATAAAAAAGTGTGAGCTCACTGGATTGGCTGATTTCACACTAACTGTGAAGGCTGTATGTGTATTCAGATGATGTCATCATTAGACATGGGCTAACAAAATCAAAGCCCAGAGCAAAAGAAAGACGTGAAGTGAGGGGTGAAGGTATGTGTTGACAGCTCAACAATGGGATCACATTTTTTTCACAGTCTTGACTCATTATTGAGATGTTCCAGTGGAGAAAGGGGGCTTGAGGAGTAAAATTCCCACTTGCATCAATGGGGCCAACAGATTACATCATCAGCTCACACAAGGCACCAGCATTTATGTGCTATCAGTCGAAACAAACGGTCAGTTGGCTTTTCAATATGGCTGATGTTGATGCTAATCCAGTATGTAAAGTGCAGGGTGGACCATATAATAAATAGACACTCTGAACCCTATTTTAACAATGTGAAACGCAAGTGTCAAAGCGCATGGAGCAAGTAACTTTGTGGGCGGGTCCCGGCGCTGTTGCTATTTTCCCGGCGGGATAAATGCCTCTTGCGCCTGGCGCAAATCTAAAAGGGGTTGGTCTGAAGTAGCTTCATTATTCATAGGTGTGGTTTGGACGTAACGAGAAATAAACCAATCAGAGCGCCATGCAACATATCCTTTAAGAACAGGTGCGCATGTTGCATGACGGATTTTTATTATGACGGCGGGTTTGCCAGGCGCGCGCCAGGAGCATTGACAGCCGATGAGACCGACGTTCTTGTCAGGACAGTGAAAGACAGAAGTGACGTTGTATGCGGATGGGAGAAACCCTCGCACATCAGCGTCGGTTAAACATTATAGCCTATACGTATGTTTCTTGCCACTATTGGGCTAGTCTCGCGTAGCCAGACCTTCAGACTGACGGCTGAAGGTCTGGAATTCATAGCAGCTTTCTTTGGCCAAGGCCCGCCCATAAGGCCGTTTGACTGACATGTCAAACAACCAATTACAGTTCGTTTCGTTCAGCGTCACGTTTCAGGGCGTGGAAATGTCCCCACAACAACAGATCGGCGTGCAACAAGTCAGTCAGCAGCAGTTACTGGAGTGCTTTATGGATCAATTCGTTAACAAAGCTCAGCGCTATTAAATTCGCCCACGAACTCGCGCTCATGTCCATCTTATGCCCGCTTTGTCAACGCCGCACATTGAATACTCACATGAGTCAGGCTGCGAATGTTAGTTACGTCCCCGCCACAGCGCGCTCACGCCTACTAAATAAACGCTTCACCTCCGGCGGCGCGTACTCGCTATTCCCTTTAGCCTTTAGTTTAGCACATCTAGTGGATGCATAACGCAAACCCAGTCAAACGTTTGACTCTGCAGTATCTTATGTGCCTTATAATCCAGTGCGCCCTATATATGAATACTGAATCGGCCAGCTGCGATGTCAGCGTAGACCTGTTTGCCCACAAACACAGCTGATATCCCCTTCGCAACTAGCTACTTCACTTGATCTTCCATAATAGATAGGAGGGGACATACAACTACGTTTAGCTGATCTTGATAAATGCTCATTGTCACCTTTTAATGTCTATGATTGTTACTCATAAACACAACAGTTTTTCTTCCGCAATCACACATCTGCGCTTTGTTTCCCGGCGGACCGAAAATAAACGCGACACTGACGCCCCCGTAAATCCGATAAAATTCAACCAATCAGGTGACGACTTCGACATTCCTGAAGTGTTTCCAGTTAAGTGTACCATATGCATCAGACGTTTAGCCAATGTTCCGTGGGCGTGACGTCTGAGGATGAGACTACTATTGGGCAAACAGGTCTGATCCTTCAGTACTACAATTTTTTCATCTTCATGTAAACCACAATGATTTCCCTCATGTGTCAATATTTTCCTTGTTATAATGTATGATTTGCAAAAAATAAAAACTATTGCATCTGTGTTGATGAGAGAATCAAAGTGTATGCGCGTTGTGTACCCGCTACATATGGCCAAGCATGCGCGCTTAAAATAGCGCACCGCGCCACTGACTTCAGACCAGGTTTTTTCTGGTCAGGGGCGCAATTGTTTTCTGAAAGTGTAAAATAGCACCAGGGAATGTTTGCGCCGAAACACGCCTACTTTTTGCGCTGATCCACCCAGGGAGCGCAAGTTCATTCCCTAGTTTACCGATGTGCGTCTGTGGAGGGGAAAATCCCGCTTTGCGCATGTGCAAAATAGGAATGAGCCATGCGTTTGTGTATAAAGTCATTTACGCCGGGTGCAAGATAGGGCCCTCTTTTTTTTGTTTTTGTTTTTTACAATAGATGTACATCAACTTTATATTTATAACAATATAAAAATATGTTCAATTATATTTTTCAGTACTGAATAAGAAATTTGTAACATAATCCCTTGTGTGTGTATACATATATATATATATATATATATATATATATATATATATATATTAGGGGTGTAATGATACCGTAACGAACCATTAACTAACCGTTCGGTACGTTTTCGGTATGCAATTTTGAACTGAACGGTTCGTTGGACCATTTTTCCTGCAGACCAAAATTTCGTTATTTCAAATATAGGTGCGTCGCACGTGGCAAGCGTGCTCATAATGTAAGAGACGCAGGCGTGACCACAACATTGCCCAACATCAAATGGCAAATGTAAAGTAAGCAGAACGAAACTGAGCTACTCGTTATTGTGTGGTTGATGGACCGTTTATCAGTTTGGACCAATGCAACACGAACCGATCTTAATCAAGCAGCACTGTTACTACACAGCGAAATCAGAAAGAAAACATTTGAATTCGACACTAAAGTAATAACATCGCTGTGAGATCTAGTGAGAAACATTCACATTTCTCCGTTATTAACGGATCAAACAGCGCTGACGTGGAAAACAGGAAGAAACATTGTGCCATGAATCCAGATAGGCTATTATGCTTTCAAGTAACCTCACGTCAATTTTATTTTGACATTATGAATACAATTCAAATGCTAATCTGAACTAAAATAAACCTTTGTTTACAACTACTACAATATTACATTTCATTTTGTCTAAGGAGCTGTTTTGTTTTATATGCTCTTAAGAAAAGTCTAGTAATGTTATAGCTCCATATTGCTCAAAGGTAAAAAATATCATACTTTATGATGTTAGTTTTAATAAAAATATAATAAAAAATTAAATAAAGGAAATTTCTCTGCCATTTCTTTTTTTTTTCTGTACTGGAAATGTACCGAACCGCATCGAACCGAACCGTGACACAAGTGTATCATATCGAACCGAACCGTGAATTTTGTGAACCATTACACCCCTAATATATATACACACACAGACACACACACATACAACCATCAGGGCCTCAGTTCGCTACTGAAATTTTAGTCACTCAGCTTTCATTTATTAAGTCAATCATATTGGTTGTGAGCACTTTTGAGTATTTGTCTTGACCTAACTGAAGTATCGGTCATAAACAAAATGTTTACCCTTTCTCGTAAGGGTACATTACAAGAAAGGGTACACAGTGTGTTTATGACAGGTACTTAGGTAGCTCTGCCAAAAACATAAACATGCTTTTTATTAGCACTGCATACGAAGCTGGACATTTAAAAGACTGTTGACTTGCTAATAAACATCCAATGATGACTTCAGCACATTCTCCACTGAAATACATTTTGGCCATAGTCATCTGCATGAAATTACATGAAGCTGACATAAGAATACATCCTGTCTCTCTCTACAGGACATAACTCAATTTGCGGCCTAGCACAATATTACATTTTTCTCATCCATAATCTCCAAAGTATCTGTAACCCGAGCCTCAGTCACAAAGCAAAAAAACATGGTTCGCTGTGGTTCGGTTTCATTCTGTACCATGCAACAAGTTAAATGTGTTGACGGGCAGTTTTACAGAATAAATAGTCCCTTCCCACAGCCAGGTGATGAATGACAACTACAGCATTCTGAATTCTGGAGGAAAGACCAAATCTAACATGGTAAAAGTGGACTGACTCACACAAAGAGAATGTAGGGCGTAGTAGAGTTGGACATCTCTCTGTGGCCACTAAAGGAGTTATGAGGATATTATTATGTTTGTATTAGTATGCATGTTAGAGAAAGTCCCTCACACATAGAAAAAGAAATAAAGCATGCATTTTATTTGCACATACAGAGTCTCTGTACATCCACATGTACAGCACAAGCAGGAGAGCAGAACTTATCTACACACATGGAAATAATAGTGGCTCTCAGCACTACATTCCTCTGGAATGCTATGGTTTTAAAACCCATTTGAAAATGATTATTGCATAGAACCGCTAGCTACATAAAAGTATTTACAGTGAGGCAGGAAGAGTGTGACAGAGTTTAACTAGTAAACCAGTGCCTCTTACTCTCATTTCATTGTGATTTTCTCATGCGATAGGGACATAATGGGAAATTAACACCCGCTACCAGCCAAATTTGGGTATGTTGGACTTGGTACATCATTTATTTACCAGCAACTGTGGTGGGCGACTTGTTTCGGATTGGACTTTACAAGGAATTCTTAGCAACAACGGCATGGACGTACGTTTCTAAGAGCAGAATTGTGTATTATATGTTATTTAAATGTATCTCAGGTCCATGTAAAAGAACACTAAACAGTCCCTCCAGGATTTCACGATTTTTCTTTTGTGATTTTTGCGATCAAAATGACTGATTTTGTGGTGGTAATTTCCAAAAATTTGTGAAAAAATTTGCGATTTATATATAACATTTACCATAATAGTATTCAGTCCTTCCAGAAAAACGCGGAGTTTTTTTGTGATTGTTGCGGGCAAAAATCCTTGATTACGTGGCCCGTTTTCTTTAAAAATGCGAAGGAAAGAATATGCGGGATATTTATGCAATTTTATGGGATGAAATTGCAGGAATTTGCAAAAATTGAGGGAACTTGCAAAATTGCGGTTTGATAAAAAAAAAGAGAAAAAAAGTGATTCCCCCAACACCCTGTTCTCACTAGGCTAATGTAAGAGTCATTTCTTATTACTTCCTTTGATAAGCAAGCATACTACATCATAGAAAGTGCTGGGAATATTTAATTTCTTATCTCTTGTTTTATTTCAGACTTTAACGAGTGTAAATAAGGTGTGGCCCCTTTAAGAGCTGCGCGCTCCCTGTTGAACTCTCTGCAGTGTTATATGTGCGCCACAAACACCCCATGTGTGCGGGTAATTTCTGTTTGACGCTACTTCTTTTATATTATGTTGTTTATTAAGGAATGATGTAACGGTAGAACGTGTGACAGACCGTTATACGAGTTCGATTTGTGAGATGTCAATCGCCTCCGTGAGTCTGTCTGGCGTCGCGTAATTGCGTCACTTCATAACGTTCCCATGGAAACAGGAGGAAATGGCTGCTCTTGTGTGAAGCAAACGCAACATTTTACAACTTTCTGCTAAGATACATGTGACTTTTTTTGCAACGAAAATGCGAGGATTATGAAATTAAGCAAACCCCACATATTTTGCACGGAAATCGGCAATTTATGCGGCGAAAGTGCGGCGTATTTGAAAAAATGCGGCCCCCGCATAAATATTGGCTGATTTTGCATTGAATTCAGCGATCGCGTAATCGCGTTTTTCTGGAGGGACTGACTAAAATGCCCCATCCCATGTTCACTTTATATGTGTAATTCCAAATAATTTTGTTCGCAGTGGCTAATTCACACTGCACCACAAGACACACTGATTCAACAAAATCCAATGAATGCGTCTGTTGGTGGAGTGTGAATTAGCCTTTATGTTAAAACTAGTAAATTAACAAAACTCGCAAAACATTATTGTTTGCAGGCAGAGCAGTCATAAGAGCAGTGTCGTTATTGTTAACATTAATCTTATTAGATTTTCAGATAGTGAGAGACCACAAACATTTTTTTTTTTTTTTTTGTGATTTAACACGCGATGTGATGAAGACAGCACACCACACACTAACAGATACTCACAAACAACCAGACAGTGTCCCGACAGTTAACATGGGAAATCTCGCAAAATCTCTCATGGTCAAACGTGGCTTTAGAGTACACAAACATGGAGGACAAGGGGAAAAAAGAAATGGGACTGATTTTTACAGAAAATTCGGGTTTGGATGAAGTCTTGTTATTCTTCCGTCTTCCGTCAGCTTGCATTCTGATATTGTTTCATTCCACGTGACAATCTACAGAGTGCATGTGCGTTTGTCCTCAGGGTTCCCCTTACACAACAGGATCGTAAACGTGATTGTAAACATTCAACATTATGGATATTTCCGGTTTGAGATCGGTGCGGCGCTGACGTTCTTCCGAGCGATACGCCGGCGATATGTTATGCCCTAAATTAATACATGACTAACTAACTGTATTTTTCCATGTACATTTCTGAAATGCACTTTCTGTAAAGCTGCTTTGAAACAATATGTATAGTGAAAAGCGCTATACAAATAAATTTGAACTGAATTGAATTCTTAACACACCTCACACCACAGGAAAATCGTATAAGATAATCTGTAGAACCATCAAGATAATTGGGACTTTACCTAGGATTGTCGGAAGAGGAGAATTGAGGCCAAAATCAGCCTGATAATCTTGTAATAGTTGCCTTAAAACTAAATCTAATAAAAATCCTTTTCATTAATTGAAATAAAACTGAAAAATATATTAATTTTAGATGACAATTTAAACACAAATGACCTTAAACTGAAATGTTAACTGAAATAAAATAAGTTTCAGACTAAAATTACGAAAAAGCTAAATAGAAATATATAAAAACAATAATGTTAACAATGACAAAATTATTCAAAATAAAAATATAACATGAAAAAAACGCTAATTAAAACTATGAATACAATTCTACAATAGTATATAAATAATATGAAATTAACTCTGAATAAGAGAAAAAACATCCTGTCGCTGAAAAAAAAAAAAAAAAAAAACATTTACAAAGTCCATTTCCCATTCAAATGAACTAATTCAATAGCTATGCTTATGATCAGAAATCCTTCCCAACCCATTTTCATTTTCTCATTAAACCTGACTAAATGTGGTTGGCTATTCAGTGGGTGGCTTTCTTTTCTTAACACCCCCCCCCCCCCACACACACACACACACACACACACCCAACCCCACACTCCTCCAGCTCTCCTCTGAGCTCCCTCAGCGCAAAGAGGAACTCCCTGGATCTTGTCATCTTGTTATTTTGGGGCTAATAGGAGTGAAGTAACTCTGCTCCATTTCACAGGATGGCTGGAAAACAATGATGTCGTCAGGGAGAATCGTTGTTGCTGATCTCATCTTCATTTATTTGTGAGTAATGTTGCTTCAAACAAAAAAGCCGTTTCAATGATTTCCATGAACAACTCCATGACAAACAAAAGAGAGATTCTTTTTAGATTACTAAGGTAAACTGTCTTATGCAGTGATATAGATATAATGGACATGGATGTATGGAAAAAAATGAAAAAAACAAAAACAAAAAAAACAACAGATTTATGCCATTGATGTTGTGATCTAATGAGTGTTAATTAATGTCATAATGTAACAAAAATAGTGACAGGTCATTTAATTTATTATATATTTTAATCTATAATACATAATCTATTAATCGGTTGTTCAATGGACGGAGGCAGATCTGAATGTGACACTAAAGTCAACTGTTATTAAGAGGCAGAGTTTAAACATACAGTACTAAATGATTGGATGATTGGACAGTGGACAGGAATCCTGCCATATATCACTAGAAAGAAGACTGTAGTTTCACCAGAGGATCGGGTTATGACATTTCGAGAAAAAAAAAAAATTAGGAGGTCAGAATATATATATATATATATATATATATATATATATGAAACATGCATGTATGAATTGTTCACAATGTACTGTATGGTGAAATTCTATTTCATGTCCACTTTAATATAAGGTGGATGCATATACAATACTATGTTCAGTCCAGTAATAACATCTAGATGTTTTAGCATTTTATAATTTGTTTATTAAAGGTGCATTGCGCAAGTCTCTGAGTTTTTGCAGAACTACACCCCCTTTGGCGACAGGCGAAACTGCAACCAGAGGTGTGCATGCGCATGGACCACATGCACGCTTGCACGAGCTGTTCGTAACCAAAGGTGCATCAGCCGCACAAATCTTCTGTTACAGACATAATGCGGCCCTGATAATAATGTCTTCAGAGGTAATAAAGTTATAAATCTTCAAGTCATTTTAAATACAGTATATGAAAGGAAAGGCATTTGAGTAAATATGTGTGTAAGGGGAAAACGGAGGTAGTAGAAAACTTTGGTTTTTGTTTCCATCGATCTCCATGTTGAACTGTTTTATGTGCTTACTGTATCCACTTATGACTGTATTATTATGGAAACACGTTCGTGAACAATACAAGTTATTACTTTGTGTAGGATGAGCGCAAAAGTTTTATTTTCTTTGTCTTATGTGGAGTTCGTGTTTGGGGTTTGGAACGAACTACAAGCCGGTCTCTTTGAATCCATCTTCTATTTTTGAAAGTTGACTAAAGTTTTGTCGCTCGAGTTGTCTTCGCTGATACGGAGAATGGCGGTGAATACACAAACCTGCCAGACACAGCCAGGTGAGCGTGAACGTGCATGACATCATCCCATCCCGAATCCCTCTTATTGATTTTACTGTACAGGATTATAGAGGCAATCACAGAGAAGGGCTCATTCAGCCCATCAGGCAATTGTTTAAGCATGTATGGGTTAGAAAAACAACTATTTTTAACATGAAATGTTGCACAATGCACCTTTAGGTTCAGAACATGTGCTATAATTGGTTACTTAGTAATATTAATTTACCAGCAGCTCACATTAAATCCTTGATGATAAAATCAGAAGCAAGATTAGTGAGGAAAAACTCAATCAATACCAATCAGAAATTCATCCAAACTGATTCCAGATTCTGAAAGTACTGTTTATATGAACCCTAAACGACACAATCTAATTACATTGTGTTCAGAACGCCACCACAATATGGTCACTGGAGCAACCGCAAGTATAATTATATTATTTTTGCCTTGATGACATGCCAGTTTTCTTTTTAGATAGATGTCAAAAGAGCTTTTTTAGCATAAATAAAGTAAACATTCAGTCTATACTGTGCAGTTTGCAAGTTAAACAAACATATTCATGCATTTGCATGCTTATTTCTTCCTTTTAATTGGTTAATTTCAGGTCTACACCACTCCCTTTCAATCGCAGAGTAATTTCATTCGGATTGAGCTCAATCGGTTCGATTGAAGTGTTTACATGAGCCATCAATACGATTATAAACAGAGTACTTGGGTGCATGTAAACATAGCTATTGAGGGGACACATCCATTCCCAAAACTATGCAGATGGGTCCCAAAATGAATTGGTCAGATTGTGTTTCATAAATGAGGCTTTCCTGCTGCTCAGATTTTTCTGCTTAAACCGTCCAGTCGTCTCACACGTGTCTCCTCTAGAGTTTCAGTAGGGATCCCTGCAGACTTTTAAATTTGCCAATATATAAAATTCTGCAAATCCAATGTCAGAGACCTCAACATGAACATTTCTCATTAAAGTTTTCCCAGAACAAATAATCTGAGCCATGCTATACACATTAATAACTCTACACTCTTACTCTACATCAACAATTGTCCCATTTGTGTTGATTTTTTTTTTCAAATAAAAAGTTGATCCATATCTGAGAACTCTAAGTCTCATGAGCTATAAAGAGCACCCACTGAGCAATAAGTGTTTCTGTGGTAAAAGCGATGGTTAAAGCAGTGGGAAACAGAGCGTCTCGACACCAAACATCCTTTAGGCAGCGTGGTGAACATCCACAGCAGTCAATATAAACCTGTGAGCCTGTGCCAGATGCAATTACACAAGCCTCTGTCCGAAAGATGGTTGTGTTGGCATGGGGTGTGTTTACGTGTGTGTGAGCGTGTTTGTGTTTCCTCTGGGTACACACACCTGAATGCATCTTTGAGCGACTAAGGCCTCTGCTGACAGGAGAGTGGAGAAGTTTGTTTGAGGAAGGTAAGACGAGCCAAAGAGAGTGTAAATGAATTGTGTGTTTAAAGATGCTTGTTGATTTAGAATGAATGAGAATCTGAATATTCTTTACTGAGAAAATGTAGATGGAGTTGGCTCAGAAGCAGTGATGGGGAGGAAGGAGAGAGAGACAGAGCGATGATAGAGAGATGGTTTGAGAGTCATAAAGCTGCTCGGACTCACATGGAAGATGCGTTTAACTCCTGAGACCAGTTTCTCTGTCCGAAGCTTCCAGAGGATGGGCTGAGGGGAGTTCAGCACAAAGACCAGTGGTTTTTGGTGCATTTGCAGGGACTGGATGGGCCGCAGATGTAACACCACCTGAACACAGCAAAGAAAGGGGTCAAATGAGAGCGAGAGAAACATGAAATTCATAGAGTGCTGAAGACAATGAAGACAGGAAGGACACATGGAGCTCTGAACTATATAAATTCCACAGAGCTTCTGCTGCTAGAAGGAATTCTCAGATATTGTCGGTCTTTTCAAAAAATATTTTGGAAATTCAACATTAGTGAAATGAAAATTGTATATTTAATTTTGAAAAACTGCAAACATAAGTCATTAAAATTTGCAATCCATAAAATGTTGTTACTTTTAATTTGATGTTTATACTGTATACCATATTTTTAAAACAATTAATGAAAATGATTTTTTGAAATTGAAACAAACAAATATATATATATATATATATATATTATAAATCAACATGCATTTCTAAAGATTTTTAAAATATTTTTAATTTTCTTCATCTGGTCACTCTAGTTCACCTTTGCTCTTGGGTCACATTGTAACCTACATCTCAAAAAATATTTTAAGCACAACTAAAGCTGCTTATTTTTATTTATGGGATTATCCTATGGCTATAAAAATCATGCTAGCAAAGCTTTTATTTATTTATATCAATCCTACTGAAATCCTCCCCTTGACTCTATTTGCATTTATGGTGACCCCACATTGGCTTGTGGGCCCAATGATGAGAAATTCACTGTCATAAAAACCTATCATTCTCCAAACGTCTCTCCTGTCCTTTTTTCTCTTTCAATTCCGCCCCCTCCTCAGTTGCATTCTGTTGTTATTGCAGTAATGTTAGTGCCAAAAACATGACTACAGAAGCATTGTGAACGCCTGTTACTCCTTATCAGAGTGTGTGCTATTTATGTCTCCACCCCACTGATAATCGCACAGCGACTGAGAAAGCTGTGTTTTTCTTTGGAAGGCCACTATATGTGGCCACACTGGTATTTGAACTTTCACACACAAGTGCTTTTGTCAAAAAAAAAAATAATAATAAATAAAAATAAAAAAATATTAGTTATTTTTAATGGTGGTTAAGGCTTTTAAGATGCATCTGAAAGTAATTATTAGTCTTATTAGTGGGTGAAAAAATATAATAATAATAATAATAATATATTATATTATATAAATGCAATATATATATATATATATATATATATATATATATATATATATATATATATATATATATATATATATATATATATAACAAAGAAAGCTGTGGATTTGAATTCTGTCATTTCAAGTATTCAGAAATCTGTTTCAGATTCTCATGCATTTAGCCGGTGTTTGGTTGCATTATACCCGGTCTCACAGCTTCTGACGGGGCCCAGTAGACCAAATATAACCTGCTGATTTAGGTCCTGCAGTGGGGTCGAAACCAAACTCCATTCCAGACATGGTTTGATTAACTACCTCTCAACACTGACCTGACAAACAAGCACTGCCTCATCACCTTTAGAGCTTTATTACTCAGCCTCTTCATCCTTCATACACTGACCGATTACCCACACTTGAATTTGCAATCTTTCAAAATAAAAAAAAAACATTTAAAATGTCGGTTTGTTCCTCACACTCAGCTTTAATATTGCTATAACAGATCACAATTTTGACAATTTATGATTTTTTGTGTTCTTTGGAAGCTTGGAAGTTGCATTGTATTTGCATGGAACGAGTGAACAGTCCTGTACATTCTTCAATATTTGTCCTGGAATAATATGATGCAGGTAAAGAAGTAAATGATGACAGACTTTATTACGATTATTATACCATGTGTATTTCATATAGTTTGAAACAGTTTCTTGTGGTCAACAAAATGTCAAATTGTGTGTCAATTTTTTTTATTATTATTTTGGACTGAACCATTCTTTCAAACTCTCAAAGGACATCCAGGATATTTTTAATATAGTTTGAAATAGTTCCATTCACATTTGGCCCTTTCTCAGGCTAATATTATTACACACTTGAGAACATACTCCCACGACTACATCAAAACAGCCAGTGTCAAATTATTGGCTAAACAAATTAGTAAGTTAAGCAATCAGACACTGTAAACTTAATTTGGAAATGATATTATCTTAGATCCAGTCAAACACATCTTCAAAGACATTGCTTTGATGCAGATACGTAGTGTGTAAGATAAGGAAAAGTTCGATTGAACTGCATATGCAAACTTTATTATTATTATTTTTAACTGAAACATTGAATCATTTCATTTTTTTTTTCCCTTGACTGCAACATTCAGACCCAGAAGGTCACGTCCAACCAAACCATTTCTTATAACTTAGATTTATGTTAATGGTGGATAACCAAACTTCTTGTTGAAATACCTCATGACCCCATTTATTTACTATACATTATTCAGGGTAGCTCAAAAGGCATGCCCTAAATGAGACACTTGATGTGGACATGCGTCCTTATGACTTTCTCTTGTGTGTCCACAACATCACAGGCTGTCACATTTTCATATTATGGTGAAAATGGTGCTCAATAGTACCTTGTGCTCCTGACCTGCCTTTAGCAAAACTACATTACCAAATTGTAAACTTAATATAGTAATTTACTGTACATTACTGTGTATGACTTCAAAGATCCTCAATAGCATCTTCTATGTAGCTGCAATGTGTCCTCAATACACCTTTCTGGCGTAACTTGGTTAGGGCCGAGGATGCCATTTGGAACAGTCAAGATCAGTGCGTAAGTCCAACAAAACTAAATTACAAAAGAGCAATAAACCTTATTTTGTTTTAAAGGAAGCAGATGTATTCTTGGATTGAACTGTGATGTGTTTACGTCCTACCCTAAATGACAATGACATCTTAAGTGTGCTCTGACCAAGGTTTGGAGCTGCGTAATGATCATCTCCCCCGCAGATTTGAGCCTAGGGAGGACGCTGGAGTAAATAAGAGCAAAACGAGCAAAATAAAAGTGCGGCAATAATCATAAAAGTGGGGTCTTTGGAGAGCAGAGAATGGAAGATATTACAAAGTGCGCATCACAAAAGGGCACAGAGCAAACTCAGACCATCGCTTTTTGTTCCACTGTTTTTTTCCCGCTCACTTGCCTTCCTAATGTCTGTACTCAGTGGAAAATTTTCAATAAGCATCCAATAGGCCTATCTACCCAAGCCTCCCTCTTGGCTCAGTCTGAGCAAACGTTCACAAACAAATCCTACCTGCATGGAAAGATTTTGAGTGGGGAGGAAAAAACGAAACTGATAAATGGATCAATTTGCTGTATAATTAAAGGAGTTATTCACCCCAAAATGAAAATACTGTCACCATTTACTCATCTTCATTTTGTTCTTAACCCATAAGACCTTAATTCATCTTTAAAACATAAACCTAAGAGATGTCTCTCCCTCCAAAGAAAGTTTATTACATAAAAATGTTAATGCTTCAGAAAGTGCATAGAGACTGTAAAAGAAATCAATCGAGACATGATGACTTTATACTTATGTCAGGATTTTATCTTAAATATAAACATTGATAAAATGTACAAACCTAAAACAAAAATGGTAAGCAAGAGCTCAAACATGCTAGATATGCGAACCAATGAGGTTTGTTCTTGTGCGTCAAGCAGAGCAACCTTTGTTTCGAAGATAAATAAAAGTGAGTAAATGATGACAATGTTCAATTTTGGGTGAACTATGCTTTTCACCAAGAAACGGGAATAAAGTTTTGTCTGAATAAAGGGATGCAGGGAGTTATAAGGAGAGGGGCACAAAGAGAGTCCGAACTCTCCTGGTTGTAAAAATCGTGGAATTTCAGAATCAGACAGAAACAATTCCAAAACAAGTGAGTCATTAAGAGGAGGCACAAACACAGTCATGCTGCCGTTCCAAAACTGCTCCAAGGTGAGAAGCAAATTACGAGCTAAAAACCCAGCTCTCCAGGGTGAGCTCATACTCCGCATCACACATTGGCAATGCTGGGAAGCGTTGATTAGTCCCACACCGCACAGGTTCTGTGAAATTTCATCTGCGATGCTGTAATGCATCTGTAAAGCATGCACTAAACTGAACAATATACCCTGGATTTCTACAGTAATTGAATATCATATACATTCATACAGAAAAGAGTTCATCCTTCTATGTTGCATGTACAGACATGCACACACACACACTCTTTCCACTGACAAGGTGCCACTGAAATAAAAGTTTTTCTTATACCTGCTGGTCCTCAACCAGCTACTACTCATTTTAATTAGTTGTTTCTATTACTAACGTTAGAAAGCTGCAAAGTTGCATTTATCTGCCTCCAATTTTGGTGCAATGCCCACCAGGGCTGTAGTGGCTGTCCGGACTCGAGACCGTTTTTCTAAGGACTCGCTGGTATTCGGACTCGGACTTGTCACTGGTCTTGCCAAATATGGCTTTAGATCTCGACCGAGTCTAACATTTTTGTGTGTGTTCATTTATTACTAGCCTATCAGGGTAACGTTAAGTTAGAAAATGCCCAAATTAACCGACCAAGTGCTCACTACAACGGAGCGCATCTTCTCATGCTGTTACTATAGTTACTGGGTGTTGCGCACACTTTTAACACTAGAAGTGCCAGAATTCCAAAACTACTAGAACGGCCACAAACGGTCATTTTGACCGTTAGATTCAAAACAGTGTTTATTTCTTTGACGAATAATTTTCGTAATTATTTTCGTCAACCACATTTTTTCAAAGACGGAAACGAGACGATAACTAAATAAAAACTAGGTTTGAATGACAAAAACTATGACGAAAATGTTAGATAGTGACGATATGCGAAGCGGTCAATAGGCTAATAATAATAATAGGACTAGCAGAACTAGTGAACAGCCCATGCAGCAAAACAAACAGCGCAGGACAGGGCAGCAGAGCTCACCAGGATCATCCGATATGAATTGAACATCTGGATCCACCGTGTCTGATGATAGCAGCCGTCTCTTTTTCCTTGATGTGAACTCTGACTCTGAATCACTCTCTGATGATATATAACGCAAGTATTGATAACTGTAGTCTGGTTTTGTTTGCTTATTTCTGATCAACAACTAATGTAGAAATTATTATAAAGCAAACACCACTACAGAGGTGACCGGACGGACCTTTCTGTTGACAGTTGAGAGAGAGACCACGATCAACCGCGGGATATTTAACAAAAAAAATATCGCGAAATTCAGTGCGGTCAATATGACCGTCTATGGCCGAAATAGGTAAATATGTTCATTTGTTTTGTTTTGCCTTACGTTTACGTAACTTAATTTATATGAAAATCATTTTAAATGAAAATACAGACAATTTTAGGAAAAGTCAGGTACCAGCAGGATTCTATTATTTTTTTCAACAAAGTTATTGTAGATATAAAATTAAAAACGGTCAATTTTAAAAACGGTTCTAGTGTTAATGATTCCTGCAGGTCTCCCGTTTATAATGTGGGATATTCCCGCAATCGTAATCCACACAGATTTGATAAAATCAAATCATTCTTTTAATAACTATCTACCAGACGCAATGTCACAAACAGCGTGAGTGTTTGGCGGTGCCGCGTCTTCTCTTCTCTCATGTGTTGTGGAAGGCCTACCCTATGCGATAGGCTACTACACACTCGCGTTCAGGAGTCGGGACATGACAGAATATTCACTTGCATTCGGGCCAGTAGTGCATCGTGAATAAAGCTTACCATTTGCACGTCTTTTTAAGTCTTACCAGTTTAACATTCAAGCAATTTTAAACTATCAGTCCTCGCGCACTCTCTGGGATGACTATGCGCACATTCATAGAAAATCCACCTCAAGAACAGCTGGCCAGTAACAACAGTTATTTTTATTACGGATTAGCTACGTATATTGCTTTAACACTCAAAATAGGGGTGCACGATTCAGAAAATGTCACGATTCGATACCGATTTTTTGTGTCAAGATTCGATTCAAAATCGATTTTCGATTCAAAAACGATTCTCGATTCAAAAAACGATTCGCAGGTCTATATAAATGTAGTTTACTTTTTCCAATGTGATTGATTGCAATAGACATCATTTAAAAGAAAAGTTTGATATTACTTTATATGTCTTCATACAAAAATAAAAAACTTTTGCAACTAAAAAGTGCGAAGTGCCAAGCTTTGGCCAGCTTTTGAATACATTTAATTCAAGTTTAAAATAAAACTTAAATAAAAAGCTTTTACATTTAGCTTTAAAGTGCTGTAGTCAGATCAAACAAACAATTATGCTAAATGTGGTTTAAGGAGTAGGCCTACTTCAGCTACCAGGTTAACTGTTGAAATGTGAACTCGACTGGGCACATTGAACTTCCTAAAAATATATACTAATTTCATAGAACCCTTGCGAAAATATTTTAAATAGATTTAAAAAAGCCACCGCTACTGGTAACATCTATGGTTAGATTGATTTGTTTAGATCCAGTGAAGTCGTTCATAGGCACGTAGCCTAATTTGCGGGTATCTCCAGTTAACTAGCAGAGCAATCATTTAGTTCGCTATTAAATAAGAGACCTGTTGTTTTTGAAATCAAGCTGAGCGCTCGTGTCCGCTGCGATCAGTGTCATGGATACAGTGTTCTCTTTTACTGTCTATGGTTCTCTGTGGCGCGCGCAGTCTTCTCTCGGACGCGCGCTTCAATCTATCGCCCTTGTGGAGACTCCGGTGAAATCACAAAATAAAATGCACACAAACGTGATGAACATATTCGGTTGTGATGAGAGAGAGAGAAAACTATACGAGTGCGGTTTAGAACCCGTAACCTCTGACACGCTTGGCAAAAGATCTACAGAACTCAAACATAAGATCTGCGGATCGATGCATTTATTTACGGGTTGAGCAGAGTGGCTGCACAGTTTGACCAGCGGGCGGCAAGAACTTGCAATAACTATTTATCAGACCGACCCTCGCAGCCTCGAAACCATAGAAACACTACCGGACCACCGGTAAAAGTCCCGACTCACCCGATTGCCACTCCGCCCCTGCACGCCATTAAAAAATATAGCCTATATATATGAATCGATTTTTGGAATTCTATGAGTCGATTCTGAATCGGTAAAGATTGAATCGCGATTCAAATGTGAATCGATTTTTTTGCACAGCCCTAACTCAAAACTGTGTCAATTTCGGTCTTCGTGAGTATACTGGTCTAAACATGGTCGGTTTTGTCTTTAATAAGCATAAAACGCATGCCAGTATAATGAACAGAGAATCCATGCACTAGCTCTTAAAGTGACAGTAACCATGTGTCGGTCATTAATTTTGTCGTCAAAAACAACAAAAGAGAGCTTTAAGTTAAAGGAATCAGGATTAATAGCCTATGTGTTTAATTTATTCAGGACTAAAATACTATCCAGTGTTATTTTCCATTTGATTACTTTATTCAGTTTCTGTCTATGAATACTAGTGTTAGACCTATTCAAAAACGTTTCTCTTTATTTGTCTTTATTTGTATCTTTATTGTATTTATTTTTGTAACTTTTTCCAATTTAATTGAACAATTTAAATCAAGCCTTGTGTTGTGTAAATTCTTAACAACATTACCCCATTGTAAAAAATGCAATGAGTGCATTTAGGCAAGATAAATTTAATAATTTTGTTTGGCAAAAACGAAATTCAGGCCCTGAAGACTTTTTTCCCCCCTGTCCTGGACTCGGTCTTGACTCAGACTCGAACCTTTTTGGACTCGGTCTTGACTTGGACTCAGTCTTGACTTGGACTCGACTAGTCCTGGTCTTGGACTCGTCTTGGACTCGACAAAGGTGGTCTTGACTACAGCCCTTATGCCCACATCCAATCAACAAACGATGGATAGAACAGGTGACTTGGCAGATTGTAACATACTCGATTAGGTCATCATTGTTAAGTTGGCAGAAATATGAGATGACCCCCCCCTGTTGAGTACCAACGATGGCACCAGCAACAGCACCATTGCGGTGGAAAACACATTACAGCCCTCTTCAACCTACAGTGTCACCACTGGAACTAACACTGAATTGCAAACCTGACCAAATCCAGGCCTCAGAAGAACGGACTGGTTGAAATGATCATGTTTCAAGAGATAAAAAGTAAGGCATTGCCAGTGTGAAGCCCAGAGTATAAGTCTGGACCTGATTTCACAGGTCACTGCACTAACCGCTGTCTGATGGTGTTGCTTGGGCCCGTCCGGCCAGATTGAGTTACAAAGAAACAACAGGCTCTGATAGGAGACAGCTGCACCTCCCCGTACAAACCCACCCCAGAGGCTATCATCACTGCAGGAGGTGATGGGAAACCGATCACACCATGTCATTTAACACACCAGCAACCTATCATTCAAATCAACAAATCAATTAACAGTGTCAGCAAGACACTACAGTTCCTGTGCGGAGACCATGCAGTTCCTGTGTATTTGGATGTGAAACCTTCATAATTCCTGCTTTCTTGTACTCCTTAACACTAGAACGGCCACAACGGTCATTTTGACCGTTTTGAATTTTATATCTATAATAACTTTGTTGAAAAAAATAATAAAATCCTGCTGGTACCTGACTTTTCCTAAAATTGTCTGTATTTTCATTTAAAATGCTTTTCATATAAATTAAGTTACGTAAACGTAAGGCAAAACAAAAAAAATGAACATATTTACCTATTTCGGCCATAGACGGTCATATTGACCGCACTGAATTTTGCGGTATTTTTTGTTAAATATCCCGCGATTGATCGTGTTCTCTCTCAACTGTCAACAGAATGGTACGTCCGGTCACCTCTGTAGCAGTGTTTGCTATATAATAATTTCTACATTAGTTGTTGATCAGAAATAAGCAAATAAAACCGGACTACAGTTATCTATAATTCGGATGCAGGGGAACAATCGGAGGTGGAAAGTGACAGCGACGTTTCGTGGGTGCAAGTTAACATTTCCTCCTCATCAGAGAGTGATTCAGAGTCAGAGTCCACATCAAGAAAAAAGAGACGGCTGCTATCATCAGACACGGCGGATCCAGATGTTCTATTTATGTCGGATGATCCTGGTGAGCTCTGCTGCCCTGTCCTGCGCTGTTTGTTTTGCTGCATGGGCTGTTCACTAGTTCTGCGAGTCCTATTATTATAGCCTTGACCGCGTCGCAAATCGTCACTATCTAACGTTTTCGTCATAGTTTTTGTCATTCAAACCTAGTTTTTATTTAGTTATCGTCTCGTTTTCGTCTTTGAAAAAATATGGTTGACAAAAATAATTACGAAAATTATTCATCAACACTGTTTTGAATCTAACGGTCAAAATGACCGTTTGTGGCCGTTCTAGTAGTTTTGGAATTCTGGCACTTCTAGTGTTAACATAAATCTTTCTTTTGTTGCTGACAGCAATTCCTTGCTCAGAGGGAAGGGTGTTGACTATATTGACAGAGCTTGTTATGTGACCGATAGTCCTCCCAAACTTTTAGTTCACTAAACATCCTCTAATTAGATGCCAAATAATGCAAGATAAGCCAAACATTAAGCCTTGATGAACATAACATTCACAGCGTTCACTCAGTCCATGACATGAAGTTTTGGGGAATGGGAGATGTCCGTGAGAAAAGGCAGGGCTATTAAAGAAGATGATGGACAAACGATATGAAATATTTCATGGAGAAATGGGGAAACTAAGAAAAAGTTGGTGATCAGATAACTAGTCACTTTTAGGGATGTCAAATGTACTGGTGTGTTGCAACAAATTTGGGACTAAAATACAAATAAATACAAACAAAAACAGTCTTTCTACAGTTTGGTCAATATAAATTACCAATTAGGCAGAGATTTTACTTAAGAGTTACTTACTGTAATAACTTAAAGAATGTTACAGTACTATATTTGTTTTTTTTAATGTGGTATCAAAATTGCTCTAGAGAATTTCCACTACCATTGATGTTAATTGTGATTTTATTTACTGCAATTGGAACTTTATTTCTTACAATACAACTTAATATTTTAAAATTGCAGATTTTTCTTGCAAATATGGCAAGGTATAAAGAAAACTAAGCAACAAAGATGTCTCTATGATGACACTGCCCCAGTGACAAGCTGTTTTTGATATTTTTTGTACAAACCCAATTCCATAAAAGTTGGGACACTGTACAAATTGTGAATAAAAACAGAATGCAATGATGTGGAAGTTTCAAATTTCAATATTATATTTAGAATACAACATAGATGACATATCAAATGTTTAAACTGAGAAAATGCATAATTTTAAGGGGAAAATAAGTTGATTTTAAATTTCATGGCATCAACACCTCTCAAAAAAGTTGGGACAAGGCCATTTTTACCACTGTGTGGCATCCCCTCTTCTTTTAATAACAGTCTGCAAACGTCTGGGGACTGAGGAGACAAGTTGCTCAAGTTTAGGAATAGGAATGTTGTCCCATTCTTGTCTAATAATGGCTTCTAGCTGCTCAACTGTCTTAGGTCTTCTTTGTTGCATCTTCCTCTTTATGATGCGCCAAATGTTTTCTATGGGTGAAAGATCTGGACTGCAGGCTGGCCATTTCAGTAACCATGATGTTGTAATTGATGCACTATGTGGTTTGGCATTGTCTTGTTGGAAAATACAAGGTCTTCCCTGAAAGAGACGATGTCTGGATGGGAGCATATGTTGTTCTAGAACTTGGATATACCTTTCAGCATTGATGGTGCCTTTCCAGATGTGTAAGCTGCCCATGCCACACGCACTCATGCAACCCCATACCATCAGAGATGCAGGCTTCTGAACTGAGCGCTGATAACAACTTGGGTTGTCCTTGTCCTCTTTAGTCCGGATGACATGGCGTCCCAGTTTTCCAAAAAGAACTTCAAATTTTGATTCGTCTGACCACAGAACAGTTTTCCACTTTGCTAGAGTCCACTTTAAATGAGCCTTGGCCCAGAGAAAACGCCTGCGCTTCTGGTTCCCGTTTAGATATGGCTTCTTTTTTGACCTATAGAGCTTTAGCCGGCAACGGTGAATGGCACGGTGGATTGTGTTCACTGACAATGTTTTCTGGAAGTATTCTTGAGCCCATGTTGCGATTTCCATTACAGTAGCATTCCTGTGTGTGATGCAGTGCCGTCTAAGGGCCCGAAGATCACGGGCATTCAGTATGGTTTTCCGGCCTTGACCCTTATGCACAGAGATTGTTCCAGATTCTCTGAATCTTTGGATGATATTATGCACTGTTGATGATGATAACTTCAAACTCTTTGCAATTTTTCTCTGAGAAACTCCTTTCTGATATTGCTCCACTATTTTTTGCCTCAGCATTGGGGGAATTGGTGATCCTCTGCCCATCTTGACTTCTGAGAGACACTGCCACTCTGAGAGGCTCTTTTTATACCCAATCATGTTGCCAATTGACCTAATAAGTTGCAAATTGGTCCTCCAGCTATTCCTTAGATGTACATTTAACTTTTCTGGCCTCTTATTGCTACCTGTCTCAACTTTTTTGGAATTTGTAGCTCTCATGAAATCCAAAAGGAGCCAATATTTGGCATGGCAATATAAAATGTCTCACTTTCAACATTTGATATGTCATCTATGTTGTATTCTAAATATAATATTGAAATTTGAAACTTCCACATCATTGCATTCTGTTTTTATTCACAATTTGTACAGTGTCCCAACTTTTATGGAATTGGGTTTGTATATATACCGTATCTGAATTGTGATTGCAATCTATTTTAAACTGTATCTCAGATGTGGAAACAGTCTTCCATATACTGCGAAAATTCACAAAGGCAATTTTAACTAAACACAAAAAGAAAAACAGTAGATCTTGAAAACAACTCTTTCAGTTATTTATGGTTTGCTTTCTCAAACTAAAGCAATGTTTGCACATTCTCTGTGACTGTGTCAGAGCAACACACTTAACTTTGCTTAGCAAAGCAGAGATTTGTGCTGTCAAGAGATTTTCTTGTAAATTTGATAAAATCACTGCCATGTGTCTGTACATGATCTTCGCTACGACTCAATTTGACTGCACTCTGTTTGAAACAATGTAGAGCTGTGCGAACAATTCTTTGTGCGTGTTGTGCATCTTGGTTCTTTCTGCATGGCTGAAGAAGAATAAATGAGGTAAAGATTGAGGGTCAGATCAATCTGTGGTGCGCTGTTATCACTACTGCTCAGTGATCTGTGACCTCAACCTAAAGCCCATTTAGTACACTGTGATGTCTATCTGCCGGTATCTAAGCGTGCAAACACACAGATATGTCTGCCTCATCAGTCCTCTGTGCAGACACTCCAGAGCACGTGGGTAACCGATAGCCATCATGCTGTGTGTTTGTGTGTGCTTGTATGATTTTAGGGCAAGTTTGGAAGATAGATCTGATAGTCGTAAGCCTCTATGTGTGTTAGGTGCACAAACACACACTTGACCTCTTTAAAGAGAACAGAAAGGTTTCGCTTTATGATGAACATGCACTTTTTTTTCTTTTCTTTTTTTGTTTTTTTTGCACAGGGGTGAATTTATCAAACAGTTGCCTAAGACCCATTATATTTTTGCTATAAAAAGGCAAAAAAAAAAAATCATATTTTTTAAGTCACAGTGAACTGAAAGTTGCAACCAAATTTATTTGAACATAAAACATTTACAACGACGGATCTCAGTCTTCTCAGTTATCCAAAATTTTTGCATTTTTTATACAAAATCCACTTAATTAAAAGGACAATGTGTACTTATATTATTTTAAATCAATATTTTTATTCATAAATGTGTCCTCAATGGTGTACAAATACCTCTGCCAATTATCTGACTTATCCTCGTAAACGAAGAATTTATTATCTTTAAAGACATGGGACGGGTAGGTCCACGGAGGCTTCCATGTAGTTCCGCCATCTTGAAAAACTTTAATAGAAGAGAGGGACAAAAAGTACAAGGCTAACGCGTTTCCACAGCGTTTTTTCGCTCAGAGCCAGCGTGACGTAACTGAAAGCTGCAGAAACGGAGGAGCAGAGCAGTGAGAGGCGCTTGTCACTGCCCCGGCCAGTTTAAAAGGCTGCATTGCAAATCCTCGTCGACAGAAAAGTCCAAAATAGATCGTTGACGTCAGAATCGAAATCCGTTGCCGGCCATTGTTTTTATGTCGACCGAGCATTCATTGAGAGAGTCACAGCCCTGTATTTACTCTGGAGAGCAGAACAGTGGTGTGGGGATCATCGTCGCCGTATATTTGTGTCCACCGGACCTTTCGGAGGTGAACCATTTGGCGAGTTTCACCATTTGCTCGCTCCAGGAGCTGCGCTGGATGACGGCCGCTGTCAGCGGTATTTACGCCTGTCCCGCGCCCAGTTTGATGACCTGTTGTCCCGCATCGGAGCGAGGATCACCCTCGCCCTCATCCATCTAATCTAGCTGTCATTTATTTTTGCTTTGATGATAAATAGAGCCAGCTTCCAAAAGTTATTAACTTGTCCTGTGATTTTTTTTCTCTCTCACGTCCGGACACGAACTTATGCACATATGTTGATTGTCTTTACATCATAATACTATTTCATATAATGTAGATATGGAATAAATAACATTCAATACAAAATGAACATGTCTCGTATATAGAAATAATGTTTTAAATGATAAAATATTTGCTTTGTTGTGCATAATCCCTCCTATTACAAAATAATTTATTGAAGCATCCAGACACTTCACCACGTGAGCAAGCAGCTAGGCTCCTGATTGGTTAACGCGGCGCGAATTCACGCCAAAGTTCAGATTTTTCAACTCGAGTGGCAGACGCGAATTCGCGTCAAACGCGTGAATGCACAAATGGCACTAACTAAATCATTCGTGCTTAACGCGCCAGACGCTCAATTCGCGCCATTCGCGCCAACTTGACGCGCGAATGAAGCGTATTCGCGTCTTCCGCGCCGCGCTCCATGCCTCATTCGCGCCGCAGGAATTTTTTACACGCGTAACACGTCTTTGCATTGACTTAACATGGAAATCATTCGCGCCTGACGCGCTATTCGCGTCCGGTGTGAACGTACCATTAGAAGACACACTGTCATTGCTTTTTGGCGCATAATAGCTACCGTATACAATGTGCATTTGAAAAAGCGAGGCGCTAAGGAGCACAATTTGTTTGAATGCAAAATACATTTTAATAATAATAATAATAATAATAATAATTCGTTACATTTATATAGCGCTTTTCTGGACACTCAAAGCGCTTCACATAGAGGGGGGGATCTCCTCAACCACCACCAATGTGCAGCATCCACCTGGATGATGCGACGGCAGCCATATTGCGCCAGAACGCTCACCACACACCAGCTTACTGGTGGAGAGGAGACAGTGATGAAGCCAATTGGTGTATATGGGGATGATTAGGAGGCCATGATGGACAGAGGCCACTGGGCAAATTTGGCCAGGATGCCGGGGTTACACCCCTACTCTTTCGAAAGACATCCTGGGATTTTTTATGACCACAGAGAGTCAGGACCTCGGTTTAGTGCTGCTATTCATATGCTAATTAGGGCCATTCACACCTCCGCGAGCGCTCCATGTATACGTCATGGTTCGTTTCCGTCAATATGTGGCACAGACGAACGCGACGTTCACAGTCTGTAAATTGTCGTTAACTGCCGAAAATTAGGGAGATTTCCGGCAGTTTACGGGGACGAAAACCCCACTTTTCATGCAGTGTAACGTCTCATCCGAAGGACGGTGCTCTTTGACAGCATAGTGTCCCCATCACTATACTGGGGCGTTAGGACCCACACAGACCACAGGGTGAGCACCCCCTGCTGGCCTCACTAACACCTCTACCAGCAGCAACCTGGTTTTCTCAGAAGGTCTCCCATCCAGGTACTAACCAGGCTCAGCCCTGCTTAGCTTCAGTGGGCAACCAGTCTTGGGCTACAGGGTGATATGGCTGCTGGCTTTTCACCACTAGATGGGAGAAATTCCTACACATCGTCCCTTTAAGATACGATCTATGAGTTTATATGTTCATTTAAGGATTTTTATAAGTTTTTATTAGACAATTAATAGAAGGATGCCTTAAAATTCATTAATAAGCCTTTTTTTGTAGGCTAAGCAAACTCAGCACTACATTGTGCTACAACCAAACATTCTGTTTGTTAATGCAGAATGTGAATATTATAAAAGAATCAAAGAACAAAACAGATATTGTGTATGTGTTTTTAATTGATCAATTTTTTGTTAAAACAATGGAGAATAGCATTAGATTCACTTGGCAATCGTTGAGATAGATTCTCAGGCTGGAGGTGGCAATGTTGCCACCGTCCCCTCCACCTCTTCAAAATCTCCTGTTTGGGTTTGCGAGGCTCCAGTCCCTCTATCTAAGAATTCCACCTGATAAAACAATCATCCGCTCTGCCTCACGCTGAGCCGCGGCCAAGAGCTGGTGTTTGATGTTTAACTTTCGCTAAATTGATTAGACAAAGATGGCCTGTGAGTTAGATTAAACTGGCTTGACTTTGTTTATTTTCAGCCATGCTGTGGAATCACACACTCAGAGAGGGATAAGAGACACGGGCTATCCGCTGTTTGCCCTCAAGTTGCTAAGAGAAAACTACGCTTGTTTGTCAAAAGATAGAACGTGGTTATTTTTGTGACACAAACAGTTTTGACAAGGGAAATGCCACACCCTGTAAACGTCTGATAAGTCCCATGGCTCTGTACCGGATGGTGAAAGACCAAAAGTATGTCGATACTGGTTTGCATAGAGTAGTAGACCACAACAAATACCAAATATACTACAGGATTTCACCTGTTGTCACATTAATTATAACTTAAGATAACTTGAGTTCTGACCACAAAACTGTTTTTATTACTGGTATTTAATCACCTGTACAATTGTTTACTATTTTTCTTCTATTAAGTTATTCATATCTTTTTTTGCCTCTCTTGATACATTTAAATGGCTTTTTTTTGCCCTTGCAAGCTTCCTTTAGTCTGGTGGTACTCAACTGGTGGATCAAGAACCACATATTTTGCTATCCTTCTTTTAGAATCAGAATCAGCCATTGAAAGCCCCATACTTGTCAACTTTTAGAAGGGAAGTAACTAATGTTTGGCATATTGTTTTTTGTTGTTGTGACGTTAAACCATAGAGTTGTATCAACACAAATTGCCACAAATTCATCTGTGGTTTGTAGAAATGAGCCACAAACCTGCACAGTTTGCATGACATGCCTTCAATGTTGAAAACAATCATGCTTTTCACAAAAATAGTATTATCAATGTTAATAATGCTGCTGAAAATCATAAGTGATGTCTGCCGAAAATTCAGCATTACCATCACAGGAATAAATAAACTTTTTAATCGTTTATGATAATAGAAAAATGGTTATTTTAATTTGTAATAACATTTCACAATTCCCTCTGCCTGGAATTGTTTGCAAAGTACATTGAAACTGAGGAAACTGGTCTTGCTGGACACTTTTAAAATAGTTTTAAATGATTTGGAGAATGAAACATCGGGCTGTAGATGTTTTACCTAGTTATGTATTTGATATTGAAATTTTATTAGAGTTGCTTGTGTGTCTATAAGTGTATGTGTTGTTGGATGTTATTTGTTACACTCAAATGTGCTGTGTCTTTCATTTTTGGCCAGGACGCTCTTTTAAAGAGACCCTATCATGGATTTTTGAAAATGACTGTTCATGTAGTGTGGAATATAGCTCTAAGGGAATGAAAACATCCTGCAAAGATTTATATCTGAAAGTGCACCGTATATTAAGTTATTGTCTTTCAAAAGTGAGAGTCGACTCTGAGTCTATGAAATGAATTGTTTTTGAAACGAGTCATTAGCTGGTACATCGTGACGTAGATAGGTCATTGGCCGCTCCCAACAACTGCGCGCGCATACGGAAGTGTAAACTTGAAGTGACTTCTAGAACACATTCAAATACTTCAGCTGAATCGCATCATGTCGAGAAGACGCTGTTTTCTACATTGCAAAGACAGTTCAGCCACTTGTTTCCATTGTCCAGGGACGAGCATGTGAAGAATCAGTGGTCAGAGTTCATATTTGTAACGAGTAATATTTGCAATCCAGTGTATATGGATCAGGTTTGTCTTCCTCCGAATCTGTAAGTAAAATTAATAATGTTTGCTGTTACGTTTTCTGTAGCATGTACAATATAGTTATTGTGTTGTGTGTGTTGTGTACACTCCGCGCAGCTTCTAAGCAGGGTAAAGTTAGTTTTGTTTTTGATATTCACCAGACATTCATTGAAAAATTGCAATTACCTCCTAAACGACTTAGAGTTTCACGGGGAAAGCTTGCTCTTGACAGAGACGCGAGTAAGGGACCGTGTGGAAAGTGCACTTTTTCTGACACGTTTGTTCAAACAATATTTACAATTTTTCTCTGCCTACGGTTTACCAATAACAACTGACTGGGTCATGTGACCAATCGTCGCAGATTCGTGTCACTCAAAGGAGGTGTTTTCGGAAAATGAATTGTCGAACGAATCATTTGGGAGTTGCTGAGCAAATCAGTTAAAAATAAATGCATATTATAAGACAAATGTTTTTTTATCCTTGCATGCACATTTAACTGTTTTTGGGAACTCCTAAAACAAAAATAGGAACATTTCAAATGCTATGATAGGGGCTCTTTAAAAGAGATTCTTAATCTCAATGTGCTTCTTTCCTGGTAAAATAAAGGTTATAATATAATATTACTATTTTTACTGTATTTTTGATCACCTAAATGCAGCCTTGGTGAGCATAACAGTCTCCTTTCAACAACATGTGGTAGTGTATGGGTTAAATTTGCAAGTCTGCAAAACCAGTTGAGAAGCACTGCTCCAATCTCCTCGAGCTGGTATATTTATTCACATTCTGAGTAGTGCATCTAATCTAGTGCAAATGCGCCATAGAGTAATTCTTCTCTTATCGGCCTACAGAGTTTCTCTCCAGAACACACTATACTTATAGCCCTTATCACATCTACTGCCACAGAATGAATGCTTTGTTTCCCGCTCCATCCATCCACGCGCACACACATATAGGCCTGGCGGCAGAGAGAAAGGTTCTGGTACTTTGATTCTTAGGTCACTGCAGAGACTGATGAGATCATTGCAGTTTTTTTTCCTTTGAGATGAAGGAGTACGTTAACTTGGAACTAAAGGATTACCGCCCAAGCGGCCCGTGTCAAAACACGGCCATTCTCTGCCGCTTGCCGTAAGGGTATCAGACTACCACCTTCCAGCCAGGCCTTTGTGGAGTTGGCAGTGATGGAGGGAGCAGATTGCAGGCTTGAAAGGGTTTCTCTGACTGGGCTGGTTTGCTGTCTGTAGCAGCACTTTCAATGCAAGTGTGTTTGAAGTCGAGAGAATCCGTCTCCCTGAACTCTTTAGATAAGGACACTGAGATCCATGGAAATATCTCTTATGTCTCAGCTCTCTCACCGCAAGGAAAAAGCTGTCTTGATGTACAGGGCTGCAGGAATGGTCACAGACACAGCTCTTAATCAAAAGCACAGAAGCAAGACTCCTTAATGAGTCGGGATCTTACTGCGCTGCCAAAAGAACATTCCACTGCATCATCTAACGTCACCAGAACCTATATTCCCGGAAAAGACGATGGGTCGTAACTAATGCATTCCGATTAAAACCCCAAGACCATGTCCATTATATTTAATGGCCAAAAGCTGACAATTTTTTTTAGCAGGGCTTAATATTTTAAAAGGCAGATATATTGAAAAAGAAAAGAAAAAAAACAATGTGGATATATGATTATTTAAATTGTATTTTTAAGTGTGTGTGTGTGTGTGTGTGTAAATGAATACTTTATTTTAATCAATAATTCATATTTATTTTATTTTAATTCATATTTATTTTACCTTACATTTATGACCATAATTTGAAATCATTTGAAAATGTATAAATAAATAATTTGAAAATAAATAATAAATCAACCAAAAATTATTTAGAACTCAAAAAAAAAGACGAGACAATGACTGTGAAAAAGCTTCCAAATATTGGCCGACCACAGCTCTTTTATTTAAGTTTAGTAATTTCACTTAAATGGCAATGAAGATTACCTATTAGTCATTTAAGTGAAATTACTGAACTAAAATATACAAGCTTGATAAAAATGGTCATTTTAGAAGAAAATTTCAAATGGCATTTAGAGGCTTTTGCATCTGAACTCTTCATATATATATATATATATATATATATATATATATAAGAGAGAGTGAATGGAATATAGATCATATCACAAGCAGAACTCAAACTTGAATCTCCCACATGTGCACCATCGCTCAATATGTCCACTGCACCACAGCTCTGACAAATACTTCATGTGGGAAAAAATATTGCATTATTCAGGAATAAAAAAAATGACTAAAGCAAAAGAAAGTACTGTTATATTTTCAGTGAGAGTGATGAAGTGCAAGCAGTATGCACAGTCACTGCTAGGTGTTCAGTTTCACTTAATTTCCCAGTGCTGCGGTTAAGTCTGGACCAGTGCCATGGCCATTACAGAGCAAATCACAGCTGTGCACCTCTCTCTATTATTGAGAGGATAACACAGCCTGTCTACTGTAACACTGTACAACACACTGGCACTGGGAAAAGAGAGAGGGACAGGAAACAGTTTCTTATGATTTGTGCAGTAAAATGGAAATATGTGTATGTGTGAGGGGAGCAGAAGGAGGGAGGCTGTGCTTGGGAAAGATTTTACACAAGGATGTTATCGTCATGCACAAACTCTTACATTTGGAATGACATTAAATGCATATATGTAAAAGGATATTTAAAAAATGTTGTTGAAAGAAGTCTTTAATTCTCACCAAGGCTGCATTTACTTGATTAAAAAATACAGTAAAACGATAATATTGTGAGATATATTGATACAATTAAAATTTTAAAATGTAATTTATTTCTGCAGCCATTACAGCCCGTTTTCATCCCAAGGCGTCATATACGCCACTTTTGCCAAAGCGTAGACATCCAACGCACATGGCACCCTTTAGCGTCATTATGAGACGCAGATATATATAGGGCAGAAGGCGCCCCCTAGTGGTCTAACCCTAACCCTACCCCAGACCTAAACCCACCCCCTCTGTGTGTGATATATTGACGCTAAAGGGTGCCATGTCCATTGGATGTCTACGCTTTGGCAAAAACGTTGTATAAGACGTCTTGGGATGAGAATGTGTTGGCCATTACTCCAGTTTTCAGTGTCACATGAACCTTCAGTAATCATTGCTGATTTGCTCCTCAATTTGTATTGGTACTCAATTATTAATAATGGTTATTTTATCTATGTTGAAAACTGCTTATTGTTATCAGTGCTGAAAACTGTGTATTAATAACCAAAAGCAGTTTGGTGCGTAATACTTCTGTGGAAACTATGATACATGTTTTCAGGATTCAAAAGAACAGTGTTTAATCAGTAGAAACCTTTTGCAACATTATAAATGCTTTTACCGTCACTTTTGGTCAATTCAATGAGTCCTTGTTTAATAAAAGTATTACTTACCCCAAACAGCTTCCACTAAAACGATGTTTAGAGTAAGACTTCAAAGCTTTAGTTGCAACATTACTTGGATAAGGTACAAATTCAAAAAAAAAAAAAAATAGTTAAAGACAGCAATGAAGTTCAAATACTATGTACTTGAGTTTTGACTATGACCCCAAAACACTCTTCCTCACAATTCAGACCCAGTGTGTTCACCTCTGTCTGACAGAGTTAAGCCTGTGAGGGGATGTGGAGGACTTGGAGCGTTCAGAGACTAACCTTGCCGTAATTGCTGACTGACCGGCTGCATTCATGCTGACTCTGTAAACAAGCATCCAAGACCCAGTCCAAAGCAAACAAGAGAATGGCCGCTTCAAACAAAATGAGATGAATTTATGAACTCTATGACCTGACTTACATTCCAAGAGGTTGCATGACAAACAGCTTGCAAAATTCACACAATTTGAAGGGCAAGTGGTGCTGTTATTTCTAACAGGAGGATGTTAGAAAGACAGTGTTCCTATTTGCTCAGTTTCTCAACTCAGAGGCATACATATAAAACGAACACAGGATCCATCATTATGACAGAGTACTAAGTCAAAGCTTATCATTATTTCAAATATTTTAATACATTCATGCCTGGTTTCACAGACAGGGGTTACTGTCTGTGAAACCAGGCCTACATTTTTGGTACAGAGTTCATTGTGGGAAACAAGTTTAAATCTGGCTTGGAACATTTTAATCAATAAATAAATCAATTAAACAACTGAGGTTTAATCCACATTTCCATATAGTACAGGACAATGTACTGGATATTCGGGATTAAGTAATTGGTGATAAATAAACAAATGTAAAAGTTATCACATCAGACCAAATATTCCCTCTAAGTTGCGCGTGTGCATGGCCGCACAGAAATAATAAATTGCCGTGCAGAGGACAGACCCGAAATGTGTGGGGAAATCCATTTGATTGTAGTTTAAATGAGATAATGGCAATGCTCTGGTCAAACTCTGTAGAGTAAGAGTGGCTTGGTGGAAATTACTGACGATGGGCACAGCACAGTAACAAAACTTTGAGAAATTTACAATAGCTGGGTTTCAGTCACGTGATTATGATGACGCGAAAAATTCAGATGGAGGGCAAGGAGTGAAGAGCGCAATGGACCAAATGGAGGAAAGTACGTACTGTACTACTTTACACGCTATTACAAGAGAAAGATGTAAACAAAAAAAATCAAACATGTGTTGGACCAACTTGGACGTGATCCTTACGTTATGAAAAGGAGCGATTTTTCAACTGAATCGAGGCGGTAGAGATCAGCAACTATGAACTACCTCGTCTTGCAGGCATACTTTGAATTTACAAAGTTCGGAAACATTACACATTACACAAACATAGCAACTTGAATTGTTGTATTAACTCACCTTTGACGAAGTGATCACTGCACACACGGGCATTTTCCCATCCGGCTCCTCCCGACCGCAAACGTGGGTTTGCAAGCCGTTTTTTGGGAGTTTTTCGGTCAATTTCTAGCATTTTCCCCCCGTATGAACAACAACTTTAGGTACACGATAAAAACTCCTCGTGGTTTGATCGATTTAAGTAACGATAAATGACGCAAAACACAGGCATTTTGAGTGTGTTATAGTGCTTTCTATATAAAGCAAATTACTTCCTGCCCTCCATTTGCATTTCACGCCATGGCAACGCAGTGGCGTGACGTCACGTGAAAACAAGCTATTATAACTACATACATACGTCAGTTAATAACACTGAACAGTTCTGGTATAAAGAATGTTTTTGCTCAGGTGGCTAAAATATCCATAAAATAGAGAAAAGTATTGTTTAAAGATTAGAGGGAACATTGGTCAGACCAAGGTTGTCAGGTTGTATCAATCCATTACGTTTGCAAATCTTAATGCTGCATAGTGTACTACGGACAAGTCCCGCTAGTTGGCGGAACCGGGATGGACAGTAACCCTATCGCCCCTCTAGGTTTTCAACATTGTATTTAGGAGCAGTAAATCAGGGCTTTGCTGAATTGTTTATGTCTTGGGATCTGATCCATCTGTCGTTGAAGGCCGGTGGCGCCTGGGCACATGAAACACGACCCTCCTACAGTCTCCATGCTGGATTAGAACTGAAGGACAGTGTGTGTATGTATGTGTGTATTTATCTGTGGAAAAAAAAAAGAGAGAAGGAAGGTTTTGGTTGTGCGTTTAGCGATTTAAATGTGGGTGTGTGAATCCAGAAGGACACATCTGTGCCAATGCCCCAGGTAGGTGGTTGTTAATTTCAAGGCTCATTGTGATCCAGCCAGAAAACCTTGGGTGCTTATCTTTCTCCATTTAAGAAACAGGGCCAAACTCTCTCTCTCTCAGCCATGACCCCACAAACCGGCCTCAGCCCCTTCCAAACCTCCTCTGTGCTGCCAAAGAGTCACGGACAGGCAGATTTATCTGTCCTCCAACCATCCAGCCAGGGACCACACAGGTGAACAAGGCCTGAGAGACACTGAGCTAGGTGTCAGGACAGAGTCGAGTTTCGTCAATACATAAAAATTCTTAAATATAACTGGTGAGGAACGTTTTGGCGTGCCGGGTAACCCAGCACTCCTTCATTAGCACAGTGAAGCAAGCAAACGAATACTGTACACGCTGAGCACACGGCCCCGCAGAAAAAGGGAGAACATCTGGAAGCAGTCCAAAAAAAATAGTCAAGAGGGGTTCATATGTAAACCATAAGAAATGCGGCGCTATCGGCTGCATAAACGTGTCAAGGACAAATAGACTTGCATGACATTAGGACACTTATAAACAATGTAATCCCAAAGGAAGGAAGACAATGCCTGGGCTCAGCATTCTGTGTGATTAGCAAGACAATGCTTATTTTTAATCTTGCAGAGAACCACAATGGACAAAAACATGAACTTCAACCACAGTGAGAAACAGATATTGAGTGAATGACAGTCTTCTGAGAATTTTACCATTAGAATGACCCTACAGTTCCCCTTTGGGATGTTATAGTTTACTGGTTTCTGAGCCACACAAGCTGAATTCGAGACCAGTAACTGGAGTAGTGGTTTTTAAAAGAAACATCCGACCGCAAAGGGCACTTTGGACACATGGTCACAGTGTAAAAAAAAAAAAAATTAAATAATAACAATTAGCTTAATCTGTACTTTTGACTTCCATCATAATCATACTCAAACCAAGACAGGTTATTTGGAAAGAAAAAGTTGGCTGAGATATTAAGCTTTGTTTTTTAAAGAACATATTAAGCTTTTTTTCCCATTATAATTATAAAATATAGTTAGGTCTATACTTACAGCAAGACAACACTTTTCAATGGGTCAAAAACAATATATGTCAAATGTCTAACGTAAAAAACTTGCCATGGCAACTAACTGAAATAAGAGAAATGAACTGGAAAAATTACCAAAATAATTAAGCTGAAAAAGTCATAAAAAAATTCAACTGAAAACTAAAAAACTAATTAAAGCTAAATAGAAATATTTCAAAAAATGAGAAAAGCACAACTAAAATTAAAATGAAAATAGAAAAATAAAAGCAAATACAAAATATCAATAAATGCTATAATAGCATTTGAATAATGGCTATATGGCCGATATTAATACTTATTTTCTCTACTAAAATGCTAAAAACTAAAAGCCAGCCATCAATATATATATTTTGATATAGATATTCATTCATTTTTGCTAAACATTTAAGACTGTTATATAATTATTAGTGTTATTAAAAATAAAGTGTGTGTTAGTTTGAGAGCAAAAGTTAACTTAATTATATAAGAATTGGGGAAATGTGCATTCCCAATAAATATCCAATATTTGCTGATTCAGATCAATAATAATAATAATAATAATAATAATAAAATATTGGCCAATATCCAATATGATACTGTTATATTGTGAATTGCTACAAAATATGAAGTCTTAAGTACATTTATGTTGTTTTATGGATGTTAACATATTTATTACTTAAGAAGTTTTTTTTTGTTTTTTTTTTTTTAAATACAGATACGACAAACATCAGAATCTCTGTTAACAACCTGGTCCAGCATTTTCCATATATTTGTGTATAGTTATATTCTGTTCCATTGTTCTTTAGGTAGAAAAGCTCGCCAGCCTGGATGTGTCTACATCAACAGCTGTCATTATACTTTTGTTCAGTGAATCCTTAATCTTCTCTTCCGATCACTGAGCACAATATGGACTGATCTTTGAAAGATCTATGGCTTGGAATGCACAGAGAGGAATAGTGTTATCTTCCTGTGTTTGTAGACAAAACTCACCTCATAAGGCTTAAGGGGAAAGCTTAAAATCCGCTCATTGGTTCATTAAGAGCACGTAACTGTACATTTTTGTGATGTTATTCTTTCTCAAGTTTAATGTAAAGATACAATTTTACAATGTGTAGGTTGACAGTTTGTCTTTATTTCTGCCATATTGTTTGGTTCCACTAGTGTCTCCACAAGCTTTTTGCATAATTTAGGAAGCTACATGGAAACTTGCAATTCTATTTTGTTGCATTGTACTTGCCGAGCTAGTCGCAGCATTTGCTTTGTATTATTCATGTTATACATATCCTATTCTCCCTTTTTCCACTACAATGAAGAAAAATTTACATAATAAATCTGCATAAGGAAAACGAACCAAGACATATTGCAGTCATGACTCCAACAAGGCCCTAGAATGTGCTGAGTAAACACAGTCTTGGCCTCCATTCAATTGTTAACCAGTTATGTGCAAATAGCACAAAAAATGGCAAATCTGTTACCACGATACTGATACAAAACCACAACAATAGCATCATGGGGAATTGAGCTCTTTAGCCATTTGCCAACAAAAACGAAGTGCTAATGGCACTATAGCATAGCAGAAAATGACATGGCTCATACATCATCGGCAGAGCTCCAGTCCGCTTTCCGCTGTAGGCTGCTGGAATCCTGATGGCTAGTTGAGACATGTTGACTTTCACACATCTCCAGGACATGGTTTCAGGCCACTGCAAAGTCCTGACGAAGCACATTTAGAGGATGGGATCCAATAGCACGACCTGTGACTCATGGAGCTCGTGCACAGAGGAGTCATGCTATCAGACGTGCTGGTGTTTATCCATGACCTGCTGTTTGGATCAATCGCCTAGAGACGCTTACACACTCAGAAATCCTGCTGAAAAAGCTTGTCTACCAGGCTGGACTAAAACAGTCTTAAAACAGTTTTGGGCACTGTTCAGACTAACTACCCAACCAGCTCCAGCTGTTTCTTGGTGCTCAAGAAACATTTATTATTATTATCGTTGAAAACGGTTTAATATTGTTCAATATTTTTGGGGGAAACCATTATACACCTTTTGTCAGGATTCTCTAATAAATAGCTCAAATAAGAAAAGAATTTATTTTAAAAAGTGTTTTGGTTTTTTGGGATAAATTTTGTTTGCATTGGTTTTACACAAATTTCTCACCAGACACTTCACACTCAACAGAACAAAAAACTTTTTACCAGGCTTTAGTGATTTGGCTAGGCTATGAGACCACTTAAAGCAGGGGTGTCAAACTCAAATACACAGTGGGCCGAGATCAAAAAATTGCTATAGGTCAAGGGCCGGACAGGTTAAACACTTATTGAAACAACGTATTATTATTATGAACCTGAAAACAACAAGGTCTATATATTATTGCCAATAAAACAACATTAATTAGGAAATAAAATAAAATAAAATTAATAAATAAAATCAGTTTCACTAATTTCTTATGGTTATTTACAAAAGTTATTTACTTCAAAGGAAAATCAAATGTCCTATTATAGCAAGAGAAAGAAATGCAAAAATGAAAGTCCACCTTTTCAAAGTTCACCTTCCTTCAAATTTGGCTGATTATTTATGCTGAAAAATGGCCGAGTTTTGGTCTGTACTAATCTGTCACTGTCACATCGGGGAAAATACCTTTTGAGTTACAGACTACCAAACGTTAAAGAGAAGAGTGCAAAAACTGATGAAAGAAGGCGTTTGTGGTTGACAGAGGCACAGCATCAGCAATACGGCACTGACATTGACACTGATGGAGGGGTTTGCATTTGCAATAGTGATGTTTTCTTATTTAATTTTTACAACATGGATGTGTGTAGCCACCGCCGCGCTGGACTATATTAGGGACTTTAAGCAACAGCCTCTGGTGGAATTGCGTATTGAGCTGCAGAACGGTAGGAATCTGTTATGCAACGTTACGGCTTTTTCCGCGTTCTTGTCAGCGCCGGTTTCAATAAATGTTTCAGAAATAATATTTTTCTGCTCGTCCGGCACTTTGCAACAACACAGCATTGTTTCGGCAGCGACTTGCAGCATGATCTTCTCTAAAACTGATGTTTAACGTTACATTTTATGTGGCGTGAAAGTCGCATTCCATCCGAAATCCGATCGTTCAGACTGAGGCATATGGTATTTGAATAGGATTTCAAACCACATATGGATGTAGCTGCTAGCTTGAAACGGATTTCATGTGCTTTTTGGACTGACAATCTGAGCGTAGCCTATGTCGGAACAAGAAAATAGAAGGAAGAATTGCAGTACGGGCTATAGAAGCTCACCATTACCACATATTAACTTTAGTTTGTCAAAATATTACGCTCTCTCCTGCTTGGTAAGTCCATCTCTATATGATTTCGTACCTACCAAGGGTTTTTTCTGTGTTTTTTAGTGTAACAATGTGTTCCGTAGTACATACATAGTGCAGTAAATGCTGTTGTTTACATCCGAGTGCCCCCATAATGGCCACTCATCCGGGTTACCGCCCAGAATGTCACGCTTTCGCGGTCATGTTTCCATGGTGACGCGTCATTGCTTGTCACGTGACACAGTGACGGCGGGCCAGCTCTAAAAATAAATACATTTTGTCATGCGGGCCAAAAATAATTCATTTGCGGGCCGGTTGTGGCCCGCGGGCCTTGAGTTTGACACATGTGACTTAAAGGGACTCTTAGGGGGGTTTTTTTTAGCTTAACTGAACATCTTCAGAGTTATTGAAATGGTTACATGACTTCTTTCTGGTTGAATGGTAGAATTCAGAAGCCCTTGTTATTAGTGACACCAGTGGCTGTTAAGTGAACTGCAGCCAGCAACGTATTGCTTGTGCTTGCACTCGTGCAAACACAAGGTACAAGAGATGATTCAGTAATGATGAACGTGATACAATACCCTGATATACTCACAGCAGGGTTTTTTTTCACTCTTTGCTTAGAAGTAAAAAGAAGTTAAAAATCTTTGCAGCGATATATGGTTAACGAACATCCCGATGCCATCCTCGCTGCTGAGAGCGACGTTTAGATGAATGCAAATATGTGCTTTCCTCTCAACAACAAAATAAACAAAACAAAAAATGACAGCAGTGAGAAAACAGCAGTTAAAGTTACACTGTGTGATTTTTACCCCCATCTAGCGGTGAAAAGGTATATGACCATCCAGTTAATATTAGTTTCTGTTCCTCTCAATTCCGATTTCGTTTTAACTCCTACGGTGGCCAATGTAGTCCTAGATTAACATGGCTTCCAGTTCGACCTCGTCCATGAGTGTTAACTCAAACGTAAACGCGAAAGGCGAAGCTTGAATTAACGGGTATGTCCCTCTTTGGCTAATGTACTTTCAAGATGGAGGGGCAACATGGCGACCGACATTAGATCCCCTTACCCGTATGAATTTTCAATGGCAAATTTTACACTCACGAAAATACTTTATTACTTGAACGAAGTAAATATACATTAATGAGCACATATATTTTTGAAAGAACTAAGTGTTTTTAGCTAAGAATAAACTAAAAGAGTTACAGAGTGTAACTTTAAGAAAGCATCTGATCATGGAGATGTGGATATTTTTGCACAAGCTCTGCTGTTTTGATGACTTAGACTGATTTTATTGTCATTCTACAGTACATTCACAATATACAGGCTCTGAATAAAAGAGAAATAATATAAATATAAATATGTGCAATATATAAAATGCGTGCAATTTTAGATTTTACAATTATTATACACATAAGTGCAGATATCTGTAGCAGCAGGATGTATTGCAGCGAAAAACAGAGAGATGGACAATATATTAAAAAAATACTAAGTGCAAATAGTTTGATAACAATGTGTATTTGTTGTGTATGTGTATTTGTGTAAGTTGTTCACACATTGGCAATAAAAAAAATGATTCATTCATAAAAATTCTTACACATAGTTGCTTTAAACTGCATTTTTAAAGGTAAATTTATTTTATTTTATTTTATTTTTAAATGTATATGAGTGAAAAAGAGTAATAAGGCTCACTGGCAAAAAGCAACAAGACATATTTTTATTTTAGTGGCTTAATGTGAGATCATATGGAGTTCTGGAAATAAACTTGATGCATGTTACAGTAGCTAGATGCTAATAAACTTACTGGCAGATAGCTTTATTTTATTTACTCACCATTGCATTTGATATAAAGACAATAAAAACTGAAAACTTTGATTGAAACAAATTGAGCATGAGACTGTAGTGAATTTCAGCAAGCAGTTACCAAAAAAAAAGTCGAGTGAATTCTGCCTATAAAAGCATTTATTTTGTTTATCAAACACTTGAATCTTCTGTTTGCAAATGACTTAGGGATTGACAACTTGCAAACAAAAGTAGTTTTTTTCTCTCTCACTCGCTCAGTTTTTTCTCTGCTTACTCTTCTGAGATATGTCAGATAGCATTCCTCGGGCTTTTGTTTCACGAACTGAAGCCACCAACAACAATCTGATCTCTCTGGCACGGATGTTTACAACGATCCGCTCTTGTGCTTTGGCCAGTGCGCTTTTCTTCTGCTTCCTGTCTGTCAGGGTGGAGGGAACAACAGCGATCCTGATTACAATGCGTGAGGGCACACAGTACATGGTATGGATATGAGCGGCAGTCTAATGGAGCGCCACAGAGTAAAATCCAAGTGGGCTTTGAACCCTGGCAGGGGTGAAGAAGAGAGCCTTTTGTCGCGCTGACCCAGTTGAGTGATACTTGCTCCCTGATGCAAAAAACACACAACAGTGAAAGCGAGGCGGTTTAAAGCCATCATTGTCTGTGTCGGCAGGGACCAATATTGTATTTCAATAGAGCTGTGGGCCCAAGCCTTACAAAGTCCAGAGGGGGAAAAAAAAGCCTTTCTCGATCCGCGTGGCTGATAGTGCCCGACAACTGCATCCATTTGCACTCTTTCTGTATTTCTTTCTTCTTCTGGCCCCTCTCACTGCCTCTTTCTTCCTCCCTTTTCGCTCACAAAAGTCCAGACAGAGCCTCAAAAATTTACCACAAACTTTCCTGAGGCCCAATGGCGTTGTATTTGGTGATATGTGAAGGCTGAAAACTTGACGGCCAATCTTTCTCCAAGTACATATTGTGTTTCCATACTCACTGGTTACTAATCAGAGTTTAAAAAAAAAACGCACAACTTGGGCAGGAAGGGTTCATATCAGAATCGCTTTTTGATTTCAGAAAAGCACTACACTCTAATTACAGAAATGATAACGCAAAGATGAGATTGTACCGTCTGACTGCGAACATCTAGAGTCAGCAATGCTCTCGGCCAAAAGGTTTTTCCAGCAATTACAACATCAATTCATACTCAAACTCTGGGCGCACCCCACACTGTTTCAACAACACCCACCAACTAACAACTTAACAATCCAGCCAACTCACCTCATCTCAGCCAAGTTCAAAATCAAAGTATGTTTATAACCACTTTATCATTGCAAGTTAAACTTACAAGCAACAGCTCTGCCATGAAGCCCTTTAAACAACTCTAGGCTTCCCAGGTTTAGTGGTTTGATGTTTCATAACAGGGAAATTGCTATTTGAACAATCTAAAATAGTGCTCAAAAGGGGTCTTTAGTCAACCTTTCTGCTAGTCTGTGTTTAAGTCTGCATGAACGTGCTGAAATACATAACTGCTAAAGTGCAAATCAGAGTTGGGAAAGCTACTTTTGAAAATGTAGCTTGTGAAGCAACAATCTCATCTCAATGTAATATGGTTTAAATATAGTCAAGCTACCCACTTGCAACTACAGTTTAGAAAACAGTTATTTTTTATTGTAATAGTAATTCATAAGATTATTGTTTTTTACTGTATTATTACTTAAAGTCCCCGTGAACCGGAAGTTGCAAACGATTTTTCTCCAGTGCTGTGACGTATTTCCAAGTGAAACGGAATATTGAACAGAGGGCAGGGTTTTACTCTAGCGCTCCTCCTCTCCATCTCTCGCTCATAGTAAACTAACGGTTTGAGGGGAGTGGTTAAGCGTTTCCCCACCCAAACTGTGAAACCAACGTCATCAGAAAAAGAAACCGTTCCAGACCGGAAGTAACTTTTCAGATTTTGATTAAAGATTACCAAGGTAAAACATTTTTTTAATATATTTTTACGTGCACGGATTAATTGTTAACCACAAGACTAGTAATATGCGCTAACAAAGTAAATAGGTTCAATTTTGATTTCACGGGGACTTTAAATAAATGCAGCCTTGGTGACCTTCAGGGACTTATAATTGAAAGTGGTAAATTCATTTGAATCCCTAGTTTGACCATTGAATATTAACATGCAAACAGATCGATTAATCGATTGAATAAAGACGAGAAGCGTCGCGTCACGTCTAGGACAACTCCAAGTATCGCACACCGGATGCGCACTTTCTAATCAGTGTATGGCCAGCAATATTGTTATGTTTAATGACATGAAATCATTGCTGAGTCTGCAGTCAGAAAACTTTACCTCAGAGCATCCGTTAACTGAATGAATTGAGAATCTCACTTGAAAAATCCAATAACATCACCAATTGTCATTCAAGCAGCTGATTTCTGTAAATGAATGCATAACTAAATGTATATTGCAGCATAGAGTGAAGTCAGGATCCATAGCAATGATTTGAGACAAAAATAATTTAAATTTTATATAAAACTATGTAAATGGCGCTCTGTGGCGCAGCAGGATTTTGAACACGGTCCTGAGCCGTTGCTGGGTGCCGCGGACAGATGTGTGTACACTCATAGAGAATAATGTGTTCGAATTTTAAAGTTCATTGATTTAATAAATGCATTAATACATGTCACTAGTCAAGTTAGCCTGTATGCTAATAACATGTATGTATATAATAACAACACAACTTTGTTATGTTGTGGTAACTGCTGTCTCAAGTGATCGTTAATTCTAAAACTTAACATGACTGAAATTATGTTTGGGGTTTGTTCGATTCACATTTTTATTTACTAAGAGTACATTTGAGATCATGCTGTTTTTTGATAGCATACGTGTTCAAACGCTTAAAGGGTTAGTTCACCCAAAAATGAAAATTAAGTCATTAATTACTCACCCCCATGCTGTTCCAACCCCGTAAGACCTTCGTTCATCTTCGGAACACAAATGAAGATATTTTTGATTAAATTTGAGAGCTGTATAACTACCACATAAGGCTCCTAAGGGACTGGCACTTGACGGCCCAGAAAGTCAATGAAGAAAATGTTTAAATATTCCATGTGACTACCGTGGCTCAACTATATGTTTATCAAGCGACGAGAATACTTTTTGTGCGAAAAAACAAACAAAAATAACGACTTTATTCCACTATTCCTTTTCTTCCTTGTTGGCCTGAAACGAGACTTCAATACGATTTCCACGACGCATGCGCGAGAATTGCAATCTCCTTCAACTACTTCAGTTCAGTTCTCGCGCATGCGTCGTGGAAATCCTATGGAAGTCTCGTTTCAGGCCAACAAGGAAGAAAAGGAATAGTCGAATAAAGTCGTTATTTTGTTTGCTTTTTCGCACAAAAAGTATTCTCGTCGCTTAATAAACTTATAGTTGAGCCACTGTAGTCACATGGAATATTTAAACATTTTCTCCATTGACTTTCTGGGCCGTCAAGAGCCAGTCCCTTAGGAGCCTATGTGGTAGTTATACAGCTCTCAAATTTAATAAAAAATATCTTCATTTGTGTTCCGAAGACGAACGAAGGTCTTACGGGGTTGGTACAGTATGGGGGTGAGTAATTAATGACTTAATTTTCATTTTGGGGTAAACTAACCCTTTAATTATGACATAACTGAAATGAGCTAATCAATGCTTATGAAAAGGGGTTAGTGCACATCTGTTGCAGCATTTGAGGTCTAGTAGTGAAGGAACCTTACTGTACCTCTGATGGTTTCTCTCTGGCTCCTTGTGCATTGCCTTTTCGCAGGTTGATGATGTGCACCTCTTGAGGAAGACTGGTGGTTCCTCGGCTAGCACAGCCTGATAGGGCAGTAAAACTCTTTAACATGGCCTGAACCGGGTGACCCACCCCAACTGGCAAAAGTTCACAAGGGCTCCGAGACAATGGACCTGCAAATAATAGAAAACACGACGTGAACACGCATTCTAAATACATATTCTGCCTCATTATTCTGGAAACATGCTGTTTTACTTATGATACATTGTTTGACTGTTTAAATGGTATCACTAGTACAGGCTTTTACATATAATAGAACTCTGTAAAGTCACTTCAAATCCATGCCATAAGTATGCAGAAGATCAAAGCATCCCGTAAGGCTATGTTCAAGCCAAAAACCCATAGCAAAAAAATCTGCACAATTAAAAATGAAAACAGTGTTTTCATTTTGCAGTTCTGTCATTGTAAATGACAAGGGCGACCGTCAACCATTACGCAAGCATGTGTAAATAGACAAAACAGGCAATAAATTAAGTACAGAGAAAATGGATTGTGTTGTAATACCATAAAAAAAAGTTTAAAAAAAAATTACAGCAATTTTGCAAATTTTGGTACCTGCCCCAGCATAACAATGTACTTTTATTAAACACAGTTCAGAACATGAGATTGTTTACAAATAGGTTTACATATTTCTACATCATAATAATTTATATATTTTCTACATAAACAAATTATTTTTATTTATTTTATTTATTTAACCTTTATTTTAACAGGTAGGCCGATTGAAAACAAATTCTCATTCACAACGGCAACCTGGCCAGACCTGGCCAATACAAGGTACTTATACATTTTACAAGATAAGGTAATTATATTAATTATACATAAATGAAATCCATATGGGTCTGTCATTCATGCTCGGTATGGTGGACTTTAGTTTTACAACTCAGTGCAAATTCAGTGCAAGCCAAAGTAAAAATCAATTTGCTTACATGATATGCAGATAAAATATTAATAATTAATAAATAAATAAATGTATACACATTATTAATGATTATTATTTATGTATAATGTATTTATTAGTTTATATAGTTTTTAATAATTTATAAGTAATATATTTTATTTTCTAAATTCTAATGCATTCAAATTAACATAATGCTATACTAAAATGCTATACTAAATAAAAATATATATTATGTATAAATTAAAATAAAATATAAAAAAAGATTTAAATTATTAATAATAGTAATAATAAAAAAATAAAAAATATATATATATATATATATATATATATATATATATATATATATATATATATATATATATATATATCAATAAATAATGAATAAATAATGTGTATAATTATATATTTATTCATTATTATTCAGAACACATTTTATACACAAGTCACAAACACACAAGATGGCATACAGCATACTTCCTGCTCATTACCAAGAATCTTTCTACCCATCTGTCCTCTTTAATAGCCTACTCTCTCTCCAGTTTTCTCTCTCTCTCCCTAAATGGGAAGATTTACCCCCTTAATCACTTTCACAAAGAAGAAAGGCCTCACACGTTAGTGCCCTCCTATGTCAGACTCCTTTAATTGGCCCACATTCGAGGAGGTCAGTGAGGCTCTTACCACAGAAACTAGGCAAGCAGTGATGTGTTTGTACCGTACAATTGGAACGGACACACGCTCTGAGCCATGACCTTGAAACACAACAGAGAGAGAGAGATCATGGAATAATGAGGAGAAAAACAAGCACTGTGTCAAGATAACAGCACCTAATGACACTGTTCAGCCATCGGTGATGAATGTTAAACAGGATCCTCTTGGCACCTACACCGAAATGATGGCGAAAGGTTCAAGGTGCAGTTCTGTTTCGAATGGTCACAAGACTTGTCTGGTCTAATTCACCGCAGGTCATTAGATCTCCATTTATGTTTAGGTTGTGCTTTAATAAGTAGTGCAGCTTCCAGCTGAAGGTCAGCTTTAACAACAGACATGCCAAATGGCAGCAAGATCACAAGGGACGATGAATGAAGAATGTTTCTCTCGTGCTCAGAGGGTAATCAGCTACCAAATCTAGTAGATGAAGGACCCATAAGGGTGTGTGTATGTGTGTGTGTGTGTAGAGAGAGGACCCTGCAGCTAGGCTTATGCCTCTCCTGCCAAGAGAAAGCGATGGAGCATTGCATTTACCCATCAGCCGATAAAGCTCAGGACGACCTGGGCAGATGAGCAGACTCAGACAGTAAAGCCAGTGTGTCTCCAATGAGTCTCAAAGAAAAAAAAAAGATACAGTGGGGAAATTTTTCATTTAAATTCATTTCAACTGTGACTCATAAAAACAATTCTGTTAAAGGTGCCCTATAATGTGAAATTAAATTTATGTTGGCATAGTTAAATAACAAGAGTTCAGTACATGGACATGACATACAGTGAGTCTCAAACATCATTGTTTTCTCCTTCTTACTTAAATCTCGTTTTTGAAAAACACCCCTGAAAAACAGGCGAATCTCCACATAATACCGACTCTGACGTAAAAGTCGGGATCATTAAAGGTTCTCTAAGCGATGTGGGGCCAAAACATTTTTTGTCACATACATCAAACGTCTCCTCACTATCGGCTAGATGCCTGTCCCCTAAACACACTGTAAAAAAACGCGGCCTCTGTAGACACCACAGGCTCCACAAACGGCAACAAAAACAATCATGTCTCACCCGGACCACGAAACCTAACAAACAGTGTTCCAGCCAATCACTGGCAAGAAGTATTTGAGGGTGGGTCTGGGGGGTTAGTGCGCGTGCACATGAAGGGGGTGTGTGTGTGAAGGAGACAGAAGCATCAGAAAGTTTGAAAAATGGCCGACACACGACCAAAGAGACGTCGTTCTGAAGAACAAATTAAAAAGAAGGAGTCGGATAAAGAACGTGCGAAGTTCCGAATTTACATCGGTAGCAAAGCTTTTGAACGATGGCGAGAACTCCGGCGGCAGAAGGGCTTCCAGTCCGACATTCAGGTTGCTCTGTTTTTGCTGGACGGGTGGGTAACGTTAAATTGTTTTTTTCTTCTAAATTGACCCTTCGCTAAGCCCCGCCCTCCCTAGTTACTGTTGCTACGCCTGTCAAGCTTTCGCGGCTGGCCCATCTATTATAGTGTGGATGCACCCGGTATCAGACATTTCAATGAGATAATTAGTAATTTTCGGCGAACAAGTGAAATATCTGAGAGAGCAAGACAAAAGGGACTACAGTATGCATTCGAGGGATATATTCACGACATTATATGCAACCGATTAGAGAATAATTTCTTAAAAATTGAAGTTAAAGCCTAACGTTATAGTCCCAGCGCAAGCAGCAGCGCCTCATACGCTGACCGTTCAAATGGGAAACACAAATCGAGGAACAGCTATGTTCATACACAGCAGGGTATGTGAAAATAATCTTAATAATTATAAATCAAACAGCTTATCAATAAATCTTGTGGAATAACACTAATACCGGGAGAGCTGCGATTGGATTGGGTTAAGTTACTTAGTAAAGGGTAGGCTAACGTTAATAGGACGTTGAGTAACAAAATGCTGAAATATATTTTAAAGTAGCCTATGTCAGTGAGCCTTTGTCTTGTCTCTTTAATCGTCTTATTTTACGTTATCATTATGGCCAAAGAACCGTCAATATTTCCAAACAATAGGTGTTTTTGTTAAGCATGTCGACATTTATCAGTGTAGTTGTGAATGGGTCTCGCACATAAACGCTAGATCACGTCAATCATTTCTCCCCTTGGCTTTTAGATTTTCTGGAAGGAGAACAATTCCTCTCCCCCGTCCAAACTTTTAGTATACCGGTATCAGATTTGCACAATCCATACGCACAATGCTTCAGCATGTTTCCCTCATTCGAAAGCTTGCCAGACCTTCCGCGCATAGTTACGGTTGCTAAGACATGATTGGCCAGTGGCGGTTTTCGGGCGTGGCTTAGCGAAGGGTCAATTGACGCTTATGTTCGCCAAACCCACACAAGGATATAATTAGCTAGAAATGCACGTTCACAATTATTTCAGGAAGCACGGAAGGGAGGGGGAGGAGATGAGATGCGGAGGAGAAAGGGTCTAGCTAGCCTCCGATTTGTTTGAAAATATTCCGAACGTCAACACCCAGGATCGCTCAGAGAACCTTTAATATGTATGACTCCAAATATTTGCATATGCCAGCCCATGTTCAGTGATAGACGAGACGGAGCTGCGCAGCCGAAGCATGGCCGTTGATCAGTGTTCGGATGTAGAAACATCAGTGTTCCTCTGAAGAAACAATGGATTAATTTTATTTTCTCTGGAAATTTCCAAACATTTCACCGGCGACTTGTTTCCTCAACTTGCCAAGAGCTGGCCTCAGACCGAGCTGATGTGTTGTTGTTCAAGTTCAGACAGGAAATCTTTCACTTTAAAATCGTTCAATACTGTTTTTGCATCAGTAAGTCAGGCCAGTGATTAAAAATCAACTTCACATCATTTCTTTTAGTAGGATGGAAAAAAAAATCTTATTTAAATTGTGAATTATAAACAGAAAGAAAGCGATCAAGGAACAATCACAGCGCGAGTTTATCTGGACACTTGCCGAACTCGTTATGAATTCAATGACGCACGTTACACTGCACAACGAAGCTCTAACTGTACATCATCGTGTCTGCTGCATTAGAGAGTAACGTTAGAGAGACTGCATTGCAATGGTAAGATCTTCATTCTCGCGATCAACAGACTGTCTCTGCTTGCTCAATGCTCAACACAGCTACACTTTATGTGACGGGAATAGATCTATATACTTCAAAAACATCTCACGATTCGTTAATCTCGATAGCTGTAATAGTAAAAACGTATAATAGCTGTAGTATAATTATTCGACAGTTTCACATGTAATATGTTGCTATTTCATATGCAAGCATGTCAGCCAATCACAGCAGAGGCCGGATACACACAGCAGACACGCCCCTTCAAACAGAGTGTTCAAAGCAGAGGCTAAAATCAGGCTAGGAAAAATGCCTTTTATTTCTAAATTATGACTATTATTGATCTAAAAGACATACTAACATTATAAGGGCAACCCAGGAAACATTATAAAATAATAAAAAAAAAAACGTTATAGAGCACCTTTAATACAATGAAATAATCAGATTTCTGCATGACACAAAAGTAAATACATCGTATATAATAACTTCTTATTAATGTTTGCAATGTAATTTTTTTTTTGTTGTTTATGTGTATGACACTGTGCACCTACTGTATACCTCAGCTTGTGAAATATACATTTATTTTTTATTTTACTGTAAATTTACGGTAAATCTGTAAAACTTCAAATGTTGCTATTTTTTAAGGTTTGCTAAACACAGCTGCAAGGATTTTTTTAAAATTATTATTATTATTATTTTTACCATAAATGGAGGAGACGTCATAATCGACGGAGTATGTCTAAACGCTTCCTAATAGACCATATCTTTGAACTTGTAAGAAGTATGCTCTTACATTCTTGCATAAGATAGCTGGCAGAAGATAGCTACAGGTAGATAATCATCATACAGCAGTGGAATTGTTGTTGCCCACTAACCCTGAATGTAGCCAATCATTATTAGAGCTGCTAACTGACTGATTTTTTTTTTTTTTTTAAAGAAATGGTCACATTAATGAACACATTCCTCAACCACACTGAGTGACACATGTAAACGTACAAAATCTTTTCCTGAGGAAGTAAACTCCCGTGAGAGAGCTTGAGGTTAAGTCCTCTTGCAGGTCTGTCTTTCTCTCTGTCCACACCATGACCTCATATTTCAGCTCCAACACGACAAACACACAACCGCACTGCGATAATGATCAGAAAAACATTTGGAAACTATTATTGTGTGTGAGAGAGGGAGATATAAAGATTCCTCTCTTCAAAATGTCTTATGTATGTCTTCAGGAAAAGTGTTAAGCAAAGACTGATTTTAGCTGTTCATCCAAAAATGAAGATTTGCCGATATTTTGTGCTCTCCCATGTAGTTTCAAATCCGTATTACTTTCTTTCTTTTCATGTCTGTTTATTGTGATTAAAATCAGTGTATGCCACATAGTTTTATTATGAATATGGTTACTATGATTATGTAGAATATCAGTCACTCTTTTCCATAAATGGTAAGTAAATGAAGACAGGGGCTCCATAATAACAAGAAGAACCACAAAAGAATCATAAAAATGGCCCACAGGACTGGTGAACTATATTCCAAGTCTTCAGAAATCTCAATGTTCCACAGCAAAAAGTAAGTCATATTAGTTTGGAATGACATTACATTATGTAAATATGTATATACACTGTATACAGTGCCATTTGGGGTCAGTCAGTTTAAGGACACAATTGTTCAAAATGACAAAGAATTTCAATGTTTATAGTTATTTTGTTCTTTTTGTAATAATATTTACAATATTACAGATTTTACTGTATATTTTTGCTCAATTAAATGCAGCCGGTGAGCATAGACTTCTTTCAAAAACATTTCAAAAATCTTACAGACCTTTTGGACAGTAGGGTATTTATAGTGATAACATAAACACTTGCATTCAAGGCTCGAATGACCTCTGAATTTCAAATGTTTTTGTTTTTTTCCTTTCTACAGCCTTTATCAATCTCACGCAAGCCTTGACGTCATCTTGTAAATGCGCAAGGATACTGCACTTTGATGTGCTCTAAAAAAAAGCCATTTTGGGAAAACACGTTGATCAAGAATGAAAGGTTTTTAAAAATCACAGATAAAGAAGTTAACAGTCACTTGTGTGACTTCAATACTCCCTCCTCCTCCACTACCTCCCTCTTCCTCCCAACGGAACAGAGTTTGTTGCCTGTCTTACCGACAGCATCACGCCTTCGTCCCTCACCAAAGGCTGAGATCACTCAAACTCACTTTTTCCTTCACAGAGTGAACAGAGTCTGTGGAAGACGGCCAAAAGATTACAGTTCCTATTGGGCAGCCATGTTGTTTCTTTATTTAACTGCTTAGGGGAAAGGGCCCACAAGACAAAGCGCTTCGGGGAAAGAAAATACGGATGATTTGGAGAATAATAGAGGGAAGCTGAGCATTTGTTGTGTGATTCTCCAACAATAATGGAATTGAAATCATGTGCCATAAACAAAAATGTGTTCCCATGAAGAAGAAAAAAATAACCTGAATGCTTTCAACACATTCATTTTGTATAGTGTATATTTCAAGAGAGAGATTTATTTTAAATGTTGATTCTAAGTTGATGAGGTAAGATTATTCTTTCAAATTATATAGAAAAACACTATTTTTTGAGGAATATAAAACATAAAATATAATATGTGCCATCCTTGGTTTCCTGTTGAGCTTTGGGAGACAAAAAGAAGCATTTAGACCAAAAATAGTTATAAAACTTTTCATCACATTCTCTTGTGTCAAATGGACCAACCGCTCACATCTAGAAACACAATCAAAACTGTCTGAGGCTGCAGCATATTAGAATGATTTCTGTGACATTGAAGACTGGAGTAATTGCTTATTTCAAATATTTTAACAATATTTCACAATATTACTGTTTCGAATGCAGCTTTAGTGAACACGAGCTGTGCAACGTGACAAAAGCAAATAGAATCCATTATAATCAGTGATGCTGTCTACAATGGACGCGGCGCTACAGTAAACTGATGCCCCGTCTATTTCTGATATAATTCTCATGCTAATTGCTAAATAAAAAATTAAATATAATAATAAAACAAATGTGCAAATGTGCAACCGTATTGGCTCTGTTAACTTGAAGGCAGGACATTTATAGACGCTTTCAGCAGTGACAACATAAACAAACGGTACTGCGCATGTGCATTAATCTGGCCCAAACTTAACTTCCGGCAGACTTGCGGACAGTGGTGGAGGAAGTACTGAATCTCAGTACTTAAGTAAAAGTACAAATACCCAGATAAATATTTACTTTAGTAAAAGTAGAAGTAACACAATGACAACCATACTTAAGTAAAAAGTAAAAAGTACTTTATTTTAAATGTACTTTAAGTATTAAAAGTAAAAGTACTTGCATAACAATTTATTATCTTAATGTCTATTTTCTAATGATTAATAAAACATTTAATTCTAACTCATTCAACCTAATACTCCTATAATGATGTTCAATAATGATGGAAAAAAATGTCACCATTTCTGAAACAAGCTTGCAATTAGGCAATATACACATCATGCTTATCCTTACTATATGTTAATAACTATGTTTGGCAGTAAACAAGATTAATTTATGGTGTAATTCTGAACCTCTTGGCTTGCCATAATCCTAACCAAACCAAACATATATTACACACGGTGTGTTTCCTATGCACGTAAAAACAAATTTTCGCGTATGAGTTGCACGATAAACACACTGCGTGTGACCGGGTTGATATACTGTATCTATGGCAACCAAACGTCACTGGTGAGACAAACGTGCAACGAACGGACGGTCAGATTACGTTTTGGCAGGGGAAAAACTGATCAGAAAATGTAACGAAAATGTAACAGAAGTTGTTGAAATGTAGTGGAGTAGAAAGTATAATAATTGCTGCAAAATGTAACGAAGTAAAAGTAAAAAGTAGGCACTATTTATTGTACTTAAGTAAAGTAAAGATACGTGAAAAATGTACTTAAGTAAAGTAACGAAGTATTTGTACTTCGTTACATTCCACCACTGCTTGCGGAGAGGAGACAATCCATAACTGGTATTTCTTGCCAGTCAAAGAAAATAACCCGGCCAAACGGAAATGTGACACTACCAGACCCGTTGAACAAAAATGAGAAGATGTTTTTCTACCGACGTGTCTGATTTACCGCAGTGTTAAAAAAAAAACTGTGGCGAGCGCGACGGCGGGGTTTGATAAGGTTAACATAACTCTCCTTATTAGCTAGGCTTCTTGCATGCTTGCTAACCTTTTTTAAAGGTGGGTCTCCACATTGACAGCATGTTGGATGGATCTGTGCAGCGCTGTTTATGATACTAACCATTCAATACACAGACTGGTCCGCTGTCAATGTGTTTGCGAGAGAAAGAGAGAGGGGGGGGGGTTAATATGCGCTGCACGCAACTCTGCAGTCAAATACAACTTTTCCCATCTTAAATTGTTAAAAACACGGAAATCAATATGTGGCGGTCAGCGCTGATAATGTGGTGGGCTGCCACTAATAAATGTATGGGAAACACCGTACCGGTTATCACTCAGGCTATTACATATAGGCTATTTTAATACCGAATTTAATACCAAACTTTCACTGCATTTGTAGCCAATGCCACATTATCCAGTAAACACTAATAAACGAACAGAACCGAAGTTAACTTTGGGCCAGCTCATCACCATGGCAACGCGTCTGATGAAAGCGTCTATAGCTAAAGTTGCTTTTGATTTCTCCAATTCATTTTCCTACAAGTGGTGCATCTTGTACCCCTTTTACTGTCATAATTTATCGGTTTATGAAAGCTAAAATGGCTTTCCACTCCTCCTGGTTGAGAATCACTGTTCTACATATCTCAGTTTTCCCCCCTTTTGCCTGTGTGTCTGTGCTCCCTCTTTCAGCGAGCAGTGGACAAACTGGTCCTATCTGGCAGCTGTTAGGGTCTGTGGCTGTCTGCAGGCTGGACGCCCACAGAAATACAAGAATAAGAGACACCGTTGTTCAGTTCAGTAGGCCTAAAGACTTAAAAAGCAGTCTAGCACTCTTGCACTTTAAAGAGCTCAGCTTCAAATCCCAACACTTCAGATACACCTCTGATCTTTCTTCTAATGTCGTATTCTGCCAGCTCTGCACTTTCATTCTTGGTCCCCCCAAAGTTCACTTCTTATGCTCAGGGAGGTTTCATTGTCTCGCGTCACCTCTTTGAGGGGTTTTAGATCTAACACCCTGTGAAGCTACTTTTTGAAAAAGTCTATGTGTACAAAAAGTGTTCAATAGGTTAAAAAAAATGTTAGTTGTTATATCACGAAATTGTTTATCATCCTTGATCTTGAGAAATAAAAGTTAATTGTACTATGACAACATTATCAAACTTTGAGAGCTCAAAACTCGCTCCCCAGTCCCAAAAGACCATATAGTGAAAACTAGGGGTGGCGACACGATTAAAGGCACAATATGCAGGATTTTTGCAGTAAATTATCCAAAAAAAAAGACAACACAAGGCCAATGTTAATGTACTTTTCATATATTATGTTTTGTTGATTACTTACAATATCCCAATTGTTTCCAACTATTTGTAAATCGTGAGAAAATTGCGATTTTAACCAAGGAAACGGGGCGTGTGAGCAGGGGTGAGAAGTCGCCACTCAATGGCGTCACAATGGCGTGCAACCTCGTACTGCAATAGTACCATGGCGACAGACGCTGACAACTGGGTTATGCCGGTTATGCCCGTTATGCCTAGAAGGACTCTCACGCTGTTGTTGTTTTGTTCAAACATTATGGATCATGGCAACCAGACTTTGAGACAAAAAGAGGACTAAAACGAAGATCAACATCTTTCGAGATGCCGAGAGCTTCACGTCCGCGACTAACTTTGACTTGACAGAGACACAAGTGTTCGCGTGTAAGTTACTTTATTAGACAGGTTAACAAATGTACATAAAACTAATCAATTTTATGTAGTTCAACATGATGAAAAGTTAGAATATGATCTGTGCGTGTTATATTGACCAGTGATGCGCGGGTCAATGTATAAACAACCCGCAACCGACCGACGTTTTCAACTACCCGCCCGCAACTCGGACCGCAAAAAAAAAGTTTAAAAAAAATTGTACCCGACCCGCTTCCTGACCGCATTTTTTAAAAGTAGTAAATGCTCATCGGAGCGTTATTGGGCCATAGACGTGTAACAACACAGCATCGCAAGAAGACGTAGGCCTATAACAAAGGCAAAGCCAGTCATCATCTTTCATTATTTCAGCAAATGCCTCCCACACTTTTACTCTTTCTATTTGTGTATTTGCGGGGCTTCCACTCCCCAGTCTTCACCTTTTCTCTTGCCGCCTCCATCTCTCTGCAGACTGTAGTGATCATAGACATGGCCGGTTCGTGAACGAATCGTTCTTTTGAACCGGTTCTTTTTAGTGAACCGGTCGAACCAGTACACTAAATCGAACTGAATCGTTCGAAACAGTTCGTGTCTTGCGTCAGCGCTAAACCACAAGTTACTAAAGTTACTCACTTTCGGACATGCCTGACAGTCCCTCCGAATCGAAATAAATCAATATCCTGAATTATATTTTACTCCAGTAACTCCAACAGTTCACTGAACCGAGACATGTTGGTGCCACTGTTGAGAGAAGTGATGAGCACGAGCAGCTGATACTGCGCATAGATACCGAACGCACAGGGACAGCGGTTCTCGAATCACCAGTATAGAACCGAGAACTGTTTAGACTGAGCTTGTGTGTTATCTTCGTGCCAGTTATTGAGCCAATAATGTGTAGGGATGTATATTTCATCAAAAATTGTGTCTAGTACTATATTAATACAAATGTTTAATTGGCATCTTTTTTCAAACGACCCGACCGACCGCGACCCGAATATCATTAAAAACATTTTTGGATGACCCGTAACTGCGGGTAACCGCGGGTGACCGCAGGCACCCGCTCATTTCGGATCAACCCGTGCATCACTGATATTGACGCTAAAGGGTGCCATGTGGGTTGGATTTAGACGAAATTTTAAAAGTGTCACTATATGATGCCCGAGGGATGAAAACGCATTGAAATATAGCAATATTTGTAAAGAAATTAAATTTCCCTTATATATTGTAAAAGCTTTTTTGAAAACAACAATTAAGATGTGTACACTCATATATATTCAAGGTGTAAGGTATAATATAATTGCTTGATGTAACATGTTAAATCTTAAAAATGTCATTATGAAAACTCTTATTTGTTAATGACCCAATGGGAGGCATTAACGCCATAAACAATATTTACTTCCAACAAATGGCTTTTCTAGCTCCAGACAAACTGTGTCAGTATGTGTAAACACATACTGTGCTGCAAAAAAAAAAAAAAAAACATTGCGACAATCTGCCAAAGCCTCTGCTGCCTTGCAAAGAGAAATATGTTACTAACGCCCACATGCACCTGTTTCATTGATGCTCAGTGACAAACCCACAGCACATCTGTAACTGGGTCTACACCAAACATTTCTGACAACACACAAACAGCTCTCTGCCATTTACAGTAAATTAACTTCTATCTCCACTAGCATCATTATCTTGCGTGCAAAAATATTGCACTTGCACCACTGAACAGAAAAACCACACACAAACACACACATTCTGTCACATATTCTCAGGTGGGAAAATACAAACAGTGTCCGAACTCACACTTGCCAATTAAATGACTTGAATGACAGGTTGTGGGTAAAACCGAGAGAAAAGAAAAAAAGAAAGAAAAAAAAATCCCACTGTTCTGTCCAAATCAGACGATAAAATAGAGATGATAGCACAGTAGAGTGTGCACAAAAGTAAGTGTGTAAGAGTGTGTCCACACAAGCAGTGCACGTGTATGCCGACCCTGTTGAGCTCATACAGTGAGAAGCGTCGATGCATGACTTTCCGGAGCTTTACGTGGGACCACGTGTTTTGAGCTTCCATACTGTGTAACACAGAAACTTTTCAAAGTGCTCACTGAGAGGGAAAAGTGAAACCCCTGAATCTGATAAGGCACAAAAACCTTTTTGCGGCTCTTGAGAGCTTTACAGAAATAGTTCACACCAAAATGAATGCTCTGTTATTTTCTTTATCATGACGTTCCAAACCTGACTTTTTACAGGAGCAATACTGTAGATTGTGCTGGTTACTCTTTTCCGTGCAATTACAATGAATGGGTACTGAAGATTTCAAGCTTCAAAGGGGGGTAAAAGCCCCATTAAAATATTATAAAAGTAGTCCATAAGTGCAGATAAGTCTTCTAAAGTAATTTTATGTGAGGAACAGCCCAAAGTGTAAAGAAATAGTTCATTCGAATTGAAAATTCGCTCACCCTCATTTAGTTCCAAACCTGCACTTTTTTCTTCAGTGGAAGACAATATAGAGTGTTAGGGTCCAAACAACATTGGATCCCACTGACTTTAATTGTTTTGGTAAGAACTCACATTTATGAAAATATATTTTGTGTGTTGCAGAGAAGAAAGATAGAAAGTGTTGGGAATCGAAAATCGATTCCAATTCTGGATTCGGATACTTAAGGTCATTGGATACTTGTTATAAAATTTAAATTTCTATCCCTTTTATCAATTCATTTGTGTGCATTTTAATATGACTTAAATCATTCAAGCACAAGAAGACCTGCTGTTTTCTGTGCCGCTTCTAAATCTGAACATGGGCGATACTGACATATTTTGGCACTTGAATGTACAAATACACACAAAAATATGTTTTATCCTTGTAAACACATTGGGCTCTGTCTTAAGTGAACGTAAAGTTTATGTCTTAAGTTGACAAAAACAACGCAGAGCATTATATTGGATCAGTGCAGCTCTTAAAGTGACAGCAGCCTAATAGTTCTGTTCTTGACTGAATAACTTTTATTGACTATATTTTTTATGTATATTTTATTTGTAAACTGCCATGTTATTTTACATTTGACAACAGTTTCTGTATCTGAATAAAATCTTAAAACACTGTTTATTTCAATTGTATATTTGTTCAGTTGCATTTATTTATTTGCATTTATATATATATATATATATATATATATATATATATATATATATATATATATATATATATATATATATTCCAAGTGTTTACATTCCTTTAATAATACCTGAAATTTATATTAGGCTAGTTGTTTTTGCTATGGTATTTTTTAAACCATAGTTTTAAAAAGCAAAGGTTCCTTGTGCAAGTGTGTTATTTAGCCTGTTGAATATTGTTCATGGTAGCTACAATGAAATGTTTTGCAATCAGACTTTATTATATGAATTTATTAGAGTATTTATTTATTTATTCATTTATTTATTTATTTATTTTAACTTATTGGAATCGAAACTAGGAGTCAGTAAGAATTGGAATCAATAAGCAGAATCGGAAATCGTTAAAATTCAAACAATAACCAATTGTCAAACAGGTCTGAAACAACATTTTGGTGAGTAAATGAGTACAAAATTTACAAACTATCCCTTTAAATCAACTCAATCAATCTAATTTGTGAACGAATCAATTTCAGAATATATAAAGACCATGATAAAGTGATTCTTTGAAAAGATTTAACTCAAAATTTGTTTTTCAGTAAATATTCAATTTTAATAAGCAATAACACAATGTTATTGTATGACTGCTAGTAGAGTGCAGAGTAGCCCAGACAACACTTTTATGGTTCTTGTTGCATATTTTTTAAGCTTTAAAGCTTCAGTCCCCATCTATTGTAAATTTGTCAGAAATGAGCAACCAGCACAGTCTTCAAAATTTCTCAATTTGTGTTACACAAAAGAAACTAATTTAGGTTTTGAACAATGGAAGGGGGAGTAAATTAAGACTTTTCATTTTTAGGTGAAGTATTGCTTTTACAGAAGCAGAAAATGAAGACGGGCTCTGGCACTTCCCACACACTTCACTTTTAATTCACCACAGGTTGCTTTTATGTCCTCGGATATTCTGAGAATTATTTTTTCTTTCATGCAAATTAAATCTTCAGGGTAAAATAACAGAAAGTTATCTCAAACCGCAGATATTCAAAGCAGTTTCTGAGCATTATTGAATTTAGAGAGTTAGAGAAACATGGCTAAGGTCACATGGAGAGGCAGGAAATGCTCTTGTAGAAATTCAAAACATGAACATTTCTGGCATTGAGGGTCCTCGAATTACTTCTAAAGTGCCCACTTAAAATGAAGTTAGAAACTTCCAAGAAAAATAATTGATAAGTAAAAAGACCAAGGGCCTGGATTTGGGATCAGGAAGTGATGTCAGTCCCTCATTGCCAGCAAAACCAAATCTGATACAGCTTTTCTAAAGAGAATCAAACAAACCCTCTGACTCAACATACACAAAACTACAATATAGCCTATTTTTCATTCTCATTGTACCTGGATGTGATTTTTTTTTTAAATCAGAATATATGTTCAGAATGCATGTTATTATGAATGATTCTGTGCACATTATTTAAAAAAAGGTTTAACTACATATTTTGTCATTCATCTTATATTAATAATCCTGTTAATACACTCTAAAAAATGCTGGGTTGTTTTAACCCAATTGTGGGTAAAATATGGACAAACCCAGCCATTGGATTTGTATATAGCGATACATAGTTATATGTACACAGTATAATACATAGTTATAGGTACACAGTGTCTAGTTGGGCATTTGGACACAACTTGAGAAACAAGAAAGAGTGAGTTTGTGGTGTGATACATAATGCCAGTTTCAGTTATGCATAACAACGGAGATTAAGAAAAATCAGACCACTGAATGCCATGATTGACCAATTAGAGTAGAGTATTCCAGTGAGCTGTGGAATAACATTAATGCATTAAGTATCATGAACTAACAACAAACAGTATTTACAGCATTTATGAATCTAGGTTAATATTAATTTATAAATATACCATTAATCATGTGCATTCATTACAAATTAATGTTATTTATACAAAGTCCAAAAAGTCAGTATGTATATGTATTACATATATATATATATATATATATATATATATATATATATATTATTGTATATATATATTACAAAAACGCACAATGCATTTTTAAATTACATTTTAACTCAATGGCTGGGTTTGTCCATATTTTCCCCAAAATTGGGTTAAAACCCAGCATTTTTTAGAGTGTATGTAACTATTATGTAATAACTAGTCTTCTAAATATCCACCCATATTTCTCAGCCTGTCAATCAATTTACAATAGATAACACTAATTTTCACCCAACATCCTCTTTCACTTCAAAAGCATTAAATTAATAAAGTAAAATGCAATGAGCAACATTGCTTTATGAGCAACATTTACCATTAAATACATCATCAGTATTTTCAGACCTTGACCTTGAACCAAACATGCTGAGCTATGTTACATAACGTGAAACCTGATCATGTGCAGCAAAGCTTTAAAGAATATGTCTTTAATTAAACGTAAACCACCGTAAGTCTAGTCTCATGACAGTAAATGGGAACAGAGGAAGATGTAGGCTCTGGGGGGGTCACAGATTCAGCATGGTGGACTCTATCTACATAAACCATAAGGAAACAAATTTTTGTTGTCATATAGAATGAGGGATTAAGGCCAATCCTCAAAACCTTCTGCCTCTTTGCTGCTCTATGAAATTCCCAGGCTCTGTATACACCAAGCACATTTAATGAACACAATATTCTACCTGCTTGTGTTTTTATCTGTAATCACAAGACCTATCCTGCTTGTCCTACTGTAACTCACTCCCATTCCAGAGGCCACAAATACAGGAAGCCAATGTACTCATCAGCAGGGAATAGAGGGAGTTAAGTTCATCTGTCTATGGATGAAATATGGTTACGCAGAATGCCATTGAGGAGCAACATATAGGTGAAGAGAGGGGGAGCGAATATGGACGAAAGACACAAAAATGTAGTAGGAGGTAATTCTGCATGCTGTCAGCATACGTCATAAACTTTAACATCAGTGTGATGTTAATCAAATGCCAGAAGAAGCTATTTAACATTGTTTAGTTCGAAACAACTAAATTTTCAGTTACAGTTTGAAAATATGAGGGCATGAAAAACACTCATGTCTAGGAGAGAAGAGGGATGATCAAAGACGGGTATGGCAATGACTTTGTCTCAAAACCTACTGATATGCTAAATGCCTATTTGCATCTAGGGTCAATATTTTTTATTTTTTAAAATGTATTTATGTTCCTTATGAAGTTACTGACCAACTGGTGAATAACTACCTTTTCCTCACATTTGGCACTTGATGAGTGTTAATTCTGGAACCCTGTGGCGGCCATCTAGCATCCAGTAAAGGAACTGCAAGTGACAGATTTAAGACACACTTCACCAGGGACAATGGTAATAGTCACTTATGTGGCATATAAAACATCTTTTGAACCCCACACACCACTTGTTCACACTACACAACCAGGTTTTTAGTCATCTGTCATCGTATTCAATGCAGTGCGCACTTTAACACAACACTGAAAAGGTGCACAAGCTACAACACTTTTGGTAAAGAGACAGTCCTGACCAACAATGGAAAATACTTGCATAAATTCATGCAAGTGATTACAAGATTTTTCCTTTTTTACTATCTGCACTGTGATTGGCTGGATTATTTCCCCCTTGTCACTGCACTGCACACAGTACAAGATCATGAGGCGATAATAATATCAAACTGGTTTGAAAATATCACACCGTCTGTGACTGCTCGAGACAGGAGACCGCAACAAACACAGATTTGGCCATGATCTGGAGCATTATTGAATTTAGAGAGTTAGTAAAACATGGCTAAGGTCACATGGAGAGGCAGGAAATGCTCTTGTAGAAATTCAAAACAAGAACATTTCTGGCATTGAGGGTCCTCGAATTACTTCTAAAGTGCCCACTTAAAATGAAGTTAGAAACTTCCAAGAAAAATACTTTATTCATAGACACTTTTAGTTAAAGGCCAAGGGTCTGGATTTGGGCTCAGGAAGTGATGCCAATCCCTCATTGCCAGCAAAACCAAATCTGATACAGCTTTTCTAAAAAGAAATCAAACAAACCCTCTAACTCAGATTTGGCCATGATCTGGAGCTTTGTCGCAAACCTTGGAAATCTCGCTGCGACAGCAAAATCCAGCCCAAAGTTGAGTAACCCTTAAGGAGTAATGAGTAACCCTTTGTTCCATGTCCAAATATGTTACCAGGTGTATTTTTGTGTATGGATAAAGAGCTGTAAATCAGTGTCAGGGCAAAAGGTTCAGGGACAATCATGGCATTGAACCTCAGATGTTAAATCGCATATCGATGGGGACACATTTTTCATTTCTCAGGCAAGAGGAGAAAGAGAGGAAGAGGCAGCTCTGGGGTCAGAGTAAAATTCATGGCCATCGTTACTAGTCTAGAGAGACGCCAAAGCTCACATAAGACTTTTCCTCTGCCCTGCTCGCATTTTGTTTCTCTCTCTCTCTCTCTCTCTCTCTCTCACTCTCTCTCTCTCTCTCTCTCTCTCTCATATCAGTACTCCTAAGGTAAGTATAAATCAATGTTCTTTGAAGTTAAAGATCACATGGCCATTTCCCAGAGGACAGGAGAAGAAAAGAGGAGAGGAAGACTCTCAACAAACAGGTCGACAGCTGCTCCATCCAGACCTGCACATGTGTGTGCACGACCGGCTTTAATGTCCGACCTGCCGAAACATACAGTCTGACTGCTGACATACACGTAAAGAAACAGGAATGCATGCCTCATACATCAACATGCACATGACAAGGGAGATAGAGAGCAGCTTAGCTAGAACAGCAAGATCACATGCAAGATGCATCCAACTCATTCTCATGGCAAATCGTAACTAAGTTTTGGGCGAACTGGTGAATTTCCATGACATTATAATATGGTGGAATAAAATTGGTAAACAGGTGCACTAACTTTTGTTTAAAGGAACACTTTATAAGGGCACAGTTGTTTGAGCCTGGTAATACCAAACTCTGCTACTTCGCTTTGCTTCGTAGACAGAGTATGGCATGGCATAATTGAAAAGTGTTTTCTTTCTCGCAGAAACTCACTGGTTACCCTGGTTACAATCACATAACGCAATCAACTCTTTCTCCAACTTAAACATCACCTCCATTCAAAATGTTCTTCTTGTTCGAGCTTCAGTTTGCAAATGCCAGGCAGGAATATTATCCACAACAGAGCAAATTGCATCCCGTATCTCCATATTCATTTCCCAAACCTTCCCAAAAATCGGCGCTTATAGAGTCTACGACACAGCTCTCAGCCCGCCCTGTATTCGTTGATTGGCCGGCTGTTTTCAGGCCGGAGGAACACTGAGAGATAGGTCGCAATTCAGACTGAGTACAAAAGCGAACTAAATTTGAACTAAAATTGAGCGGAAGTACGAAGTCTGATGTAGTCAGGCTACAGTTGTTTAAAGTAAAGGGAATAACTCCACAACTATGTGACAATTGTAATAAAAAATAAAAAATAAAAAAAATGTGTGTATATATGAAGAGTTCAGATGCAAAAGCCTCTAAATGCCATTTGAAATTTTCTTCTTTAATGATGATTTTTTTCAAACTTGTATATTTAAGTTCAGTAATTTCACTTAAATAACAATTAATAGGTAATCTTCATTGCCATTTAAGTGAAATCACTGAACTTAAATATACAAGCTTGATAAAAATGATCATTCTAGAAGAAAATGTCAAATGGCACTTAGAGGCTTTTGCATCTGAACTCTTCATATATATATATATATATATAAAAAATATCAACCCTTAAAAGTGGGTTGAAACCCTCGAAGAAGCAAACAAATACAAAGGATTGCAATAGATCACCAAGATCAATAGTGAAAGACAATAACAGACACACTATCTCTCTTAGAATGCTATTGATTTAGCAGTCACATGATCAAAATCAATAGTTAATCAAAAACACAATGGAATAGCAGGAGATTCATGGTGTTTGATTAGAAGAAAATAGTCCTCCATTCAATCAGGCAGGGAAGAGTGCTTTCAATGATACTTGTACAGCTTGTTCCCTGTAGTGCCTCTTACCGTAATGGCAAACTAAACATTCCTCTGACCTCACTGCATTGTCAGCATAAGAACAGCACAACTACTGGCTGACTCCTCGAAAATGGGGTGCGCAAAGGGGAACGTGCCTTCTCACTAGGTTTGAGCAGATACTTTTTTTGTTGTTGTTGCTTTTAATCAGAAAACAATCCCTCTTTGAGGTCCTTGGATACACCTTAAGTATAGTTCTCACACAATGAATCCAAGGCAAGACTAAATTTCTTCATGAAGAAGTTCATGAATGATTAAATTCTATCAGTAATGTTCACAAAGAAACACAAATGCACACACGTAGAAGATTCTCTTCTGTTATAGCACCTGAATAAACTTGAGACAACTGTTGTCTGTAGCACATAAACAGGGAAAGTGAGGGTCCGATGTCAGAGTAAACACTCTAAGTCCTGTGGCTATTTGGACAGCGATTCTTCTTCCCTCCATGGCAGCTCTTCTAGGACTCTCCTCAGATAAACAAAAGACGTCATGTTTCTTGAGTCATCGGTGAGAGGACACATCGCCACATCCTCTCTGAAGATACGCCCTAAAACTTCCAAACCTATACAACTATAAAGAATTGATAGATGAACACGGTTAATGACTAACTTTAAAAAAATAATAATGAGGATGAGGGTAATGAATGACTTCCTGATCACTAAAGACCTGAGGTATGCATTTAAGGGGTTAAAAATATATATTAATATTTTTTTGGAATTACACTGTTTTCATCTACTAATAAGAGAGTTATGTGACTATTTAGATTTCCTCACATAATCAACACAGAAAATGCAAAAACAACAACAAAAAACTTAGCATCCGTATGGATCCGGTCATTTGTTTGAGAAGCTGTTTGGCTCAAGCTAAACAGGCATGTGTTCATTCACCAATAAGCCTGTTTTTTAAGCCTAAAATATATTTTTTTTTAAACCTTGGATTGCTACACCCAAATCCAGTATCCAATTTGTAGATCATTTAAAGGGGTGATGAACTGAGAAATCAAATTTTCCTTGAGCTTTTGGTCATCATATTTTAAAAATATCCTGTAAGTTTCAGAACTGAAAAAGTCATTTTTAGTCCAATAAAAGCTTTTGCAAACGACTCGGCTAAGCAAACGACTCGTTTTTTTCAAAGTGGGGAACTATGACATCAAAGAAGATAAAACACCACCCCTGCAGAAGAAAATCAATGCCTACTTCAACACGGCCGGTTTAGCCCCGCCCACCGATTCGCGCATTACACCCATAGCTAAATAGCATAGGCCTACCTCGTGATGACAAACTGGATCAAGGTACCGAGCAATACAGAATTTTGTGCAGTACCTGGTTGTGGAAGAAGACAGTGGCTGCAAATGCTTCCTCTGCATTCCAATAATTCCATGGATAAACTTTATTTTTAATGACGTTCCAGCTGATGAGGTAAAACATTGTCTGCCTGTTCGCTTCATTTTACTGAGGAATGTTTTGTAAACAAGACTTTTCAGACCGATTAAGATTAAAGAACGGTGCTGTGCCGCCTTTATTGGATCTGACAGGAATGGTCCAACACACGGACTCTGGGTCGAACATGTATGGGCGAATCATTCCGGTTGCCATTTTACAACATTGGACGTTTTCAAAACAATTTCCCCTAAGTGCATAGACGGGTGAGTTGAAACTCATTGTAATATGCAAAACTGTTATCCACTCACAGCAGTGTGCGTTTACTTCCAAGTCTTCAGTGCGAGACGCCCATAAAAACCTAACGTTTTTCAGCCAGGCTCAAAACTAGGGTATAAAATAGCATATTACTTATTCATTTTTATGTTTTTGAATGCAAAAACCAAGCGAACGTCATAAGTTGACCTCAGACAACAATATAATAAAATTTAAAAAGCTAGTTCATGAAACCTTTAAACATTTAAATGATCTACAAATTGGATACTGGATTTGGGTGTAGCAATCCAAAGTTAAAAAAATATATATATGAAAATCTATAGAAGAGTTTTTTGTTATTGTCGTTTTATGCTCGCACCTGTCTCAATGATTGATGGGCACCAATGACAAGCCTGCCAGAAGTGGGCACATAGGAAATAAAGACCTTTCTGTAAGTGTGAGTCAGGAACGGCAAGCTGAGGGCATGAGCATGTTGAATAAGTGTTTCAAAAGCTGTAAAACACTCAAGAGGGTATGCCATCAGCCCTTTTAAGGTCAGAGGGCAGGCTGTCAATGGAAGACAAGTCAAAAGTCAGCCCTCCTTCTTCCAAGCACATAACAGTCTTTGGCACTCAGCAGAAAAAGGTACAAAAGGGTTGGATGAAGTGTGAAGTGTTAGTCAGAATGACATATAGGCCCTGTCCCAAAGTGCACCCTAAACCCTTCCTTTCCCATACTTTATCAATGTAATGCTGAGGAATAATGCAGCTAGATTTCAGATCAGTTTGAAATTTCGGTTTGGAATCTGTTGTATTATCTGCGACGGGACATGGGCTGCAAACTGGGGCTTTTTGTTGCAAAAACCAGTCAAAAAACTGTTGTTTACTTGTCCAAGTTGTCACTTCAAAGTCACATTGGAAAATTGGCCTTTCTTTGCACAATTTTGCAAAATTACAAAAAACGTACATATAATTGATTTAAAACTAGAGGCAATAAAACCACATACTTCTATTCACTTTTACTCACTTAATATGATTGCATGGTAAGTTTAGACCTAGCAAATAACAAAAACCTAGTTTAGCACAGTTCCTTGCACAATATGCTTTAGTGTAGGATTTGCAATCTAATAAATTTTTATGTTTGCATCACATAACCAGCTCCATATAAATATTCAGAGATCAGGTACAGCGTTGCACTTGAGATGCAAAGCTTCCGAGTACGAGTCCTGTTAAACACAAGTATCGCTAAAAAATGCTAAAATACTTGAAGAAGCAAACTAAAATGGCTACAAATTCATTTTATCTCACATTTGCTTTTGGTAACACTATTGGTAAGGTTTAGAGTAGGGTTTACTGAGAGTGGTTATTTTTTAATGCAATAGAGCATTAGCTTTTAGTGCTACTTTCAATATCAGACATTCTGAACTGCCACGGTATGCACAACAACCAATGTAATAAATCCCGCACTGAAGCAACACTTTACACTTAACACTTTAGGGAGTTTGTTCAAATACGTAACCAGAGTATGCTTCCCTTATCAAGCATTTACTATACAGATCAATGACTCCTGGAAATGTGATTTTCTATCTTTGAGGCTTATTCAGAAACATATCTTAAAGGTAGGAAAGAGGAAAAAAAGGAAAATAAGAAGAAAAAGAAAAGCCAGGAAAAGCAAGCTACAGCACAGTAAATATTTCAGGACCCTCTAACATCTGACTATGAGACTCCCTATAACCTATGCTGAAGTGCTGAGAGAATTAAGTTCTGTGTATTGGACTGGATCGAGTGTACATACCCTAAAGCAGTGCTTCTCAACCACGGGGCCTCAGCAAAATTCCAAACAGGCTCAAGATGTTTTAACATGATTTCAAATAAGATGGAACCAGAATTAAACTTGGCTAAAGCAACTAAATATTGAAAATGCATCATTTTAAGTTTAATTTCTAGACCTGTATAAAAGTCAGGTATAAGTATTTATACTTTTTTATCATTAAGCCAAAAACTTTTTTTATATTCTTAAAAAAATAGTTATCCCATAGACCTTATTCAGAGCAGCGCCATGACAGGTATGAAAGTGAGGCTGTGAGGGATAGACTTACCGTGTTTCCAATGGCATCCGCTGTATAAAGCTGAATAAAGCGGCTAGATTACTTAAAATTTCACCGCTTACATTGTCGGGAGTTTTTTGTCAACTGCCATTTTTTGGAAAGATATTTTTTCCAGTGTTTCATGAGCAGAACAATCTGAAAACACATTAAATAACAGTACAGCCCATTGAAGAGATGCAAGTCTATCCCTCACAGCCTCGCTTTCATTCTCATTAAAAATCAAAGATGGCGCTGCCGTGAATAAGGCGTATATATTCAATAAATCATGAACAAAGCAAAAGTCATGTAAATTTCAAAGCGTTCTCATTCTAGGGCATCATATAGTGACACTTTTGAAATTTAGTCTAAATTATGGCACCCTTTAGCGTCTAATATAACACGCACGGAGCTTTGTTCGGTTATGGTAGGTTTAGTTCTGGGGTAGGTTTAGTGTTAGACCACTAGGAGGCACCTTCTGGCCCATATATATATATATATATATATATATATATATATATATATATATATATGCGTCTCATATCGACACTAAAGGGTTCATTGGTTAAAAAACGTGTGACTCCTGAAGAACATTCAGCTATTCAGCTTTATATATATAAACACACACACAATTTAACTCTCCTCTTAGGAGGTAGGTAAACATGTTAACATAATTGTGTGAAGATAATTATTTCAGATTTCATCTGGCAGTTTTATCTAGGCCTACTTGTTTTTCGCACAACCAGCACAAAAGGAGTTAACTGTAGCGATACGATCCTTCTCGTCTTTTTCAATGAATTCACGGCACGCTCCCTAGACCTCTCCAAATCTTGTGGCCTGTGTTTTTCGTTTTCTTTTCTTTTTTCCAGCACTCTATGAAACACAATGGAAAATGCAGGGTCACCCCAGCTGTTCTCCATTAGATTTCTGGCTGAGGTCGTCTACACACTCACTTACTGGCATAACGGTTGTGGTGGAGGGGAAAGAGATAGAGAGAGAGAGAGAGAGAGAGAGAGAGAGAGAGAGAGAGAGAGAGAGTATCAGATTGGGAGCCGTGGTGTAGATTGCAGTAACCTGTAATTAAGCCGATGGCGGGTTGCTGTTGCTATGTAAACATCCCTACACCTCAACCTCGTGCCAACCCAAGAGCAGTGAAGGAGTCTGGTTTCTGACACTTAAATCACTGTGCAACATCTGGTTTAAAAAGGAGATCTCTCTCGCTCTCGTTACTTCCAGTTTGGAGCAGAGTGTGGAGTTGTGTGGTGGTTTGGATCTCACTGTCTTCACAGCACCACGGCTCAGATTGCAGCGGTTGCGCAATACAATTTGGAGCCCCTCATATACACACACAAACACACAGACAGACGTACACACATTCAGACGTAGTCCGTCACACAAACCATAAAACAGCACATAGATCATTTGACCTCAAACATTTGGAGAGGCACTATTATAGTCTGTCTGATTCTGTCTGATAATAGACGAAACGCAGACAAGTCATTTTAAACGAGCATATGAAAATAAAATGTTGTTAGTGGTCCTTTCTCAGAGCAAGAGACTAAACAAACATGTCTTATGCATTGCAGGGCTCAACAATAAGGATTTTTTTTCTATATATATTTTACCTGCCTTGCCAATGTTTTAACTTTGTTCACCAATAGTGAAAACTTAATTAAATTTCTACATTAAAATTGAATTTTATTCAACAATAAAAAAATAATACTTCTACTAAAAAAGTGACAGTAAAGACGTATTTCAAATAAATGCTTTTCTTTTGAGCTTTCTCTTCATCAAATAATCCTGAAAAAAAATCTATCACAGTTACCGCAAAAATATTAAGCAGCACTGTTTTCAACATTGAGTACCAAATCAGCATATTAAAATGATTTCAGAAGGATGATATGTGATAATTTCTAATGAATCATGAACAGTAATGACAATTGATTATTCAGCTTTGCTATGACAGGAATAAATTACATCCGATATATACTACTGTATATATATACACACACACACACACAGTAGTCAATATTTGAACTGGATCAAAAAAGTAGGGCGGGTTTTTTCAAAATTCATGTAGGCTATAACTCAAAAACATTCTAAAAATCATTTAAGTACATGCACATTATCAATGAACCTAAGATGCAGTAAACACACACACAACAGTTCCATCAACAGACCTGAATCTTTCTCACACTGGCCCTGAGCAATGCCTAATGTTGAGTCCTGCCTTGATAAGGTTTATTCGGTTTTTAGGGTCATTTATCTCCACAAAGACGAGCCTTTATTGTTTTAAAATGAGGATGAAGGACTGATCCCCTTTAAAGCACGTCAAGGTGAGTATAACTGCAGCTATATTTCTTGAAACTCACCTTTTAGCACTAATTCTTTGTCACATGACAGAATGGAAGGATAGACGAACAATCTGTATGGGGCCTACAGACATGACGAGACTGTGGGAGGCTAAAAAACAATGGAGCGCTGAGGGGAAAGTGAGGCGTTTCACCCATGTACATGAGCCAACGCGTGTTCCTGCAGTCAGCCCACAGGCCACACGCTCGGCCCTCGGCGTAACCAGCATCCTGCAAGAGCTGTTTTTGGCAAGTGCTGCAAATTAATATCTGGCAGGATTTCTGCTCCACTCTCCACTTCACCAGTGAAACTTGAGGGCTTACAAAAGCCCTGCCATCCCATAATAACAGACCGTACTGAGAATCTACAGCTTGGCAAAATGAGAGACCAAAAAAAAAAGGCAACTCAGATGTACAAAAAGTCCTTAGAAAGGAATGTCTGACAAATTAAGGGATGAAAAGAAGCAGTGAGAGAGAGAGAACTGTTTTGAAGAACAGACAGCTTATTTAAAAATACTTATTAAAGAGAAAGTTCATCCAGAAAATCATATATACAACCTTTCAAATATGTTTATTGTGTACTTGTTCTCCTCCATGGAACACCAACAGAGATATTTAATAGTTAATCTTTTCCCATACAATGAAAGTGGATGGGGACCAGAATGGCTTTACATGACCAGACCAAAATGGAAGTTGCTATTCACTTTAATTTTGCCTTGAAAATCTTGTGACAGCCATGGCTGAATGACATGCGGGAGATTAAATATGACAGAATTACAATTTTTGGTGTAACTATTTCAAGTTGTTAAAGTTAAACATATTATTCAGACTATTTCAACATTATTCAAAATTTTAAAAGTCTGTGTTTCATTCACCACTTCGGCCATTTAGGGCGGCACAGTAATGACTCTTTTGTTCACGTAGGTTCAATATGTCCTTGATAAACGGATCCCCTTTACCGATCAGAGTGCGCGCTGACATGGAGTAAATCCTTGTTTATACTCGATGCGTCCGTACGAGTGCAAAGGTGCGCATGGCAAAAATGCAGCGTTCGGTGCGCAAGACCCATTTCGCCTTGGCTGTGCGCACTAAGCGGCAACATTCTAATCTGAAAAATGAAGCCTAAGTGCGAAATACTGCAATACATTGAAAATCCGCTAGGGGCTTGTCCAAAAAGGGAGCATATGTCCATAAACCACATGTTAAAATGTCCGTTTTCACAGCATAAAATTCATGTTTTTGCAGGTTGGTCCCATGGACTTTTATTGTATTTTTCGATAGGTTCCGTTCCGAGTGCCTGACAACTGTGAGGGGGGAAACTCGCTAGTTTAGATGATATATAGATAAAATGTATGATAAATAAGGGCGTGGTTAACTTTGATTGACAGCTGAAAACGTTTTGTCCATTTTTTTTAGTAACAGTGTGTGCGGTGCCGCATCCGAGGATGAACGACTTCAAGCCGAATCTGCCATCTGTCCGAGCATGTAACTTAAAGAGCATATTGCAGGTAAAAAAAAAAATCGAAATTTATAGATAACCTTGTATGAAAATACCATATGAAAAGTTAATGCAGGATTTAAAATGTTTTAAAACAACATAAGGACACTAATTTAGAAGATAAAGTGAGCGTTTCTTGGACTGCTAGTAAAAACGGCTTTTTTTTTCAACATCGCGTCATTTGACGTCATAGCAGGGAGCCGCAGCCTCGGCTCAGTGAGAGCAGGCTGGTGTTCAGTGAGAGCGCTCGTCAGTCAGTGTGCTATCGTTAGTTTTTGCATTTTAATTTATCATCGTCATGGTAAATTATTGTGTTTGTGGAGATTGCAAAAACTCCAGCCTGTCAGGACTTCAAGATTGAGTCCACAAGTTTCCATTACAATAAAAGTGACTGTGCTATATAGCCTATCTTTCGTTCCTGGTGCGGTTTGAGCAGGTGAAGAGACGGGATTTCTCCTCTCGGCTCGGAAAACACGGTCGTGTGTAGCGTTCACTTCAGATCAAATGATTAGCATCCCGGCGATATGATGGAGTTCAACATGGTATGCCGAAGCAAGAATATTGATCGTGGTATACTACCAATGGCATCAAATAGTGTTATATAGGTAACTAGTCATGTCATGCCCTAAATAAAACTTGTAATTGAAAAACAAAATTGGTTGTTTAAATACTCAAACCTTTAATGTTCTGTTTATGTTATAACCAAGGTGAAAATTATGTATTAAAAATTTACCCGAGTATAGCCTATGCTTTTAGTATAGAAATATACTCAAGTAAAGTTTTTATACATTTAATAGTATATAAATCTACCCTAAACATACTAATGTCTGCTGGCCTGTTATAGAATCTGGACAGTATTGTGAGCACAGTGTATCGTTAGCGAACGTGTATACTATAAGCACGTCTCTCACCTAAAAGGCACCTGTCCTGTTCTCCACTGGTTCTCCTCACATCACAGCTCAATTTTTCTCTGACCATTCTGTCTGACATTATCCTGGCCTGTCCCTGATCTCTTTAGCATAGCAGGCTCATAACTTTATGGCTTGATCCGTCATACGAGTATTTCCTCAGCGTCCGAAATGTCATGCGATCCATTGTTTTCCTGTTGTGTGAATCGACCGCTCTCCCGCTCATTGCGTCACGCCCGCCACGCCCATTTTCAGACGCGGAAGTAAAATTTTCTCACAAAAACGACTGCAGAAGCTTCTGTGGCGTGTTTATACGTATATTTTAAAGAAAATCTAGTTCCTACATTGTTTTTCTATGCATTGACTCGTTGGGTCCTCTAACCTGCAATATGCCCTTTAAGTTGCATGTTTACCCAGTTTGCGTGTCGAAATTGCAAAGTTTTTTTGTTAAGGTTTTGTTTACTGTGTGTGATTTATCTATTGTCTTGCTGTTAATTTTAAATAAACGTAGAGCAGGTAGCTAATCAGTGTCTGCTTGTTTATTCAAGTTGTTCTTTAACAGACAAACGTCGCTCTGCATACATCATCTCCTTCATCACTCTGATTGGTCAATCCAATTGTGCCCAGAAGCATTTGAGCTACGTCTGTTGGTGACGCCCCTTTGGAATTGATTTCGTCCCCTTGGAATTATAAGGTTCTATCTGCGTTCTGAACAGTTTTGAGATAATGAGCTTCAAAGTTTTTGCATTCCATATAGGAAAATGTGTATGGGGAACAAGTTTCTTTCAAACATAAAAATAACAGGGACCCTGAATGTACAAAACACATCACATAATGTAAATAAATTGTCACAGAAAAAGAATATGTGAATAACTCAATTTTGACAAAAATGTCAGATAGAACCTTATAATTCCAAGGGGACGATTTGTCTATGAAGCTTTGCCAGACCATAACTCAGTCACAACTGAGAATGGTCTGGTTTTAACCAGGCTAGTTCAACACGCATACCTCTGTTAAAACCTCAGAAAATTTAGTTTAGGGTTTCATGACCTTTTGAATTCGAGTCTCATTAACTTGTGCTCATTACATATAGACCTAAAAATAATACATGTCACCTGTGCAACACAATTCCTGCTGTATCAGTCACATCACATGAGAGAGAACCATCCTGGGACACAGTGAGACAGATCTTCTTCCTAATCTATTATATAGATTACACATTTCTCCACTCTCACAGGAGATTCAGTGTTGTGGAAGAGACGTTCTGATGACAAGGTCTCAGAAGACATGGAGATGTTCATATATCACACCTCTATCATCTCTAGAATCAGATGACTACCACTGAACACAGGTTATGACTGGAAGTGATTTGAAGTCCATGTGGAAAGGGCTCAGGGCTGCAGACATTCTGATGCTGCAGATTAGATAATGTCCTTGTTTTTTTAGAAAACAAAAGACTCCAGAGAGGTCGCTATGCTCTAAAACAAAAGGAAAAAATGGAATACAAAGAAAACATTCAGCCCAGATATGACGCCCATGAAGTTTGTTTAGATTCCAATTTGATCAAAATCAACATTACCCAAAACAAGGGTTTAGAACAGCTTTATCAACATTTAAAAAAAAAAAAAAAGTAAAAGAAGTAGGGCTGTCAGTTAAACACGTTATTAACGACGTTAACGCAAACCCATTTTAACGGCGTTAATCTTTTTATCGTGCGATTAACGGTCTTTTTGGCCTAGCAAACTTTGCGGTTTTCGCACGCTGCGCTAAACCGATTCATTTCAATGGCTTGGATATAACTAGACTGTAAACAAAACAACAGGCACGCCGCACACACTCGTTTGGCCTTGCGAGCCGGCCAAATAGTTGGTTAACGTTACGTTTTGAGTGGATGACGAGCGTGAGACGCTGAAATGGATGCCAATATGATTCTGAATGGAAAGTTTACTTTTAAAAAGTTGCCAAATGGTTCCATTGACAAGTCCAAAGTGTTCTGTGTGTTTTGTCGTTGTGAACTGAGCTATCATCATCGCAGCACGTCCAGTCTAAAAATACCGCTTGATGATGGTCAAGCACACACACACACAGCTGATGCGAATTCTCCACTCCCTCGTCAATATCAGGACCTCGTCAGTATTTCTTTCACCCTTTTATTGATGGACTGTGTTACATTGAGAGATTATTTCCTCCAAGTGAGAATGTTAGTGTGAAATTGAACACAGTATATGCCAATGTTGTTTTCAATAAACAACATTTGCACAAAGCAAGCCGATCCACTTTTCCATGTTGATAAGAGCATTAAAATGAGAAAAAAAAATAATGGGACAAAAAGAAATCAAGAGACATTTAAAATAGATAAAAATGTGTGATTAAAGTCCCCGTGAACCGGAAGTTGCAAACGATTTTTCTCCAGTGCTGTGACGTATTTCCAAGTGAAACGGAATATTGAACAGAGGGCAGGGTTTTACTCTAGCGCTCCTCCTCTCCATCTCTCGCTCATAGCAAACTAACGGTTTGAGGGGAGTGGTTAAGCGTTTCCCCACCCAAGTTGTGAAACCTACGTCATCAGAAAAAGAAACCGTTCCAGACCGGAAGTAACTTTTCAGATTTTGATTAAAGATTACCAAGGTAAAATATTTTTTAAATATATTTTTACTTGCACGGATTAATTGTTCACCACAAGACTAGTAATATGCGCTAACAAAGTAAATAGGTTCAATTTTGATTTCACGGGGACTTTAATTGCGATTATTGCGATTAATCGCAATTAATCACACATTTTTATCTATTTTAAATGTCTCTTGATTTCTTTTTGTCCCATTATTTTTTTTCTCATTTTAATATATTAATATATTTCTCATTTCATTTAAATATTTTAATCGTTTGACAGCACTAAAAAGAAGCTAGAGCCTCAAGGTAAAGGTAGCAGCATGTCTGAGGAAGACTCAAAGAAGCAAATATACTGTATGCTGCAAAGCAACAATGCTCGCTAATGAGTATTAAAGGAAAGGGTAGGTAGAATTGTATTCTGGCCAAATTTCACTAAACTCAAGAGACATTCTGACACAGTAGCCTTTGTCCTCCTGCTCTACCATCACTAACAGGAACCGTTCCGCTTTGACCAGCTCAAGACTCGGGTCAAACATCTCTCTTTACCAGCCGTGTTGATGGAGGTGTTTATCCTATGTTAGCGTCTGACCAACAATTCAGATGAAATTATTCAAAAATTCCTCTACTTTCTTAGCTAATTTATATATGGCATAATTCTCACCTCTAAGAATTGTATACTTTTATAACCCTTTAACATCAGCTTTCTGACAACTGCATATGTCCATCAAATATTTACACTACTTTCCTTTTTCTCTTTTTTTTTTTTCTCGAGATTTGGTTTGAGTGACAGAAGTCGCACAACTGCTGAGAATGGCCAGTGGGATCCGTTACCAACAAAGGGGCATTCGACAGAACAAGATGAAGTAAAATCATAGAACGGTGTGAAATACACACACTCTTAAGTCATAACACTCCGTTCCGACAACACAGACTTGATGACTGTCATAATTTTGCCTGTTCCTTCTGTTTGTTTGGTTGCTGCCATATTGTTTTCTTTCCCTTTTTCTCTTGGCATGCAACTATCTGTCAGGCTGTTGTGCCAGAGGGGAACAAATCATCACTCTTCTGAAGAGACTGAGCCAACGAGCCCTGATCAATCACACAGATAGAGCTGCATGAGTCGGGTTAGAGGACGCATAGCTGACGTGCGGCACTGTTGTTTCGAGGCTGAGAGATTGAGGCTGTCAGCACTTTCTTAATGCAAATCCCCCCGGCCTTTGCTCTCTGACAGCCAGATCTAGAAGACTCATGCTGGGAGGAACCGGGGAAATTCCGAACACAGGGGGCGAATCGTGATTGCCTGACAAAACAGGCAACACTGCCTCACTCTGTCAAGACAATGAGCGCCGAGGCACAGCTTATCGAGAACACGCCCTGCGAAGAGTCCCGGCAAAGAACATGCCCCGTTTTCTGTTTTAGACTAGACACAGACACGCTTACGGTCAATTATAGTGTTATTTCATCATATTATTGATGAATATGTTGGTTAATGATCCTTCATATCATTAATCGTATAATTTCGTAATCGATGAAGCAGCAAGCACATCATAACAATTAAACTGAAGAGCTCGTAACACATCATATACATACATTTACATTAATCAGATACACCTTTCACAAGTCTGGGGTCAGAATATTCAAAAGTTTCAATTAAACTGATCAAAAGTGACAATATTTTAAATAAATTATTTTTATTCATCAAAGACAGCGCAAGTTTTTTACAACATTGATGATACGAAATATTTATTGAGAATGAAATCAGTATGTTAAAATGATTTCTGAAGGTTCAAAAAAGCATTTATTTCATAATGTGATTTTCCCCAAACTTTCAATTATTTTACATTTACATTTATTCATTTAGATGACACTTTTATCCAAAGCAACTTACAATTGCTATATATGTCAGAGGTCGCACACCTCTGGAGCAACTAGGGGATAAGTGTCTTGCTCAGGGATTTTACTTCAATGAAAGTTAGATTTTTGCTCAAAAAAAAAAAAAAAAAGATTTTTGCAACAACAAAAAAAAAATGAGTGAAAGATAAAAAGGATAAACAACGCAGATTTATTTGTACGACCAGGGGTGCCAATAATTCTGACCACAAATGTGGCTATACATGAAAACGAAAATATTGATTTTAACTAGGGCTGTCAAATGATTAATCACATCCAAAATAAAAGTTTTTGTTTACATAATATATGTGGGTGCACTGTGTATAATTATATATATATATATATATATATATATACTGTATATAAATACACACACATGCATACATTTAAGAAAAAAATATTATTTATATATAAAATATTTATATAATATAAATTATATATAAATCTATATACAGTATAAACATGAAAATATTTCTTAAATATATAAAAGCATGTGTGTGTATTTATATATATTTCAAATAATTATACAGTGCACCCACATAAACTTTTATTTTGGATGGGATTAATCACGGTTAATCATTTGACAGCCCTAATTTTAACGGAACAAACGTCTGAAAATAACTTTAATCGCCCCCTTAAAAGGGACAGTTTACTCTAAAATGAAAATTCTGACATCATTTACTCACGCTCAAGTTGTTCGAAACCTAATTGAAGTTCTTTCTTCAGCTAAACGCAAAAGAAGATATTTTGAAGAATGTCAGTAACCAAACAGTTAATAGGCCCATTGATTTCAATAGTATTTTGTCCATACTATCAATGAGGCCTGTCAACTGTTTGGTTAACCATATTCTTCAGTTATGGTGTTCATCATAACCCAAAAGAAAGAACTTCATACAGGTTTGGAACAACTTGAGGGTGAGCAAATGACAGAATTTCCATTTTTGGGTGGACTTCGTAAATACTGAGGCTTGTCCCTGTCACAGTCACCCCACAATGCGCATTAAGCATGTTCAACTGACATGTCATATTTTGCTAACTAACTTTTTGTCAAAAAAAAAAAAAAAAAAAAAGCAGCTGGGGTCCATTTGCTTCTGCTTGGTGACTAGAAATGTTCACTTTATCTTAAACACTTAAAACACACACTTTAAAACATAAAATTAGCTAAGGGAGCTCGAGCTCTGGTATTCACGTTATCAAGAGCCGTTACACAGCAGCACTTTTGCAAGGCTTTAAAAACACCCCTCATAAATTCTCAGCCTTTCCTTCATCTTCATAAGGCAAACGGAACATATGATATAAACGGCTCATGCAACGTCATGCCACATTCACTCACTCTTTACCTGTTATTCCAAAAGCCCAGGAGAGACATGATGGGTTACAAGGATAACAGTCCTTACCTGCAGAGGCCAAGCTGCTGAGGGTCAAAAACAGGATGGCGGAGGGGTGCATGTGTGCTGTTAGCCGCATGGCTGGAAGAGAACGCAGTCCTGAAGCCAGACGTGGCAGAAACAGAAGCAGCGGGGTGTCTTCTTGAATGGTCCACACACACTCTGTAGAATGAGAGAGAAAGATGTCAGTCACTGACCAAGCAGCAAAGTATTAGGGTCACATCCTGTGGGCTTAGATGGGACGAGACAGCAGGCTCTGTTTGATGTGACGGCGCTGTTATTCGCAACCGACTAATTAAGCATCATGTGAATGGTGGGGATGAGGAGAACAAGCAATCATGGGTCATCATCTAACAACTGCTGCATGAAAAGGGCCAGTTTCAAATTAGTAACAAGACAATAAATGACATGCTGAAGTGAAGATAACAGTCCGATTAGAAACCTGGAGTTTGCCGTTAAGAGCATTAACAGACAACAGCTAATTAACACGACCACAACTGAACTCGAGAGATAAAGAAGCCAACCCGAGTTCACTGCAGGGTGGGCTAATGCCAACACATGCCACACCAATAGAGCTTAAATACAACATGCATTAGTTTAAACGTACTCCACTACGTGACAAAATGACACAGTAATAAACTTAACAACTGCATCGTGACAGATATTGAGTCATCAAATTAAAAACCTTTCAAACAAATCTACACTGGCATTTAAACATTTACGTCTGCCCAGAGAGCCGATTCAGTTTGATTAATTCCATTCTGACAAAATGAACAATTTAGTTTTCCATGGCCATCGTCCCAAATCTAAGATAGAGATTCAGGGTTTTTTGAAGTAAATAATGGTGATGTTAGGTTAAAATCAAGTTCTAGGCAAGCATCAGCAAAAACGTATCCTAAAAGCAATTTCCAATTGTTTTTAGACTGTTTAGTATTATGGTAACACTTCACTGTATGTTGAGGTGATATATGTTACATTATTACTAGTTACTTACTATGATAATAATAATAACAGTAGATGATGCATATTTACTGGCTAAACCCTAAGCTAAACCTTATTGTAAGAACATTTACAACATTACTCAGTATTTATTGTAACTGTGACAACATCACCTTTAAGTGTCATATTTCTAAGAATTTATTCTTTGTCGCAGGTCGCACAACTCTCTTCAGTTTTTTCATCAGCTCGTAAAGATTACCTATAATGAAAGTAGCAGATTTTAAGAGGCATACATCACAATGCCACACATTGTGCGAAGATACGCATACGCAGGCCAATAACACTTTATTATCCTGACCAAACAACATCACAGGTTTGTCACGCTAGTTTGCAGAAGCATTTCACTAATGGGTTTAGCAGCCACATTCAGAGCAAGCATCCAACCGTGCAGCGACGGGTGATGCACGGTCCCTGAACCCACCACCACATGCTACTAAAGCGCATTATGGGGAATCAATGTGTCAAATGTACACAAAGATGCACAGTGGAACAGGTGGATTAAAACCTCAAAAGTCAATCAAAACATCAATGGTTAAGAACGACCACATGCTACCCAGGAGAAGAGTAATGAAAGCCCATCTTCATCAGTATCTGAAACTGCCACCAACTCTCTCTCTCTCCGTCCTTTATTCTATCTTTCTAACTTTTTCTCATTCTCCCAGTAAGGTGAGGAGAGCTCTCTCTCTCTCTCTCTCTCTCTCTCTCTCTCTCTCTCTCTCTCTCTCTCTCTCTCTCTCTCTCTCTCTCTCTCTCTCTCTCTCTCTCTCTCGGCAAACAGCTGCAGGAACAAAGAGCCATTCACACACGGGCAGCTGCTGAGGCTGGGAAGTCATTTTGGAGGATCTCAACAAATATTGCACTTTCAGCACAGGGGCCCCAAGCCAGTGCCCCTCTGCCTTTGATTCGATGCCCCCTCTCCTGCCATTCTCACACTAATAGTAGGAGCATTTTGGATTCCTGAGATCAAAGAGGACATCACAGGGCAAAACAAAGAAAAACTGAAATCAAAAACAAACAAACAAAAAACAAACAAATAAAAGCACTTAAAGGGTTAGTTCACCCAAAAATGAAAATTAAGTCATTAATTACTCACCCCCATGCTGTACCAACCCCGTAAGACCTTTTTTCATCTTCGGAACTACATACAGTAGGCTCCTAATCAAAACTTGACGGCCCAGAAAGTCAATGAAGAAAATTTTTAAATATGCCATGTGACTACAGTGGCTCAGCTATAAGTTTATCAAGCAATGAGAATATTTTTTGTGCGAAAAAACAAACAAAAATAACGACTTTATTCGACTGTTACATTTCTTCCTTGTAGGCCTGAGATGAGAGTTCAAGAGAATTAAATGAGATGAGAGTTCAACTTCAATTACTTATTTTCAGTTCGCGCATGCGTCGTGGAAATCTCTTGAACTCTCATCTCAGGCCCAGAAGGAAGAAAAGGAATAGTCAAATAAAGTCGTTATTTTTGTATAAATTATTTTTATATAAAAATAATTTATACAAATTAAAAATTAATTTGCATAAAATTAATTATTAATTACTCCGCATAAAAATTATTCTCGTCGCTGGATAAACTTATTTTTGAGCCACTGTAGTCACATAGAATATTTAAACATTTTCTTCATTGTCTTTCTGGGCCGTCAAGTTTCGATCCCTTAGGCAGCCTATGTAGCAGTGATCCACCTCTAAAATTTAATCAAAAATATCTTCATTTGTGTTCTGAAGATGAACGAAGGTCTTACTGGGTTGGTACAGCATGGGGGTGAGTAATTAATGACTTAATTTTCATTTCATTTTTGGGTGAACTAGCCCTTTAAAAAAGTAATAAAAAATGGGGCAAAACAAAACTAACATGTAAAAATGTTCTGGCAAAACAAAACAAAAATAAAATAAAATAAAAAAACAGAAAAAATAAATAAATAAGAACAAAAACCAATAACAATATTTTTCAGCTGTCCTATTTAGCCTAGTTAAATAAATACATAAATAGCAAGCTAGCAAGCTTAACAGGAAGTTAGAGCAAAGCAAAATACAAAACTAAACTTTAACTTTCTTAGTAGAGGTCCTATGCACTTCATTTAGCTGAGAATATCTCAACTGTTATAGACTAATATGACCTCATTGAACATGGGATGTGTGAACGCATATTGAGAAACGTCCGCGCACATGTATAAGAGATGCATGATGGCTGAGCGCAAAATTCTAATGGCACCTTCTTCGTTAAAAGCTAACGTATGGAAAATTGGCAATTTCATTGTGACCTATTTTGTATATTTTTGGATGAGAGCTGCTTTACACTGCCCTCCATAGTCACAGTGTGCATCAGTGCAATACCAGTAACAAAAGGTTACATTTTAACTGTCCTCTCTGAAGATGTTCATTCACTTTTTTTTTGTATAAGCTGTTTTTGTATGAGAGCTGCTGGTACATAATTCTATATTTTTGTATGAAAGCCGTTTGTGATTTTGCTACAGTAAAATGTTTATCTATTTATTTTTGTCTGAATGATTATATTGCTCATTGCAAGGCAAGGCAATTGTATTCATTTACTACAAGTATGCTGCTAATTCAGGCACACGTTTATTTTCCTGTTGGTTCTTTGCAATGTTGGGACATATGCTGGCAAATGTAACCTCACAGTTGACTTTCCAAATCACTTCCATTTGTTTTATTAATAAAATTAATATTGGAGGTATTGGAAATAAACTCGTAATGGGTCATTATAAATACTTTGCTTTAAAAGTACTAAGTCACAAAAAAAAAAAAGATGAGTCAGGTGCCTAGAAATTCTGGCTAAGGCTGATCGCACAACTCAACCATTAGAACAATCGGAGTCATCTCAGCAGAGACCTATTAATGATCCAACTTATGTGCAGGCAAGTGTCCGCATCGATCGAGCACTCTTTCTCCTCCGTTAGCTCACGCCAGCGAGCGAAGCGAAAGCTGGACCAATGTTAATCCTAGTCCTGGCTTTTAATTTGTCACTCTCCCCTTTTCTGTTTTAGTTTCCTCTGATAAAACCGTTGCCTTCTTCCTTGTAGCTGTTGTTCGGCATGACGAAAACATACAGACGGCAATCAAACGCGAGTTGAGCATTAACGTTAGATTCTGAGGAAGTTGTGGGTGGTGGGGGAAGTGACGTATGCCATAAAGCGGTCGAAATTTGTAGTTCTTTTTGTGCTCGGGTTCCTACCCGAAACCCGAAGGTACAAAGTGCAAGTAAAAGCGATACAGACACGTCCAGGAGACAGCAGACGCGTCATTCAACCTATTGCAAGTCGATCTACCATCTCAATGGGTTTTGGTAATATATTATAAAGTTGAAGAGTTCCACGGTGTGGCTTTAAGAAGACCAGTGCAACTAAAAATGTATACGTCTTTTGTGGTTTGGTTTAGATAGCAAAACAGTTAAACAGAAGAAAATACACCATTGTTAAGAATCTGTGAAAAACCGATTGCCCAGAAACTACTAAATGTGGCCTTGTTGTTCAAGGACCATGTGTATCCTCAAACAGTGGTAATGTGTGAGGTATATGATGTTTTTGCAGCTGATATGCAATATCATGACCCTTTTCGTAAAGACTGTTTCAATAAGTACATTGCCAAAATTGAGGACTAACTGAAAAACCTTAAAAAGGAGGATTTAAACTACAGCTGAAGACAACTCCTTGAAGGCTAGATTTTCAGCTCGTGGGCTTGATTTGAACAAAACAGCATTCAGTCTGACTTCCAGAAGGTTCAACTCAAGTTGTGTCAAACCGAGCTGCAAAGCAGCTAATCATCGAGCTTTACATACATACCCAAGTAACAAACGAACATCTCAGATGGTACTTTCCACCAATGGTTCTCCAGAAGTCTTGGTAGAGTCCCTGAGAGTTTCCCCTGTCAGAGGTGGCAACTTAGCCTGGTAATACCAGACTCTGCTACTTCACTTTGCTTCGTAGACAGAGTCTGGAATGGTATAATGGAGAAGTGATTTCTCTCTCGCTAGGGGGCGCTTGTCTGAAGTTTAAAATCATTGGTTACCCGTAAGCCAATCAGATAAGTTTATTTATGACGTATTGTATGCGCCGACACAGCCGCATCGAACCAGAGACATCTTGCATCAAACTCAAATCTATGATCGAACTTCCAATGTAACACTTGATTGAGCGAAATACCGGAGTGAACATGGCTGTAAACAACTTTTGCAGAATTTAATCTATGCATCCACGGTACTATCACAGCCTCTAAACTTATTTTTTACCAGAGTGAAACAAGAATATATTTGTAGCCAACTCTCAAACTTAGGATTAGACCTTTTAAACACAGCTCTTTGTTCCTCACAAGTCTGTCGGAAATGCTGCAACTTAATTTCAAGATTACAGCATGACATGGAAATATTTAAGGAAAAGAAACGAGATACTGGGCAATCAAAAAGTAGCCAGTTCGAGCTCGAATGATAAAAGAGACCGAGATACACCATCTAAAACTCCAAGGACCATAAAAAAGCTGAGGAAGTCCATGGAGTTGCGATCACTGAACAGTGTCACCGAGGTGGGTTAACACTGCAACTACTTGTTTACAAATCTACTAAATTTAAAATTAGCATTTGTTTTCAGTCACTTTTTTTTTCCATATGAGAATGTTTGAAAAACCCCGGAATGTTCTCCATAACACAGCGAATTGCATCCCGTGTCTTGTTTCCCATTTTCACGGTCGTTTCGGTTTTCAATTTCTCTAACCTACAATTTAATACTCAGCGCTTAGTGTCTACGTCACGGCTCTCAGCCCGCCCTCTGTTCGTTGATTGGCCGGTAGTCAGGCTAGTGGCAACTGAGCTTGCACAGGAGTTGAACGAATACAGCTTTGGACTACAAAAGAGCTTCTGCGAACCGCAAGACCTCCAACTGTCCTGAGACATATTCATTAAGAACCGACCACAAAGATGGCAGGAGTTTTTCTCTGTTTGAGGGGAAAATATCCTCTCAACTGAAGACTTTCACATCAACACCTTTCCATGTAATGGAGGCTCAAGGAGTGCACAGTCTGACACAATCAAAAGAGCTGGTGACTGCTCTTAACTAGAGCCAGACCGATTTATCGGCAGGCCGATATTATCGGCCGATATTAGGCATTTTCCAAACTATCCGTATTGGCTAGTTATAATGGCCGATAAATGAATATTTCAAAAATAAAATAAAAACGGACGAAACACGCTTCAACCATGTCATGAGTGTTGGAGTTGTATAGTTTGTCCACCAGATGGCACTCGACACTGTCCCTGTTGGCAACACTCGTGTATAACGAATCCAGCCAGATTCGGGCAGAAAGAACCAGTTAACCGCGAGAGAGATCATTGGTGAAGTGTGTTCATGGTGAATTGGTCACGAGACATACTATGCTTGAATAACAATTAAAAGAACATCCCCATCAGTTCTCTTAACTCAAATAAGTATGACAAAATTTGTGACTATCATGTCCAGTTTTGCTGCTGTTAAACAAGCCGAGAGTGAAGCAGAATTAGCTAGTTACGTTACGTTGTTACAGTGTAGTTGACTGACTGTCCGGTTAACTTTTGACAATGTGACTGAAGCATTTCTTTAACAGCGCGTGACATTTACAGCAATGAGACATATTATCTCTCCTTGGCCTGTTATATTGAAAATGTATGTTTTACAATTTGCAGTCTGACGTTATCCATTGCTAAATTATGGCTCAAGCTAATACAGTCTGTTCTGTTGTGACAATAAAAGAAACAAGTTTCTTTTTAAAATGCATTATCATATTTTATTTTAGTTAAAACTCATAAATAACTACAAATGTTTGGGAAATCTCTTAATGTTTTGTTGCGCGTTTCTGAAATTTAAAAAAAAAAAAATATCGGCTGATATAGCGGAATATCGGATTTTAAAACCAACAAATATTTTTATCGGTATCGGCCTTCGAAATCCTTTATCGGTCGGGCTCTACTCTTAACCATCACGGAATATGTGTCAGCTACAACACAGTCAAAAGGATTGATGGGGACCTTGCATGATACCATCCTTGTAATCTTCCGAAATGTTCCAATCAATGTAGAGAATCCATCAGCTGAAAGTGAACTCTCTGCAAGGTCCGTTGACACTCAGTTGGACCACAGTAAAGCTTAGGTCTGGTGTCCTTTGCCAAAAGATTATCACGGTGGGGCCAATAAAAGAGGGCGGAGAGATGCACACTGACTATAAGGTATCAGTGACTGTCTCCATTTCTACTCCAGCAGTTGTTGATCAACAACAATCAAAACTCTCTACCTCAGCAACAGCCTCAGCACAGTGGTACAGTATCTGATGTGATTCCCAGGGCAACAGAGATCTCACCCATGTCAACAGGACCCATTGCAATGGCCACAGAACCTATTCCAAACACAAAGAGCTTCACTATTGCAGCATCAGGAGTCTTAGATATGTCGAGAGACCCCTCTCCCAAGTTAATAAATTCAGACTATTTTCTTTGGATGGTCAATCCCTTCTCCAAAAAAAATGACAAATGAGAGTGACATTGTTCCAGGTTCTAATCTACAGCTGTGAGAAGTGCAATTAAAAAGTATCAAACCAGAATTCTTACACTTACACTACCTGGTCATTGTAAAAATTGTGATCACCCCAGAAAATCAGTAGTTTCAAGAGTTTAGGCTATATGTATGCATATTTATAGAATATAGATATTGCCTAATTTGCATATTTTATTTGATTTTTAAGACAAAGTGTAATACAAAAAGTATTTATCTTAATGTGAAGATTAATATGGTAGAAATGTAAGAGAATATCTAGAAAGGAAAAAAGTCCCATTCACCTGTAATCAAATAATAGTGTCACCAATTGTGGTATTTTTCAGGACTTTCATCCCAGGTAGAGATTTTGGCACACATCCCACGTTGTTCAATGAGATCATATTAGTCTATAACAGTTGAGATATTCTCAGCGAAATGAAGTGCATACAAATCTACATGGCCTAGACTATAGCATGTCAACCAAAAGCAGATCAGTGAAGAAGCAAACTTAAACCATTGGAACATGGGCAGGTCGACCCTATAACTTGATTAGTTGTGGTTGGATATAAAATAAAAGTGTATTTGTTTCAGTTTAGAGACCGATCACCTCATATGACTCCCGCTGAAATATTGTGTCTCTCCCTCTATTTCTCGGTAGAAAGATATAGTACAATAACATTCAGAAACAGTCTGGAAAAGTCATTAGCAAATTCAAGGCAGCAGACCCCAGACTGAATATAATAAGTAGCTACTCCACATTATTACTGTGTAGGTGGAGTGTCGAACATATGGTTTAATACGCAGCCTTGGTCTGAACTCAAAGAGCCTCTTCACTCTGGAGAAGTGTGCCTTAAAACTATATCCATATTCAGTTCGAAATGAAAAACTGACTTAATGAAAAATACACATCTTTCACAATCAAAGAATTTGTTTTGATCATATTCGGTTTATTGTGGACGTATATTCTGTATAAAAACTGGTCCCATGGCAATCTATCCAAGCTATGCTTTAAAGAGTGAATGAAAAGGTTTGATGAATGCACTTTTCTTTCCTTTGTTAATATATTTCCTACTGAAACAATTTCAAACATTTCAAATGGCTTCCTTCTTTTTTTAAGTTTCCAATAGAGATAGTTCACCAACAAAATAAAATTTCTCATGTTTTGTTACATAAAAGTTTGTAATAGCTTGTTTTCACGTGACGTCACGCCCCTGCGTTGCCATGGTGCGAAATGCAGATGGAGGGCAGGAAGTGATTTTCTACATTAGGAAGCACTATAACACACTCAAAATGTCTATGTTTTGCGCCGTTTATGGTTGCTCAAATCGATCAAACCACGAGGAGTTTTTATCGTGTGCCTAAAGTTGTTGTTCATAAGGGGGGAAAATACAAGAAATTGACAGAAAAACACCGGAAAAAATGCCTTGCAAACCTACGTCTACGGTCGGGAGGAGCCGAATGGGAAAATGCCTGTGTGTGTGTGTGCAGTGATCAGTTCGTCAACTGTGAGTTAATAAATTATTTATGTGGCTTATAATTACATTATTCAGGTGTTTAAATACACTTCTGTGGCTGTTCGTGTAACGTACCAGTTTCCGAACTTTGTAAAGTCAAAGTAACGTTATGTCTGTAAGACGAGTTAGTTGCTGATATCTACAGCCTCGATGGCAGGCAAATCTCTCAATTCAGTTAAAAAAACAGTCCTCTTCACAACGTAAGGATCACGTCCAACATATGTTTCGATTTTCTGTTTATATTTCTCTTGTAATAGCGTCTAAAGTAGTACAGTACGGATGTTCCTCCATCTCGTCCATTGCGCTCTTCACTCCTTGCCCTCCATCTGCATTCCGTGCGTCAACACAATCACGTGACTGCAAACCACCTATTAAATGTTCCTCTTTTTTACCATGTTTTCAACATGATAGGCCATTTTCTACAAATGGTATTAGGTGGGAAATGCTCATTCAATTCCCTTAAAAAAGAACGGTTCCAAAATAGGGTCTTCCCAACAACGCCAATTAAGAAACATTCTGAGTTCCCCAAAGAACCTTTCATTGCACAGTTCTTACGCAGAAAATTTTTTTAAAAATTTAATTTTAATAATCCAAAGAACCTTTTTCCACTACAAGGAAGTTACTTCATGGAATCCATGCCAGTAAAGAACCTTAAAGGAGTAGTTCACTTTTAAAAAAAAACTTTTGCTGATAATTTACTCACCCCCATGTCATCCAAGATGTCCATGTCATTCTTTCTTCAGTCGAAAAGAAATTAAGGTTTTTGATGAAAACATTCCAGGATTTTTCTCCATATAATGGACTTCAATGGGAACCAAACGGTTCAAGGTCCAAAAGACAGTTTCAGTGCAAACTGCAAACTGTTCAAAGGGCTTTAAACGATTTCAGATGATGAATAAGGGTCTTATGAAGCGAAAGGATCGCTCATTTAAAAAACAAAAAAAACGAAGTTTAAGTTTTATAAGCTCAAATGGTTGCCTTGCTCTGTCCTGTGATGCGTGTCTCTTCTATTCGAACTCGTTCATCAAAATGAATTAATCTTTTCCAGAGTTCATTTCGTTCATTTCGTTCGTTGAATGAACCAAATGACACAAAAAAAGATTTGTTCATTTTGATCAACGAGTTTGAACAGGAGAGTCACGAACGTGCATCACAGAACAGAGCAAGGAGACCATTTGAGCTAATAAAACTTAAACTTATATATATTTTTTTTTAATGAGCGATCGTTTCGCTAAATAAGACCATTATTCATCGTCTGGAATCGTTTAAAGCCCTTTGAAATCGTTTAAAGCCCTCTGAAACTGCCATTTGGACCTTGAACCGTTTGGCAGTGTTGTAGTACTCGAGACTCGGACTCGTCTCGGTCTCGAGACCATATTTTAATGGTCTTGGTCTTGTCATGGACTCGTGTCCATTTGGACTCGGAATTGACTCGTACTCGAACATTTTTTTTTTAGGACTCGGAATTATTCCCGAGTCCACTCGAGTTCAATTAAAAATATTTTTCATGATTATTAATGTATATTAATAAAATATTTATTTAAATTGATTGACATGCCCAGTGATTGGTGATTTTCTAGTGCGCAACTGCGCATGACAAATTGTAATAAAATTACTTTTAACACCACCTACTATGTGGCCTTTTTACCCTAAACTGATCATATTTTTTAAACTCCAAGTAAATTCAGTAAAAAAAAAAAAAAGGATTTCTCTAAGTAAATAAAAGTAAATTAGGTAATCAACCCTCACTGGTCTCGGTCTCGACTCGACCGTCTCTGGTCTCGGACTCGACTCGGACTCGACTCTCTATGGACTCGGTCTTGACTCGGACTCGACTCTCTCTGGTCTCGGTGTCGACTCGGACTCGAGTGAGGTGGTCTCGACTACAACACTGCCGTTTGGTTCCCATTGAAGTTCATTATATGGAGAAAAATCCTTGAATGTTTTCATCAAAAACCTTAATTTCTTTTCGACTGAAGAAAGAATGACATGGATATCTTGGATGAGATGGGGTGAGTAAATTATCAGCAAATAATTTTTTGTTTTTTTTTTAAAGTGAACTACTCCTTTAAGCTTAAGAGTGTAAAGACAGATTTGCATTCACCCTTCCAAACAAGGTGATTTATTAATATTTATGATCCATTTACTTCAAATAAAAGACTGTAAATACAGTATAGCGACCAAGCTAACAGCTAACATTTATTTCACAAGGTCTTTATGGGATGTTTGACCATGTCTTTCTGAAAACCATCTCAGCATGTCGAGGATAGACCAGAATATATCATGACCTCTAGAGAATAACACCACAACTATTTCAAGCCATGTATAAATAAAACGGAACAGCCTACATTGTTCAAGCTATGTAACATGGCATGAGTTTCTATGAAAATGTGGATACCTGAGTGTGACTGCATCATGTAGGGCCACTTTGGTAGTTGAGGCCTCCCGAAAGCTATAATGATGTCCAACACGGGCCTCTTGGCTGCCTGCTAATGAATCTTATTTGGATTGAGTCATTCAGTCTAAACAGAGTGTGGTTTCCCGTTTGCGTAAGTCAACGGTGACGGGAGCCTCTTTGACATGTTTATAATGGAAGATGTGCTCGTCGGCCCAAATGGATCCTCTCCTTGTTGGCTGCGAGCGTAGCCACGTGTCAAACAGTGACACACTAGGGACATGAAGTGGCCAGCTGCACTAAAACAAAACCACAACCTCCAACAGTGATACAAATTGATCAATTGAATCGGCTCACTGGGCCAAATGCACATCTTTAGGACCGGACACATTCATTCACAGTCACACAGCAGCATGCACACAAACACACACTAAATCACACCTCAGGGTGGTCACTAACACCACAGAACATCTGCAGATCTGCGTCTATGTAACCTTTATTTGTGAGTCACATCAGAGTCAGCAAAGTAACACACACTTGCACCAACATGCATTTTTACTCATACTCCTCTAGTTATGAATCCCTGGCTCTACTCACAGAACGCCAATGTGACAGTTAAGAGAAGATAAAGTTGTTCAAATGCATCATCTCTTGTTAATCTACTCAGCTATGTGCAGTGAATTTAGTTCCCTCCAAAAAGCACTGAACTTTCTCTGTCTCCCTCTATCTTTGAGACTAGAAAGTAATAAGTTAGGACTGAGTGATCGCGAACCCTGAGGAACCTTCTTGAATCAGATGACAGTCATAGGTCTGTTGTCCTCATGAAACCACCTCCACTCGTCTACACCTAATCTCCACTTTTAGAATCACTATATGAACAGTCTAAAAGTACTTTCTAGAGCTCCGATTAGCCTTTCCCATGAAACTCACTGCCCAGAAACCCTCGTTTTCTCACGCAAGAGCAAGACACTTGCAGAGATCATCTAATGTCTGACAGGCATGAATTGCCTGACCAGGACCCAGAACAAATCCCCCTGAGGAGATCAGCCACGCACCAATAATGAAAGTGACTTACAGCGACTCAACTACAGATATTATTTTTTATAAATTTGTAACCTGTAAGCACAAATAGGTTATAAAATGTTAAATTAAGGCACTTTGCCTTAATCAGTTTTCAACTGATAAGATGAAAACTGTCTCTCTGGTAAACAAACACAGAAACATAACAACAAGGGTGTCCACGGTTTAACACTAGTTTAATTTGTTTAATAAATACTAATGCTATGTTTAATAAACAGCAAAGTTATATTCAATAAACAAACTTATGAGAACGATAGATAGATAGATGGATAGATGGATAGATAGATAGATAAGGAATATAACAGAATTAATAATGAAAACTTCATCAAATATGAGACTAATTCAAATTCTGCTGTAAATGAGCTCTACAAAGGCTTGATTTGATTTTTATTTGTTGCACATTATTAGACGTCATGACCAAAAAAATATGGGAAGAGGTTTGACCTCCTTATGAAAGGTTGACATAAAAACTAACTACCAGGTCCATTTTGTTATTTTGTTTTATTTGTTGTCTGTGACTGCAACCCAGTCCGAACACATTTTAGTCTGCAGTTATGAACCACAAGTCTAGAATTCTACATCTGCTGAAAATAATCAACAATGTAAGAACTTCTCTGCTGTTCATTTTGCTGAAGAACCGCATCTATAGAATACAATCACAATGCACACACCCAAATGATGACACAAGACATTTATGAGTATTTCTTGTTAAGTATCACTCAAGTTCAGTGACAGAAATTCATGAAAGTTATACCTTGAAGTTTTGTGATGTTTTACATAATATACCATTCCCAATTGTGTAATACTCACAGTCCTGCTTGAGAATTTCACAATACCTGCAACTAGTAAATGGAAGAGGCTTTTGTCTTTACATGCACTGAGAGATTCATGTCATGACTGTTACCTCCAGTGTTATGTGAACTATGTACATTAATTTGATTAAATGAAATTCCTGAGCAGGGCAGTCCACTCATCCTGAAAAAGAGTCAGGCTTGAAGTTATTGGACAAAAAAAAAGTGTTTCTGTGTTGGACAACACGCCGTAGTTCAGCTGTCAGATGGCACCACAAGCACCTCAAGTTTCACAGCTCTTCCTGGCCACATCACAACATCTGCAGAGCTCGTGCAGACTTACAAAACTCTTTAGAGTTCTGTTATTTTTAAAAACACACACATTTTACAATCACATTAAGTTCTAATGGATTTTAATCTCTAAAGAACGTTACATGCAAAGAAGACAACAGCTTCATAGATTATAGTAGAAGAGTTCTGGTTTTGTCTCGTCGCGAGAATCAGACTCAACACGCTGCTCTGAAACGTGCATGCGCGTCTTGAGCATTCGACTGTAAACATGCGATAAAACAATATTTTTACAAGGACCCTAAACTGGTCTTGCAATGGTCTTGACACAAATGTGCACGTCAAAACTAAAGCAATGGTAGAACAAAGTGACATACCAGTGAATCTTCCGTAATGATGAGGATAACTTTCTTAGGGAGTTCACGGTAACGTTTCCTTCGGCTGTTATAGTAAAAAAAGACCTGCGCAAAATCTTCTGTCAGGACAGTGATTAGCCGTGCGACAAACACCACGATTTTCGGGATGACAAAGCCAGTGACAGATCTCAAAAAGTTTTAAATACCTCTCCCGCTTTCTGTGTATCTGTGTGTGTTTCAGTGGGAGGGGCCAGTAGGAGGAGGCTGCGAAACACATCTATCAAGAATAAGAGGATGAAGTGGGTTTGAAAACCCACCAACTTCCGCAGCCATGATAACACTTGAGTTTACTTTTAAAATAATAATAATTATAATAATAATAATACATATTGATGTTGTTGTTATTGTTATTATTATGATTATTGATATGAAATTAGGGTAGTTGACAGTATTAAAAAATATCTTTTTTTTTTTTTTACATTCTTAAATGTATTAGCATACTTTTTTTATTTCCTTTATTAGCACTTTAATTACTTAATTTTTACACATAGCATAGCAGGTCTCTCAATTAAAATGACGTCACAAAAATGATATAAAGCTTAGTATTAGAACAAAGCTGTTTAAATTAGTGAAATGGAGTGAAATATCTCACACAATTTGCCGGCTCCCAGCATCTGCACTAACAAGCTTTTACCTATTTTACGCTTAGGGCTATAAAGCTGAAAATGTCTCTTTCTATTATGTGGAGGTGTCAGACTGTTAGACTGAATATTAATCTACATATAGTAATCCTTCCACATTAGGCTACTTTATACAGTAGCTATTAAAACCAATAGAGGCAAACTCATGTACCTCCAAGCTTTAAAAGTCTTGAGTTAAAGGTGCAATAGGTGATTCTCTATAGAAACATTTTGGTTATGATGGTTGAAAGTCTACTCATATCTTGATAGCAATCACTACACTCTAAAAAATGCCTGTTTGTTTCAACCCAGATTTGGGTCAATTATGGACAAACCCAAATGTTCAACTTTCACTTTTAACTTTTATTTTATTTTTTTATACATTTTAACCCAACATTTGGCTTTTTCCATATTTGAAACAACCCAGCATTTTTTTTAGAGTGTATGTTAAGCGGTATAAACATATTTTTACATATCATCTGTGGAAGGCTTGTGACCATAAAATGTTTGTTTATTCATTGCACTAGGTCCAAATGACAACAGCAAACGTGTACTTGCATAAGACTGGGCAGCCTGTTCAGGCAGACGTCATACGTCAACGCATTCTCATTTCAAGGCGTCATATATGACACTTTTGCCAAAGCGTAGACATCCAACGCACATGACACCCTTTAGCGTCAAATGAGACGCTTTGGTTATGGTTTAGGTCTGGGGTAGGGTTAGGGTTAGACCACTAGGAGGCACCTTCTGCCCCATACATATCTGCGTCTCATTTGACTTGAAAGGGTGCCATGTGCGTTGGATGTCTACGCTTTGGCAAAAGCATCGTATATGACACCTTGGGATGAGAATGAGCTCCATACGTCATTTGTGCGTTTCACATACGCTACGCACAGCGAGAATGGCAGGCAAACAGTTGTTTATGTTCATTATTGTAGTAGTTACTCACTGTACTGTAATGTTTTCTCAATTAATTAAACATACGAGGAATTAAACATTATGTAATCCAATAACGTTGCCTCTGATCGCCTTGATTTGCAGGGAGGGTGGGATCATATGCTTTCAATGCTAGTGAGCTAAAGTTAGCATTTCCCAGGTTACCTATTGCACCTTTAATCATAGCAACAATTCCAAGATTCAGGAGCTATTTAGAAATGGATTTTGCACTACACAAATTGGTGTAGTGATTAGAGAATTGTATAAATTAAATTTAACAACTTATTAACAACAATACAATTAATAATAGCCTACTGTACATTCAAAATAAATTAAAATAATTAAAAACAAAGTAAAGTGCCCAATTTAATGAACACTATTATAAGGTTAACATTTTATTAGTTCTACTTTATTCATTTTAAAGCCCTATATGTGTGAGCGTCAGTTCTCTCTGAAATAATTGCATTTTGGTGAAAAAGATTTAGTAAACTATCCAGTACCTGTGGTTGCACTCTAAAGATTGTCAAAGGTTTCTACACTAAAAAAATGCTGGGTTGTTTTAACCCAGTTTTGGGTCAAGACAAACCCAGCTGTTGGGTTACATTTTTTTAAATTGCATTTTTAATCCAAAGATTGAGATTGTTCATATTTGACCAACGCAACATTTTTAGAGTGTTTTGCGGCATTGAGCAATGAAGACAATAGATTACCAACCAACCTAAAGCACAAATTATTTCCATTAGTGTTGTCTTGAGTCACTCTCTCGTTGATACCTGCTGATTTTGGAGTTAATTACAAAAAATGCAATTAGTGCAAAAAAAAAAAACAGAAAGCTAAAGCTTTTGTGTCAGGTTTTTATTTTTTAACTTTAAACACGTACCCAATGTGAGATCCTTCAATCAGAGAGGTTCTTGAATCTCAATTTTTGATTGAATAAAATGAATTAATTTCTTTAATTTCCACGTGTGCTTGTGCCCCCCATCTATGAGTTTGACCTCAGACATAAACTAAGGTAAAGTGAAGTCAATGTCATCAAGCACTATCGAATAGATAGAGTTCTAAAATTCTCGTTCAAAATTATCTACACATAATTTCAAAAATATATATATAATTAACATCATTCGGAAACAACTCCGCCTTATTTTCTTATCTTCAAAAAATGCTGTTTTCATGAAGCAAAATGAAATTCGGAGTGAAATTCACACTACTATTTATTTTACCAGACCAGATTTTTTTTTTTTTTTCTCTGATATAGATATAGATGTAAATCAGATATTCCGCTGTATGTGTCTTATCTTATCTTAAATGATTTAGTGATAGTAGTATCGCTCTTTCATTGCCAACTGATTTGATTCAAGGCAAAGAACATGCTGTCCTGACTTGGACTGGCCTTTCCTTAAAAGGACTATCTTTCAGGACCAAAAAGAGTTGTTGATTGTGGGATTAACTAAGCCATTGACAATCAACAATTAACTGCCATAAAAGAAGAATAGTAAACTGTTGTTTTCAATTTACAGTTGCATTTGGTCAGCTGCACAGCCTACATATAGTTTTAAACACAAACAAAGGAAAAATGCAAGGTCCTTTGATGTGAGTTAAACTCCTTTACAGATGTATGTTTGTGTGTTTTTGTATTTGCAGGATATTTTTGTTTACTTTTTTATTTATTTTTCTTTCTTTCTTTATTTGTTTGTTTGTTTTTTGCCTCTGCCTCCTCCCTTGGCTTGTTTTCCCGAACAAACAGACTTATGCTGTCTGACTGAAATGTTCCGCTCCGCTCTAAAGGAAATGGAAATGCATTACCATTGCTTACAGTGTAAATGTCAGAGTTGTGATTTGCCACTAATGAGACAGCACCCTTGCAAGATTGAAAACTTTGATTTGGAGCTTCTTGCTGTCTTGAAAACAGTGATATGCTTTTGAGTGTCAATGAAGATGTACTCAGAAGCTTCATGTCATTTTTCACTTCTCATGCATATGTATGCCTTAGAACCATGCCTACTCAAAGCATCCGCACAGACGGGGAGAGAGAGACGTGACAAAATCTAGTTCTGAACATGAATCTCTGCCCTAATTCTTTGATTTTCTTTTGTTTTGCTTGCCTATGTGATCTTTGTCAAACCCTTTGCAGTAAATTGTTCTTTAAAAAATGAAAAGAAAATAAGACAACCATCTGTAGGCTAGATATTTTTTTAACACAATACAACCAATGCATTGTAAATCCAATGCACTGGTTGTATTGCTTTTAAAAATGGAATGGCTCACCACCACATCTTTACATGCTGTAATAGCTGCGAAGACACATATATCCCTTCTCCCGTCTTGGTCATAGCCTGATCTATCTCAATCTTTAGTTGTGAAAGTGCTTTCATGTATAACACTTTCTCATGTGAGAAGTGACCCATGAGGAATGTCGGGTGCTGATCTCTTGACCTTGGAGCCACATGGTATGATGAAGCCTTTCATCTGAAGTATGAGCAAATATAGGGGATGTTTATGTATAGTTACTTCAGATTCCATGAAAGTTTTCTTAAAGACAAAAATGAGAATAAAACAAACAAACATGAATCAACACATATGACATAAGTTATAGCTCTCACTATTTATAAAAGTAAAGATAAACAGAAGACAGCGTTCACTCAATTTATTTATTTATTTTACCTTTTGGTAAATGTGTCATGACCACATGTAAGCTTATGCAGCACTGCAAGCTAGAAAACATAAAGTTTTTTTTTTTTTTTTTTAAATCTAAAATAAGTCATTTGCTGCCCTCTTGTGGAAGGTTTATTTTGAATCATGTTTTTAATTTATTGAAATAAAATTATAGTTATGTCACCAGTTTCTCACTCCCAAGTCAATCAAATCCATATGATTTTTCTTTTCTTTTTTAAAATACAATATAGCAATGTTCTCAGTCACCATTTGCTTTCGTTGTATGGTTAAAAGATGCAATGAAAGTGAATAGCCTAGTGACTTCAATTTTATTCAAAAGTCTTCTCCCAGAAGAAAAAAGGGTTTGCAGCAACAAGAGGGTGCATTTTTTTTTTCTTCATTTTTGGACAAACTTTTTTAAAACAATTAATAAAATATATTCAGACCTGCACGCTTCTATAAAAGTAGGCCATACTGTTCCTTAATGATCATATATATATACATATATATATATATATATATATATATATATATATATATATATATATATATATATATATATATATATGTATATATATATGATCATTAAGGAACAGTATGGCCTACTTTTATAGAAGCGTGCAGGTCTTATATATATATATATATATATATATATATATATATATATATATATATAATATATATATATATATATATAGATATAGATATATATATATATCTCCCCACCATATTTTGAAACACATCCGGTAAAAAAAACAAAGCCTGCTCATACAAACACTAAAGACTTATTTGGTTTTAAATAAGAAAAGAAAATGAAACCAGGCATAAAGTTGTTTTCAGGACTTCGTAATGTTTTGTTTTGTGCATTTATTGTACATTTCCAGCATTCCAGCAACCCTCACACACACTCATCCAGTTATGCCACTGGTATGTAGGAGATTCTATAGCTTGCTCCAAGTTTTGTGGCATTTAAATAATGAATACAATTTTATTTCAATCGTTAAATCAGCTGAAAGGGGACTTTTTTTCACAGTATTTTTTATTTTTATTTTTTTACAGTCTATGACAGGCTATGCGTGCAGGCTATTCTATGTTTGGGTTTAACAATGCTAGTGCCTGATTATTACTTAAAAAGGTTTAATAAAAACTGTGTTTAACAATGAATAAAAACGGAGATTCTTACAAAAAAGACGGGGACAGCGTCAACTGAAAAGCCAATCCCTGTCAAGAAAGCACGCATGCGCATTAGTTCGTGTTCGCCTCCCCTCGGCTTTGCTCAGTGCTCTTGCTCTATCATATCATAGTTCTCTTTGTGAGATTTTCAAGCTGCTGAGATGACCGATGTCCGACAGTCGCCAGAAGCTGACAACCAAAGCTACGGAAAAGAGCCACAATGTAACCATTTAACAGATATTAAAAGGGGAATTGAGTTATAGCAATCGACAGAATGTTCTAGAATGGTCATGTGATGTCCGGAGACCAGTTATGTCGCACTTTAAAAAAAATACTCTGACGTACGTGTCTGTTTCTTACTGGAGTTCGTTCGTCGTCGTAAAAATAAACGTGATCATTTGTAAAACAGCGTTTCGGAGTTATTTCGGGTATAAAAAGGAGTGAGGTTTCCGTGGGATACATTTTAAAGGAATATTTTCTCTGTGTTAGAGGCGCGAGGGGGAAGAAGAGAGCACGTGAGGGGTCTTGTCCAATGGGATTGGGCGCTTTCAGCAGGAGGGTATAAATACCAGGCGGTTGCCGTGAGAGACATCCGCCATTGATGACTAACCTTTCAAAGAAACAGTTATTTCAAATATATATGATGTTAATTTGTTCTGTTGGCGTTGAAGGCTAAGCTCAAAAATCTTTCATTCGTTTTCTAAGAGGGGTTTTCGGGCGCAAAGCATCAACAAGATTCTTCGATTGGTGAAGTTTTCCAGCAGAGCTCCTCCTGCACTGCAAGCGTCTGTCTCAGTTCGGCAGTTTAAACATTCTTTGTTGTGCCCGAGACGGAAAGGTAAAATTTTGGGTCCAAGTTGAACTAGCTTCATTTAGCTAGCGGAATGGTTAGGGGAGGGACTGTTAACTGAGCTCAATGTCAGTATCTGACGGGGCGGGGTAATGTGTGGCTAGCCGTGCTAAAGCTAGCCAGGCGCCATTTTGTAGCTCGAGGCTTGATAACTCGGTCATCGGGGAATTAATGTGAACCTGTGTCTTAAATTACTTAAATTGTATTATGTGCTTGTATAAGTCCCTAATACCTTTTAATATAAACAGAGGCGACTCTTCTGTGGCATTCGTATTGAACCGGAAGTTGGTATTGCGTCACCCATAAGAAGGCCATCGGGTTTATGTAACGCATGTCCCTGGATTGAGTAAAGGAACAAAAATTTTTTTGCATATGAGCGCAACATAATGCATATTTCACTCAGAGCATAATGATCTGCTTTTAGTTAAATATCATATTGCTGGACAATTTTGTTAACAAATGAAGACTCTTGTTTCTGGCCTGAATAACGTTAGATGAATGTTATTATCATATGTGATCACATTTGTAAAATCGGCATGCTTTTAAGCAAAATAAACACAAATTGATTGTTACAACGTCGCTCCATTTGTATAAACGAATTGTAAAATTTGTTAGAAAATATTCACGAAACAATTATTTTTCCTTCCAATGAACAACCTTTCCTTCTCTTCTTCCATCCCCTCCAGAAACATAATACTAAATCATAAGCAAACCAATGTGACTAAATGTTTTTACACAGCTTTCCAAAACAATAATAAAATGGCATTTAACTTTTTTTTTTCTCCATATTGTTTTTATTGTATAAATACATTTGTAAGTATCCTTAGGTTTCATGTACAATGATTTTCCCTTTTTCTTTCATCTAAATAAAGTACACATAATGATCAATGTAACTTGTAAATGTTTTTGAGTATGAGAAAACAAAATATTATTTTGAGTGGGGTCGATGACCTTTTAGTTTGGGGTAAGTGTGATGAAGAATAACCTCTGCAGTTGAGCTAAATAAAGATTGCTCAGAGATGATTAAAATAATTCTGTGACTTTTAAGCACAAAAGTAGTAGTCTGAAGGTGTTTTCATTGATCATTTTACAAATGGGACTTGAAGTGCATTTCGAGTTGGTAAGTGAAGAGAAGTGAAAATTAATTTTGCATACATTTGTATTACTACTTGCTTTTTGTACTATTTGCCTTAGAAAAATGTTGCAGTAATAAACATTTCTGAGTTGTTTTTTAAGTTTGATTGAAGTATATTTTATTTGTTTTTACAAATGTCACAGTTAAACAGCACTGATATATATTTTAATGTGCTGTATAATCTTATGGGAGAAAAAATGGTCTCATGTTCAAAATTGAATTTACTGCATTTTAACAGTCAGATTTCTGTACGGATATCTGTTTATTTATTTTAAAATGATTTTAGGTGGAATAAGACTGATCTTGTACTTCAACTTGTAAAGATGACTTGATGTCCAAGTGAAGCTAAAAGGCGTTGTAATATTTGTTTATTGGGCAATAGAGGGCAGTGCATACCTGCAGCAAACCTGCAATGGGTCCTGAATACTGGACTTCAGTGCAGTATTTGATTAATTAGACATTATCAACCCTATTACATTGACTTTTAATCTTGTGTGATTCAAATAAGCATGTTCTGATTTGCCTAGAGATCATAATCAACAGTGCAGAAAACCATGAGTGTGTTGACACTGCTCTCCCTGTTTACAGTGGCACAGACAGTGGATGTGTAATGCTCGCTGAGCTGCCTAGGCGTAGCTGCGAAAACCCTTTTCATACTGGTCATCGCTCCCTGGATCAGTTCTGGCGATGTCTGCAGCGAAACCCCCACAGAATTTCACCATGAATGGGAACCCCCCTCCCCCTCAGTTCAAGAACCCCAAAAAGCCTGGACGCCTCACCAATCAGTTGCAGTATCTAGAAAAAGTGGTCATTAAGTCGTTGTGGAGACACCACTTCTCCTGGCCTTTCAGACAGCCTGTGGATGCAGTCAGACTCAATTTGCCAGTAAGTCTCGCAGTGCTTTTTTTTCCATATTTTTTTACTACTAAGTTTTTATTTATTTATTTATAGCTATTTTACAGTTTGTATGTACCAATCTTTTGTAACATGATTTAAAATGTTATTTATATTTAATTTAGGATTATTATGCAATCATTAAGAACCCAATGGACTTGACTACCATTAGAAAGCGTCTTGAGAACAATTACTACTGGAAGGCTATGGAGTGTGTAGAAGACTTCAACACCATGTTCACAAACTGTTACGTGTACAATCGGGTGAGGTCTTGTTTTGTGTAAAAACAATGTAAGTTGAAGATTTAATTTTCCACATTTGGTCACAGACATTTTGTGTGTGTGTGTGTGTGTGTGTGTGGTTCCAGCCAGGAGATGATATTGTTAAGATGGCTCAAGACCTTGAGAAGTATTTTTTGGAGAAGGTGGCACAGATGCCTCAGGATGAGTTTGAGATCTCTACTTTGACAACTAAAGCTCCTCTAAAAGGGGGAAGGAAGTCTACAACAGGTATTCTCACCCTAAAGTTTTTCTAATGAAATAGATTAATACCAAATAACTATATGTTTCAGGTTTTTGCGTTGTGTTTGACAGTTGACTGTGGAAACTAAATTTACATTTGCATGTGTCTGCAGGGTTAAAGATGAGACCGCAGTCTCCTGTGTCTGAGGTTGTTTTCCAGCAAACAGTGACTGTCATTCCTCCAGATGCTCTACACACTATTCCCTCTGCTCCTTTGTCTGCACAACTAACAGCCAAAGTCAGTTCCAAACCTGCACTTTTAACATGTCATGTCTTATCAGCAGAGTTTCCACTAGAAAAAAATGGTACTGGTCCAAGCGACCGGCAGACAGTGGTGGAAAGAGTACTGAAAAAACATACTCAAGTAAAATTACATTCCGAAAAATGTAGTGTGAGTAGAGTAAAAATTACTTGTCCAAAAAACTACTTGAGTAAGAGTAAAAAAGTAGCTTATTTAAAAGTACTCATGAGTAGTGAGAGTACTGAGGTGCGGTTTCTACCCCTCATAATAACCACTGTGCACTACAATTTATAAATTAAAAAAAAAAAATTGCACATACTGTAATTCACATTATATTTTGTTCTTTGTAAGAAATATTGAAGAATATCTATCATCCATCTTTTTAAAATGCATCAAATCAGTACTCTCATCATCACCATTTAAATCATATTATTTGGGGGGGGGGCATTTAAAATTTTTAAATTTTTAATTTTTAAAATTGAGATTACCTCAACTAATGCACTGAAAAAGGCTAAGATAGTGAGCTAACACTAATTACACACTATAATTCCATGCCACTAAATATGTTATAATTTAAACGGAAATGCACATTGTTCTAGGGTGGCATCATCCCTTACATTTTACACGGCTACATTTACTCACATTGTGCTGACTATATAATTTGTAAGGAAAATTGTGCATGGAAACTTTTACAAAAGAAACAAACACACACACACTTTGTCTCTTTGTCTTTTAAGTCTCGGCGAAGCTGTTTTATCAGCAGCATCCACAAACAAAAGTTCAACATGAAAAAATGTTTTTGCCGCAAGTGCACTTGCCAAATGAAGACGGATCGTGTAATGGATCAATCAAAAAACGCTGTTTATTAATGAGCTGTGCTAATTTCTTATTAAGAAATGCGGTTCAAGTTAACAACATGGTGCACTGATTCTGAATCTGGCGGCATGGCTAGCGCGAGACACGGCAGTGCACAGATCGTGACGCGCGTCTCTGTATTGTGATTGTGAAGTAAATGGGAGCGGGAATTCACCGCATTATGAACTCGTCACGCAATACCCCCAACCTCAGACCAAATGTTAGGCCCTGTAGACAGGCCAGCCCATATAAATATCATATTAAGCAGAAATGTGAAATGTACCTTAGCATATTAGAGGAAGACGCTGATATCTGGATTGAATTGATGCGTGAAGAATGCACTTCCACTGCAGTCACAAGTAACAGCAGGAATAGGCAGTTAAAGTTTTCTATGCTTCATTTGATTTGATGACAGTCACGAGACCGATTACTCGATCCAATCACGTTCATGGATAAAAATAAAATTAAATTAAAACAAGCATGTAACGAGTAACGACCACAAACAGAAGGAAAATAGTGGAGAAAAAGCACCGATACATCACTTAAAATGTACTCAAATAAAAGTAAAACTGCACAATTTTAAACTTACTCAAAAAATTACAATTTATGAAAAAAACTACTTAATTACAGTAATGTGAGTATTTGTAATTCGTTACTTTACACCCCTGCCGGCAGAGGTTTCGTTTTACAGACATTTTGATGAAATTACGGTCAAATATTGCCTCTTAATTAGTCAGGTTGAGGAAAACTGGAGGCAATCTATCTAACTTAAAAAATGACATAATCAGGTCGTATAGAATGCAACATGTTATTATTAGCCTAAGGATATGTTTATATGGAAATTATCTGAAGAGAAAACGCAAAAGTGGCGTTGTGTTATCACTTTTTATTCTGCGTTTAGACGAGCGTTATGGGTGGGAAATCCGTGTGCATATGGTGATGCAAAAGTGTGTGAAATTCGATGTAGTATGCACTCCAGGTGACTAGGTGGCAATGTGAAGCACTGCCACACAACAACACCAAGTCTGCGCGCCTGCGTACAACCTTCACTGTCTAACAGACTTTTGCGTTTTTACCATTTACACGGAAACGTGGCCGTGGAGCCCTAAAACTCTGTCACCGTGTAAACGAAAGGCATATCCAATAAAATATTTTTGCATTTTCACCTGCAAGCGTATGCGTGTAAACAGGGCCTAACTTACAAATAGGCGGGAAAAAAACATGAACGTCTGATTGGCGTCAATCAACACCAACTGTTTTTTACTATGGTTTCACTCACATTCACTTTATGAAACATTTAGGCACGGGTGTACCTAATACAAACAAATAAAACATTTCCAGTTAACTAGCAGTTTGTTCATTTAGTTCGCTATTAAATAAGAGATCTAGCTCTGAAATCTGTTGTTTTTGAAATCAAGCTAAGCGCTCGTGTCCTTTGCTATCAGTTGCATTGATGACGCGCTGTGCAAGTTGCGCAATCTTCATTTGGATGCACCCTGAAAGAATGACAAATTTAGCTACATGTAGTAACTTTAGCGGCTATGATTTATGATTTCGGGGGATCTACCACCGACACTATTTTCTGGGGATCTACCCGGGAAAAAATCTTTGGGGAAAAGGTGAATACCATAGACTGTAAAAAAAAAAAAAAGATGGACGACACACCTTCATGGTGCGTTCACAAAGGACGCGAATAACGCGTCAGGCGCGAATGATTTCAATGTTAAGTCAATGTAAAGACGCATTATGCGCGTAAAAAATTCCTGCGGCGCGAATGAGGTGTAGAGCGCGGCGCGAGTTTCGCGCCGCGCTCTACACCTCATTCGCGCCGCAGGAATTTTTTACGCGCATAACACGTCTTTACATTGACTTAACATTGAAATCATTCGCGCCTGACGCATTATTCGCGAATGATTTGGTTAGTGCTATTTGTGCATTCTCGTGTTTGATGCGAATTCGTGTCTGCCACTCGAGTTGAAAAATCTGAACTTTGGCATCAATTCGCGCCGTGTTAACCAATCAGGAGCCTAGCTGCTTGCTCACGTGGTGAAGTATCTGGATGCTTCAATAAATTATTTTGTAATATGACTAAATGCATGGTGGGATTATGCACAACAAAGCAAATATTTTATCACTTAAAACTTTATTTCTATATACGAGAATGTTCATTTTGTATTGAATGTTATTCATTCCATATCAAGATTATATGAAATGTTATGATGTAAAGACAACCAACATGCATATGCATAAGTTCGTTTCTGGACGTGAGAGAGAAAATAATCACAGGACAGGTTAACTTTTGAAGACTGGCTCTATTTATCATCAAAACAAAAATAAATGACAGCTAGATTAGATGGATGAGGGCGAGGGTGATCCTCGCTCCGATGCGGGACAACAGGTCAACAAACTGGGCGCGGGACAGGCGTAAATACCGCTGACAGCGGCCGTCATCCAGTGCAGCTCCTGGAGTGAGCAAATGGTGAACCTCGCCAAACGGTTCACCTCCGAAAGGTCCGGTGGACACAAATATACGGCGACGATGATCCCCACGCCGCTGTTCTGCTCTCCAGAGCAAATACAGAGCGGTGACTCTCTAGATGAATGCTCAGTCGACATAAAAACAATGGCCGCCAACGGATTTCGATTCTGACGCGTGTCACGCGCGTACATTTCGCTTCAAACTTTTTTTTTCACGCGCATCAGTTTCACTCTTGACACGCGAATTAACACAAAGTGGTCAAGCGTCAAACTAGACGCGTCAGGCGTGAATTTGACGCGCTATTCGCGTTCGGTGTGAACGCACCATCACTCTCTTCCGTTGGTGAAAAGTGAAGCCTCCAAAGTCCTATTATGGTGCTGACATCTTGCCCAGATTTGGGACCTGATTCTTACTTTTTGTGAAGTGGAGCCTCGCTATCAAGGTCCAGCCTTGATATTAATATGAATAACCCATATATTTAGTAGTAAATGAGACCCAATGTTTGGCAAGGATTAAATGGTGTAGTTGTGCCTCTTTGACTCAGATGAGAGCTACTTAGTTGTATCTGTCTTAAGTCACATCTAAATCAATGGTCTCATTTTGTTTCAGTTGAAAAATGGCGTGAAAAGAAAAGCGGACACTACGACCCCTACTGCCTCTTCAATCACCAGCTGCGAGTCATCCCCTTGTGTAACCGGACCAAAAGTCCTAAAGTTATTCTCCAGGCGAGGCAGTGGCCGACCCATCAAACCTCCCTGTAAAGACCTTCCTGAATCACCACCACAGCATCAAGTAGGCAGAAGGACCAAACTCTCTGAGAGACTCAAATACTGCTGTGCCATCCTAAAGGAGATGTTTGCCAAAAAGCATTCCACTTATGCCTGGCCCTTTTATAAGCCAGTGGATGCTAAGTCACTGGGCCTTGATGATTATCATGAAATCATTCACCAACCCATGGATATGAGTACCATAAAAGTGAGTGCCACTATTGTGTTAATATAACTGGAAAATCTTTGCTCACTATTGTTGTGATGTAATTGGCTTTTTTTTTCCTAACAGAAAAAGATGGAAACCCGTGAGTACACAGATGCATTGCAATTTGCTGCAGATATGCGGCTCATGTTCTCAAACTGCTACAAATACAATCCACCAGGCCATGAGGTTGTGGGAATGGCAAGGAAACTCCAGGTGTGTCTTTTTGTGGTTTGATCATTCTTCTGCTTGTCTTGTCTTCCTGCTTCCTTTTAGAAATGCAATATCTACATGTTAATCAGGAAATTAAGTTTTTCCTCACAAGCTAAATGTTTTTTTTTTTCCTTATCAGGATGTTTTTGAGTTTCGCTTCTCTAAGATTCCTGACGAGCCAAGGAATGCAGCCCCAACCTCGAGTCAGAACAGGGTAAAGAAGGAGAGAGCACACAGTCCGTCCAGCTCTGAGAGCAGTGACAGCGAATCATCGTCTCCATCAGAAGACTCCTCAGACACAGAGGAGGATGAAGAGGAGAGAGCACAGAGGCTCGCCAACCTGGAGGAACAGGTAAGACTTGAATGTAGACATGTAAACATTTGCTGTTTCAAAACATTTCTTCATTGGCACTCTCCCGATGTGACGACTCTTGCAAAAGGTTTGTATCAACATTACGCTGCCACCAACAAATTCTATAGCAGTGTTGAATGCATCCTTGGTAGCGAAAACCATTTCAGATGTTTTTTTTTATGAATATGCCAATACTGAACACTCTAAACTGAAAAGTCTTCACAAATAAGTCTGTGGAATTACAGGATCAATTTTTACTTGTGTATGGGGTGGACGATGTGGCAAAAATATCATAAATTATTATTTTTTTTTTTTTTTTTGTCATGCGGGATCACGATCCACAATCTTACATTATTTTTATTTATTTATATTTTTCATGTTGATTTTTAAGGGTGAGTTGGACCTACTACACTCTTATTTATTTTTTTGTTCTTAATTATTAGGAACACCTGTTCAATTTCTCATTAATTATGCAATTATCTTATCAACCAATCACATGGCAGTTGCTTCAGTGCATTTATTTTAGGGGTGTGGTCCTGGTCAAGACAATCTCCTGAACTCCAAACTAAATGTCAGAATGGGAAAGAAAGATGATTTAAGCATTTTGAGCGTGGCATGGTTGTTGGTGCCAGACGGGTCAGTCTGAGTATTTCACAATCTGCTCAGTTACTGGGATTTTCACGCACAACCATTTCTAGGGTTTACAAAGAATGGTGAAAAGGGAAAAACATCCAGTATGCGGCAGTCCTGTGGGTGAAAATGCCTTGTTGATTCTAGAGGTCTGAGGAGAATGGGCTGACTGATTCAAGCTGATAGAAGAGCAACTTTGATTGAAATAATCACTTGTTACAACCCAGGTATGCAGCAAAGCATTTGTGAAGCCACAACATGCACAACCTTAAGGCAGATGGAATACAACAGCAGAAGACCCCACCAGGTACCACTCATCTCCACTACAAATAGGAAAAAGAGGCTACAATTTGCAAGAGCTCACCAAAATTGGACCGTTGAAGACTGGAAAAATGTTGCCTGTTCTGAGTCTCGATTTCTGTTGAGACATTCAGATGATGGAGTCAGAATTTGGCGTAAACGGAATGAGAACATGGATCCATCATGCTTTGTTACTACTGTGCAGGCTGGTGGTGGTGGTGTAATGGTGTGGGGGATGTTTTCTTGGCACACTTTAGGCCCCTTAGTACCAACTGGGCATTGTTTACATGCCACGGCCTACTTGAGCATTGTTTCTGACCATGTCCATCCCTTAATGGCCACCATGTACCCATCCTCTAAAGGCTACTTCTAGCAGGATAATGCGTCATGTCACAAAGCTTGATTCATTTCAAAATGGCCCCCACAGTCACCAGATCTGAACCCAATAGAGCATCTTTGGGATGTGGTGGAACGGGAGCTTCGTACCCTGGATGTGCATCACACAAATCTCCATCAACTGCAAAATGCCATCCTATCATTATGGGCCAACATTTGTAAAGAATGCTTTCAGCACCTTGTTGAATCAATGCCACGTAGAATTAAGGCAGTTCTGAAGGCGAATGGGGGTCAAACACAGTATTAGTATTGTGTTCTTAATAATCTTTTAGGTGAGTGTATAAGGATTAAATTAAGCAAAGTTTAGAGCTAATCAAGGATTTGTTGATCTGGGTTTTTTTTTAAATAAAGTAGTACTCCACTAAATTTTAAACACAGATTAACAAATCTGGGAATAGAATTATAAACTGTGATTAAAAACTGATTTTTCTCCCCCATGATTGATTTGTCATTGTAATTAATTCCATTTCCTTCTTTCTTGACCACCAGATTTACATTACACGAAAGTAGATGTTGACTTCATGCTGATTTGTACTCGGCTTTCGCCAAGATTAGCAAAACTAAGATGTAGCTTTACAGTAAACTATGCTTCTCCATCCATTTACGCTTCTTCTGCGTGTACTGCTTTGCCAGAACAGGCGGCAACTTGTAGATCATACTACACTTGCCTTCCAGCGCTAAAGCTAAACATGGCAGTACTTGGTCATGGTCAAGTAAACCGACCTTTGCTAAGAGCCACCTTACATCCTGTCAAAATGTGCCTTAATGTGGCAGGTGATGAACACAAAGGACAAGAGGGATCCTCTCCTTCCCAGAGGTTTAGGTTCTGTGGTGATGGGAGAGTTTTATTCTACAAAGCTTACAAATAATGTGGCTCTTGTCCAGCTCCTTTCCCCCTTTAACTTCATGGCAGCCAAAATATTTCCACACATCAGCTTTTAACGATGAGGGTGTTTGGATTTCGCGCTCAGCCATCGTGTTTCTTTTATGTGCACGCCACAGATGGTCCGAGCACTGCACTTCAGAGTTCCGTCTTTTGCGTTCCGTCAAAATTACATTGTGATAATGTAACACATACATACACGCATGCATACATGCAAACATACACGCGTACATAAACACACACATACATACATTACATTTTGTTGAAATATGTGAATCGATTCAGAATCGTCCGCATCGCGATGCATTTAAGAATCGATTTTTTTTCAATTGAAATCCACCCCTATCGTGTGCGGATTTCATAAGCCTCGAAATATATTTATAGCATCATTTAATGGAGTAATATGCCAGCATAACTTATGACAAAACTGGCATGATTTGCTGAGTGACTTTCTCCGATCTTGACTGCGGCGCCCTGTCCATTTTATCTCCACTCAGCTGCCACGCGTTTCGGGCACTCACCTCATCGTCACCACTGCTGTTAAATGCTAAATATATTTCTCATCTTTTCTTTGTCCGACACCAAGATGCACCGAGATGAGAGACGGATCCGCATCCTAGACTCAATTGCAAGTGCAATCTTTCATGTAAAGCTAAAGTTTATCCTTACAAGTTAACAAAATACAGAAGAAAAAACAATGATGGACTATTTAGGCCAAAGTAGGGGTTGGTCAAAATCTCATTTCACTTAATATTATATTAACTTTGGTATTTAAAATTGATCAAAGAGACAAATTACAAATAATAAGAGTTGTCCAAAGACTCCATTTGTCCATTATCTATTTCTAAAGAAACACAACAATGTATAAAAGGCTCCATTACCTATCTTACATTATGGTCCTATATGGGGTCCGGGGTCCTTTGCTTAGGGCTGTCCGGTCCCTGTATGACCGAAGCAGGAGCTTGGTTCGCAATGCCGGTAGTAAGTCAGGCTTCTTCCCGGTGCATGTTGGACTCCGGCAGGGCTGCCCTTTGTCGCCGGTTCTGTTCATAATTTTTATGGACAGAATTTCTAGGCGCAGCCAGGGGCCGGAGGGTGTCAGGTTTGGGGACCACACGATTTCTTCTCTGCTCTTTGCGGATGATGTTGTCGTGTTGGCCCCTTCACACCTGGACCTTCAGCGTGCGCTGGGACGGTTTACAGCCGAGTGTGAAGCGGCCGGGATTAAAATCAGCATCTCCAAATCCGAGGCCATGGTCCACAGTCGGAAAAGGGTGGCTTGCTCACTTCAGGTTGGTGGAGAAATCCTTCCTCAAGTGGAGAAGTTTAAGTATCTTGGGGTTTTGTTTACGAGTGAGGGAAAGATGGAACGGGAGATTGACAGACGGATCGGTGCAGCTTCTGCAGGAATGCGGTCGATGTACCGGTCTGTTGTGGTAAAGAAGGAGCTGAGCCGTAAGGCAAAGCTCTCGATTTACCGGTCAATCTACGTTCCTACTCTCACCTATGGTCATGAGCTTTGGGTCATGACCAAAAGGACAAGATCCCGGATACAGGCGGCAGAAATGAGCTTTCTCCGCAGGGTGGCTGGGCAATCCCGTAGAGATAGGGTGAGAAGCTCGGTCACTCGGGAGGAGCTCAGAGTAGAGCCGCTGCTCCTCCACATCGAGAGGGGTCAGCTGAGGTGGCTTGGGCATCAGTTCCGGATGCCTCCTAGACACCTTCCCAGGGAGGTGTTTCGGGCACGTCCCACTGGGTGGAGGCCCCGGGGAAGACCTAGGACACGCTGGAGAGACTATGTCTCCCGGCTGGCCTGGGAACGCCTCGGTGTCCCCCCAGAAGAGCTGGAGGAAGTGTCTAGGGAGAGGGAAGTCTGGGCATCTCTGCTTAGACTGCTGCCCCCGCGACCCGGCCCCGGATGAGCGGAAGAAGATGGATGGATGGATAGGCTAAAGATTGGGTCATAACGAATTCACTCTCTGTCGCACAGTTGATAAATTACTGTATTAGACTGGAGGAGAAGCTTGCACGCAGTCGGGGAGACATGGAGGCATAAAGTCAAGGGAGAAGCCCATAGAGAGTCATAAAGTTGATCCTGCTGCTAGCTCATGGATAGCTAATACTCGATCTCTGGCTCTGTGAGATTCGGAAGGGAATTATTCAGATTTCACTCGGCACAGCTACTAGAAGACATACAGGTTGCTCCATGACAGGCTCAATTTGAGCCTGCGCAGTATGCCTGTCGATCAGCTTTTAAAGGGATGCTCCACCGTTTTTCATATTAAACTGTTATTCCCTTAACTAAGATTAGTTGATGCATACCTCTCTCATCTTAGTCCGTCCACTTATCGCTCTGGCGCACAAGACATTTTGATAGCACTTAACTTTAATTCTTATGCTTTTAACAGAGCGATTGAGTGCACGTACCGAGACGAGAGAGGTTTGTATTAACTCCTTAGTTAAGGGAATAACATAGTTTAATATGAAAAACGGTGGAGTATCCCTTCAATGGGCTTCAATTTTCTGGGCAGTGTCCATTTCTTTTACTGTCTGTGATAATACATTGTATAATTTAAGTTTACATTTATTCTTATTTAAGCTAAAGCTACTCTGTCAAGGTCAATGAATGATTTTTTACTTTTTCATTTGCTCTCAAAAGTGGTCAAAATAGAGCATCACTTTTTGAAAGTAACTACTTTATCGATTAAACCGGTACACCACCACCACAAGTGACTGTTAAATTTATTTGTCATTGAATCATTAAAGAGATTCTTTCAAAAATGCTGATGCAGTAATGAAACAAGTGAAGTAGTTATGGATGTCAGTTATAAGGTTTTATGATGGTTTGGATGCATTTGTGCTGTAGGCAGTGAGAGGGGTAGGTTGCGGGGTTTTGAACTATAGATATGCCGAATTAATTCTGTATGCCATTTCTGTTTTTACTCTCCAGCTGAAAGCAGTACGAGAGCAGCTGCAGTTACTGACCCAAACACCTCTTTTGAAACCAAAGAAAAGGGAAAAGTCCAAGAAGAAAAGGAAGAAAGAGAGAGAGTTCAGTAAGCGAAAAGGTGAAGAAACGAAGAAATCAGCAAAAATACAGAAAAGATCGAATAGCAGCAAGTCATCAGGGTAAGAATAAGTTTTATAAGTGTTGGTGCTTATCCATCTTTCCTGGCTGTTTCCACACAAAAAATAATGTATGGAATTGTATTATTTTTTATGATAATGATTTTTATAAAATTATTCTTAGAGAAATCAAAATTATGTGAACTCTGTTTTCAGGCGGAAGGAGAGTAGAGCATGTGACTCCGAAGAAGAGATCAACACTGTACCCATGTCTTATGAGGAGAAACGGCAACTGAGTCTAGACATTAACAAGCTTCCTGGGGACAAGCTTGGCAAAGTAGTGAACATCATCAAGGCTCGAGAACCCCTGCTCAGGGACACAGACCCTGAGGAGATTGAGATCGACTTTGAGACTCTTAAACCTTCAACTCTTCGAGCTCTTGAGTGCTACGTTGTAACTTGCCTTCGGAAGAAACCGAAAGAAATAGACAGTGAGTAATATTCGGTCATTATTTACAGCTTTTTATGCTGGGACATATTTTATGGAAATCTATGTAAATAAATGATGTGAGAAGTAGTACTAAAAGCCTGTTCACACACCACGTCTGATATGACTGCATGCAAATTTAAAATATAGTTCAGAGTCATCATTATAAGGAAAAACAAACAAATCTTTCTTGAACAGTGTTTTGGCCTTCATGCATCCTGAATATGCACAACAAGGGCTATTTTTCCATTCAAAATAGGCACATACTCTAGATGTATTTTTTTTTATTATTTATTTTCTTTCTCATTATTTGGAAAGATAAGGTTACAGGCAACCCTGTTTACAATTTTGTAGAGCAGCAGTGCCTCATTCTCTTTTTGGTCAGACATTAAAAAAACACTGTTAAACAGCCTTCAAGAAATACCAATTTATGTGTAAAGGGAAAAGTTTAGCTTAAATTTACGGGTAATCTGTTTACATTTTTAGAAACAAAGTCTCAAAAGAAGTCTAAAATCAAGCAAATGGATAAAGAGCTGCAGCACACAACTGGAGAACCAAACTCCAGTAAAAAGGCTAAAAGTCAGTATATTTTAAAAAATATATTTATTTAATAAAAATGTAATTGTATAAATGCAAATATTAAACATATATTTTTTCTTCTTTCTTTCTCTGTGCAGTTGAAATGGAAGGTGAGTTTAAAGACACGACCCGTCCGTCTCGTCTGAGCGAAAGCAGCAGCAGCTCGTCCAGCTCTGACAGCAGTAGTAGTGACTCTAGCTCCTCTGATAGCTGTGACTCTGATTCAGGTTAGCTGCTTCACACCTACCCACCAACCCTTTTATTCACTCACTGTCTCTCAGGCCAGTCTCTGTCCCCCGCTATCTATCTGGCCACTGATGCAGAACACAAACCAAAAATTGTAAAGCTTACTTGGACATCCCCAGTGTTATAAACTCTTCAATTTATTTCACTACTGGACAACAAAGTACATGAAACGTTACACAATTGTTGTTTTTTCTCTACTCAATTAAAATGAAAGGTGTTTGTTCCTTTTTTTCACTACTTGTCCCATCTCTCTTTTTTTGTAATAAAATTGTGCACTTTTGGCTCCAGATAATGATACAATTATTAGTCACTTAAGGGGTCCCTCACTCTTTCAGTTGTTTTTTTTTTTTTTTTTTTTTGGGTGCAATTATTTATTTGTTGTTTTCCTGTGCTCGATGTTTTGTTCTTGTTTTCATCACTATCACTTATTTATGTTGGTGCTGTAGTTTAAGCTTGAGACCAGTTGGATCTTAGTGTGGTGTTTTTCTGAAGTTGATTTAGCATTTAGGTTAAAAATACTTAGAAGAAAGGCCAGTTTTCAGTTCGGACTTTCATCACACATAGCACCGTAGTTTGTGCCATGCTATTGTCCCGGCTAAGAGTTACAGCTGGTCTGTTTTAAACTGCTGCACTCATTCATTATTGTGTGATTCCATTGCTTTGTAATTTCACCTTTTGTACTTGTGTGATAGGTTATGCAGAGATGTATATGTAATGATAATCTACAATAGATTGTAAAAGCATACGTCAATATGTTGTATGTGAGGTACTTGAATTGTAAACTATAGTTGAAACATGGAAGCTAGGACCAAAACAAGCTTGTCATAAGCAACCACTTGTCTTGTTTTAAATCGATTGCATATTTTGTAGATGTGTGCATTTTTTTTTTATTTACCTAAACAGGTATAAAGCTTAACCATTGAGCTTGGTGTTCGACACCGAGATTTAAATAAAACACATTTTTTAGACAACTGTTGTATATTAAGATTAGTGTTGTGATTTCTTCCCCTTTTGTCATTTCACATTTTTTTTTACACTTTTGCTTCAGTCACAAAACACTTTTCACACATTGTGCACATTTTACTTGAAAACACCCAAATTTCAACCACTTGAAATTAAACTTGTTTATTATTATTATTTGTATCTATTCAGTGATTGACACTTATAGTCCTTATATGCATACAGTTTATTTTTTTTATTAATGGAGCTCAAACAAATTGGGTAAATCAGTAGAAATGCCTATGGGATGGGGTTGGCCTTTCCCACAGCCACGACTGAAGTGAAATGACCTCAGTGTACATTGTGCGTGTCTTACAGAAAAGAAAGCTAAGAGGAAGCAAAGCAAAGCCCCTGGTCATGCCAACAAAAATAAAAACAAGGTAAAAAAACACAAGCCAATAAGAGCCCACAACCATTATTAAATGGCCTACTCCCACTCATTGATGATGGCACATGGAGCATTTCACTTCATGTAGGGGCAGATTTTTCCTGAGTGAAATATTGCCCCATTGTCCCCCTCCCCAAACAGGCAATGCGGCAGGCCGTTGCTGAGGTAAAGGACTCTTTTTCTGCCTCAGTCGTGACGTGCCAGTCTCGCCTAGCGTCACTAATCTCAGAGGCAGACTCCAAAGACCTGCTTGCGTCACAGCAAGCAAATCATCCTGCCGAGGACACCATCACAGCATTCCCAGGTTAGGCTCAGTGCCTTTGTTCACACTTCAGTTCATGTTAATGTGTTTTATGTGGCCTCATTGCACAAACAGAATGAAATGACCTCCAAAAATGAAAACGGTTTCTCTTTTTTTTTTTTTTTAATGCCTCGTCTAAATCTAAAACTGCATTTGGAGACCAGATGGATATCTGCAACTTTGATTTATCAATTTAACACCTTTCTGTCCATTCCTCTGCTTCCACAACAGCGTTACACAGCCGGCTGCCTCCTCAGCCATCCAGACCTAGTGGCAAAGCTGCCCCTCTACCTCTTAAAACCTGCACTGCCCCCTTACCGCTCAGCCTACCTTCAGAGCAGACTCTCAGCCCTTTACGTAACATTTCCACCACCTCCACCTGTAAAGACAACACAACCACCCCACCCAAAGTTTCCCACGTTTCAATCACTCCACACCCACCCGCCACACTCCTTCCAGACCCATTGTTCCCCTGTAGTCCCACGCTCAGTCCCCTTGACCCGCAGGTATCTCAGGTTGGCCCCCCATCACCCTCTGCTGCAGAGAAGCCTCCACATAAGTCTGAGCAGGAAGGTAAGAGGTCGCTCGACGTGTCGACTCAATCCCCGCCGGTCTCCGTCCTTAACTCTCTTTCCCCTCGCTCTGTCAACGATGTGCATCTGCAACTTTCCCCTTCCATTGTAGGTTAGCATTGTATTTTTGTCTTTAACTGGTGGATTGTCGCCGAGTCTTGTCATCGATTTAATTTTCTTTCCCAAGCTGCATGTCAGTGCTGTCTCCGCTTGAATGTATGTATAAAACAGGATACCATTCAAGGCAAACTCCCATCTCTCTCTATCTCTCCTTCTCAATCTTACAGGCATCCCCCCTCTTCTGTCACCACTGACCTCACCTCCTGCAGCCATGCCTGTCACAGGATCCCAGCCTACCTCCAGCTCTCTGTTCGAGGTAATTCTCTTTCTGCTGAACATATCCATATGGAGATACAGTTTCTCATTCATTTAGTTAAATTATATTATTGTCATTAAAGAGACACTCCACCCATTTGCATTAAGCTTTCTGTTGTTAGAAACCCAGTTATATTATTGAATGGTCGTGCAACACTCTCATTTTCCCCTGAGACGAGAGAAATCGGCTATTTACCTTTTTCACTTCCTCCTACAATGACGCAAAAATCGTCATTTTACGCCATTATTGGAGGAAGTGTAAGAGCGGGGTATTTCTGAAAAGACTACAAGCACTAGATCCCACCCATAGGGGGTTGGACCTAATGCGTTAACAGACCTGTCACAGATCAGTGCCAGTGCGTCTGATTTCACGAGCAGAAACTTTTTGAAAATATGGACGAAGGTACTGAACAACACGTAGATGATGCATTATGGAGGATTGGGATTACACATAGTGTCAGCCATCTTTTTTGGAAGCTAAACTAGCAGGCTCTTGTTCTGTGGAGAAAGCTGAGTAGTACAAGTTACCATCCTCTTTTACCCGGGTCATTCGCCATTCATTGTTTACATGTAAGTTACTCGGGATTTATTGTTACAGCTTTTGTTTCAATGTAACTAAATTCATCCTGATTGGTGAATCTGAAAGTAGTCATGAACGCTAAAAAAGTGATCGTTTGATGTGCATTTTAACATTGCTAAGAAAATTCCTGCTCCTCCGTGAGAGATACGAGACCAGTAAATTACGTAGCCGTTCTCCACACGGCCCTCACTCGTCCTGCTCGCCACAGTAAACATGATGAATGGTGACTGTTGAATGCAAAAGCCAAATTTTGGGCGATCTCGAAACACATTTTCAGGCAGACTCATCATGGAGACTCACTAGTAACATTAGAGTAAACTGTTGTTTAAATACTGCGCTCTGTAGGCGTGGCCTCCTAGGGCAGCGAAGCAAGTGCGTTCTGGGAGTTGTTGTCTTTCATCCACATAAGCCAAAAATACATTTTCTGGCTTTTCTCAGTCTAGAAAGTAAAAAAATAATTTCAGATTTCTTTTACATAAATTAGCCATTTTAAATACACATTCATCTTTTTAGAGGTGGAATTGCCCTTTAAAGGAAAAGGGGCTTTAAAATATAGTGTTGCAGACGCTTTCTTAAAGATATGCTACGCAACTTTTGGTAGTAATTGCCTAAATTGGGCATTGCTTCAGCTTGAATCATGACTTCTGGCATGTGTGGTTACTAGCAAACATTTTAATAGAGTAAATGTTATCACAAGTCAAAACTTGTACCCTTCTAAAAGGACTCTAAAAGGAAAATGTGTCGATTTATTTAGAGCAGTTAACTGCCCTCCACTGTTTCGACTTCTTAAACTATTTCCAATAAAAAACATAAATGCAACACTGGCATTCAACAAAATTATTGCTATACTGTATATCTTACCTGTTGAGCAAGATAAAGGTCATTTCTGGGTCAGTTTTAAATCCTTGTTGTTGGGTACCTCTGAAAAAGCTGTGTTGTGTCTGTTTTCCTTGGCAGCCATTCTGTTAAACATTGTTTGGCAAAATAATTGTTATCAATATTTTTTTGTGGATTGTTGTTGCTGCAATGTGTTCATTTAATTAGACTTTGGCAGGTATGTAGTATCAGTTTAATAACATCAATAAGTCCTCTAAAGCTGGGGTTTACAGAGTTCATAATGCCCCTGCCTAACAACGCCTCTTAGCTGTTCAATTCACTGTAAACCAAAGCTTTTTGGGTCTTATTACTATAATCATGTCATACCTGACACATCTCGATCACATATTAGGTAATGTAATTGAGAATTTGATTAATCTTTTGTTTCACCAATGGATGTTGTTCAAGCTAGCTGACATTTATTTGGCCCATGAGGAGTGGCTGATTGTAACAGTTGTATAAGGTTTGATGGGCTAGACCAGTGACGGTAATAAAAAGCAATGAAATCTAGAAGGTTGTCTGCAATTCACCTTTGGCTAAGTCACGCCCTAGAATGTAGATTGACCAATCACAGCGCAGCCAAGAACGAGCTCCCACAGAGGTCGGACACTTTTTCACAGCGCTTTATTGACTTTCAACACAGGCGTCTCATATTTTTGGTCTCGGCAGGCTATTACCGTCGTAGTTTTATCAAAAATATGGTTAAACGTTGTGCCTCGGGCATTTAACACAGATACGCGTTTCCCAGAGAGGTTGGAGGGGGGTGTCCGTTTTTTTCCCTTCCCAAAACCGAAGTAAAATCCTGACAAGTGTCGTCTTTGGAAACTGTGTGGATGTCCTCAGTCAGCTAAACCCCTCAAAGATCAACAAGCACATCTTTTTTTACTTCTAACCTTACTGCGAGTGTGAAGTTATACTAGTTAGACCGTTTTATAATGTTTTCGGTTATGATTTCGGTTCTCATACCGGTTGTTGATACGCTAGCACACGCTGCTAATAAATACAACGTTATACAGTACTCATGTAGTCCGTTAGCTATGTAATAACGATTATATAAGTGAAATAAAGACCTACCCAGCTTTGCATGAACAGAGTTGCTCCCTGATATTGTTAGTCCCAGCCTCCGTCTCGATTAGTAGCAAATGCGGTGGTTCATTTTTTGACTGTGACCGGTAACGTTATGCTTTTGCCTCTATTTTGTATGCCTTGTTGTTCTTGCTTTCACCTTTATGTCTTAAATAGCCTTCGAACGCATATTGCAGCCCCTTCAATAGCCCACTTCTATCGGACACTTTATTTCCTGCTTTATAAAAGTTTGATAATATTTCAGCAGGAAGAGCTGTTACAACATAAAGCCATGCAGAGCGCAGATGAAGTTTGACGGATGTAGCAACAGTAACTAAGGGGGTGGGGCTTAGCCAAAGGTGAATTGTATGATTATTCAAAGTAATTGGTGTAGCTGAGAAAAGAAGTGGTCAAAGCATTGATCCTTGTTGAATCCCACAGTCAACGGTGGAGACTTTAAAGAATGAGGGTTGTAATGGTAAAAATGACTTGGAAAAATTGTCAAGAGCTAATGAAAATCTGCAGTCTGCCCCTAGGTGTTAATCAAAGGAAACAGTCCAGTCTTACTGCTTTTGAAGGGTTGCATAGGAATTCTGACTACATTCAAAGCCTGTAGAATAATTATTGCATTACTAATTGTGCAACAGTGGTAGCTCAAATAATGGCGCAGCGCTGTCTATCTTTTTATCTATTTCTGGGATACCTACCAATATGACCTGGCAATAAAAAATGTGGTTTGTCACTAGGTCAGTTGCAGTTATGCTGGTAACGCGTTACTCTACTCTAATTAGGAGTCGTCCACCTGTCTAAATGGGCGGTGCTTATCCAGAGACCTATATTAGCATCCATGCCAATAGACGCTCAAGCTCGTTTGGGTCGGGTGTATTCTGATACATCAACAGCTAATTTATGCTAGTTTAATGTTAATCATTATCTACTTTTTTTGTAAAGTAAAAGTGGGTGTGGCTATTTGTAACTGGCTTCTGGTGGCATACACCTTCCATTGTATTTAGCTGTAAAAAAAAAATATATATATTTATATAATATATATATATATATATATATATATATATATATATATATATATATATATATATATATATATATATATATAAACTGCTTGTAATTGCAAACTGGTATTATTTTGATTAGGGATACAATGATACATGTATTACTAACCAAACAATTTGTTGGATCATTTTTCCTGCCGACCAAATTTTTTGTTAGCAATCACACTGGCACAACCACCATAATGTTGCCTAACATCAAATAGCAAACGCAATGAAAGCGGCACGAAACTGTGCTAATCGCGCGCTTCACGGATCGTTTATCATTTTGAACCAATGTCAGTGCAGCGCAAGCCTCTTGATCAAGCAACACACAGTGCTAAGAGATCCAGTAAAGAAAACATTTGAATTCGCCACAGAAGTAATAATATCGCTGCAAGATTTAGAAGCATTCAAATTTCTCTGTTATTAACCGTAAATCTCTATTAGATAAAACAGCACTGATGTGGAAACCAGGAGAAACATTGTGCCGTGAATGAACTAGTTGGGCTTTGAGTCCACAAATCAGCTGGAACCATGGAAGTTTATCAGGAATAATAAAATGCTTTCAAGGATGTCACATTTTTTTTCCAGCACTTCCAAACTCAAATATTATTATAAATGTTATTTTAATTGTGATCAAAACAATATTTGTTCATCCTTCAACTAAAACAAGGTTTCAAGATGTAGGAAAACTCGCACTTGAATAAAAATACAAAAGACATTAAATTACCATTGTAACCAGTAGGTGGCTGCCATTCCACTCCCAAATATTTATTTTTTTAATCGTTTTGCTTTTGAACTATTATTTCGACATTATGAATAAAAATGCTGCCCTCAAATATTGATCTGGAACATTCCAAACTTAACTTAAAATAAAACTGTATATTGTCATTTCTATAAATTAATATAAATAACTGCATGTGATACAGGTTGATTAAGGTGTTCCCCTACATTTTCTGCTTGTGTGCCTAAAAATCACCTTATGCACCTTTTTAAAACTCAATTTTCTCTGCCATGTCTTTCTTTTTTCTGTATCGAAACTGTACCAAACCATCGTATCGAACCGAACAGTGAATTTTGTGAACCGTAACAGTTACAACCCTAATTTTGATGTATTGTCATAATTATAAACACTCTGGTATGTAGCAAATAGTTTTACCATTTATTACATTTGTTATTTTTCAAGATATTTGCCTATAGCCGCTAATATAATCACACATACACAATTTCAAAATAAGGTGCATAGCTGTGGTTTGGACTTCCCTATTCTCAGTTTGGCGTCACCATTTCTGGGAGTTTTCAAACGCTTTTAACCATTTCAAACGCTGATCAGATCCCAAAAGAAACGACAAACATTACTAGGGCTGGGTAATAAATATCGATTTCTCGATATTAATCGATTCTCATTTTTACAAACCGATATCGCTTCTTAAATCTCAAGAATCGATTAGTCATCCTGTTTCATTTGAATGAATGAGACATTGTATCGCGGCTGCGCACATCCAAAAAATCGCAATAATCTTTGTCCTTTGTTACTATTGATATGAAACAAAGTCTCAATTTTCAAATTACGTCCATTTTCTTTAGAAATTCAAAAACATAAATAGCGTTTTGGCGCTGTGGCGTGAGATCGCTCTGGCGCAGCTCAAGAGAAGCAGCAGCGCTGATCTCTCTTCCGGCTTAATACCAGTCACAGCGCAAAATAAATATGAATGAGCATCTGAAAGTGTGTTAAAAGATAGAGTACAACTTATCGAAATCCGTATCATGTCACATTGATTCGCTCAATCAGCGTTTCAACCGTGGAAAGACGTCAATTAAACAGCTTGTAATCAATGTCATGTATCGTCATTCGTCATATTTACCTCAGAAAACCCATATAAACTCGTTAGTCCACACTCCTTAGTGTTCTTCAATATTTAATGCATATTTGAATAAATCTGGCAAGTTTTTATGACAGCCACCATTTAAATATTTATATTTCATATAATCTTCTTATTATAAAAATAAATAAAAGTGTAATTTAAGTGTTTGTATAGCTACAAAACAGTTAATTATTACCTTCATATTAGGCTAATGAAGCCTAGTAGGCTACAAGTAGACTCTCATTGTTTACAGCATTTAAGAGATTTGATTCTCTTGAGAAAATTTGCCATTTATTGTAACTGATATCCAAAATAATCAATATTGAATCGAATCGAATCGAATTGCAAGCTTGTGAATCGAAATCGAATCGAATTGTGAAATTTGGCTCAATACCCAGCCCTAAACATTACAAATATGGTAATGGTATGCTATGGTTCTACTGTAAAATCATTTTTAACCACAAATGACTTTTTGTTCTGTCTTTCTCTCTGCAGCAATGTAAATTGTTGTCACCTTTGCATGAGAGTCCACTAACAAATGGGAGGGATGAGCAGAGCAGCCCTGAGACACTGGAGGAGCCCTCTGTTCAGCTGCACAAAATGCACGGTCAGCATTTCCTCTGCCGTTTTCCTCCAGAGTCGTTTCTCTTTTCCTTTTTCTCAATGGTTTCTTGAAATGAGTTATTGTCACATTTTCTAGGAGCGAAAAACGATTCCAGTGAACTATGCAAGTCTATTCAAGATGGCAAATCCTCCATGCCTAAAAAGGTACAGATGCTTTACATGGTGTTGTGGAAATTCTTTTATCAACACCTTAAACAACAGTTGAACAAATGAAGATCTCGAAAGTTATAAGTGTTAGTATTTATTTCTTGCAAGAAAGGCAGTTCACACACAGACAGAGTCTGATATGAGAAGGGCAAATGTCTTCTCATTTTACAGGGTTTACATACCTAAAAGATCACCCTCCTAGATGTACCTCCTCCTCGTCTTATCTTTGGACTAAGGCCCCTGAGTTCTATGCATCTCCACAGTCAGCGCATATGTCACTGAAGAAACAACACCTAACCAAACATTTCTTGCTCTTGATGCACTCAAAGTTATCTATTGCTAAGAAAGACAGACCGTTCTGTCCTTTTGTACTGTCCTATTGACCTCTTTGCAAAGCGGACACTATTGAACTATTTGCAAAGGAGATGATGATGCATGTTGCAACTTCACAAACCACTCAAGCAGATATATGTTTCAAGAGATAAAAAGAAAATACATTTTCTATTACAATCGGTACCAATCAATATATGCGCTCAATCTTTAGTTCTCTCTGATAACCTATTCATATGTGTTTAAGGATATTGTCCTAAAGCATGCCGACTCCTGGACAAGCCTGGGTAAGATGGCTACTCAAACCCTTTGCCCCATCAAATCATCAAAGGAAAGTTTCCAGCAGTTTCGCAAAGTTGCCATCGAAAAAGAGGAACGAGAGAGAGCTCGTAAACTGCAGCTGGAGGCTGGTCGAGAGAAGAGCGGCACAGACAAAAGCAGGTATAAACGGAGCCTTAATTTTCAGGCAACACAGTGTATAAAGTTATGTAAATGTCAATTTGGAGGAGTTTCAATCTCTGCCTGGCTGGCTGACCATAGCTTCCCATGGCTCTGTTTCAAAACCTAGCGAGTGTGCGTAATGCATTCAAAATTTCATTTCTATTAGTAATTTACACTCGTATCCCCAAAGCCCTCATTTGATTATTGTATGACTGTTCTCGCTGAACTTGCTGACAATGTGGCCTTTTAATGATTTCTAGTCTGACGCAGCTGCTCCAAAAGACTAAGCTAGACTCCCAGCCTTCGAAGCCAGAAGTGGAGTCAGCAGAGCTGCCTCTGATGGCAGCCATCTTGGATCCCCCCAAAGCGCCTGAGCCCTGCTCTCTTCCGCAGAGCTCTGTAGACAGAGAACGAGAGATGGCCCGAAGGAGAGAGCAGGAACGCCGCAGAAGAGAGGCCGTAAGTACTTGACGCACATTTAAATATTCAATTCAAATTAAAGTATTTGAAAATATTTAATCCAAATAGTGATTATGATATTTTATGATTCAAAGAATTCCGTTTGTTGGTTGTTTGGTTTATTAAATGTAATGGTTTTATTATTATTATATTATTATTTATAAGATTGTATTTAACTCGGAAAAGCCATTCAATGACCATAAATGTTAGTCACCTACAAAAATAAACTGTAGAGAGGAGCATTTTGCTAAATGTACGCACCTTAGTGCATATATATATATATATATATATATATATTTTTTTTTTTTTTTTTTTTTTTTTTTTATCTATGTTTGAATAAATCTGTCCAATTTTTTGACAGCCACCATTTAAAGTCCCCCTGTGGTGAAATATTATGTAATTCTAAAGTTAGTAACTTTTATTATTAAAAAAAATCCTTGTGTGTAATTTGTGTTTGTATACAAATCAGTTAATTTTAAAGGGCAAGTTTAGTATTTTACACTTAAAGTAATGTTAATGTTAAATACAGCTGTTCATGTTAGTTCCCGGTGCATTAACTAATGTTAACAAATACAACTTTTTGATTTTAATAACGTATAGTAAATGTGGACTAAGATTAATAAATGCTGAAAAAGTATTGTTCATTCTTAGTTTGTTAACTAGGTTAATTAATGAACCTTGTTGTAAAGTGTTACCATAATATATCTTCAGGGATTACATTATTTCTATTCTCATTAACTAGATAATTATTCGTAATAACTATTGAAAACTTGAAAACTATTGACATGAAAAGTTATGTTTATCACTGATTAATAATGAATGTTATGCAATAACAGTAATGGTTGTTTTTTTAATAATGGTAGTAATAATAATGTTTTAGGATGATGTTTTATTGACACATATTGACTTTTTTTTATTATTATTCTTTTTCTCTAGATGTCAGGAGTCATTGATATGACCATGCAGAGTGACATAATGGCCACCTTTGAGAAGAACTTGGACTGAGATATAAACAAATAAAAAATGTGCTTGTTTGTGTTGCGCTTCTGTTCAGTGAACAGTGCAGGCCGTCTTTTCCCTTCCCATACTTGCTCCATGAGTCCTGGTGACTGAAACGGGTCTTGGTGTTTTGACAGGCAAAAAAATACTGCAATACAGCTGCATCAATTGACATTTGTACTAAATTAGCTCTTGTAAAAATAAGAATACAGTTGTGGACATTGTACAATGTTGTAAGCCCAATTTTTGCACCATTAACAGTGTTGTGTATATTTTTTGAGTTTTTTTTTTTATATATATATTTTGATAAGTTTGATGCTTGGATCCAGAAATGCCTGCACTAAAACGCTGCTGATTGTTTTGAAAGAGAAACATGTCATGTCGTGACATTTCTCAACAGTTTTTGTTATTCTCTATTTTTGTTTATAAAGAAGAATGTTTACTTCTCTTGATTATTTTTGCCATCTGAATCTTTGACGCATTCCATCATCCCTTCTGCTGTATGAATATTGCATAGCTGGTCGTCTTGCGCTAGCTGTTGTCAGAACTGTAAAGGATATTCCTGGGCAGGGCTCCAACCCTGTTTATCCTGTTAGCTAGTATTTCATATATTTGACTTATTAATGCAGCAATTTAAACAGAAAATGAGCTGGCTGCGTTAAACTTGTCCTGTTTAAGTTATATATACATATATATTAAAAAAAAAATAATAATAATTCTGTTGTGTCAGAAATGTAATGTAAGCATGTGTGTATAAATATTTAGCTTTTTTTTTTTTTTTTTTTACTGGGGTACAATTATTATTTTTTTCAGGTGTCTGTCTTCGACAAATCAGACTTTATTTAGAGGAGTTATTGCACTTCCTGTATTTCTATTTGTATCCACTTGAAAGTGCAGTGCCATATGTTTCTCTCTTGGAGATGATAGGCAGTTCTCTGTGCCTAAAGTTAGTGGATTCTCCAGAGCCGTGTTGATTCCAATGTGTGATCTGGTGATTGTAACTGCACTGAAAACATGTTCAAAATCTTTTCTCTGACTATGATGGTTGTGACGGTTTTCATCCCAAGCACTTTATTCATTACACCACCATGCTGAGGTGTCACAGGCTAGTAAGGGAAAGACATTATTTCAAAGAAATCACATTCTAAAAATCACATTCTAAAAGTTAAATCAATAAAATAAAAAATACGTATTTTCATTAAAATTTGTGGTGTCATTTATAATTGCTGAAAACAAATATTTATATTTAGGTCATTCTTGTTTCCCAGGATTCATCCCCATCATATACTCACTATACTGTTGAAGTTTAGTAAATTAATATAACTATTCTGCAAGGACATTATATGTAAATGACAGTGATTACGTGTATATAAAAACGTGTATATATCAAATCAATGCTGTTCCTCTGAACTTTTTATTCATCAAATGATCCTGAGAAGAAGTAACAGTTTCTGCAATAAATATTAAAGCAGAAAAGCGGTTTTCAACATTGGTTAATAAAAAGACCAAATCACCACATTATAATGGTTTCTGGAAGATCATGTGACACTGGAGACTGGAGTAATGATGCTGAAAATTCAGCTTGTCATCATAGGAATAAATGGCATTTTATAATGTATTAAAATAGAAAAGTTCTTTAAAAAAATTATATTTCACAATATTAGGGGGCCATCTGTTGTAACAACGTGAAAAGCAATTTAGAGATTTTCCATCTGTCATTTCCTTGGATTCTATTACATAAACAATAAACATTATATTAGATAGCCTAAAATCACAAAAAAAGAAAGGCTAAATGAAATTTCGTAGTATAATAGCCTACATATAGGCTATGTTATTTGGACTGTCCTTGTTTTTAACTATATTTTGTTCCTGAACTGTAAGTCAACAGCAGAATAGATTGTAGCCATCTTCACATCTCATTTACTAAGACCAATCTAATTACCTTAAAAATGGGTCTGGTCTCAAATAATCGTTATTTCTATGCACCATGATGATGAGGCAATATACTTTTGTATCCTAGGTAAAATATACTAAGAGAGATAAACCTTGTTTACACTGCGAGCGCGAATAAAACGAGATGTCTCCCATGATTGACGAAGCTTCTGCTCATTATTACCGGGAGCGTTCACGAGAGTCAGAAAACTCTGCGCGCGGACAGTCTGCTCGCGCTTGAGCGCGAGGTGGGCCCAGGCTGCTGCGTTGACTATTATGGGAGCCTTCTAGTTTTGTCTGTCAGTGTATATGAGGTGTAATGGTTTAGTCCGAGGTGCAAACACCTTTGGGACTGACTGAGCATCTCTCCTGTCGCGTAAGCGCGACTCCGCAGCCTACGGTCTAGGGAATCAGGGATCCTCCCCTGTCAGGATGCGCTCGTGACGGTGCGACAGGGCTATTACGATGCACGTCGTTTTTGAAACACAGGCAGTTGAGTAAACAAATCAATAGAAGCCGTGATCAACACGCGTATTTCTGCAGTAATGTAAAGATGGCGAGACTGCTTCATAACTTGCTGTTGTTGACAGTCGCGCTGACGCTAAAGATCAGAGTTATGGGATACTGGTCTCTCATTTATGGATATTGCGCGCTATGCACGGGCGTAGCGCTGCTCAAACTTGGCTGGAATATCATCCTACGACCGTCAACAACCTTTCAGTGGACGGTTCGTGAGACACCCCCCGCGTGCCTGAATGACACGTCCTTGGGAACCCACTGTTATGTTAGAATCAAGGTAAGAGATTTCGGTGTAAGATGGATGCATGGCAGTAGCCTATATGTAACTTTGCCCTTCGGTGCTTCTTGATTTTTTTATTGCTCATATGTCACTGTTGCAAAGTCCTCAGTTATATTTCTTTAAAAAAAATATTAACTTTATTGTCTCAGTCGCACAGTAAAAATAGGCTTTAAAAAGCACAAAAAAGCACCTCGTGGAAAAAACACTTGATGATAAATTTGATGACAAATATGTGTGTATTTAGATGGCCAAACCTACAGTTTGAGACATTGTTGAGAACAATTGAAAAATTGTTGAGAAGATGTGTGAAATTACGATTTTTTTTTCTCTGAATTTCAACTCCTTTTAATCTCATTGAAAAACATTTGAGACATTAAAGTAATCACCCAAAATGAAAATTCTGTCAGAGCCTACTCACCCTCATGTAATTCCAAACCCGCTTGACTTGCCTATACAAAGTAAGTCAATGGTAACTAAAAAAAAAGTATTTGAAGAGTTCAGATGCAAAAGCCTCTGAGTGACATTTGAAATTTGAATTTCTATTAAGCTTGTATATTTAAGTTCAGTAATTTCACTTAAATGACAATTAATAGGTATCTTCATTGCCATTTAAGTGAAATTACTGAACTTAAATATACAAGCTTGATAAAAATTATCATTCTAGAAGAAAATTTCAAAAGCCACTTAGAGTCTTTTGCATCTGAACTCTTCATTTTGTGTTCTGCAAAGTTTGGAATGCTATGAGGATACAATGATATAATGTTCATATTTTTTGTTTCATAAGGTATCCATTTAAAGAGATTGCATTTGTGATTTTTGTCCTAATGGGTTTTCTCCTGGAAGACCATCAGTGAACATAAATTCAGCCCCACTTGGGTGGACAGCAGTACGAATTAGTTCCCCACAAAATAATAGTCATTGTCTGGACTTTGCTTTCCACCCAAGTGGGGCTGAAAACATATCCTTTACTTAGGCAGTGTAAATATAGCTGTGATGTATTACACCTGCAGAGCTTTATAGTGTTCAAATAACTGTACCTTTCTCTAGGAAGTGACATCCAACCACTTCAAGTTTTGTAAACTGGTGTACACAGACATTTCTGAGGAAAGTTTTATTGTAAAACGGTCCCTGCTACTACTGGGAGTGAGAGATTTGGTATAGAAAAACTCTTGCATCAACTCATGATTTCTGTCTAAAAGAAAAATAACAACTGACCTTAAATAAGTAATATCCAAATGTCCTTCTTAAAAGATAAGTAAAATAAGTTATAATGTGTTACAATTAAACAGGGACCCACAACTTTTTTTCAAAAGGACAATTTTGCATTGCAAACAATGTTCTCTTTAAATAGCCACACAACCTGAGGATACTATCACATGCAATTTGATGCAGGCTGCCATTTAACAGGGAATGATTTTTCTCATAAATGTCAATGGAAGATATTGCTTTAATATTAGCTGAAGCCTGTGGACAACACACCCTCTCTGCTGATACAGTTTATGGCTCTATAAAGCAGAGAGTAATGTGCGAATGGATTTTACATCAGGATGGACAGGCCTGAGTGATTAATGAAAGCGGGAAGCTTTTATGAAATCCTCCTTGAACGAAGTTTAACTGCCTGTGGTCTGTGTGGTTTTAGGAGTCTGGGCTCAGATTTCACTATGTTGCTGCCGGGGAACGAGGAAAGCCACTTATGCTGTTTCTGCATGGATTCCCTGAGTTTTGGTGAGACTCAAAGCACACTCGCACACACACATGGGAAACACTTCTCTACTGGGATGCTGCCAGACACAGATCGGAAATATGTTGTTGTGGATTCAGTCCACATTATACACATTGAGTCAGAGATAATATCTGAGACACAAACCTTGCCTTTAAACTAGGGCTGTCAAATCGATTAATCACGATTAATTGCATCCAAAATAAAAGTTTGTGTTTACATAATATGTGTGGGTGCACTGTGTATAATTATTTTGTATATATATATATAAGTACACACACATGCATGTATATTTAAGAAAAAAATAGTATTTATATTTAAAATATTTATATTTATATATATGATAAATTATATATAAATCTATATACAGTATATACATGAAAATATTTCTTAAATATATACAAGCATGTGTGTGTATTTATATATATAAAATAATTATACACAGTGCACCAACATATATTATGTAAACACAAACTTTTATTTTGAATGCGATTAATCGCGATTAATCGTTTGACAGCACAGCCCTACTTTAAACACATACTTATCTCTTTTTAAGACACAATGTCTAAAAATATCAACCTAAAGCTAATAATATTCTCTTGAGATTCTGAGGTGTTCCTGATATATTGTATTACTGCATATATTGTGATATGGAGTGTCGTGACATTCAGACTTTTTGGGACCAGTGAAGCTGTCGTTTCAGTGAACTGCCAGACAGCAGTACTGCGATCAGGACAGCAGAGTGCCTAATTAATGTGGCATGGCTCCTTTCTGCTTCACTAGCCATTCTACTGCTCCAGAATCAGTGATGAACTCTTGGACGAGTAGAGGAGACCTGGAGGACGCCCTTTTTCTGACTTCTGCTCCACTTTAGTTTTCTGCATTCAAAATTGCAAGTCAAAGATTTCCCTCACTTCTGAGCAATAGGGAAGTTTTGAGGTTATAGTGTGTGTGTGTGTGTGCGCGATAATTGGGTTTGGGTCGAGCCTCTTCTCTCCTGACTCATCAGAATAATATATGCTTCCTTCTGCTTTTCCTCAACTTTCTCTCTCACACACTCGTTCTTCTTCATCTTTAAGACACAAATAACATTAGGTAGTGCTGCCAGTTTGGCAGAATGTACTTATACAAATCAAAAAAATCTTGAGTAAGTCAAACGAACTTTCACTCCATAAATTTGATTTTAACAAGCCATTTCAGTTAAAGTGCTATAGCCTCTGCTCCTTCTAATTTTTGCCCCAAGTGGATTTGAACACGCATCATTTTAATTTTGGAATATTACTGTTTGTTTTAAAAAGCGTGGCAGAAATTGGTCAGTCGGGTCTAAATTTGGTCAGTCTTGTAAAGTCGTTCTCTACCACCTGTTACAAATAGGCTATACTGTTGTTTGTCCTTGGTTTTCATGGAAAAGTTTCCTGTGTTCCATTGTTGTTTTCCTGTTTCTCTTGTGTTGTCAAGGAGAAAAAATATGTGTTTCTTATTAGGTTAAAGGAGTAGTTCACTTTTAAAAAAACTTACTCACCCCCCATGTCATTCATGGCAATGTACTCACCCCCATGTCTTTCTTTCTTTAGTCGAAAAGAAATTAAGGTTTTTGATGAAAACATTGCAGGATTTTCTCCATATAATGGACTTCATTGGGAACCAGTGCAGCTTCAAAGGCCTTTAAACGACACCAGACGATGAATAAGGGTCTTATCTAGGACCCTTCGAGTCATGACTCAAAAAAAGTTTCGTTAATTTTGATGGACGAGTTCGAACAGGAGAGCCACGAGTGCTCATCACAAAACAGAACAAGTCGAGCATTTGTGCTTATAAAACTTAAACTTTTTTTAGTTATTTTTTAAATGGCCGATCGTTTTGCTAGATAAGAGCCTTATTCATCGTCTGGTGTCGTTTAAAGCTCTTTGAAGCTGCACCGAAACTCTCATTTGGACCTTGAACCGTTTGGTTCCCATTGAAGTCCATTATATGGAATAAATCCTGGAATGTTTTAATCAAAAAACTTAATTTCTTTTCGACTGAAAAAAGAAAGACATGGACATCTTGGATGACATGGCGGTGAGTAAATTATCAGCAAAAGTTTTTTTTTTTTTTAAAGTGAACTACTCCATTAACACTGTATTTTTTTTTTTTTAGAGAGAGACCTGTTAAATTTGCACAGCTGTTTAAAAGTTAAAAATAAAAGTAAAAAACGCATCTTATGCAAACCAAATATACAGTAAAAACTGTAATATTGTAAAATATAATTATTTAAATAACTGTAACTGTAAATTTTAATATATTTTAAATATTTTAAAAACGTCTGTGATGTAAAGCTGAATTTTCAGCCTCATTGCTTCATTTATTAGAAGAATTTCTGGAGGATCATGTGACACTGAAGTCTTCAGTGTCACATGATCCTTCAGAAATTATTCTAATATACTGATTTGCTGCTGAAGAAACAATTCTTAGTATTATTAATGTTGATGCTGTGTCACTTTTTTGTGTAAACTGATACTCAAACTGTTTTTAAACATTAAATATTATGTTTTTACTGTCATTTTAAAATCAATTTAGTGCATCCTTGTATAAAATAAAAGTACTATTTTTTTTTAATTCTGACCCCAGATGTTTCATTTTGAATAAAATGAAATATGAAATTAATTCATTCATTCATTCTATTTTCCATTTTTTTTTTTTACCTTTGTCCCATTGTGACTCCCTGGGATCCACTTTGAAAATCCCTGTTCTATACCATCTTATTTATTTATTTATTTTTTTTTATTTTTTTTTTATTGATCAAAAAAAGAAAGAACGTAGAAAAGAGAGAGTGAGTGTCACTGTTCAGACATCTCAACCTCTTGATCTAAAGTAACAGCAATCAACTGTATACTTGTGTAACCTGTAGAAATCATACAAACATAAAGAATGTACCCGTGGTTTCTCCAGGTTCTCCTGGCGTCACCAACTGAGGGAATTTAAGAGCGAGTTCCGTGTCGTTGCCGTGGATATGCGAGGCTACGGGGAGTCTGACCTGCCCTCCTCCGCTGAGAGCTACCGACTGGACTACCTTGTCACAGACATCAAGGACATTGTGGAGTATCTGGGTAAGAACAGACTGCCTCCATTATCTCAGCCCTATTTCCATTTCACATTCCAACCTGTCTAGAGGTTTTGATAAGGCTGTTGTAGTGGTGAATGCTAATGTAGCTCTCTTCCCAACACTCTGTAATGTGAAGGTGACCCGTTCACAGATGTCCTTGGCTTTTTAGATGCGTATTGTCAGTTTAGGCAGCTTAACATGAAGTCTAATTAACCGTCTCTAGATTTCAAATACAGAATTACTGGTTGAGCTACATTACAGTGTGACTCAAGTACAATTGTGGAGAAACACTGAATAGTATACCATGTCAAAGTTAAATTCATCTGTCTGCTTGCACACAGTGGCATGTGTGTAAGCGACTGGTGGTGTATTGTGACAGGCCGTCAACGACACGTTATTAGGATTCATGATGATGTCTTGCTCCAGGGTCTCATCTCCTTGACATTGGAATCATTATTGCAGACGGTGGAAACTTCCACTCTGGCTCACAGCAATGGTGTCATTCATCCTTAGTCAGTCCTTGATATGACACTAAATGAACTGCAACGTTATATTTTTGCAAAAAGAGGACAGTGTAAACGGTATTGCTAAGTAAAACATTAGGCCCAACATAACATTATTTTTTTATATATATATACTGTTACATTAAAAAGAAGAAATAGTGGTAACACTTTATTTTACGACCCGCAAACAACTGTGTAAGTACACTGAAATTACGGTGTACGTTTCTGTAATTATACTGTACTTTTGTGTAAGTACAAGGGAACAATATGATAAGTTTGGGGTAATAAAGGGGTAACAAACAGATATACACCCTGCAAATAACTTTGTAAGTACACTGAAAATACGGTGTACGTTTCTGTAATTATAGTGTACTTCTGTGTAAGTATAGGGAACAATATGTTAAGTTTGGGGTAATAAAGGGGTAACAAGCAGGTATTCAAGCAAATTATTTAAATAGTTAAAACAAATAACAGGTATCTTTTCTGTTAATATATTCCAGGCAAAAATTGTACGTCTGTTGTTTATAAAGTGTATCACATTTCTGGCAAAATATATTCTTGTGCAATGTTACAGGGTAATTTTGACATCTGTGGTTTTATATATATATATATATATATATATATATATATATATACTATGACAAAAATTAAATTTATTGGCTTTTCTCACTAGATTGCTTAATGTTAAGTCAAAATAATTTGTTTGTGCCATGATTTTAATTTAGACCGTACCATGTGGTAATTAGTACTTACCTTATACCATTGAATTGCAATAACACTTAAATGTGCAAATATACTGTGTAATTAAAACGATTTTTTTTATAACAGTATCTTTCTCTGCAATTACAGTGCAAATAGTGTTGTTTCGTATTGCTACATAGTAAGTAGCATTTGTTAACCCCTTGTTCTGTGTAGTTACAGGGTAAGTGTAACTCCTGCGGGCTGTAAATTAAAGTGGTGTTTGTTACCCCTTTATTACACAAAACTTAACATATTGTTCCCTTATACCTACACGGAAGTACACTATAATTACAGAAATGTACACCGTAATTTCAGTGTACTTACACAGTTGTTTGCGGGTCGTAAAATAAAGTGTTACCGAAATAGTTCTTGATTTTTAGATTTTAATTAATTTCATTGATTTCATTTATATTTGAATCTACAGATCTCTGCACGTTAGATGCATGCAGAGAAGGGGACACAAGATATTGTGGCTATGATTTAAGAATTTGCCCACGACAAATAGACCTTTCTCACAACTTCCGTGTTTGTGACCGGAAATACGCAATTGTCATGGTAATCGTCTTCCACTCCGGTCAGAACAGATCACGCAGGCAACTAGTGAGAGTTGTTGCGTACCGGTCTTTTTTGTTATTTTCAAAAGCAGCCATATCTGTCATTTTCATTCCTTCCCTCGTCAGTTCCCTGTTGATGAAGTTCGACGGAAATGGATTCAGGCTATCCGATGGGATGATATTGATCCTGTGATCTTTTGTACTTCTCATGACACCATTCACTAACCCGTCATTGTTTATGTTTATTATTTATGTATTATGATCAGTGTTGGGTAAGTTACTCTAAAAAAGTAATTAATTGCTAGTTACTAATTGCCTCTTCAACAGTGTAATTAGATTACTGTACTAATTACTCTCTCTATTGAAAGTATTACTTTCAATTACTTTCAAAATCCCATATCAATCTCAACCAGCTGAATAATACAAGGATAGACATGAATCTGTTTTAATTCTTTCAAATAAATACTATAAAACTGCAGGAATTATCCTTAAACTGACCAAGGTGGAGAAGGTTACATTATAAAAACATACTTTTTAGCATCAGACAATACATTTTGATGTTAAACCCACTATTGTTTTATGTCTGATCTCATGACATTTCACACTTTTTATATATATATATATATATATATATATTTTACAATAATTCATACGAATTTGTATGAGTGCGGTCGTACTATTTAGACACCTCATAAAATGCATACGAATCGCTGTGAGATCGGACACAGTATTTACCTCAATTACATCAGAAGTAACTGTAATTTAATTACAGATAAATGAAGAGTAATCCCTTACTTTACATTTTCAATGGAAAAGTTATTAAATTACAGTAACTATTAGTTACTGTAATTTAATAACTTTTCCATTCCATTAATTTTACATAAGTAAAAGTTCCATTACTTTTACTTAGTAATTAGTTACACCCAACACTGATTATGATCTGTATATTATGAAGTAGTTCATGTTCAACTTTATTAAGATCCCGGGCAATTTGTATCCAGCGTAATAAACACATAAAAATATACACACCACGATATAAAACAAGATAAATAAGAACATACAACAGTAGGCTACATATACATTTAATATATTAATATATAGCATTCTGAGTATTTAACAATCTGATTGTACAAGGGATAAATTAATTTTAATTTTGTATAAATTGTTCTTCATCTTTGATAGTTCTATAGCAAGAGCAGTGCAAAAAAAAGGTCACTACCTAAGAGCATAACTGTTGAATAAAACTGACAGACTTCTTTTTGGGATTCACGTTAAAACGCAGTTTATTGTACATAATAGTCTCTAAATATTTATAACTTTCCACACACTCCACATTCTCACTTTTAAAGAATGTATATTGGGAAGAATGAGCTTCAGTTCTGAAATCAATAGTCATATCTTTGGTCTTAGATACATTCAGCTGCAGACAAGCATCACCACAGCATTTTACAAAATCATCAACTGGACCATGACAAGTTTAATTTTTTTTCGAAGTTTTGAAGACTCTCTGATCAATTTTCTCTTCCCCTGGTATGTTTTTCTGATGTGTTGACGGTTTACAGGAACACTGCTTCCACAACGATTACGTATTTCCGGTTATTGTGAGAAAGGTCTATTACACAAACCGAAACTATTGTCCAAATGAGCACCATTGTGCAATGTGTCTAAGCACTAAGCCACAGGTCACACTTAAAATTTAATGCTGAATGTAAATTAAATTATTTTATTTTTAAGTTCAAAATTATGGAGCCCCATATGACATGTGGATAAAAAGTAATTCGTGTTGTAATAATTTGTTCCCTCTTTTCAGGTCAATCGTGGCCACATTGTTTTCATTACCTCATTTTAATTTAGTTAAAACATAACCATGTTTTAGCTAAAACAATGAAACAAATTAATAATACAATTGTCCATTAATTAATAAGATGCAGGAACGAATTCCTAATGTTTATTTATTTTTTTTTTACATCATTTTGAGCTTTCAAATTAGAGGACATCATTTTAGGTTGGAACTGTGGCCTAGTGGTCAGACATTATGCTTCTAGGGTGCTCAACTGGAAAATATGAGTTCGAGTATAGCTTGTGTAATTTCCTGATCCTATTAATAAGCCATGGTTCAATGCTTAATTCATGACAACAAAAACGTGTCTTTTTCTAACCTCTGCATGTCATGAAAATATATGAAATCCTACTGAATACAAATTATAATATATTTCACATTAAAAAGGATATGGTGTTTATTTGGAAAAATATGAGTTTGAGTCATTCTCAATCCTATTCCCCCTGTTTTCGCTATCATTTCCCATCTTGTCTCTCACCTTTCCTATTAATTATGAGGTATACATACACAACAAACACAAACATGTCAGCTACCTCCTTCTGATCCTCTCCTCAGGATACAACAGATGTTTTCTCGTGGGGCATGACTGGGGTGGCATCATCGCATGGCTCTGTGCAATTCACTACCCTGAAATGGTGACTAAACTCATAGTGCTGAACAGTCCTCACCCCTGTGTGTTCACTGGTAAGAGCCCTATACACCTGACAAACAGACTTCCTGTACAAATATGTCGGTTCCAGAGCCTCTGCTTTGTTTTAAGGGCTCATTAGTCTGACCTGCATCATTCACAATGAAATATTGTGGTTTTGCCCTGGGAATCATGGGGCTTTGCCCTCCATCTGTCTTGTGCACTCCAGCCTGGAGGAGGAGGTAATTACAGGCTGGCTTTTGGCAGAGACATGGGTTCTTCCTATCATAACACTTAGTACCTGCCTAGAGTGACACATACGCGAATACACCTTTTGATTTTATTGTTCTTTCGAAATGTATCTCCTCTAAATGGAGTGTTTTCATCTAAACCCTGTAATGCACGTTATGAAGCACATTTGATTCAATTTACTTACATAAACTGGATCTCATTACTGAAATCAAAAGGTATGTTGCCTAGAGACAACGCTGTGGAAAAAATAATCAAAGACTGATAATAAAAACTACCTGCAACATGACAGAATTAAACAAAATTGGATCCTAGCTCTTTTTTTGTATTAAATAGAAATGTAAATGCTTAAAAGCTATAGATATTATCTATATAGCATATTTTTAAGACGTAGATAATGTAAAAGATTCTAAATGTTTTACAATTAGGTTTATCTACTATCACTAGTGAATTGTATTTTATGATGGCTGAAAAATCAATGCAATTTGCTTCTCTGAGAGTAGTTCTCCAGAGTAAAAATGTGTGTCCTCCATGCAGTGCACCATGCCGACTACCAGGATGTTGTGTGACCAAACAAAATCTCTTTACTCATTTATTTTAAATATAAACCCAAAACCATTTCATTGTCATTTTATATATGACTCATTTGCTTACTAAAAAGCAAAAAGGATTTGTGAGGTACCTGCGCTTCCCGCTTCCCACACAGAAGTGTCTCCCTGCCTCCTACAGCCTATCAAACCTTGTCCCACACCACACTCTGTTGCGTCGGGTCCCACGGGAGTGCAGGTCTCTACCCTGTGGCCACCCTGTACAATGGTGGGTTAAAGGGATAGTCCACCAGACAATGAAAAATCTGTCATCATTTACTCATACTTTGTTCCAAACCTGTGACTTTTTTTTTTCTTTTCTGCAAGACACAAAAGAAGATATTTTGAAGAATGTTGGTATTCAAACAGTTTTGGCTTCCATTGAATTCCATTATATGGACAATTAAGTCGAAATGGGAACCGAAACTGGTAGGCAAGTACTTTTTCTTAATTTTCTCTCTTCTCTGTCCAGATTATGCCCTTCGTCACCCCAGTCAGATGCTCAAGTCAAGTTACTACTTTTTCTTCCAGTTGCCACATTTTCCAGAGCTAATGCTCTCCATAAACGATTTCAAGGTGAGCTTGACAGAATACAATACTTTAAACATTAGGGGTCAGTAAGTTTTTTTTATTGTTATTATTTTTATTTAAGAAATTAATAGCATACTATTCAGTAAATAATGAAAATGCATTAAATTCATTTAAAATTACACTAAAGACATTGTTACAAAAAATAAATATGTCAAATAAATGCTGTTCTCTTGAACTTTCATCAAAGAATCCTGAAAAAAATGTATCTTGGTTTCCATAAAAATATTAAGCAGCACAACGATTTTCAACTGTGATAATAATGAGAAATATTTCTCGTCAAAACAGTAAATCAGCATTTAAGAATGATTTCTGAAGGATGTGTTTTTGAAAAAATTGTGTTTTTTTATTGTGTTTTTGAAAAAATAATGCCTTTGTGGGCATACAATTTCAAAGTGACTCAAAAAAAAAAAATTGTTTATATTTTTGGTACTTGATAAACCTTACTGTACCTTACTGATAAACCTTACTAATGTAATGAATGTACAGCAAACAATGGCTTCTGAATTTCTGGGCTGATTTGAAAATTTCATATAAGGAACTATACATATGTAGCTTATAAGCATAGAAATGCTAAATTAGTAGAGTGTGGGTTGATGCTATCTCTATTGTTTTAATTACCCATCATTCTGGATGATTCTTCATAACTGGACAGCTTTTCGGTTTGTTTTGTCAGAATTACTAATACAGAGTATATCAGTAGGTCAAGTTTATCCATCTGTCTTCAACACACACAGCTCAGTCATTATGAATCAGTTCTTTAACACTTTGGTGTGTTTTGGATGAGCAAGTAAGGAAATATTTTCCTCCAACAGCATCACGTAGCAACCCCCAGTTTTGTTAGAGGAATGATTTAAAATCTCTCTGGCCACTATGCAGGACTTGTACCTGTCATTTGGACATCTGTCAAAATTAATAATAATAAACTTATAAATTATTGTGGTCTAAAACCAGGCCTTTCAGTTTTGTTACCCAAACCCTACATAGTAGTTAAAGACACCTCATTTAAATTGGGACCAAATTATGTGACTTCTTTCTCATTCCTTGCTAATGTGGATTTACAGGCGCTGAAGAATCTCTTCACCAGCCGCAGCACAGGCATCAGTTGTAAAGGTCGCTGGCTCACCACAGAAGACCTTGAAGCATACCTGTATGCCCTCTCACAGCCAGGGGCCCTCACAGGGGCCCTAAACTACTTCAGAAATGTCTTCAGGTACTTGTGTTTCTTATTTAAAAAATCCTATATCAAATTATGTCCTTTAACTGGTTTGTTGGTGTCTTAAAGTGCAAAAAAGGTGCAAAAAAGTGCTTAGTTATTGTCAGAAAATGTCGCCCTCTAGTGTCTGAAATGCACATTTGTTTTTGTTTTTATATATATTACTAAGCAACTTTGAAGATCTGTTGTTTTATTTTTACTTCAGCTATTGCAGCAGTAATTCCTATAACATCATTGCTCTCTTGCTTATAAAAAAAGAATAGATTCTATAATTATTTCAAAATGTTATAGACATAAAAGAAATTGGTATCATCATGATTTAGGTGGGCAGAATGGGAACTCATTTCATAAGTGCATGTGTCCCTGTCAAGAGGGAAAGAGATTGATTCCATGCTCTCTGAACTGTGCATGAGCAGCCATTAACTCACTGCTGATGTTGTAATGAAATTCATTCATATTGAGTTCATGTCAGCAACAGCTCAACTGCTGGGTGTATCTCTGAGAGTACTAAACGATCAAAATTGGTGTTTCAGTTCATTTTAATATACCTCTGACATTTGTGGAAATACTCTTGCTTTAATCTGCTTGCTGAGTGCATGTGTTTGAAACATGTGAGACGTGCACGCATGACTGAGCCCTCCATCTGCTCCTGAAGCACACTTTGATTATGTCTCAGGGCAGAGCTGTGTTTGTGTGTTCGAGTGGGTGTGTAGGTGCGCAGGTGGATGTGTGTAGGAGGCCGCTAACATAACACTATCTACGGAAACCAGAAAGACTTAATATGTACATATCAGAGAACTGAGGAGAGGAGCTTAAGGTGTCCAAACCTTTAAACATGTCTTTACCTCTTTAACTAACTGGTGTGTCCACGGTGGGTTTTTAGGGCTGTCAGAAGGCCGCAAGGTTCTAGGGAGTCTGTGGAAACATTATAGAGAAAAAAAATAAAGAATTTATAAAATGTCTTTTTAGTCTCAATGTGGAATGATATTTAGTATGAAAAACAATAATATTTAGCTGAATTGAAGGTATATGGAAACATTGCAATACATCTTATAGAGCGTAGAAAAAAAGATACAATATGTTTGCTTTGGCTTCAGCGCATTAATAATATAAAAGTGAATTATTTAAATTTAGCATAATAGCACACTTTTTCTCACATAGTACAAATAGGTCTTTATACATATTCTAGATGCCTTCATATTTTAGAAAGGGATATATGCAAGGAAATCATCAAGTATAGGGATTCATATAATTAATCATAATATCCAAGGTCAAAAAGAAGCATAAACACAACGAGGGGTGTCTGTTTTATCTGTTTTTGTGACGAACGTTTCTTTAGTATAACCATGGAGAATAAAATTCAATATAAATTCTCGGCATTGCATTGGACTCTACGATCGGCGGAAGTTATCGAGCATCCTTACACCTTCACCGGAAATACCGCCGTGCATAGAGCCCATTGGGGATATTACTACTTTAGGTGCAAATTTCTCAACAGTCTGCCCGTTCTTTGCTCTTTGTACCAGCTACCGCTGATTACCAACTGGAGACAGGTGTGCACACTAGCTAATTGCCAACTGGAGACAGGTGTGCACAACACATTCTCATCCCAAAAAGTCATATAACTGACGTCTTGGGACGTATTTTGACCATACGTCAATATCCGCCTTTTTAGGGCCCCCTTAAACGTCGGTAGATGGCGATCCCGGGCCGTCATACAACTGACGCTTTACCTTTAACGTCAGTTAGGTGACGGGTTAGGTTTAGGGTTAGGTTTAGGTCTGGGGTAGAGTTAGGATCCCATAACCTCATCTACCGACGTTTAAGGGGGCCCTAAAAAGGCTAATATTGACGTATGGTCAAAAGACGTCCCAAAACTTCAGTTATATGACTTTTTGGGATGAGACTGCGTTGGTGTGCACACAGGACCTGCAGAAGACAAACAAACAGCAGTACAGTCCTGGGCAGACACACACGGCCTAAGGACCGTAACAATAGGGACTTTAAGCAACAGCCTCAGGTGGAACGGCAACGGCATTCTGGCGTTCTATTGCGCATGCGCGACATTAACTGCTACTTCTTGACGTTCTATACTGTAACCGTCTACTACGGGAGAACAGCTGATTTGACGTAGTCGTTACTACGTGACAGATTAAGACAGTTAATGTTATGTTTTAGGTTATGTGACATCGAAATCGTTTCTGTATATCATTAAGTGCTAAAATCAACCCCTCTCTTTCTTTTTAAAATCACTTTCTTTTTGTATTTTGTCTGATGATTAAATTATTCCCTATGTCGTCCTCTTTACTGTTGCTTAGTGATGTTTGCGCTCTTTAGCTACGGCTGTTAACTGTTTATTTCCGGCTGCCGTCGCCGTTCTATCAGCAGCTGTTGCTTAAAGTCCCTAATGTTTGTCAGACACCGCTACGTCACATAACAGCAACAACTGTGGACTACAAGCTTGTGTTTGTGCTGCAGAAGTTACTGAGCCTCTTCTTAATTTTATTTCTTTATTTTACTTCTTTATTTATTTACATTTTCTTTCTTATGCTATGAATCTTGTCAGTTGTCTGATTAGGACATTTAATATGTTGTACCTGATCATTTACGTTTATATTGTTCAATAAAGTTATTGGAATAAAAAAAAAAGGAAAAACAAGAAGCTACTGAGCCTATTATTGTATACAGTGTGCAAGGTTAATGCGCATGCTGCAATTCTTAATTTTGGCCAAAGTCTTCATTTTGTTTTGTTCTTTTTCTCATGTTGTTTATGCTGCCCCACATTTTCTCTGTTTATTCTTTGCTGTTTAGTGAGTTGATTATCTCCTTTGTTTTTGGTTTAACTAAAAGCGTTGCATTAGATCCTCTTCTCTTCATTGCCAGCCCAGCCATGACAGATTGATTGGGAACTGTTTAATTGGTAACACTTTACTATAAGGTTAAATTTTTTAACATTAGATAACTGCATTAGTTAACATGAACTAACAATAAAAAAAACCTAGAGCATTTATTAATCTTAGTTAATGTTAATTTCAGCATTTATTCATTCATTAAGTAGTATTTGTTTTATTATATAATGGACCTGAGCTAACATGAACAGTTAAAAAATATGAATAAATACTGTAGCAAATATATTGTTTGTTGTTTATGTTAATTAATGCATTAACTAACGTTAAAGATACCTTTTGTAAAATGCTATCGATTAATAAATCATCATATCATGTAATTAATTTGACAATCAATTGACAGTCCTAATTTTTGTATTTGGCAGTGTCCTCCCACTGAGTCAGAGTGAGGTGAAGTCTCCTGTATTGCTGCTGTGGGGAGAGAGAGATGCCTTCCTGGAGCAGGACATGGCCGAGGCCTGCCGTCTGTACATCAGAAACCATTTCCGCCTCAACATCATCTCTGGAGCCAGTCACTGGCTGCAACAAGACCAGCCAGACATCGTCAATACACTCATATGGACTTTTATTAAGGAGGGAGAAGGTCGTAAAAACTACAGGAACTTATAATGGGGTCCTTCGCTCTCTAAGCTTGTCTGAAGAGGGGGACCAGGGAAATGCCTGTGAACAATAACCAATGTAATGATTAATGCAATCCTCGTTTTAAATTTGATACATTTAAGATATAGAAACAAACTTCAGTGAAGCGGAAAAGAACAAAAGCACATTTTAATTGGAGGGGTTACGTAGAGAGTAGTACGTTTAATCTATTTTTTCTCAAGTTTGCACATGACATTCGCCTTAAGGTTTCTTGGTGACAGTGTTTAAAAGTGTGTTGCAAAATATCTGTGAGTAAGTTGTAAAGTGTGGTGCCTTTCAACATACCATTTTGCAGCTTAAAAGTTGTGCCATGTCTTTTCAAGACCAAGCAGTGGGGTTGTCAGCCATTTGGATCATCAGTTTTGATACTCTCTAACACAGTCTTAAGGGAGTCCTAAACCCCTTCACATCTCTATCAGGTAGTGTTGTCTTAGTGTAAAATATTGTTCCTCTTCTTTTTTGTATTTTTTACAATATTGGCTTAAACGTTTGAGAATGTCATTATTTTGATCCTCCTGTATGATAAAACAAAGTGATGTTTCAATATTGTGCACTTTTTTTTGTATCTCTTCCTAAACACTGCATCTGAGACAATAGAACCAGCTCCATTTTGATTTTATAAGCAAATAAATAGGCTTAATAGTGGGAACTTACTCACTTGAACTCTCTGTTACCTTTGGTTATTGATACGAAGGTTAAATGTAGAAGTAGGATCTACAAATGTCTGGTCTTCTTGCAGAAATAAAAGGTTGCAGTTACAAATTATTGTGGATAGTCAAGAAGACTTGCCAGAATACTCTTTAACTGCATCTACCAAATTTTCAGTAAGCATTTCCAGAATTCAGAGACACTTTAATTAATTACATTGTAATACTTTGTGCTGCCTTGGTCAATTACATAGCAATCATAATGTTTTAAAGGCTTTGTTCTTAAATTGACACTTTGTTTATCTAGTAAATATTTTCAATAAAGTAATTTTTCAAAAGAAATTAAAAAAGGGAGGGCAGAACCTCACTTAATTAAATGCTGCTTATAACATTGGAATGTGGTCAGTATAAGTATATTATCCATTTAAATGTATTAACATTGTAGAGAAGAGTGGAGCATTTTGTAAGGAGCATGTAAATCTTGGCATTTGGGATGCTAAGATGTGCTACTGCTAGCAAACAGTTAACTATAATCAATCAATTTAATTATGTGTCATTACAATAAATGAAGCAATATTGGATGAATGAATATACAAAAAATATCTGAATCATGCCAGGAAGCCTTTAAAAATTAATGTAGAGACTACTTAAATTAGGTCACTCAAAATTACTTAATTCCATGCCGTTGAAGTTACATGAACAAATGATGTTTGTTTAACATAACCCAGTTGTGTGAAACCTGTTGACGAAAAAAAAAATTATTAAAGCTAACATATATATATATATATAGTGTATGATTTGTATGCCATCCACCATAGCATAAAATACTTGCAGCTTCACATGTTGTCCATATCCTTGATCCTTGGCAGAATAAGAGACAAAAGCAGAAAAATAAAGGCGGCAGAATCCTCAAGCTTCTTTCCCACAGGGAACACCCATGCACATCAGGTCTCCACACTCCTTCCCTTATCCCACAGGGAGCACCCGTGTCCACTTCCTTTCCACAGGCAACACCTGTGCACCCGTTTTCTCCACAGGGAGCATGCTCAGTTGAAATGAAGGAGAGTTAGTCCCTCCCTCCTATCTCTTGTTTTTACTTTAGTTGGTAACACTTTATTTCGATGGTAAGCTTAAGACATTCTACCAACTTTGCAACTGTCAATTTATTCTACTTACACCTAACACTAATCTAGTCTAAAACGTCTAAAGTTGAGCATCAAAAAATAAAGGGTAACCCTTTAGTTTTATTCAGAAAATGAAACACTGCCTTCAACTAATGACGCTTTTCCACAGCTGGTAGTGCAGTTTGGCTTGCTTCGCTTTTCCCTGCATGGTACGACTCAGCGCGGCACGGCTCGGTTCACTTTAGTTCGGTTTGCTTTTACACCGCAGTCAGTAGGCCTACCGCTTCAAAGTGGGTGGGATTCCTATGGAGGTAGGGATTATTGGCTCAGATTGAAACTAAAAGTCTAAGTTGAAAATGAATTTGGTATTTAGGATTGGGCATTTGGTATTTAGGATAGGAAATTTGGTATTTAGGATTGGGTATTTGGTCATTTAGCTATTTAGGATTAAAGGAGCTGTATGTAAGAAATTTATATCAAATAATCATAAAATGGCCCTGATATGTTACTAGACATTAAGATATCATGTTCATTTCAAATACTTGAGTTGCAGCCCTCAACTGATGTTGATGTTGTTATGTTGTGTTTTGGTCTGATGCACCACCCTCCACAGATCTACCAATCACGAAGTCAGTAGTGTTGCAGCATCCAGGTTGCCAACTCTGCTCTAGTTACCACAGCTGCATACAAACGTGTCAGATTAAAAAATGTTGGATCCTGCAGCCTATCTGGCAACCTCGAGTCAGGGGGAGGGAATACACTGCTCTACAGTAATTTGAAAGTGATTGCAGTACCAGTTTTGGCCACAATCTTACATACAGCTCCTTTAAGGATTGGGAATTTGGTATTTAGGATTGGGCATTTAAGGATTGATGAGTATATGCAAATGAGGAGGCGTGGCCCAAATACTGGAAGCTGGGTTTGAACTGGCTGGTGCACAGAGGCACCCTATGGACAGCAGAGGCCACTCCCAGTGCTACGGCCGTTGCAGCATTCTCAGAATCAATACACGGCCAGTCAATAGGCAGAAACGAGCTTATCCGCTTCCTCAGAGGAGCTAACCTGCTGCGCTCCCCTTCTGGTCTTATCTTTATTTGGTCCTTGAGGCCCTGAAAGGTCACCCTTTTGAACCCCTAAACTACCCCTAAACCCCCTAAAATACCTGTCACTCAAAACCATTTTTCTGATTGCTCTGTCATCAGTAAAATGTGTGGGGGATTTACATGCGCTTTCTGTTAGTGCTACGTGTCTTGAGTCATCCTCAAACCTAGACATGGCTATGTTCCCAAAGTCAGCACCCCTTTTTAGAGCACAGGTCATTTCCCTATCGGCTCTGCAAGCATCCGATAGCGAGAGCGATGTTAATCTCCTCTGCTCTGTCAGAGCACTGAGATTTTACATTACGCGCTTCGCCCCTTTGTCTAGGTGGGTCTGTCTAGGTGGATAATAGACGCTGTCGCAGCTGCCTACACGGCAAAAGGTCTGCACTGCCCTTGGGCATCAGGGCTCATTCCGCGAGAGGCGTGGCCTTCTCGTGGGCATGGTCCAGTGGAATTTCTATTCATGACGTGTGGCGGTGGGCTGGTCCTCCCCATTAACCTTTGTCAGGTTTTATAACCTGGAAGTTCCCGCCTTGCAGGCCAGGCTGCTGTCTAAGTGAGAGGCCAGTTCTGTCCAGATGTTGTCATGCGCAGACTACCCTCATATAATTCAAGCTCTACTGGTTGAGCTGCACTGTATCAGGTTATGTGCTGTATGCTTTGGTGACAAGCGCTTATGTACTCGCGCTTATCTCTCGCGCTCATGTACATGCGCTTCCCATTTATCTGGGTTGCCTGAAAGGGTTCAGGACTCATGGGTGGATGCTGGCACGGACGGTGTTGAAAAGGGTTCCCGTAGCGTAAGCTAAACTTACGCAATACGAGAGAACCTCTTGTAAGAGAACGTACTCGGTTACCTAGCGTAACCTTGGTTCTCTCTAAAAGAGAGAACGAGTATTGCGTAACCTGCCGTGCTCGCGCCACAGCGCTATTTCGTTTCAGTCAATGAAAACCAGAGAAACAGCCTCCGAGCCCTCCTTATATACGCTAAGCCACGCCCATTTTGCCGGGCTAGGGCGTGTAGTGGGCACATAGTGGGTGCGAGCACCCTCGATTGGACGTGACATCACATCGGGCTCACTGCTAGGCTTTGCAGTTCCCGCAGAGCAGCCAATGAGCACGCTAGAATGCCCGCTCTAGGTCTGCTAGCTGCTGCACTGCGTTGACAATGAATACAAATTAAGGATCATTTTTTGGCTTCAATATCTCGAGAAGATGAATCTTTCCTGTAACGTAAGCTAAACTTAGGCAATACTCATTCCCTCTTCTAGAAAGAACCGAGGTTACGTTAGGTAACTGAGTAGTACGTTTTCATTAAAGGTGCCATCTGTAAAAAATTAGGTTAAAATATCCAAAAAACGAGCTACACACATTAAAGTCCCTGTAAAGTCAAAATTAAGTATGTGTTCTGAGTTTGTCACACCACAGAAAAATGTGTTATTAGCCACCCAGCCAAATTTGAATGATAAAAAAAGCCGGCAAGTACATAAAATAAGCTATCAAAATCTTGAAAAAATGAGCAGTTAAAATTGATGTGTGGCGTAAGAGTGTGTGAAAAGTGTCAATTGTGTGTCTCACGGTGAATTTGAGAGCTCTGGCAGGCGCTAGCTTGGTCAACATCAGGGAATGCTGTCTGTCAAATTAATTCAAGCTAATAATAAAAATGTAATATGAACAAAACGAATACCATAAAACTTGAAATAATAGCCCGGGTTTTAATTTTCCCACATCGTCGAAATGCACCGGGTTGTCTATGAGACGGCCTTTATAATTTAGCATTGAGATGTTGTTCATTGAGTCTCTAATCTCTAAAAATCTCCAAATGCTCCACGTGAAACTGCGGTCTTCCAACCTTTTACTATCGTGCCAAATGATTTGATTAATATGCGTGATGGAGAGAGAGCAAGACAGCGCTTGCTCGTGTTGTTTGAAGACATGAGAGTGCGCCAAGGGGGTAATCCATCGACCGGAAGTTGAAGCCTCGCGGGAGCTGACATCTTGTCGCAGAACTTGCGTTACTTGCGTTAGCATTCCCACTGACTCCCATTAATTTTGGCGTCATTTTGACAGCGAATAACTTTACATCTGATGCATTTGAGGACCCCATTTGTCCTTTATTTATTTGTAAAGAAACACGACAATGTATAAATAGCTCCATTACCTTGTAGCTTATGTTATGGCCCCGTAGAAGCAATTTTAGTGAAAGTAAGCTAACGATTGCGTCATAACCATGCGACTCTCTGTCGCACAGGAGAGCGATTACCGTATGGACATGAGAAGAAGCTCGCGCGCAATCTGGGAAACGTGGGGGCAAAATGACAAAATAATTAATCAGAATACTTAGCAAAATTGTCTCCTTCTCCTAGCTCATGGACAGCTCCTATTCACACTCTCCGCCTCTGCATGTTTCAGAAGGGAATGATTCAGATTTATCATGCCACAGCACTAGAAGACAGACTGGTCACTCACGTCCCACTACGTTGTCAAGCTCTGTTTGAGTCTGCGTATCAGGGACGGAAGTGCTAAAAAAATCGCCAAAAACGGGCTTCAATCGTCTCAATGGAGTTCCAAAGTGATCGCTCTGTCCATTTCTTTTACTGTCTATGGAGTGCGCGCGGCCGCGGCACAACTTACTTTCTGGAGGTATACTGCCCCCTTCTGGTATGGAATATGGTGTATGTTTTGATTTTTTTTTCGTGACCTTTAAAGACTTTTAGTTTTAGACTTTTAGTTTTCAATCTGACCCAATAATCTACGATTTAAGCGGCAACCTCCCTGTCCCTGAAACCAACACATAAGTGAATTAAACTGCAATTGACCATTTGCACAGCTGCACTACTTCCTGAACTTAAGCCAGCTCCTTGTTTCCTGTCTGCCATTATTGGCCAAATTGATTAATTCAGGTGTGTTTGACCTCAGTAGTCACGGCAACAATAATCAGACACACCTGAATTAATCAATTAAGCCAATAATGGCAGACAAGAAACAAGGAGCTGGCTTAAGTTCAGGAAGTAGTGCAGCTGTGCATAAAGCCCATTCTGACCGCTTGAGGCAGTCTACAAAAGTAAGTCGAAAAGTAAGTCAAATCTGCATCTCCCCCATGTTACAATAGCTAGAATGTAACTCGACTATTGTCTCAATTAGCCAAACCACTTACTCACACCATTTGTTGATGATCACATGTTAACGTGATTGTTTACTAGGTAGTTTGTGACGTCAGAAACGATTTATTTGAGACTTTGGTTCACTGAGAAAATACACAGCAATGGTGTTGACTTGTGAATTTGCACATGGTTTGTCTTAAAGCATATTTTAAAAAGACCACACAGACATAAAACAACATTTAAATTTAGATTTTTACCAAAGGGGTACTTTAAGATGAAAGATTAGGGCACATGAATTTAATATAGCCTAGGCTACTCCCAATACTAGTCCATACAAATAATATACTGTACCATACCAATTATGACTTTAAGACTAGGTCTAGATTTCTCCAAACTTATATATTTTTTTCACTTATAATTTGGTTTGTTTCTTAAAAAGTTTCGTCCTATTACAGTTGGCACACAAGACAAGACAACCTTCAGCTACTTTGCAGGCTACATTTCACATCTGCACCGCATGAGGGCAGCATAACAAAGTCAGAAATACTCCCAGACAGCACTCCTCATGTAAATTGTGAAGGTTGTGTCAGCTTTCAATGAACTGTTCAAATTTGCTTTCGCTATCAGAATCATTTGTGAACGTCTAAGTGCAGATGCGGATGTTTAACTGTGAGGATGACGCGTTGTTCGGTTTGATAAAGTGTGTGAGGTAAGTGTCCTCATCCAGTTGTCATTGACAACACGACAGTCTCATGATGCTTTTGAAATGTCATTGTGCCTCAGTGAGTGGTCTGTTAGTTGTATCGTCTCAGGTGAGATGTGAAAATTATTTTTTCTTGTAGGATAATGCTGAGAATATTTCTATTACTCATATCGAAGTTTATCTCTTTGTGGTTAATGACAGTTTATAGGCTAATGGCTAGCAGTCTGGAATAGGCTAGATTATTTATTAATTACACACCCTTTATTTAAATATTTAGCATAGGATGTGATAGATGAAGTGATTTTGAGTAAATATTATTATTTTATGAGTGGTTTATGAAAGCACGCTTGTTTTGAAAACTCCTCAAAGGTGTGAATGCTAACCATGCTAACAGATTAGATGTGTCCATCTCTAAGCTTTATAATATATCATACATTTGCGTAATTTGAGCAAAACCTAATCAATAATTTACTTGATTATAATCGTGCATACTCACAGCTGCTGAGCCTTGTTTGACTTTGTGGTGAAAGATCTGACCATAGACAGTAAAAGAAAGGACAGGGGTGTAACGTTAGGCATTCAAACCCCATGTGTCAGTTCTAAATCTAAAAGCCCTGACAACTATTTAAACTAAATATGATATTATTATTAATATAGTTTTTTTTTTTTTTATTTGAGCCATTTTGATTTTGTGATGATAATTTAAATGCTGACAGTATTGTGTTACCCTGTCATTTCTTATTTTCATAATAACCATCAACTTTATCTGGACAAATTTAAATTGCTTTCTAAATTGCTAAACTCAAAAACTCAAGTTTGGACAGAGCAAGTCTTTTGTGCATGCACTCCTAATTGTATTTACAAATAATAAACAATTAAATATGATTGGTTTTTGGAAAACATGCTTCTAAATATTTGCTTCATATATTGATATTGCAGCCAAAATGTTTCGTTTAATGTCGGTTAGGCCTACATTTACTTTTACTGTAAATTCAACATCCTTTTTTCTATTTAATATTGTTTCTTTTTTACTTTGTCTTTATTGTGTAATGTAATATATGTTTTAATATTATTTTGTTTATTTTATTAATTTATTTCATTGATATTTTTTCCCTATTACATTGTTGTACTTTTGACATTGGAAATATATTTTGTTTTATCCTATATAGGACCAATTAGTCCTATATAGGACTACTACCCACCTAGAACAAATTAAATTAAAACAATGACCCAAAAAAATACAAACAAACAAATAAATAATAAACATTGATTGACCATGAAAATTGTTACTGTTGTACTATAACACTTTAGACAAAAGCGTCCCTCATTTATTTGTTGTTAATAAAGATGTGCAGATTTGTGTTTGTGTTCTGAATTGTGTTTCTTATTTCTCTCATTAGATGTTCATCATGACAGAAATGTGCTGACGTTTGTGCTCAGCAGTTTGGCAATAACATGTCATCCACCGAGGCTGCCAGGGAGTTTCAAGCTAAAGAGCGCAAATGCAGAAACCAGCTGAAGAAGCGACTGGCAAATGCTTTGTCAGGAGACCTGAACCGGTAATTATCACCTTCAACATGAAAGACATTAGTTATGCTTTTGCAAAGCTTGTATGAATTTCTCATAGTAGCATAGAGCATCACTGTTGTGATATGACACACTAATTTAGCAATTAGTGTAGTCAAATCACGCCGACCTGCTTTAATGTTTGCACAGCTTATGCCACTCCCTTTGCTGATTTCACACTGTATGCAAACTCTGATCATTTGTCTTTAATGTAAACATATGCTACCATCTGAATGTTTATTTTTTAACAAAAATATTTTAGACATTTTTTAAAGAAATGGATAATTCTGTTCATAGCATTGATCAAAACTGCTATCAGAATCTAAAAATAAACATAATTCTCTAGAATAGTTCTTTAGTTTATGGGTGCACAATATATTGGTACAAACATCTGATTTTACAGGGGTTTTTTTCTGCCAGCATTGGATTTATTTGCGCATTCTCATTCCTCTATTTTTAGATTTATACTTTTTCCATCATTTGGCACTCATTTAAGTTAATCTTTAAAGCCACAAAAAAAAAAAATTATTAGTAATAATTTTAACATTGTTGATTTGAAATCTTAAGCGAATCTCAGAATGACTATTTTTTGATACTGTGCATTATAATGCTCTGGTCCCTAAATTTTAGTTTGCAGTGTTTTATTTTTAATTTATGTAGACAAAATTATTATTTGAATTGGAAAATCGTCCATAAATTATTATCGATTAATCGATATTGAATGAGTATCGGCCAGGGGTGCGTTTCCCGTACAACGATATAACTCGCTGCTTCACTACTATAGTACGATGCATCGTTGAAGAAATCTACTAGCTCACGATTGTTTCCCGAAACCTATTATCGCAAAGTATCGCACATGGTGGAGTAATAGCTACTTTTAATGAAACTGTTTGAGATCCAAATTAACGCTAAATTTGTTAATATAAATTATGGACATGTCATCTGAGGACTATTTCTAATTGTTCTCAGTTATTTTGCTTTATTGCCAGACTCAATATTTGGCTCATTCTTACATAGTAGAGCACGTTCGCACATGCGCACTCTTCAAAATCGGTACATTAAATCTTTTGACAAACTAAAAGACGTAAATTACATTTGTATGTATTCTAAATAAAGGCACCGGTTGGTTGTACTGAATGTCAGCCTGCTTATTTTGCTCAAGATAAGGATTTATTACCTCCAAATGTCATGCAATATAGAAACTATGCTTGCGAATGTTCGTTGGAATGATGGTTTCGGGAAACACCGACTCGTTCAACTATGCTGATAACGACGGAACTTGCGACCATAGTTGGCTAACGATGCTTTCGGGTAACGCACCCCTGAACTGTAATGCCAGTACATCCCTGCTATTGTTGTTTTGTGAGATGAAGACTACTCAATGCACTACTAGTCTTGAAAGAAGAAAGCAAACATATTTCTTTTAAAAGGTTATGTCCTCCTTTTCATCCCAACCTGTAGTGTACTGTGCACTTCTATCATCTGAAGCTTGTGGCATCATGGGAACTGTAGTTATTACTGATGGTCCTCACCACAGTTTTATTTAGGGTGGAAATGCAACTCTCTTTCTCCCACTTCTTCATCTTTGTATTCACATCGGAGGAGAGCGGACTTCAGTCACACCAATGCCCAGCACAAAGGCCTAGGGCAACAGAGGATTCTGGGTCACCCAGATTCAGCGCACTGCAGCAGAAGATGCCAAAATGATGCTGACAGTGATGTTGATGTGGATGTGAAGCTGGGGGAAGAGCCTCCATCAGTAAAGATTCTCTTTTTAGATTTAGTGCCTCACAGATGCTTTAGTGATAGTTCTTGTACTCTCTCGAGACACATTAGTGGTGTTGTGTGCTGAATGCTGAACGCCTGTTTCAGTAAAATATATGGCTGAGATAAAACGTTTAAAAGAGATAACGTCACTGAGATTATGAAAAGAGTAAAAAAAAGGTAATTGCGGCTTTATATCTCACAATTGTGACAGTCTTATTTTTTATTTATTGTAATTGAGAGAGACTTTACTTCATGATTGTGACACACTTTATCTCATAGTGTGACTTTATTTCTTATTTTACAGATTATCATAGGATCACCTTTTTAATTTTTTATTCAAAACACTTCAGACCTTTAGAAAAGTAATTGCATGTATGTTTATGTAGAAAGTGTTAGTTGGTCTTAGTCTTTCTGGGCTTCAGTCCTTTCAGTTTACATCCCAGATCTTCAACCATTAGGCTACACTACCACATATTTTATATATATATATATATATATATATATATATATATATATATATATATATATATATATATATAAAATACTTAATTTAGAATCTAGAAAGTCTCTCCACAGTGTAAATAGTTAGAGGCATTGTCTCTCCGCAACAAAATAGTTAGAGCCATTGAGCAAATAGTTTGTTAAAAGACAGAATGTTATTCCAGTTATAAAAAGCACCCACACTAACAAACAGAGAGAACATAACCCCCTCTCCTGCAATAATTGTGATCTCTCTCTGCAAAAGGCTGCTGCAGGAGGAGCAGGAGACTGATGTCACTCTGTGTGTGGGTCCTGTGTTTCGGCTGAAGGCCCACAGAGCGGTGCTTCTGGCCCGAGCTCCTCACCTCCTGCTGGGAACCGAACCAACTGCACCTGTCATACACCTGCAGGGGACTGAACCTGCAGCCCTCAAGGACTTCATACAGTACATAATGGCATTTCTGTATTACTCTTCACAACCGACTTAATCAGTATTATTATTATTGCAATAAAGCTAAAGCTGTTTTAAAAATGTTTTCCTAAAAATGTAAAATAAAACTATGGATCAATGTTGTATCTGTAACTGTGAAATAGTTGAGCTATACGTGTTTGGTAAAATGTTACATGTTGCTCTTGCTATAACAGGAACGTGTACACGGCTGACAAGTGCCTGGCAAAGGAAAGTACTGCCTTAAATATACACAACGGCCATTCGCTGGTAGTGAACGGCACTGCTGAAGATGGCCCTGATGTTGACTCTCAGGTCCGCTCTGACTCAAGTAAGGACAACATTTCCAGTTACATTTTACTGATTTGTTTCTCTGCAGATCTATGCAGAAATCTTTCTGTTCTTTACTGGAGCTGCATTAGTGCTGCTCTCTATTTATGAGTAGTAATAGCCACACGATTACACGTTGTGGCTTTGTTACTCATTCTGCTTAACTTCTCTTTGTTTGTTAGGTTCAGAGAATTTCGAGTCAGCATCTGGGCTTGGGGCAGATCTTTTGGCTCTGTATCACAAGGCCGATATGTCTGACATCAGCATTCAGGTGGCAGATAGAGTCTTCTCGGCACACAGGTACTGTAAAATCATCATTTGACCAACTTTCTGCAGCTTTTGCGTAAATTTACCGATTTGCTTTGGTCTCACTTTTCTTAAATCATTTATGTAGCAGGGTTCAAAAGTTTGCTGACCATTTTGAAAATGTGGTATGTTTTTCCTTTAAACAAGGAAGTAAACAGTTCTATGATTTTGAAATAATTAAAACTTGTGGTGTAAAATCATGAAGTGATTTTTAAAGGGATACTACCGTTTTTTCACATTAAACTATGTTATTTCCTTAACTAAGACGAGTTGATATATACCTTGTGCGTTGACGCGCAAGACATTTTGATAGCACTTAACTTAGCCCAGTTCATTTCAAAACTTATTCCAAAAATTTTACTTTTCTAAGGACAAATGCTAGGCTTGCTCTATTCTGTGAGGTGTAATACGTAATTACGTTCAAAAGGTCACGGGCGACGTAGCCGGAAGTACAGAATCACAACATCGTTGTTTTACCTTTTAAATTCCTTTTTTGTAAACGGCGTTTGAGTTAGTTTGCACGTTCAACCTATGCGTTCAGCTTGTAAACACTCTGACTCTGTACTTCTGGCTATGTCGCCTGTGACCTTTTGAACGTAATTACGTATTACGTGACGTTACAAACGCGCCTCACAGAATAGAGCAAGGCTAGCATTTGTCCTTAGAAAAGTTACATTTTTGGAATAAGCTTTGAAATAACCGATCGTTTCGCATGATAAGACCCTTATTCATCGTCTGGTGTCGTTTAAAGACATTTGAAGCTGCATCTGTAACTGTTATTAACTGTCGTTTGGACCTTGGACCGTCTGGTTCCCATGTAAGTCCATTATATGGAGAAAAATCCTGGAATGTTTTCATCAAAAACCTTAATTTCTTTTCGACTGAGGAAAGAAAGACATGGACATCTTGGATGACATGGGGGTGAGTAAATTATCAGCAAAAGTTTTTTTTCAAAAGTGAACTAATCCTTTAATTCACCCAAAAAGGAAAATTATTCCATAATGTAATCAAGGATTTGTACTCAAGCCATCCTAGGTGAATATGACTTTCTTCTTTCAGGCAAACACAATCAGAGTTATATTAAAAATATCCTGGCTCTTCCTGGCTTTGTAATGGGAGTGAATGGTACCAATTTTTTTTTTTGGAAGCCCCCAAAAAAGCATTCATCCATCATAGAGAAAGAAAAATATCCATAATTATAACTTTATAAACTGTAATCACTCACTATCTTCCGTTAATATCCGTCCATGAGATAAATGGCCATTTACTTGCAAGTTGGAGCTAAACTCTACTGGACCGTGGCCTTCCAGGACCGAGTTTGGACACCCCTGCAATATACTGTTGCTTGATACCGATAAAAAAGTTTTAAAAATCCCCAGTGTCAGCTGATGTATGGTACTGTGCATCTCTGATATTCAGTGCTGGATGGTCTGACTTAAGTGGAACCAGCTAAAGTTGCTGTATCATAAATTCCCAGGAGATGGCAGAACTAGAGTTTCTCCGACGTGAAACAGCAAAGTCAAAGCTAATCTGAAAGAAACTAACTGAATATACTGTAATCTGACATTGAAAACCAAATTCCCAAAAAATGATTTTTTGCATACCACACACCAATTTGTAGTGATTGCTGATGATGTTAGCAATGCGACACATGTATGATTGTGTTATGAAGATGAATTACAGCATAGTTGTATTTGTGTAGGTTTCTGTCATTATCTTGTAAGCACCTTTGTTTGGGGCCGCAGAGGTTAGAGCAGTTGCCATGACCTGTTACTATAGCAACAGGCTCTCCGTCATCATCATCCAGGAGCTGCATCTTTGCGTTGTTAGGTTGTATGGATGGAGAGAGAGAGAGACATCTGCAGTCCTGATCAGTATGTCGGGCTTGAGGTGACTGCTGCAGATCTGTCAGTCTCACTGCAGGATACACACACCAGAACAACTAGTTACTTATGACTTCACACATGGCTAATTTATGAATATTACAATTTAAAATCCCTGTTTTCAATAGAAATTCATTATAATTAATTTAAACAACTTCTATGGCAAATTGAATCGCTTTATTTCAACAGAAAGCAACTTAAACGTATTTTAGAGGGAGAAATACATCCTATTAGCCAGTTAAAGTGCTTAATAAATAGATTTGTGACATATTTCATTTTACAACATCATCGACAGCTGCTGACAGTCCCTGACTTTTGTAGGTCAGTCGATAAATGTGTGTCATCATCAATTGAATACTGTATAACATATGACTTGTTGGATCTGTGGTATTTCCTCTTTGAATGTTAGACGTTTAGGCTGCCTGAATGTAACCAAAAAATAGAACCCAGGATGCTTCGTCTGAAATAGATCCATCACTCCCATCATGTGAAATTGACTACAAAATTGACCGTGACAAAAAGGCCCTTACTGGATAAGACCCCTATTAGCAGGCGCATGCAGATCTGTCCTAATAATAATGTGTTATACCATTTTTGTTTTTTTTTGTAAGCGTTATTCTTAGGTTCCCTCAGTCATTACTTTTAGAGCTGCAGTTTGTTCTGAGAGGAGACCAGAAGTGACACGTTGTAAAATAATAATCTATTTATAGCGAATGTTTATGGCAGATAATGGGGCTGTTGGTTGAGAGAGATAAAGGAGGACCGAGAGGGAGAAGATGAGGGACATAAGAGAGCGTAAGACTGTAGATCATATGAAGTGTCACCAGCTGTGTTTAATGCTGTTTAATTCTGGAACGTCTTCGGAAATCGTAATTATTTAATTAAGAGCAAAGGATGTGCATTTAGTGTGTAATTTATGTGTTATCCACGTATTTTATCATTCTTGTTTTGCCTCAGATAATAATGGGACATGTAGTTTGATAGCCCAAGCCTGTTGCCTCATAAACCAGTTAGATATTTTTTTTGTCTTTATGACTTTATGCTATTTTTATGCTATTTTTATGCTATTAATATTCTTTTATATCCGGTTCTTTTAATTTGTTAAAAAGTACATAGAAGTTTATTTTATAATCAACATGACTTGAAGCTCCTCTTAAATGCATATATATACAGTATATATATATATAATTTTTTTTTTTTTCATTTCTGAATTAAAACAAACAAATATAATGCACACCCAAGGTGCTTTGCGTCGTGACCTCATTACTACCTCGGGTGTGCATTATTTTTCTAATAATTCAACGGCCTGTCATCAATTATTCCTTACTTATGTATGTATATATATATATATATATATATATATATACATATATATGTATAGTTGTATTACCCTGACATTTTTACTTAATGCTACAGGTATTATCCTGATATCACAATGAAGAAAAATCTTCATTGACATGCAACGCCATTACCACTTTCAAAGCCCATAAAGGTAGTAAAGACATTGTTAAAATAGTCGATGTGACTACAGCGGTTCAACTTTATTCACTACATGGCACAGGCTGATTGGTTCCATCTGCAACCATTGAGCTTGCTAATCAACATTTAAATGGTTTGGTTCAGTTTTTGCTGTTAGAAAGTATTGCAGTATGCTATCAGAGACCCTCTACCTCCCCCAGCTCCACCTGCTATGGGTCATGTCATGTATGCTATCATTATGTGCTACATGCTTGTGTCTCTGGATGTATTGGCAGTAGCAAGTCTCCATACTTACTCTGCAGCAGCATACCATCAGATCTGATCAACCAAGATAGCAACATTTAAAACTGTTTAATAATGACTATAAAATGATAAACCGTAAGTTTTTCAAACCCATATGAAATCCACATGGTTAGTCAATTCAAATTTATTTTTTTTACATACAGTACAGATTTTCTCAAAGCAGCTTCACATTAATAATAAAACAGTATTAATGTTGCAAAGTTCTTTAATTTCTTTAATTATGAAACAAATACTATTTTAGCTGTAAAGCAGCTCTTGAATGTTCACTATTGATTTTTTCAATTTAGTTAAATAACTAAAAAGTATATTAAATTATGCATTAAGCTTAATTCAGCTATAAGCAGCGTCACAGACAGCAATAGTGTATCCAGCTCAAGTCAGTTCAGTGTTCAATAACAGTGCTGGTGTTGCAGAGTTCATCAATTATGCAAAAAATTCAATTCAGCTATAAATCAGCTCTATAGAAGACATTTTTCATTACAAAGAGTACCTTTCTAAGAACTTGGAACATGACAGCCATCGGGATGTGTCTGTGAAGGTAATCAACTCACTAGGTTTGAGTCAGAGCCACAGTCATCGCCATCTTCTAAAATATTCAACAAACCATTACATTTGCCTCCCTCCATTTCAGTCTTCTTTATATTTTTGATATTTTTTCTACATGCCCAAACATATCATTCAGTGAATAACACACACAAGCACGCACACACACTTTTCTTGTGGCTGTTTTACAAAATATTGATCCTGGGCAATGTGGCGTGAAGCGTGTGTGACTGATAGGGGAAACTGACGTTATCTGTGTTTTTTTTTCCTTTCCCGCAGGGCCATTCTGTGTGCACGCTCGCAGTATTTCCGAGCGATGTTGTGTGGCAGTTGGATGGAGAGTTTGCGTCAGTGTATCACTCTGCAGGGGTAGGTTATGGCGTATAACCATCAAAATGGGACAAATCACTGCAACTCATCATCTAGCCTCCAAAGACATAACACACATACACAAACGCATAATACAAAAACAAATATCAAATACTCTGTCATGTTTAGTTTTTGTCATCATTCAAAGGTATGTAAAGGATAATGTAGAGCAAGCCAGTCATTATATTAATCTCTTTGTAGCTTTGCTGTTACCTTTTTTACTGGTTCCATGTATATGTGTACAGTTGTGGTCAGAATTATTGGCACCCCTGGTAAATATGATCAAAGATGGCTGTAAAGTAACTCTGCATTGTTTAATCTTTTGATCTTTAATTAAAACAATTCGCAAAAATTGTTTTAACCTTTCATTGAAGTAAAAGAATTGAAAGTAGGGGGAAAATCACATCATGAAATAAATGTTTATCTCCAGAACTCCAAAACTCTGATTTTTTTTTTTCTAGTAAGATATCTCTGAAAGCCTGGGACTTTAAGATGACAAAACAGGGCTTTAATTTAAGAAGATCTATAGTTCACATATTTGTCTTTTAATAATGTTTTAGATTGAACCTGTGGCCCTTGTGCGTGCAGTCCATGTCCTTTAAAAATCTAGACTCTGTGTGTTAAGTTAATAGGTCGTGTGTGTGATCTGAATTCTTAGTCAGACGTTGTCCCGGAGGAGGATATTCCAGCCACCAGCAATCAATTATTAATTGCTCAGTCTGTGTCTGGGAAAACCAGGATAATGTGTGCAGTGTTTCATTCTGGACAGTTCAATCCATGATGTGTATCAAAAATAGACTTTTGATCTAAGTAAGTAAGTAGACTTTATTAATCCCACACCAGGGAAATTAACTTATTACAGAACCTCCACAAAAAAACAAAAACAAAACAAGTATGGTAAAACACATTGAATAAAAATACTAGATAGAAGTAATAGATATAATAAGTGCTACATAGTGTTATTACTGCAATTAAAGTTTCCAACTGCTGTTGGAAGGAAGGACCTGTGGTAGTGCTCCTTCTTGCACTGAGGATACACCAGTCTGTCTATTCTAAGCACGAGACGCTGCGTCATAGTATTGACGCTTTGGGGATGCCTCTTTGTTATTGCGTCTGAAGCAATGAGCATGTCTGTCTGAAGTCTGTACCATGTGTGAAATTAGTCCAATGACGAAACAGAACGTCACAGGCGGGGGTGACGTCATGATTAGGAAACCATAAAAGCTTATCCAGTATGACTGGCGTTAGCTTCAAAAGAGCCAAACCAAGTCAATCACAGGGATGCAGGAAGTATTACAAGGCGGAGCAGCGACTTGTTCCCTTCTCAGGGAACAAGGGTTACAATCGTAACCTAAAATGTTCCCTTTCAAACTTGGGCTGCCTCATAGTATTGATACTCGCTCTGGGAACGATAATACCCAAACCATCATGCTTACAAATACATGTCTGTGTGAATACTGCAAGCACACCTAAGACAAGAGCACATTGTGAAGTCCAAATCATAAAATCTTACAAATGTGAGCGGAGAGGACCAGTCTGCCACCTGAAACTTCATGATGGCCGTATTCATACCATTGCCAAAGAGATGCAGAAAAAAATGTCTTTCTCTTTGATGTCAGACAGATGTAACCAGAGATGCCTCTCTGTGGCTGCCCTAGAACGGCTGATGGCTCTGGCCATCTCTTTGGTAACCCAGAGAGACAAAACCATAGCCTGGCGTAACTCTTTAACTGCGTCGGGCCCCACCCCCTTGACCTTGTCAAGATCTCTTAGCAGGTCCCACTGGTATGTCTGCAAGATGGCCATCATTTGCAGACACGCTTATCCAGTTTGTTTCTAGGATGAGTGCCCTGCTTCTCAGTCAAACAATTCTTGGTTTAATTTAGCCACGGCACTGGTTATTACTCGGGGGATAGAGATGGCGAGTTCTCAAAATCCCCCGCTTCGATGCTCAGCACATCCAACTCCTCATAGTTGGACAGCTGAAGCACCTGGCTCTCTCCCCAGTCGGAAGAAGCCGCAGCACAGGCTTCCGATCCCAGCAAGAGAGAACTGGATCCCTGGGGGCCAAAGACTCTCCAAGGATCACACATGGAGAATTGCAGTGATTAGTTGAGTCTTGTGGTCAGAAAGCCTTAACAAAAATTCGTAGCACAGGCTTTCGATCTCAGCAAGAGAGCACTGGATCCCTCGGTTAAAGGCAGAGAAAAGTCTCTAACCACTTTGTGAGATCCATCTGCGACCCCCACAATCTCAATCACCGCACTGCCTCAGCAGCAGCAGAGCAAGAACCATGGGGAACGCAACCCTGAACACCCTTGATCGCCATATTAATGTGAATTATGATTCTGCACTAGCCTGGATGCCAGCCCGAACTCCGCCCACAACCTTTTTTAGGTCGGGAAGTCTGGACTCGATCCATTGAGGAGAAATTATGATCAGCCAAAAAATGAACGGGCCAATCAGATTGCTTTATACGATGATTGACAGATGATCTGCGGGGACGTAAACATCACGTTATCAAAGACCGCTTAACTGGTTTCCCTCAAAGATGACTGTAGCTGGAGAATTGAGATGTATAGATTACGCTTTCGCGTCTGTTGTAAAATAAATTTACAGCGCATTTATTTTGCAATCAAGGCATTTGTCGATAGGACAGATATTTTTGCCGTCCTTCTTACATGATTCGGCAAAAGTGTAACTTATCAGCTGGCTCTGATGGTCGCTAAGAAGATGGGACGTAATGAAAAGCCCAGTGTTGTAGTCGAGACCATCTCACTCGAGTCCGAGTCGACACCGAGACCAGAGAGAGTCGAGTCCGAGTCAAGACCGAGTCCATAGAGAGTCGAGTCCGAGTCGAGTCCGAGACCAGAGACGGTCGAGTCCGAGTCGAGACCGAGACCAGTGAGGGTTGATTACCTAATTTACTTTTATTTACTTAGAGAAATACTTTTTTTTTTTTTACTGAATTTACTTAGAGTTTAAAAAATATGATCAGTTTAGGGTAAAAAGACCACATAGTAGGTGGTGTTAAAAGTAATTTTATTACAATTTGTCATGCGCAGTTGTGCAAATCACCAATCACTGGGCGTGTCAATCAATTTAAAGAAATATTTTATTAACATACATTAATAATAATGAAAAAATATTTTGAATTGAACTCGAGTGGACTCGGGAATAATTCCGAGTCCTAAAAAAAAAATGTTCGAGTACGAGTCAATTCCGAGTCCAAATGGACATGAGTCCATGACAAGACCAAGACCATTAAAATATGGTCTCGAGACCGAGTCCGAGACGAGTCCGAGTCTCGAGTACTACAACACCAAAAGCCTGTGGTCGTTGTGGTTTCTCCTTTGGTCGCAATCATGGAGGATCAAGTAAAAGAAGCAACACTCGTTATTTTACTTCTAAAATAAGTAAGTTCTATTGTTGAAAACTGCGCTATGCAAAGGAGTTGACTTACTGCGTTGCTCTGATTGGTTGTAGGTCTACCGACTATCCAATTGAGTGCAGAGGGTTTTTTTCCTGGTTCTTTTTTTTCCTGGTTCGGTTCGTTTTTTTTTTTCCTTGTTCGGCATTATAATCAAAGCCCTATGGAGGAGTTTCAGACTCATCTTCTCACTAGAATATGAATATGACAAAGTCAGGCTAATTCTGCACTATATTGGGACAGACGACAGTTTTAACACGGAGCGCTTGCTGAGGCACAGAAGCTAACGCTGGTCGTTCAGGATGTGCTTTCTTGGTCATGACGTCACCTGCCTGTGACATTCTGTTTCGCCATTGGACTGATTGTAACTGTGGATTAAGTTTGTAATTTGTCAAAAATATCTTAATGTGTGTCTGTTTTTTGTTTTGTCCGTCAATCAGTCTGGGTCCAGATGAGATGGAGATTCTGCTTCATTTCATGTACGGTGCCATCCTAGACTTCCCTCCAGGAACAAATGTCAGGTAAGCACGCTCTGTAGTGACATTTCCTATCTTCCAATGTGATAAATACAAAAATCCAATGGCTTTGTCAGATTTTGCACAAATGTCAAGATGTGTGTGTTTGTCTCTGATCTTAGTCAGGTTGTGTTAGCAGCAGACATGTTGGGCCTGGAGGGGCTAAAAGATGTGGCAGAGATGGTCCTGACTCGGGACTACTGCCGCTTTTTTCCCAAGGTAAGACCAGAGGGAGGGTTTACACATTCAGTCTTTTTGAGGTGAGGAGTGTAAATAGTCCTGTTAAACAGTGAGTCTGTTGTCATATTGTGCCAATAGTACCATCATCTTGTTGTTTATTACCCTTTAGGGAAACATTATTATGTGATTTGTATTTGTGAGTGAGGAAAGTCTGGGCATTGGTTCAGCTTTTGTGGAGCATTTAATTTGTCAGCCAAAAGTACATGGCCCTATCCCTCTGGTGTTGCTCCAAAAGAAGAATCCTCCCATTTAAGTTCCTCAAATGCAGGTGTAACATATTTTTAGACAGTAACTGCAGATCATCTTGAACATGCGCTCACTGACACAAAAGCACTAGTGGGGGGCAGAAGAAGTCAGGAAGTGTTGTGTTTGACAGTCCTCTTGCAATTCGTGAAGAGTTGTTTTGTTTGTGCTTCGAGTCTCTCATTCTTACTCCCACCTTTCAAAAATTCTTTCAGACCAGTCCAGTTTTTGTCATTTCAGCCTGGAATTTCATCCTACTGTACACAGTTGAAAGGGGAATGCATTCACTCCCCCTCCTCTTTGAAAATAATTATCATCTGTTTAAGTGTAGGAAAGATTCAAGGTATGCTGAGGAATTAGTTTTCCCCTTAAAGGTGGAATACTTAAGATTTTATGCCGCTAGAGGGCGCTACATTCAAAAAAACAACAACGGCTTTGCTTGATGACGCCGTGGAGGAACGCGGAATGATGGGAACTGTTGTTTTCAACTCCACCGTGGATAAATCAGTCAGACGGGAATCGAAAATTAGTTGTCATGGATGAGGTAAAGTTCGATTTCTATAAATGTTGCGTTTAATGACATGCTTGTTTTTCATTAAACTGAAATAACCGCAAGAAAAGTCAGGTTTAAAAGTAAATTAGTTATCACAGATGTTACTGTACGAGTCACTGGACGAAGTGACTTATTTTTGTCTCAAATCGTTGCTAATGGATCCTGACTTCGCCCTATGCTGCAATATGCATTTAGTTTTGCATTCATTTACAGAAATCAGCTGCTTGAATAACAATAGCTGATGTTATTAGATTTTTCAGGTGAGATTCTCAATTCATTCAGTGAACGGATGCTCTGAGGTAAAGTTTTTTAGAATGCAGACTCAGCAATGATTGTATTTAATTGTACAGTACAATAACATAGAACGAATCGGTTACCTAACGTAACCTCGGTTCTCTTTAGATGAGGGAACGAGTATTGCGTAAGCTAGCTTACGCTACGGGAAAGATTCATCTTTGCTGAGAAGTTGAAGCCAAAAAATTATTCCATAATTTTGTAATCATTGTCAACGCAGTCCCTTCTGAGGCAGACCATGAGCGGGCTAGCTAGCGGCTCATTGGTTCGCTCAGAGAGAATGCACGAACCTATGGGAGAGCGGCGCTGAGTCCGCGGCCAATGAGCGGACGGCACTCGCTCACTGCGCCACAGCCCGCCAAAAGGGGCGTGGCTACAGTGTATAAAGGTCGCGCTCCCAGCTCGTTCGTTGATTCTGTAGCATGAAGCGAAACGCTAGTGGCGCAAGCACGGCCGGGAACGCAATACTCGTTCCCTCATCTAGAGAGAACCGAGGTTACGTTAGGTAACCGATTCGTTCTCTTACGAGAGGTTCTCTCGTATTGCGTAAGCTAGCTTACGCTACGGGAACACCTGGTCAACGCCGTGCGCGCTAAGTAACCACTAAGCATCCCAGGGGGAAAAACACCGGGGGAATCTTTAAGTGGATGAAGATAATGAGGCGGCCAGCATAGCGGCCGTTATCATCTAGTGCAAAAACGCCCAAAGGCGGCCGGCGAAGCGGGCCGTGATGTGTAGGCTAATGCATAAGCACATAGGGGAACACAAGGGGTGAGCCGGTTGTGATGGAACTCCCGATAGTGCGGCTTCTATAGGAGAGCTGTGAGTACTAGACCGCCAGAATTTTAGCCTGTAAGGCTGGAACTTCCAAGTTATAAAATCTGACAAAAGTGGAGGGGGAGGCCCATCCCGCAGCCACACAAATGTCGTGAATGGAAATCCCGCAGGACCATGCCCACGATGAGGCCATGCCTCTGGTGGAATGAGCCCTGATGCCCAGAGGGCAAGGCAGGTCTTTAGCGGCATAAGCAGAGGCAATCGCGTCTACTATCCACCTGGATAGGGTCTGTTTCGAGGCGGCTAGTCCCTTGGTGCGGCCACCGAACGACACAAACAGCTGCTCCGAGCGTCTGAACGCGGCAACGCGTGTAGTGTACACTCTGAGAGCCCGAACCGGGCAGAGGCGGTCAGCGTCACGTTCGCTATCGGATGCAGGCAGCGCCGATAGAGAGATCACTTGCGCCCTGAAAGGGGTACCAATCGCTTTTGGAACATAACCGTGTCTAGGTTTTAGAATGACTATGGAGTCATTCGGTCCAAACTCTAGGCACGCGGCGCTCGAAGACAGCGCGTGAATGTCCCCCACACGTTTTACTGAGGCGAGTGCCGTCAGAAGAACGGTTTTTAACGAGAGGTATTTAAGCTCCACGGACTCAAGTGGTTCAAACGGTGGGGCTTTCAGAGCTTCTAGAACTATAGAAAGATCCCAGACCGGCACCGTAGGGGGGCGAGGGGGGTTCATCCTTCTGGCTCCCCTGAGGAAGCGGATGATTAGCTCGTCTTTGCCCAGAGACTGGGCGCGCCTGGGTTCAACGAACGCCGCGACGGCTGCCACGTAAACCTTAAGAGTGGATGGGGACCTGCCCTTATCCAGCATCTCCTGAAGGAACACTAGCAAAGACGAAACCTCGCACGTCCGTGGGTCCAAATTTTTGTCGATGCACCATTTGGAGAACACAGACCATTTTGCAGCATAGAGCTTTCTGGTAGAATCCGCTCTGGCGTGTTTGATCGTGTTCAGAACCCCTTCTGGCAATTCGACGCGTAGTCGTTGGTCACCCATGCGTGAAGCGCCCAGCGCTGTGGATGGGGATGCCAGATCGAGCCGCGGGCTTGAGTGAGGAGATCTGCTCTGATTGGAATGGGCCACGGGGCTGTCTGTGACAGCCGCGTTAGCTCCGGGAACCAAATCTGATTCTCCCAGCGCGGGGCTATGAGGAGCACCGAGTGGCGTGAGTCCCTGATTCTCTGAATGACCTGCGGTAGCAGAGAAATCGGGGGAAAAGCATAGAGCGGGCGGCGGGGCCAATCCTGGGCTAGCGCGTCCTCGCTCTTTGAAAAGAATATTGGGCAGTGAGCGTTCTCTTCTGACGCGAAAAGATCTATCTCCGCTCTGCTGAATAGGCGCCACAGCGTTTGGACTGTTTGAAAGTGCAGGGACCATTCTCCGGGGGAGACCAGGTTCCTGGACAGCATGTCTGGACCGTCGTTCAGATGGCCCGGTACGTGCGTCGCTCTGAGCGAGAGCAGGTGACTCTGGGACCACAATAGGATGCGGCGTGTCAGATGAAAGAGATTCTTGGATCTGACGCCGCCCTGACGGTTTATGTATAATACCACGGCCATATTGTCGGAGCGAATCAGGACGTGGTGACCGTGTATGCGCGGGAGGAAAAACAGCAGCGCGTTCTCGACCGCGATCATTTCCAGACAGTTTATGTGTAGGGAACTCTCGTGGCTCGACCACAGGCCGGCGGCCGGTGAGCCCTCGCAAACCGCTCCCCAACCCGAGTTGGATGCGTCTGTCGAGATAACTTTCCGGCGAGAAAAAGTCCCCATGGTAACGCCCCTCTGAAACCACTCGATTACTGACCATGGCTGCAGTGCAGTGATACATGTCTGAGTAATCTTGATCATCTGGCGGCCCGTCGTCCACTCGCGGTGGGATACGCGGCTCTTTAACCAGAGTTGAAGGGGGCGCATGTGCAGAAGACCCAGCTGTAGCACAGCGGAGGCTGAAGCCATATAACCCAGCATCCTCTGAAGCGATTTCAGGGATGTATGGGTACCCATCTGAAAAGAGGCGGCTAGGCGCTGAACACGGCGCGCGCGCTGTGTGGATAAGCGAGCCGTCATAGTGACCGAGTTCAAATCTATTCCAAGGAACGAAATAGTTTGACTGGGCTGGAGAACGCTCTTTGTCCAGTTGACAGAGAGTCCCAGCGCTTCCAGATGGTTGAGGAGAGCTGTGCGGTGCGACAGCAGCTCCGTCTGGGAATCTGCTAGAATCAGCGAGTCGTCCAGATAATTCAGTATGCGCAGCCCCTGACTTCGCAGGGGGGCGAGCGCTGTATCCATGCACTTCGTGAACGTACGGGGTGCTAAGGATAGGCCGAACGGGAGAACGGCATACTGGTAAACTTGGCCCTCGAAGGCGAAACGTAGGAATGGCCTGTGATGAGGGTTTATCTGGATCTGAAAATAGGCGTCTTTCAGGTCTAGAGAGATGAACCAGTCCCCCTGGCGGACGTGCGCGAGGAGTTTCCTGACTGTGAGCATTTTGAACGGTCTCTTCATGAGCGCTTTGTTCAAAGCCCTGAGATCTAAGATCGGCCTGAGGCCGCCGTCTTTCTTGGGAACCAGAAAATAACGGCCGTAAAACCCCGACTCGGTCATAGATGGCGGGACTCTCTCTATAGCGCCCTTCTGCAGTAGCTTGGCTATTTCTAAGCGAAGCGTGTTCATAGCGGCCGGGCTGACAGAGGATTCGAGCCGCACACGCGAGCGTGGCGGGCGGCGACGAAACTGTAATCGATAACCATTCTTTATTATGCTTAAAACCCACGGGGAGATGCCGGGGATGGCTTCCCACGCTTCGTAGCATGCGGCTAGCGGTTGAATGGCGATTTCGCCCTGATTGCTGCACATAGCGGGCTGGACACTGGGTGTGGGCACGCTTACAATGTGGATGGCAACGGGACTTACACTCAGAGAGGAGTTTATGGGCCGTGTGACAGAGCGGGCAGAGGGGGGACACGCGCACGGGCTCGTGGGCGTGCTTATGTTCTCTGCTACTGGAGCGGATAGAGCTCGCTCCGTGAGAATGGGCTCTGTGAGAGACCCTGGGCATAAGGTGCTTGTGTGTGTACGTGAGCACATGCTTGTGGGCACATTTTTTACACTTGAGGCTTTTATGCTCTTTTTGTGAACTCTCTGGGTAGCCGTGAAAACGGCTTTTAGTCGCTCGCAAGCGGGCAGGGAAACCGGCTTGTTTGTGGCGGTAAACACTACTGCAGTCAGCGGTGAGACGGGGACTAACAGTGGGCGAAGCTTTGACGGCGGTCCGGCCGCAGCGGGAGAAAGCCGTCTTTTTCTCAGCTGTGCTAGGCAGACTTCTGTTGATCGGGCTTCAGCGCGATCTTGGGTCGAGGCCCCCGGCTGTCTGAGCGAGAGCGAGGGCGGCCACCCTGTCTACGCTGGGGCTGCTGAGCTTGCTGAGGCGGGCGCTGCTGTGGGGTTCTGGCAGGCGGCTCGTGAGAGCGGCTCGTCGAAGAGCTAGAGCGGCGGGGCAGGAACAAGTTCATGGCCTGAGTCGCTTTCTGTACCTCGGAGAAGCGGTCAACGATGCCCGTGACGGCAGATCCGAAGAGCCCGGTAGGAGATATAGGCGCGTTGAGGAACACGGCGCGTTCTGACTCTCCCATATCGGTAAGCGTGAGCCATAAGTGTCTCTCAGCGACACAGAGGGCGGCCATGCATTTTCCCAGGGCTTGTGCGGCGGCTTTTGTGGCGCAAAGGGAAAGATCCGTCGCGCTCCTCAAATCCGAAATGCTGGGCGGGTTCCTCCCGCTGCTCGCCATTTCGCACAAGATGTCGCTCTGGAGCACCTGGAGGACAGACATAGAATGCAGCGCTGAAGCGGCCTGACCGGCGGCGTAATAGGCGCGGGCATGGAAGTTAGAGGTCGCTCTGCACGCTTTAGAGGGAAGCGTATGAGAAGAACGCCATCTAGCAGAGGGCGGGCAGAGATGAGCGGCGACCGAGTCCTCGACGGGCGGCATGGCAGTATAACCCTTCTCGGCGGCTTTGTCCACTGAGCGCAGCGAAGCGGACACATCGGAGCGATTACGAGCCGAAAGAGGAGCATTCCAGGATTTAGTGAGCTCGTTGTGAAGCTCAGGCAGGAATGGTGCAGCCCGGCTGCAGGCGGGGGCCGGGCGCCGGTGCAGGAACTTCCCATCCATGCGGTTCGGTGGTTGCTCAGGGGGAGGAGACCACTCGAGACCCAGGCGGCTAACAGCCTGTGAAGGAGGCGCGTTAGTTCCTCTTCGATGCCGGCGCGGGTCCCCGCAGACTCTCTCGTCGATGAGCCGATCGACGACCAATCCTCGCTGTCATAAGCGTGCAGCGAACAAGAGTCCTTCTCATCCGCGGTGTCATCGGAGGCGACAGAGCGGCCACTCGGCAGCAACTGTAAGTCCGGCAGGGGCGGAGAGGGAGAGCGGTCGGTGGGCGGCGGCGGTGGCCCACATGGATCCGCAGGGGGCTCCGACGGCCTCTGGGAGCGGCGTTTTTTCTTCCGCGGCGAAGTGAGAGGCGGCGCTGGAGCGGTTTTGACCGCCTGTAGTCGAGCCCGCAGGGATGACAGAGGCAGGTCCTCGCAGTGGTCGCATCCTCCGTTGGCGAGGGCGAGCTCTGCGTGATCCACTCCGAGACAGAGAACGCAGATGGGGTGGCGGTCTCCTTCCTCGAGTGAAGAGCGGCATGAGCCGCAGGAAATTCGAGGCATCTTGAAAAAGACGCTCGTGCTCTTTTAGGAATAATATGGAATAAAGGATACGCGTTGGATGGCGCTAGCTTGCTGGGCGGCTGAAGGTGGCAGACGGCCGGCTTCCTCAGACTCCGGAGCTCGCTAGAAGGTGCCTTCTCGACGACGGCGGCTTCTTCCCAGGACAGCGGATGCGTGTAGCTCGCTGAATGAAAAAGAATCAACGAACGAGCTGGGAGAGCGACCTTTATACACTGTAGCCACGCCCCTTTTGGCGGGCTGTGACGCAGTGAGCGAGCGCCGTCCGCTCATTGGCCGCGGACTCAGCGCCGCTCTCCCATAGGTTCGTGCATTCTCTCTGAGCGAACCAATGAGCCGCTAGCTAGCCCGCTCATGGTCTGCCTCAGAAGAGACTGCGTTGACAATGATTACAAAATTATGGAATAATTTTTTGGCTTCAACTTCTCAGCAAAGATGAATCTTTCCCGTAGCGTAAGCTAGCTTACGCAATACGAGAGAACCTCTCGTAAGAGAACAGACATTATCTTCCTTTCATGTCATTAAACATAACAATATTGCTGGCGAGAAAGTGCACGTCCGGTGTGCAATACCTGGAGTTGTCCCAAACGTGGCGCGGCGCTTCTCGTCCGGTGTGCGACCCCCTTTACGGCCAACAGTTCACATTCCGAGAATAATTGAAAAGAATAATTGTGCTCCATTCCATAACAAATGCGCGAAACAAGCTGACGTTTGTTGCTTGATAGACGCTAACGCACAACTACAACTTTCGCATTTGTCCAGGACTACACGTAGTACGAGCGGAAACCGAGGTAACGCGGATATGACGCGATTGACTGGCGACTCCCAGCTCACCCCTGCTCACACGCCCTGTTTCCTTGGTTAAAATCTCAATTTTCTCGCGATTTAAACATTGTTTGAAACATTTGGAATATTGTAAGTTATCATCTTAACTAAATATATAACACTGGCCTTGTGATTTTGGGATATTTTAATGCAAAAATCTTAGGTATTCCACCTTTAAAGAAATGAATTGTACTTTTGACAGATTTAGACTAGGACTGTCAATCAATTTAAAAATTTGGCGTCGTTGATATTTTTTTTAGAAAGTCTCTTGTGTTAATCAAGGCTGCCTGTATTTGATCCAAAAGTAAAAACAGTGATTTTGTTAAAGGGGGGTGTTGACTGCTTTTTTTCTTTGCATGATTGTGTTTATGGGGTGCAATATAACATGTATTCAGGGTTTTTCTTTTTTTTAAAGTCTTATTTTTCATAAACTTCACCTTTATTGTCAGCCGCGCTCTCCTCTGTCCCCTGAACGAGCGGTTCAATTCCTGAGTCTATGAAACCACTCCCTCAGAAACAGGCAGTGGGCTCAGATTGGTTAGTTTGGGCCGGTGTGTTGTGATTGGCTAAACTGTCTCTCACGTTGTCCGGAAGGTTAACGCTCCTTTACCTTTACGGGCGAAACGTGCATGTCATGAGCTCCGGTCCAGATGTAAATATGTGTCGAACTACAGTATCAGTTTGAGGCAGAATCAGACCGAGAAAGCCACGTTGAAGAGAGTCAAACAGAACCTCACCACACACGGCTCTTACTGAACTTTTCTGAATGATAATTTGCTACATTTTTTTTAACTTTACACGTTTGACTTACACAATAGCATCTGACTGGCAACAATAGCAACGGACGGGCTACTAATGTTATCCGCATAACCGGCACATCCGGGAACTTAAATGTCAATTTTGTCCCCGCCCCCTTTTGGGGGAAACAAACTAGACTCCCCATAGACTTCAATACAAAATAACGGCAAATACCAACGTCCGTACACAGCCGACAGGCGTAAATATCTTAAGAAATCACTTATAGAAAACATGTCAAGTAATTATATGTCAACCCTGCCTGCCATAGAGCGTGAAAGATACATTTTTTTATGCCTGTTATCAACTTGCCCAGGCTACCTGCCATCATCATCATCATCATAAATTCATAATATATACATTAAGGTTTTTTACTTTAAAAAACAAAATAAAATCATTTAGGGGCTTACCTGGTGACTCGATTAGGTACAAGTAAATGTCCTGGTAAGACACCTCTGGCCACTGGGTGGGGTTGTTACCCCAATTTGACGCTGGGAGAATAAAGGGACATGTTTTTAAATTGACCAAATTAAGTTTGTATATGTATCTTTCACGCTCTGTGGCAGGCAGTGTGGACATATAATTACTTGACAAGTTTTATATAAGTGACTTCTTAAGTTATTTACGCCTGTCGGCTGTGTACGGACGTTGGTTTTTGCTGTTATTTTGTATTGAAGTCTATGGGGAGTCTAGCTTGTTTTCCCCCAAAAGTGGGCGTGAACCTATTCAGAGACATTCTATGATGCAGCGCCGGTTGTGCGTATACTCAAACAGCGTTGGCAAGTTTACGTTCTTGATCAAATCGAAAATAACGTCGTAAAGCATATATACATGAAAAATACATTTACAACATTAGTACTTATACAAAATTCAGGCCCATAATGTTTGTACGCTTTTTTCGTAGACACAAAATAGCATAACTAGTAGCCTAGTGGCTATAAAGCCAGCGCTGGCATTTGAAAAAAATAAAACACAAGGCTACATCTGGAATTATACATGCAAATACATTTAAAATGATTTAGTCTTAGCCTACTTACAGGTTGTGTCCCAACAACTGCTGCCTCTTGTTTTAAAGTCGGAACTGCTTCATATTTTAGTAACAGTTTCTTGTTGAATCCGGCATTGAATTTGTGGAGATTCTGGAAGCTGTCTTCCGTAAAATGTGCAGCACAGAGTGCTAGATTACGATCGTCATTTTCAGGAACATAATCAAACATAAATTGTATCCATTGTTGACGAAGTACAGCGTCCGTGGGAAGCTCGAACACAGAAGACCTGACAGCTGGGTGAACACAACACACTCGATGAGCCGCAGGGTTGGGAGGGAGGGTTGATGCAAATGTGTGGGTTAGTGACGTCTAAAACCCAGCTGTAGTACCAATCGAGTCGTTTTTGTAGGCAATATACTTCCTGATTTTTGAAAGACGATATCTCTGCTTACACTGAACTTTCAGTGCTGCAACTTTGCAGATACTGTTCATACATTACACACTAATTAAAATGAAAAAAGTGAAATCGCAGTCAACCACCCCCCTTTAAATATTTCTACAATTTAAAATGACTGTTTTATTCATTTGATCTATTTCAGTAAAATGTATTTTATGCCTGGGATGATAAATATATATATATATATATATATATATATCGTATTACGTCTTAACACCTAATTCAATAATAGAGCCATAATCCAATGTTCCTGGCTTGAATGCTTTTGATTCTATTTTACAAATTGTATATTTCTACTTTTTGCGTACTACATGCGTTTCCTCTGTTCAAATTTACATTTATTTTATTTTACGGTGATCCACTCGTGGGTGTTTATTTCACTTATTTAGCTTTAATGACCATGCAATTTCATCATACAAAGAGTAGGCCCTACCAAATGGCTTTAATTGCCCCTTATTATGAATGATTTATAAAATAACCCATAAAAAGGTATTTCTTCATTATTTACTGGTAATCGGGTGCTTTGCAATGGTAACATTTGAATAAATAATCTGTGTTATCCAAATGTTTGCAAATTGTAGCTTTCAGGAAGTTATTCAAATTAAGAGTGATTTAAGTTGTATAAAATGAAAGTAAATTCAGCAGTTTAGGTAACTGAAATCCGTACTGTAAATTGGAGTTCCAGGCTATTGAACCACTAAAGACGGTGAGATGAGGTGTGAATTTCCTTTTTCTCATTTTCCGCAGCCTGTTGATGGAGTTCAGAGATCCATACTTGAGTGCCTTGCCATTACCCACTCTATAGGCCTGCACGACCTCTACAGCTCCTGTGTGAGGTGAGGCAGTTTCTGCACTTCTATGGATGCTTCTGCTTTTAATAATGGTTTTTAAAATGGCTTTTGATTGTACTGCCCCGTTAGAGTTATTTCCTCCATCTACTGTCATATGCTTACTGCAGTGCAAATGAATCACTAAATAATAAATGACTAAATAAATCAATAAATAATACATGTTCCAAAATGCTTTCTATTTCCGGGGTTATGCTTCTGTCCAATTGCGGATGCAATCAGTTTTGCAGATATTTATTCAACATTTAAAACGAACCCATTTTTGAAGTGTTTTCAGTTTCACATCAAATGTCAATATTTGGCATAACAATTAAAAAAACAAAAACAAAAGCAAACAAAAATTTGACCAGAGTGGACGAGCATTTGCATCAATAGACCAAAGTTTTATTTTTGGTGAGAGGGTGGATTTTGTCATCAAACAATATACTGAAGGTTTTTTTCCCATCTGTTTTTAAATATCAAAGACAAATAATCTTGAATATAGACAGACATAGAGCTGCAGCAGTTGTCTTTGAACACCAGATTGTTGTTAATACATACAGTTAACTTGTAAGGAAAGAAAAAGTTTGCTGTCAATCGATTAAATAAATAACCTCATTAATCATACATTTTTCAGTAATTAATAGTGATTAATCACACCTAATATTACACTTTTTCATGTATTTTTCATATTGTAATAATTTCACATTTAATCTTCAAATTAATAAAAACTAGGGCTGTCAGTTTAACGCGTTATTAATGGCGTTAACGCAAACCCATTTTAACAGCGTTAATTTTTTACATTTTTTTCGTAACAGTCTTTTTGTCCTAGCAAACTTTGTAGTTTTTTCACATGCTTTTGCAACAGGACGCGGCATGCGTCCTGATCCATTTCGGCGTCTCGCTCTAGTCATCCACTCAAAGCCGGCTCGCAAGCCCAAACGTGTGTTTGCGGCGTGCCTGTTGTTTTGCTTTTGTTTCTAGATCCGCTTGCGCTTTGGTCGAAGAAGCAACAAAACGTCCTCGCGCGACGCAAGCCATTGAAATGAATGTGTTTCAGAGCGCAGCGCGAGGACGTTTTGTGCCGCACACACTCGTTTCGGCTTGCGAGCCGGCCAAATAGTAACGTTACTTTTGAGTGGATGACAAGCGCGAGACGCCGAAATGGATGCCCTAAAATTCAGAATTGAAAGTTTACTTTTAAAAAGTTGCCATATTGTCGCATTGACAAGACAAGTGACAAGTGTTTTGTCGTTGTGAACTGCGCTATCATCATCGCAGCACATCCAGTCTGAAACACCACTTGATGATGGCCAAGCAAACACACACACACACACACACACACAGATGATGCGAATTCTCTGCCCCCTCGCCAATATTAGGATCTCTTCAGTATTTCTTTCACCCTTTTATTGATAGACAGTGTTACATTGTGTGAGAGATTATTTATATATGTTAGTGTGAAATTGAACACTATTCCAATGTTATTTTCAATAATAATTTTTCCACTTTTCCATATTGATAAGAGCATTAAAATGAGAAAAAAAAATAATGTAACAAAAAAATCAAGAGACATTTAGAATAGATAAAAATGTGCGATTAATCCCGAGTTAACTATGACATTAATGCGATTAATCGCGATTAAATATTTTAATCGTTTGACAGCACTAATAAAAACATAAAGACAGTATATTTAAAATATTTGATCTAACAGGTAGGAAATATCCAGAAATTGAATAAATTTATAAAACACTTCACATTCTTCACTGCATAATTTAATTAATTATTAAAGCTACTAAAGTTCTGCAGTTAAGAGCAGTGAGTGATTTTCTTTTGTTCTTTGATTAATATTATTGTCAGACTGCAGCAGGTTTATTAGGCTGCTGTCACTTTAAACCTGAAGCACATGACACAGAGCTGACACATTTTCTCACAACACTTTACGTCCATTTAAGACTTTATTTAACTCATTTAAGACTGTGCTCATGAGAATACTCAACTCATTTTGTGCGGTTTTTGTCTGTTCAGCCACTAAAGAAAACTGGCGCACTGTACTGAACTGAGTTCTCTTTTATGTCTTATCGTGTTTGAATGATTTAAGAGCATTTGCATGAATAAGAGTGTAGTCATAATGTAATGTAACGCTAAAAACGGATAAAAGGGATAACGTAAAAACGGATGCTGTGTTAATTGCGTTAAATATTTTTAAAGCATTAAACTGGAAAAAATACGGCCCTAAAAAAACGAACAAAACAAAATCTGGCATTGGTTCAGGCAATTTATTTGACTTGCAGTCAGTCTTGCAACCAGTGAAAAAATCCATTTTACAAACATTTCCAGCTCTTTATGACCATTTTTACCAAGTGTAAATTAAATTGATTTCTTTAAATCATTATTGTTTGTTTTTTTGGGGGGTTTTTTGCGGGGTTTCTTATTATTGCTGTGAATCGTTCCTCTATTTTACTCTTTGTACTGGTAACACAGGTAGATGTAAAAATGAATGACTAGATGTCCTAAGATTCCAAAGAAATCTTTGACCTTTAATCATTTCGTACCATCGCCATTACTTAATTACCCAACTCTGTCATTTAATTCTTTTAGCTCTAAACTCAGTGCACTGCTGTAAACCAGCTCATGGAGGCGTGTGAATGTAGGTCGGGATTTTTCCAGTGCCTCAGAGACAGAAAGAGGGAGACTGTGTGTGTGTGTATGTGTGTGTGTGTTGTTTATCTGATGTTTTGCCGCCGCCTCGGCTGCGAGTAGGAGGGTGAAGAATCACGCATCAGGATCTTATGGTATAAGACCAACGCAGCACTGTTGTTTTCAGTTCAGACCCAGTACTGTCCTTATGTTACTAACTTAAATCATTGGAATATTCAATCCAAAAATAACAATTATTTTGTTGCACACATATTTTTAGCATGAATATTTATCAGATATTTAGGCTGCTCTTTTTTATACCGACACATATTGATGCTGATAGTTACACTCCAAAAAGGAGAAGACACAATAAAAGTGCTACAACTTGTGCACTTTATGCAAAGTCTTCTAAAGTTGTACTAAAGCTTTGTGAGATGAACATTGTTTTTTTTTTTTTTTTTTTTTTTTTTTTTTTTCTGATAACCTGGACACTTCTATGGTAGTTTTGTGTGTGACTTTTTCGAGTCTGATAGAATAAATAACTTCTTTACTTGTTTCACAAAAGAAAAAAACTACAGGTTTGAAAAGTCAGGTGGGGGCAATAATACAAAACTGCATTTTAAAGAAAGAATGAAAACCGCCTACACTCATGGATGTGCGTTTCAATTCACAGATGGGTTGCTGAGCATTTCGTGAAGTGCTGGTCAGAAAGGAATTTTGCCCTCCTCCCTCCAGAACTACAGAAGGATTGCCTTAATACAGTCAGCAAAAACATGGTGTGTAAAATATGTTTTCAAATTTGTTGGGGACTTCTCTTTGACTTTGTTTATATTTTGAGCTAATAATATTTTCTGACCCCTTAATCTTACTGTGAAACTATTTCTCACATTTACATTTTTGCATTAAGACAATACTTTTTTAATACTGTATGCCATTTTCCTCATGGGAAACAACAATTTTTGTTTACTGTCTTTCTGCTGCTGTCTGCATCTAATAGCACAATAAGGCATTGATGAGATGAGCTGTGGCCTCTGTTTTGAGGATGGCCATTGACTAAAGAGCAATTATAGGTTGTGTGTGTGTGTTTGGCAAAGCCTCGAACAGCTCATTAACTTCATCCTTAGTCTGGCAGTCCCCTAAATTTCTCACTCACACAGACCAAGACTTTCAGCGGCTGCCAAATGTAGTTGTAACATTGGGCTTTCCCTCTCCTGACTTCCAGCCTTGGTGGAAACCACCACTGATGCATATTGGTTTACACTTGGAAATTTGCAGTCACTAACAGTGCTGCCACTACAGTATGTTAGAAGAGCTATGGAAGATGCATCTATGAATGACAATGTGTGTTTCTGATTTTCAGACGGTGCAGAGTGTCGTATCTGTGCTGTGTGGCTGCGAGCAGCTGATTGGGAGCCTGCCGGAGGTGAAATGGGCCAAGCAGGTGCTGAGTCTGGCCAGTGAACTGCAAGAGGAGTGTCTGCAGATGGTTGTCACACACCTGGCCCAGGTCACACACACCGCTGCCTTCCACGATCTCCGAAGGGTACGACCAATCGATGAAGTTTAGACATAAGATATAAGATGTCTTGTCAGCTATGACCGTCAGGCGTGTACTGTTTCAGAGAGAGGAGTTTACACGTGACCCCACTCTACTGAGGAAGGTGTGTATAGCTGTGCGGGAGGGTGTTACTGTGGAGAACTGCTGTGACCTCTTTACTGCTGTCAATCGGCTGAGTGGGGACCCGAGTGAGGTAGACATAATCACAGAAGACCAAGCCAATCGGGAAGAAGTGGAGGTAAACAAAACGGGACGCAATACACACACACACCTTGCAGGGAACTACACTGCGACCAAAATGGTCGCATATGAGACCTTTTGAAATCCCATTGCGACCCTAATTTTTAATGGGTCGCAAATGTATCACTGACTATTTTGACGGGTCTGTTTTTTTTACTTTCTTTCGGGTTGTATTTAATCTTCTAAAACCTGTCGGATCGTCCGCTTTTTGTCCCGCCAAAGCCTTTTTTGATTGGCGAGTGTTGTAGAGTAGAATGACTGTTGCGTTTGACAGGGGGCAAACGAGCTGAGAGAGAGAGAGAGAGCGCGACCTGGCCATCTCATGTCTTCACACGACACAACACAAGCGCTGTCTTGCTCTCTCTTTCTCTCTCTCTCTCTCTCTCTCTCTCCCTCTCTCCCTCCTCGCGCATATTAATCACAATCATATATTTAATCACAATCATATAGGCTTCCATCTGGGCCTGCATGGCGACAGGAAAAAGAGGACACCGTGTCTCTACCTTACGATGATTTTGGTACACCAAAGGTAGATTTGCGCTGATTATCTGCCATGAGCTAACTAATTATATTGCTAACGCTGATATTGACATCGACTAACGTTATATGATCACTAGCAGTTTTTAGACTAGTTTTTGTGTTGTGTAGGCTGAATCGTAATCGCGTGATTCGCGTCAAGAAACCTGATTGGCTAATACTACACACTGAAGATGAATTAAATAATGTTTTATTAAATAATTACTAAAAATATCCCTCTCTTCATCCCACACCCCAAACATGACATACACAATTTTGTGGAACAGAAACAACAACCAGAGATAGCTATCATTTTATTGTCATCACAGTTTGCCAACAGTCCTGCGTCCATGATTCTACAATGATTAAAAAAGAAAATCAAATGTGTTTTAATGGTAATTATTTTATACGGAAATCATTTATTTATAATTCAGATGAGAATAAAGTGTTAATTAAAATGAAGGAAAACAAATTGATCTGAAATATAGCAAATTAATTTTACATTCATTCAAGTACAATTACCAAACATATATCAAGGTCATTTTGTCTTTTTTATTAATTTAATTAATAAACTAATTATATAAAACTATTGTCAGTGCACTACAAATAAACTGGTTCTATGCCTTTATTAATAAAACTTAAACAACTTAAAAATACGAGGCTTAAGAGATTTATAAAAATGCCTTCTGCATTTTTGTTTTGCTTTTCACTCCATTGTCCCGAAATCGTACCGAACCGTCTGAATGTCTGAACCAAGATATGAACCCAACCGTGACTTCTGTACCGTTCCACCCCTAATGCAGTACAGTTTCATTATTATTCATTACTCTCCAGAGAGCGGCTTACTATAAATAATTTGTGCGACCAAATCATGTTTTGCGTCAGTAACTAAAAAAGTTAGTAGCGCAAGTGCCACAAGTGGAAAAGGTTAGTGTAGTTCCCTGCCTTGAGTGACTGTATTGTGAATGCAGTCAGTGCTGAAGTAAATTGTTAAGATATCTTTCCATGATCTCTGACAATCACATACTATTGTTGCATTTTCAAAACTGTCTGTTGTATTATGGTCAATCTATAAATTAAATGAGAGGAATACATAATTAAAATTAATCTTGCATTGATTTGCATATACAAAGATGTTTACTTTTGGATTTACTTTTGGAATTATAGTACTGTATGTACATATGTTTTTATTTCTAGAATCTCATTTCCTATTGAAACAGGATATTCAAAGTATGGTGGCACTTCTGTCCATTGCGTGTTACATTCCAGAATTGTGGTTGGAGGTTTGGATTTAAGTTGTTGTAAAAGTTAGAGGGGTTTGTGCCATTGACTGAAAAGAACAGCCGTTTCAGTTATTCATTTTTGAAGACAACTTATTCATTATTAACAAATTATAAATAGAAGACAACTTTTTTTCTTAAGTTGGGAGTATATGCACTAATAAATACATGCATTAAAATGTATGTTTATTTGAATACTTTTAACTGAAGCAGTGGTGTAGTAATTAATATACTCGATGAATAGATCCCATATGCTTCCTGCTGCAATGGTCTGCTGAGCACTTCCTGTGTGTTTAATGTACAAAGTGCTTCATTTGATCCTGGGATTTAAACTTGCTGTAATGTACGTGTCCATGTCCAGGCCTGGGTCGGATTACTGTAAAGTGACTCCACAAATAGAAAAGCTCATAGTAAACAACCTCACTTCTCATGCATGCTCATGGTCTCGTTCTGTCATTTCATGTTTTTCTTTATTTCTTTCTGGCCATCACCGTCTCTTCCTGTCTCTTTGTGATTTAATTCACGTCCCAGGGGAAATAACAGAATGGATTAGTCTGAGAAAGACCAAGAGTCATGGGTGTGGCCATGTCTAATCTGGCTCTATGGCCATTATACAGAGAAGCAGGGAGGGGCAGGGGGAGAAATGAATTGCGGATGGAAAGACTGAGACGGGATATGAAAAATACAGAGGTTCTTTTTTTTAATGAACATTCGATGCAGAAGGCGTGAACACAAGCCTCTGCTAGTGACATCATCCATTTAGCTGGAGAGGATCCTGTTAACGGTAGAGGGAGGCAACGGCAATCGTTGCCAAGACAACCACCCTTTGAAGCAGCTGCTGATTCGCTCATCTTCTCCTGCTGTTGTATCCACCCTCCCTCCTTCGCTCTCTCTCTCTTTCTCTGACTGACTCGCTCACCCTCTCTCACTCCTTCTGTCCCTCTGGTAGCCATTCAGGCGTGAGCTGTGTTTGCTGCGCACGAGGCTCTGGACCTTCCTGTTTCAGTCCTTCTTTGCAGTGCGGCACACTCAAGGATGGGACACTCTACAACCCAGATTTCGGGAAAAAATACTTGCAGGTAAGGAGGCAAATGAGAAAAGGTAAGACTTTAACAATAGCAACAGGAAGAGGAATGGAAATTAAATGGAAATAATGTGAGAAGAGAAGGGTAGAATAAATCAGAGGAGAGAGAAGAACATATTAAAGGCAGACTGCGCTTGTGAGGAGGAGGAAGGGGGTGTGTTATTTTATTTATTTATTTTAATGGTTCAGTGCAGTGATGAAGAGCCCTCCTTTGCATGGATAGTGGGTTGCCAGTGCTGGTGAGAGAAACCCTGCTGGATAACCTCCAGCTCCTGTCAGTCCATCAACACAGCCATCAGAACGGATCTTTTTAATATGATCCTGTACTCCAAACACATCAAAACATTATTTCCAGAGGGGGCTGGGGAATGGGGACCACAATTAGATGCAATGGATTTTGTGTTGTTCTATTCTTCAAGTGGTAACATATATGCATTGCATAAATTATGCAATGCTTTAGGTGTCAAGATCATGCTTACATTCTGCGTGCTTAAGATTCCACCACATATGCAAATGTTGTGCCTCATATGCAGAGCATCCACTGTGCAACAACGAACACAAACACTCAAGCTTCACAGGAGATATCCATGATTTGTATTGTTTTCTGGTATGGCAGCAGTGAAATCAGAGCTCAGTTGTTTTGCTGGGAAGAAAGGCTAGATCTTAGGTTTTTTATGATGATTTGAAGGATGCTGTGGATAAACTGTGAGATGATCAAAGGGTAGATCTGCGCTGTCCATCTGAGATGATGGAGCAGGAAATCAGTGGCTCTCTGCAGAGCTGCACTGCCTATTTTACTGATTGGGGTTGTGACTGATTGTAAGTATGCAAGTACAGTGTATGTGCGTGTCTGATTGAGGAAATGTTTGGCAAATGTTGATTATGCAGGAGTGGATGTTCTAATTAAACTGAAGCTGTCTGTAATCTAAAATAAATATTTTTTTTTCTTCCTCCCTCCGCCAACCCTCTCAGCTGCTCTTGATAAAGGAGACTGCAGAAGGCTTGGAAAAAAACCTGTGCTCACCAGCTCTCAGGTGATCTTTTATTCTGTTACTTATTTTGGTGAAACTGTGAGAAATGTTTGGCTAAAGAAGACAGATAAATTGTCACAGTTTGATTAATCAGCCAATATTTTATTGTCTGCATCAACCAATATACAGATTTTGTTTTCTTTAGTAAATGTATACAAATCAATGTTATTTTCCTGTAAATTCAATATTGTATTGTCTATTAATTCGTATTATTTCAGCGGTAACACTTTACAATAAGGTTCATTAGTTAACATTAGTAAATGCATTAACTAACATGAACTAGCGATCAGCAATGCATTAGTTAGTGTTTATTAATCTTTGTTAATGTTAGTTAATACAAATACAGCTGTTCATGTTAGTTCACAGTCCATTAACTAATGTTAACTAATACAACCTTTGATTTTAATAACGTATTAGTAAATGTTGGAAATAATATTAACTAAGATTAATAAATGCTGAAGAAGTATTGTTCACATATTGTACATGTTAACTAATGTAGTTAACTAATGTTAACTAATAAACCTTATTGTAAAGTGTTACCATTTCAGCCAACATACTTTCTAGATATCTGTATCAGCATAATGTGATTTTGTAAGGTGATAGAAAACTGATAGAAAAGCTTTTTACTGATAAAAAAGCTGATTGAACTGACATTAAATGGGTGTTAGATATGTGTGGCTTGACTTACCTAGTCTTATTATTGAGCTACAATAAAAACAAAAAAACAAAATGTATATGACCTAAGCAGCTGTTTTAAGTTATGACTTGCTAGAGTATGCTTTTTAACCTTTAATCCAAAGGTCGTGGCATAGTGCTTTGTTCCTATATGTTTGAGATTACTGTCAAATGGGTTTCTGATCTGATTAATATTGTATAAAGCCATCATGGTCTTTCATTCTCTCTCCATATCTCTCACTGCAACAGAAACCTACAAAATGCCTCTTGGGCACTTCATCTCCATGTGATAGCCCTACTCATCGTCCCATTAAGGTATCACAGGGTCCACGTGCTTCCCCTGCAAGATCTGTAGCTGCAGCATCAGGCACCATGAAGTCTGATGCTCTAGGGCCAACAGCTCACACGGTTCCTTCTGGGAAAACAAAATCTGGTAACAACACCTCACTGGGAAGCAAGAATGATAAAATTAAGCCAACTCACACCGCAGCTAAAACCAAGCCTTCATCTACTGTTAAACCAGTATTAAATGGCACTGGTGGTGGCTCTCCTCGGGAGAATTCCTCCACTTCAGGTGCCCGTAGTTCACCTACAGGGAAGACGGTGCTGGACAGGAAGCCAAACCCAGGAGCAAGGCCAAAGTCTTCCTCTGCTGGGTCTGATCTCTCAACAGGCCATGCTAAAGGAGGAAAATTGCAGAAGAACTCGATGTCAGGGAAAGATCTGCCTCAGGAATCAGCCAGCAATGCTCAGAATACTCCATCTAACTCTGGCAGCACCTCACCAGACAACAGCGCTGGGAGTCCTCGCAACAATGGCCACAGTACACCAACAGGTGAATTTACCTAGAATTTACTTTTACACTACACACATCCCTTGATGATACTCTACTTCATCTCAAGCTAGTCCCTTTTTATACTGTGAAAAGTGGAGGCTTCCAGCTAAAATGTTTTTGGCTTCGCTTCCAGCAAAGTCAGATTTAGTAAAACTGTCTAAACAGAAAATCAGCCCCAAAAACAGCACTTTAATTAAATAAGCAAGACAGAGCTTTAGGTCCATGGAGGTCAAGAAGCTATCCTTAGTTTCTCAGATTACCCTCTATTGTTTACTCTTCTGTCACTGTAAGTATATGTGTAAAACTATGTGTACTTCTGAGTTAGAAAATAGATCTAAAAAGTTAGAGAGAAGGAATGTTCTTAAGTTCTGAATCTTGAAATCCAGGGGTATCTCTCCCCTTTTCTTTACTCTTTAGCTAGTGTTTGCCTGGTACTGACTCCCCTGTGAGTCAGAGAGTCTGTGCTCAGCAGAGTAGGTTTTAGCAGGGTATGCCAGAGTTAGCTTGTCATTAAGCTGATTAGCAGTTCTAAAATTGTACATGCCTGTTACCTTGCCCACAGTTAAGGAATGTGGGTTTAGATCGCACATGGATACTGCAGGATATGCCAGTGTACTATGAGGTACAACAAATCTCAAAACTTAATACATTTGAAATAAACACAATACATTTTCTTGAGTTGACCAGGTTGAGAACAGGATTGTAATTGATAATGATCTGTTTAATTAGATTAATAGGCTATGCATTAAAATATACACACAAATGTTTTATATGATGTGCTTGGGATTTTTTTAAGTTGCCATTATGCAATGTCATTTATAAAAACATTTTTGCGTTGTTATAAAGATTGAATAATCCTTTTATATTCTAGGTCTCAGGTCAAAACTTCAAGCCAAGGCAACAACAAAATCTCCTCTGACCAAACCTGCCCAAAAGGCAGACACTGAAAAGACTAGCAGGTGAGTTGTTCTATGAATGCAACCAGCCTGAGATCCTTTTTTTTTTTTTTTACTATTGGTGCATTCCATTCGACAGGGTCCCTACGCAGTGTTCACTGCTCCCTACTCCCTGAACACGGTTTGTCATTTGAAGTGGACTTCACCGACTTCCTGTGAAATGATGTATCGATGTTCCCTTATTCCGTTTGCAGTGCCCTTCGAACTGAACACGTTTGTTCCCTTCAAATTGGAATCTCACTTAAGATGGCGAAATACCCTGTGAAGTCCACTTCGCAGTCCACTTACGATCGAATGGAACGCACCTTATGTCTATTTCTTCCATTTGATAGTAAATATTTGGTCCTTCATTGTGTTGCTACAGCCCCACTAATAAATCAAGCAAGACTAAACCTACCACAACTAGCCGTGCAGTACCTGTAATTGCTGCGTCCCGCTCAGATCCAAAGAGCAAGATCACTGTGTCAAGCCTTTCAGAGAACCAGGGTAAGAAACAGTAAGGTTTCAGAATGGATCTAATGGTAAACTGTTATTAACACTAATGAGAGTCTTTTCTGTTCCCTCTTTTAAACAGCTTCTTCTAGACCTGGTTCAGCCCTTAGCTCTAAAAAGCCTGCCTCCCCAAGAAAAGAGGTAGAGAAAGATATATCCAAACCTTCAACTATTAAGAAGACAACAAAGGCCATCTCTGAGTCAAGGCAAAGCATTAAAGCTTCCACATCTTCCTCTAAGCAGTCGCTTGCTGCCCCAAGCAAAACAGGACCTAAACAGAAGGCCTCAGAAACACTTTCAACAAAATCATCTCTTAAATCCTTTGGGGCAGCCAAAAACTCAACTCCTGTTGGCTCTAAAAAAACAGGCACTGCTGTGAAAGATGCAATATCTAGCCCCAAACACTTAAAAAAGGTTACTCAGAAGAATCCAGCTTCTACCGAAGGTAAGACAAGAAGCAAGGAAGTAGTTGCATCTTGTCTAGAGAATTCCAAAGTCCCTTTGTCCATGCAGCAGCATTCACTTGACAGTCCGGCTACACTAGACCAGCCAGAAGTGGTTCCCAAGGGTATTCCAGAAAATTCAACTTCCACAAAGGTTCATGAAATGGAGAAAAACAGTAATCCAGTGAGTAAATTATGTAACACAGAGGTAAAGACTCTAACTCCAGACTTGCACTCATGTACTTCTGAACAGAGTGAGGTGAGCAGGAGTAAACTGGCCACAGCCCATGTCGTTCCACCCAATACCACTGGATCAGACCGGGGCCTCACTTCCATGAACTCCTCAAAGGATTTCCCTCCTGATACACCTTGCAGTTTAGGGAGCACTGAGACACCCCTAGATGACTTGTGGAATGGGCTTCATCCCCAGGTTAGCCCAGAGTCAGAGACAGGCAGTGCCACTACTTCTTCTGATGACATCAAGCCACGGTCGGAGGATTATGATGCTGGAGGCTCACAGGATGATGACTGTTGCTCTCATGAGTGTGGCAATTCAAAGTGTGGGACCATGCGTTGCCCTGACTTTCTGGGCCGCAGCAGCAGTGACACCAGCACACCTGAGGAGCTCAAGATGTACGAGAGTGGGGCTGGACTACGTGTGGAGGTACGTCTAAGAGGACGGGAGGCAGAGACTACAAGTGAAGAAGAGGTAGGGCGACAAAGACCACGATCATGGATTAGAAAAGATGAAGTGCCAGTGGAGGAGGAACCTTGTGAAATGGATTCTGCATTAAAAAACTTGAAGAGTGTACAGGACCACCAACTTTTCTCCACTGAGGAAGAAGAGGAGGAGGAGGAAGAAGAAGAGGAGGAAGAGACTGAAGATGAAAGATCGGAAGTTGAGGTGCTACCGAGAGGAATGGCTCCCCCACTCAACGAGCCACCTCCACAGTTCCAAGGTATTGTCAACCTCGCATTTGAAGACCCTGCGGACCAAGAGAATGAGCAACCAGAGTACCAGTCAGCTTCTAACTTCCGTCGCTCTGTTTTGCTCTCGGTGGATGAGTGTGAGGAGCTTGGATGCGAAGAAGGAGGCGCTCAGACTTCGACAGGTGATGTCTTTGACAGTGAACCTCACAATTCTCTGACAGACTACTGTTCCCGGCAATCCACAAGCACAGTCATATCCAACCACCAAGAAAGTGAACGGGAGCCCAAACCTGTGGTATTCCTGACAGAGGTCCGGGGATCTCCACAGGAGGATTGTGCATATAATCAATCAGATAAAGACACCAGTGACGTTCCTGCACAAGAGCGTCCTAGTCACCTGGACCTCCGGCTGGCAGAACAGATTGGCAATCTCCAGACCAAACATATAGACAGCCGGAAAGCTGACTTGCGGCTAGACTTACCTGAGCCGCAGCTGAATGTGAGCTCACCTGCACACGCCCCAGCAGGTAATGTATAATGTTAGAGCCCACCCCCCCCCCCCCCCCCCCTGACTGCAGTCTCAGAAACATCCACTCAGTTTTCCATCCTGACACATTCAACTCAAATTTTCAGACAATTCTTTTTCAATGAGGTAAATCCAGTGGGGGTAAATCCTGATAGTTTTCGAGTACTACTGCCTACCTTTTCCCCTTCATTGAATTATTTTCTTTAAATGTCTATTGTTTGCTATCTAATACTTCAAAAAGCTATAAACACAACTAAAATGCCTTCTCTGTGGCGCTATAGGAACTCAACAAACAAGTTTACAAGCTTAATTTTTACAGTAATATAACGATATGCGTGTGGTGTTGAACATCTGTTATGTGGTGTGGCTGGGCAGTCTCAGTTGTACCATTGCACTTAAAATATAAGCACTGAAGTCCTCAATCATTTTTGTTTGTTTGTTATTATCCATGCTGAATAGTAAGCTTCTTCCTCATAGGCCAAGTCCTTTATACGTTGACTTTTCCATAAGAGATCTTTATGCAAAAGACAAGCACCATGTGACTTGGCCTTCAAATATATATATATATATATATATATATATATATGCACAAACATACAGTGAGCTAAGCTTCATTTTAATACTGCCCATAAAGGACCACACCTTATAGAGGCCATGATGCTTTGAATGTGTTAGATCTCAATGTTTTTGATACTCAATATTGATGTTGAGACTCTGTCTGTTTAGTCATCCAAACCAGGGAATCTTTGCATGCTTATGCTAGACTTTGTTATTGATTTTGTTCAAATCCCATCTATGTTTGTATCCATCCTCCTGTTTGTTATTTTTTTCTTTTATATCTCATTCACAATCTATCAAGCCATTTGTAGTTCTGTAGTAGTTAACCATTTGTTCAGCTCTAGATTTTACATTGTAGATTTCATTTTATTAAGTGTATTTCTGTAGAATTAGTAGTTTTTCTGTATGTTGTGTTTTTCTAAAAAAAGAAATCTAAAAAGGTCCTCCTTGTGTCTCTCTTTTTTCACACTTGTAGCCTATTATGATTCCAATCACTGTTGGTTTTGCTTGAGTTTTTCTTGACAAAAAGCATATCTTGAGTTTGCCAAGTAAAGCAATAAGCATTCTTTGCCAGCATGTTCCTCATATTTTCAGTGTAGCTTTAAGGTTAAAAAATAAGAAACGAATTAAAAATCTCTCGTGCTTGCTTGCGTTTCAATGTGTATATCTAAGAGAAAATGCTCAGTCTGATTATAACCAGAGAAGTCATATATTTTGTGTGCGAACAAAACAAGTTATGCTGGAGATGGCAAAAACCTGCCTTTACTGTTATAGCACTTGTGAACAAAAGAGACACATTCAGTGTAGGTTTTCCTCTGTGCATCACCTTTATGGCAGCTGTCCATCCTTAGCCTAAATTCAGAAGTTGTTCCATGGATAACATGGAAACTTCATGGAAAATCAAGAGTTGCTCCATGGAAAACTTTGGATTTGCACATCTGCTTAATTGTAATGCATGCGTCATTGAATCAAATCTTGGTTAATGACAATTAAAAAGTGATGACTGCCTAAGACAGAATCTATTTTTTCATCTATGTAGTCTTTAATGGGATTCGTACTTCAAGCTTGTGTTAACTGCATCATGGAGGACACAGTTGCACTAGGGGTGATTCTGTACATCTTGTGGAGCTAGAAACAACGCATGTCTGCAAGAAAATGTTTTAGTTTTTTTTTTTTTTTTAAAGCCCACATACGGATAAAACACTTGGTCATTGTGCAGTATTGTCAATTATTTTTAGGGGACATTGATGGTTGTGACACATTGGATCAAACCTGCACACATGACCGGCGGTCGTCCAAAGCCCTGTCCCCCATTTACGAGATGGACCTGGGAGAAGCCCTCGAACAAAGAATGGATGCAGACAAGAGCAATGATCCCCCACAGGAGGAATCACATTGGAATGGTGAAGGAGTAGAGACAGAGCACGTTAAGGAGGAAGTGGACAATGAAGTGGGAGAGTTTGCAGAGAAAGACTGGAGTCTGCTTCGACAGCTACTGTCTGATCAAGAGTCCAATCTGGGCATCATAAACTCCGTCCCAGAGGATTTAAACCTTGCACAATACCTGATAAAGCAGACGTTGTCCTTGTCTCGAGACTGCTTGAATGAACAGGACTACTTGTATCACGAAAAGGACACATTTAAGCGCTGGGCCGAGCTTATTTCTCCACTGGAGGACTCCACCACCAGCATCACTGTGACCAGTTTCTCCCCCGAGGACGCTGCCTCTCCACAGGGCGAGTGGACTATCGTGGAGCTGGAAACGCATCACTGATGGCATCTTGGACTGGAATACAGATGGATACATATGGATTATGGCATCCTTTCCTCCTTTCTGTGCTTCTTCTTTGTTTCGGGGAGAAAGACAGATCCGTTGCAGCTTAAGTTGAGTGAAGTTGCATTTTGTACTCATTGTACAGGTACTAAATGAAGGACTGGAATAATGACCTCAGTGCAGTTGTTTTGCATGTGGGCGATTTTCTAAGTTATATTGTTTACTTGATGGGTGTTGCTTGAATCTTTGTAGAATACCAAAAAATGCATTTTCTTGTTGCTCTTTTTGTCTCCTAATGATGGCTCTTCTAAAATGTTATGAACCGAGTGTAAGTAAGTGAGTAAGTGGTTCTGGTTTACATTTGTTGTTTTAAAACAATAAAAGCCGTGTCGATTGAATGTTGTTGCTTTTTTCCTTGAAAGGTGAGAGATAGATTGATACATTTTATTAGTGGAGAGAAACACATTCATTTAAATGGTGAATTTTCTTTATTAATAATAATGCGATTAATTTAAAGTAAATTAGATCCATTGTTCTGGGTTTTTTTTTTGACCCCAAATGACCATTGCAACAAACAAAAAATGATGTTAGTCCCACTCAGGATGTTCGGGGTGTCCCAAGACCCCAGACAATAAAATGTGATTTTGTAACAATAATGCAATTTTTTAAAACAAATGTATTATCACTAGGGCTGTGCAAAAATAATTTGAATCCAAAATAAAAGTCTGTGTTTACATTATATATTTGTGTGTGCTGTATATAATTATTTTGTAAATATAAATACTTATGCATGCATGTATATATTTAAGAATTATTTGTGCTTAAATTCTGTATATATATATATATATATAAATGCATAATCTATATTATACATAAATATAAATATTTTATGTATGAATAACACATTTTCTTAAATATATACATGCATGTGTGTGTATTTATATATCCAAAATAATTATATACAGCTCACACAAATATATTATGTAAACACAAACTTTTATTTTGGATGCGATTAATCGCAATTAATTTTTGCACAGCCCTAATTATCACTCACTTTATTTTTGCTAAACATTTGTGCAATGTACTTTCATTTATATTAATAAGTGTATATATACATATATATATAATAAATAGGATGAACGGGGAAATCTATACTTGTTTTTATATTTGTCAAATTAAAAAAACTAAATCAGCCACAACACACAGAACACAAATACACAGAAGTGTAGAGGCAACCCATAGCACATCCACAGTGGGGAATGCTCATGCTCATAAACCCATACACCGCTCCACCAAAAATCAGCCATAGACATAAATGGGAAACCATAAAAAAATGGCTTTTGATTGGTTTGACTTTAATCTCATACAGGTAATTGCAATAAAGTCGTCGATTTAAAAAAAAGCTAAACTTTGAAAAAGATTTTTTTTGTTTTGTTATAATAATTATTTTGGAATTTCTAAACGGAAATCTAAATAACAAAACTTTATGAAAAGATGTTATTTTATTTTTAAAAGTGTTTGTTCTCCAGTTGATGGCAGCAATATTCCATTAAACCAGGGCACGTTGTCCATGTTATCTCCATGAAAGAAAGTGAGAAATGTGGATTCGGTTTTGGTGAATTTTTACATAAAATATTATTATACATATTTGTATCTAAAAAAAAAAAAAAACCTAAACAAAAAAAAATTGTATTTAAAAACATGTGTTTTATTTATATGTTAAATATAAATAACACTGCACAAATGTAGAGTAAAAACATTAATAAAGTGAGTGATTTTACATTTGTTTGTTTAGTTGTTGTTTTTATTTTTATTTTAAATTACATTATCATGTTACAAAATCACATTGTATTGCCTGGTATCCAGAAAGATTACTGTAAATGCTGTGATTACACATATAGTCCACATATAGTCCATATACACAGAACTATTAATATTACACATCTAAACTACCACTCATTAAAAGAGTAGCAATGACATTTTGTGTTATGGGTTTATATAGTTTAATGTATTTATAACCCATTTTATTATTATTTATTATTTTTTTTTTTACCTAATGTATTGAATCAAAAATGCATTGTACCACCTTTAGGTTATAGGAAAGAGTTACTGTAATAAATCTGCAGTTACATTATTCTATGACATTAAATAAAAGCACGACCTAACAGCCAAGCTAGAAGATTTCCATTTCATAAGAAATTGTAATAATGCTACAGAGATCTCCTTAACAATGCTTCAAAACCTTACCTTGTCACTTTGAACATGAAAATGGCATTTTGAGGCCGGTGTATTTCTGTATTTCTTACAGAAGGCTAAATCAGGACACTGGACTTTGATGACAAAAAAAGATCAGTCTGTTCTCCATTGCTCATATTAGCTGACTGTGACAGATGGAAAAGTAAAAGTGTCTTGAGAAGAATACAATGAGCAAGCACATGAGCAGAGCAGGCCATCCTTAAAATTACCAGCACACTATTGTTAAATAATATGTTATTAGACTACAAAACAATCAAAAAAAGGTTTTATTTTGTAGAATTACGCAAATGGCTGGTTGCATAGTTGTTTTACCTAACCTTTGAGTTCACTGAAATGAAATGAGTGTGGGAAAGTGTGCAATTCTTCTTCATTTGGAAAGAACCAGACCATGTCAGCTAAAAATCTGGGTCAGGTGACAAATAATAATAAACGAAACGTCAAACATTGTGCGACTACACAGCTAATTAATCACAACATAATCAGATCAGAGTGAGACTTGCTGGAATGTCTATGCCGAATTTGTAAATATGCTTTTAAATGTGCATACATTTGCAAAAACACTGCTGAAACTGGACAAGCTTCAGGTAGATCCTTCCTGTAAATTGACACAAATCTGCAGAAAGCATTTACAAATTGAATTTACCAATAATACTAGATGGAAACAATGTAAGAGGGAGAGAAGGAAGAGATGAGGGGGAGAAAGAGCAGGAGTGTGTAGTGTTGTCAAGGCTGGATCTGCTTTGAGGTTTTTCTCTGTATTTTATTTACAGTAAAAACTTCATTTAGAGTTTTTTACTGTAACCTTTTTGGCTTTAGCTTGGATGACTGTATTTTCACAGAATGCAAGTGGCGAATATACAGACTTTCGAGGCCTACTATTCAATATTTGGTACTATACTTGCAGTGGAAATAGTATACAATTTATTCTCCTTACTACTGTAAGTTTTCATTAGTATACTTTAATTGAAAAATGAGTTTACTGTATCCACTGCAAGTATAGTTTTGTACCGAATATTGAATAGTATAGGCCTATCAAAAGTCTGTATATTCACCACTTACATTCTGTGAAAATACAGTGATCCAAGCTAAAGTCAAAAAAGGTTACAGTGAAAAACTTTAAATTAGGTTTTTACTGTAAATAAATTACTCCCAGAAGAGTTGTGAACCTGCAGAATCAAGGTCAGCGCAAGAGGTTGATTCTGTTACAACAGACCAGCATCATGTCTTCATGTCAGTCCGGCCGGAGGAGTTTCTCCTCATCTCTGCTGCAGGCAAAGAGAAAAACCTTAAAGGGATACTCCACCTTTTTTGGAAATAGGCGCATTTTACCACTCCCCCAGAGTTAAACAGTTGAGTTTTACCGTTTTCAAAATCCAGTCATTCGATTTTCTGATATTTAGAAGTATATCGGTAACCAGACAGTTTCTGGTCTCATTGACTTTCATAGTAGGAAAAAAAATATACTATGGAAGTCAATGAGACCAGAAACTGTCTGGTTACTGATATTCTTCTAAATATCAGAAAATCAGCTGAATGGATTCGAAAACGGTAAAACCCTGTTTAACTCTGGGGGAGTGGTAAAATGAGTCTATTTCCAAAAAAAGTGGAGTATCCCTTTAAAGGGTCATTCCACCTCTGGAAAGATGAATGTGTATTTAAAATGGGTAATTTATGTAGAAGAAATGTGAAATTATTTTTGAATTTGGTGCTTTCTAGACTCAGAAAAGCCAGAAAATGTATTTTTGGCTTATGTGGATGAAAGACAACAACTTCCAGAATGCACTTGCTTCGCTGCCCTAGGAGGCCACGCCTACAGAGCGCAGTAGTTAAACAACAGTTTACTCTAATGTTACTAGTGAGTCTCCGTGATGAGTCTGCCTGAAAATGTGTTTCAAGATCGCCCAAAATGTCCAGGATTCGGCTTTTGCGTTCAACAGTTGCCATTCATCATGTTTACTGTGGCGAGCAGGACGAGTGAGGGGTGTGTGGAGAACGACGCAACGCTGGTGGCGTGATTACAGATGAGCGACACCTGTGAGACGTAAGGTACCAGTCTCGTATCTCTCACAGAGGAGCGGGAATTTTCTTAGCAATGTTAAAACACACATCAACCGATCACTTTTTTAGTTCATGTAAATATTCATGAAGGCTAAACACTATCAGATTCACCAATCATGTAAACAATGCATGGCGACTGCAGAAAGCAAAAGCTGAATCCCAGACATCGATGGCCGGACATGTCTGGGAATAAGAGGACGGTAACCCCTAAAGTTAGCGTTCTCCACAGGACAAGAGCATAGTTTAGCTTCCAAAAAAATGGCTGACACTATTGTGTAATCCCAATCCTCCATAATGCATCCATCTGCGTGTTCATCTTCATCCATATTTTCAAAAAGTACAATGGGCGGGTTTGAAAGGGTAGGATTGTTGTCTTTACAGAAATCTCCCCCCTCCCCCAACACTTCCTCCTACAATGACGTAAAATGATGATTTTTGCGTCATTGTAGGAGGAAGTGAAAAAGGTAGATTTCTCTCATCTCAGGGGAAAATAAGAGTGTTGCACGTCCATTCAGTAGCTTTTCTAACATTGGAAAGCTTAATGCAAATGGGTGGAGTGTCCCTTTAAAGCAGATCCAGCCTTGACAACACTACCTCATCTCTTCCTTCTCTCCCTCTTATATTGTTTACATCCACTGTTGATAATCAACACTCAGGACAACATTTTTAGTTCATTTTAGGAATATGATCTGACTTGTATTACAGTTGGTTTGATCATTAGAAATAAGTGTAAACAATTTTGAGTCGTTGTGTGTAAATGAGGACAACTGTGTCGCAGTTGTGTTTCACTTTCGCCTGCCTGTGTTTAGCATTTTGAAACATAATTGCATCTCAGTGAAAAATGTGTTTTAGTGAGTGAGAATGTGTTTAGAGTTTTGAAATAAGAGTGCATGAGATTTGCAAACAGTGTTTTTTTACCTAAACTCAATGTTTTACAGAAAGAGTTATTTATTTCGACAAATTGCTTTAGAAATTGCTTTATTTGGTTTAGGGAATGGGGTTTAGTGTTTTAGCAATTTAGAAAAAGTGTAACATTAAAATGACCTTATATCTTTTTGGTCGTATCTATCTTTGTCTCCATCTAGTGGTGTTAAAGAGGAAGACCACAAGAATGGCAGCCTGCGACAGATGGTTTGAGAAAAATGCCCTGACTATATGGTAATAAAAAAGATACTTAACCAAAATCGAGTGCAATTACTCAAAATAAAGGTATGTTATAGGAGATCCATGGAGACCTTCCCATGTTATTTTGCAAGGCACCTTTTCAGAAGAATATGCAGAATGTTAAAAAATGCTTTTGGTGAGAATAGCTGAGATTATTCTCGGTTGAATCATTCAGTCACTGTGGATTCAGTGTGAAAACTGGATGTTCTTATTGTACATTAAAAAGTGTCGCTGATCAACCTTTTTTATCCAGGATTTTCCCCTGAAAGAAGATTTGTAATTGAATGTAATGACACCTCGATAATATGACAATGAGACAGAGCCCATTTAGCAGCCGCAATCATGAGCAACTGAGGAGGCTGATGGTGCAAGTTTCATAATCTCCATCTCATCTGTTCTCAAAACAGTAATCCTCTTTAAGACTGCGACACCCGCTGCCGTCCGGCTAAACCCATTTGTCTTTTTAATTGCATGTGAAGTTTCTGAAGTCCACTGTTTCGCTGTCAGGACGAATTGAGGTGGAATGAAGATGTAGTGAAGGTCAGGCTTGGAGCAGCTGCAGTCTAGAGCTCGAGAAGAATAAAGTGGACGTCCTTATTTATCCCTCATTTCCTGTGAGTGAAATAGTCACTTTCATTCAGAAAGTTCAGGAAATGGCAAATAATAAACCAGCCTATGAAGCAGTCAAGTTCTTTCAAAGAATCACATTTAAGCTGCGACGTCGACAAGGATAAGAAATGACGAGGTGTGTTATAGGCGCAATGGAGAGACTTTCAGAGATTTGATTGGTCAGTGTCAATGTTAAACTCCAAGGTGATATATTTGCCTTGAACATTTATTTTTCTGTGTTTACAACATCTTAAAATGTTTTGCCTTGTATGTGCGGCCACTTTTAGCTTGATATAACAATGTTATCAGAGGCAGCATTTTACAGGAAAGCACAAGCCTGAGGCCCTGAGTCTAAATTTGCCTATTCTTTTAATCATAGATCTCATTTGTGATGGCATAATACTCCCAGTGTTCTGCTGAAAAGTCAAGTATTCATAGGGAGTTACCAAATGAATACAAACATTTGTTGGTTCACCCTCTCAACATTTCCTTGGGTTAGTTTATGGAGAACAATAACAATATCATCACCTATAAGGACATTAATCTGAATGGTTATGACTGTAAAGGTAAATCTGTATCCGTGTGTGTGTTTGAGTCACAGAAGTCACAAGCTCACAAACACAGTTCATATCAGGAAGCCAGAATAACACTGGCAGGCCGGAAATGATTTGACTATTTTATATGTGTGTGTGTTTAATAAAAGTATTAACTATATCAAATGTTTAATACAAGTAGCCTTTATTTACAGCCCATTCTCACCCCATTAAGGCGTCACCTATCTGACATTTTGACCATGCTTCAATATCTGACGCTTTAGGCGCCTTGAGAATGCGTTGGTATTTTTCACATTTTGTTGGAATTTCAAAACAAAAATGTCACATGTTCACTTGCTTTATTTTTAGTATTATATTAGTATTAGTTAGCTTTCTATATTTTCTGATTTATTTAAGTGTTAGTTCCCTTTCGTAGTCACTTCGAGTTACGTCAGAAGTGACGGAGATTGGGGGTTTCGCATAGAAAGCCAATCCTCTTCGAGTATTTAAACACGAGCCAATGGCATGCAATGCCTTGGGGCTGCGGAATTTTGCATAGCGTACTCCGCCCTACTCCGTGAGTATAAAAGGAGGAAGTGAACGCAACCGCAGTATGTTTTCGCTTCGGAGCCAAGAGAACCTCTTCACTCCTGAAAGCTATTACAAGACTCTTCGAGACGAGCGTCCTCTTCAGTGTTGGTGTGACGGCGGTACCCAGCGAGTTTCTGCATTGCCTGCGATCTGTGCAGTGGTCTGCCAGACTTTGCGCTTCTCCCTGGTCGCCTCAGCGCTGAAAGAGTGAATTCCTCCTCTCTGTAAAAGAGCTACACGCGGCACGTCTTTCTAAAGACGGTTCGCCCGTGTTCTTCTGGATGCGGTCGATTTCTGTCGTCATCTGATGGTCGCGATCGCTGCTCTGTATGCCTGGGCATTCAGCATGCAGCAGCAGCGTTCGTGGATGACTCATGTTCCTGCTATGGGGACATGACCATCTCCACACTGAGGTTAAAAAATATATATATATATATATAAAAAGATGTGTATATATATATATATATTATATATAAAATATATATTTTTATATATAAAAAAAAAAAAAAAATCTCACTAGAGTGAGAGCCCCGGTCCCCCTTACTCGATCGGCTTCCTTCACGAAAGGGGGCCCGTCGACCGGGGACCCGGCGAATTAACGGTGACGGTGTGGCATAAAGCCCCGACGATTTCTCGGGCCACACCTCCCGCCTCAGTGCGTGAGCCAGCGAGCGTTAGTTCGATTCAGTCGGCTGCCTCTTCAGTGGTACCGGCTGCTTCGAGCAGCGCTCCAGATGATGATGTGATGTCGATCGCAGCATCACTAGGCGGGCTACAGTCCTCGGGAGATGAGGATGCGGCTGCACTGCCCCCTTCGGGAGAGCCAGCGCTGCCCGTGTCGGATCCCGAGCTGACGGCATGCTGTCTCAAGCCGCTGGGAGTATTGGGTTAGAGTGGCATCCTCCATTCTCCCCCGATCTCTCACGGAGGGATAATTGGTTTTTGGACAAAGCTGCCGCCGCGAGGCCACGGCCAACTCCATTGCCTTTTTTTCCCCGAGCTGCATGCGGAGTTATCGCGCTCTTGGGGGACTCCTCTGTCCACTCGAGAGCGCGATCTCTCCCCCGCCTTTCCCCCCTCGATGGGGGGGCCGCCCGTGGGTGCACTGGGATGCCCCCGCTGGAGCGTTCTGTTGCGATACAGCTGTGTCCACAGAGCGCCTCCTCCGTGGTCCTCCTAGGCACCCATCCAAAGCCTGTAGGTTCTCGTCGGCCATGGCGGCGCGTTCCTATAGAGCGGCGGGACGGGCGGCCTCCGCTTTGCATGCGATGAGCACTGTGCAAGCGCAGATGCTCAGAGATATGCTCGAGGGCGGGACTGATCCAACGGCATTCAAAGATTTGCGGTCCGCCACTGACCTTGCTCTCAAAAAGGGCAACGAAAGTGGCCGCTCGCGCCGTTGGTCAGGTGATGGCCACTAGTGTGGTCCAGGAGCGTCAACCTGGCAGACACTCGGAGCGCTGAGCGGATTCGTCTGCTCAACGCCCTTCTCTCCCAGGTTGGCCTTTTTTGGCGGTGCAGTCGAGAACTCTTGCCCAGCAGTCTCCACTGCCCAGGAGCAGACGGAGGCAATCAAACATGTTCTGCCCCGACGACCAGCTGCTGCCTCCACCCAGTCGTCGGCACAGATGCCTCCCGCTGCTCGCCGCCGAGGACGCCCCCCGCGGCTCCCCTGCCTCCCGCCCCGCCCCAGCAGCAGCCTTCATCCGGGCCACGGCGTGGAGGAGGCCGCCGGCAGGCGTCACAGCCCCCTCAGGCCGCACACCCCGCTAAACGCCAGGTAAGCGATGATCCTGATACGGGCTGCTCAGTGATGGAGTTGAGTTTTTCCCCAGGAGGCGGGAGCAGGCCCCCTCCTGCCCCCGGTGGAGGGCCGGGGGGAAAATCTTTCGTTTTCAGTTCCCGCTGCTCGCCCACGGGTGGGCAGCGCCCTGAGTTGGTTAGAAAGACTTGACATCATCACTGAGCCCACAGTCTGGAATGAGTGCGCTCGACGTTCCAGTGCGTCAGCCCACACATTCCTCTCTGTCTCTGAGGGTGCGGAAGGGTGCGAGTGTCGTCCCCGGGCTACGCCAATCCCTTCCCCCTCTGTCGCCAGACCCCCGGCGGAACGGACCCCCGTGGAACGCTCCGCTTTCCCTGGTCCCTTCCGTCGGGGAGCGGGCTTCGACGCATCCGAGCTGGGTCATCCCTGCACGCGTGCCAGTCGACCCGCCACGCTGCCCCTCCGGGGGGACGTCTGTGGTTCACATGACCCCGTTGGCTCACTTCCTGGAAGCCTGGCTAGTGCTTCCCGGGATATCCCGCTGGGTCATCAGAATGATCAGATTCGGCTACGCGATTCAGTTCGCACGGTCTCCTCCCCGCTTCAGGGGAGTTCGCTCCACGATAGTTGGTGGCAATGCCCCAATCCTGAGAGCGGAGATTGCGACCCTGCTGGCGAAGGGTGCAATCGAGACGGTCCCTCCAGCCGAGGTGGAGTCCGGGTTTTACAGCCCCTACTTCATTGTCCCCAAGAAGACCGGTGGGTTACGACCGATCCTGGACCTGCGCATTTTGAACCGTTCTCTCCATCGACTACCGTTCAAGATGCTCACGGCCAAACGCATTTTCGAATGTGGTCGGTATCAGGATTGGTTTGCAGCGATCGACCTGAAGGACGCGTACTTCCATGTGTCCATCTTACCTCGACACAGACCGTTTCTTCGGTTTGCCTTCGAGGGCCAGGCATATCAGTACGCCGCTCTCCCATTCGGGTTAGCTCTGTCCCCTCGCGTCTTCACGAAGATCGTCGAGGCAGCCCTTGTTCCCCTTCGCGAACACGGGGTTCGCATCCTGAATTACCTCGACGACTGGCTGATACTAGCACACTCTCGAGCTCAGCTTTGCGAACACAGAGACTTGGTGCTCCGGCACCTAGCCCGTTTGGGCCTTCGGGTCAACCGGGAAAAGAGCAACTTTGCCCCGTGCAGAGGATCTCTTTTCTTGGCATGGAGATAGACTCGGTCGCCATGTCCGCGCAGCTCACGAACGAGCGCGCGCACTCACTGCTGGCTTGCCTTCGTCAGTTCGAGGGCAAGAGTGCGGTTCCACTGAAACTTTTTCAGAGGCTCCTGGGGCATATGGCATCCGCGGCCGCGGCAACGCCGCTCGGTTTGCTTCATATGAGACCGCTTCAGCTGTGGCTTCGCGATCGAGTCCCGAGGTGGGCATGGCATCGCGGCTCGCTCCGAGTCCCAGTGACTCCGGCATGCCGGCGAACCTTCTTCCCGTGGTCGAACCTCAGCTTTTTACGGACAGGTGTCCCTATTCAGCGAGTTTCCAGACATCTCGTCGTCTCCACGGATGCATCTACCACGGGTTGGGGTGCCATGTGCAATGGGCATGCAGCCGCCGGTTCCTGGACAGGAGCCCAGCGCCTCATGCACATCAATTGCCTCGAGCTGTTGGCAGTACGGCTCGCCCTACACCGCTTCCGAGCGTTGCTCAAGGGCCAGCATGTGCTTGTCCGCTCAGACAACACTACGGCAGTAGCGTACATCAACCACCAGGGGGGTCTACGCTCACGCCAGTTGTCGCAGCTCGCCCGCCACCTCTTGATATGGAGTCAGAAGCACCTGAGGTCCCTTCGTGCAGTTTACATTCTTGGAGACCGGAACTGGGCAGCCGACGAGCTGTCCCGGGTCCGTCCCCTCTCCGGCGAATGGCGACTCCATCCCCAGTCGGTCCAGCTGATTGGGACGAGTTCGGGGAGGCACAGATAGACCTGTCGCCTCTCGGGACTCGTCCCACTGCGCCCAGTTTATTCTCTGACCCGCGGCTCTCTCGGCTCGGATACGCTGGCGCACAGCTGGCCACGGGGCCCACGCAAGTATGCGTTTCCCCCAGTGAGCCTCCTTGCACGGGTGTTGTGCAAGATCAAGGAGGACGAGGAGCAGGTCTTGCTGGTAGCCCCTACTGGCCCACCAAGACGTGGTTCTCCGATCTCTTGCTCCTCGCGACAGCACCTCCTTGGCCTATTCCTCTGAGACAAGATACTCTCTCAGAGACGGGGCACTCTGTGGCACCCTCGTCCCGATCTTGGAGGCTGCACGTGTGGCTCCTGGACGGCACGAGGCAGGTTTGAGTTCGCTGCCACCTGCGGTGGCGGCAACCATCACTTCCGCAAGAGCGTCGTCCACGAGACACCTTTATGCGTTGAAGTGGAACCTCTTCGTCAATTGGTGCTCTTCTCGCGGAGAAGACCCCCGGAGATGTTCGATCAGTGTCGTGCTTTCCTTCCTGCAAGAAGGGTTGGAGCGCAGGCTGTCGCTCTCCACCCTTAAGGTTTACGTCGCGGCCATTGCCGCTTCTCATGAAGCAGTGGAAGGTAAGTCCTTAGGGAAGCACGACCTGGTCATCAGGTTCCTGAGGGGAGCGAGGAGGCTGCATCCGCCTCGTCCTCCCCTCGTACCCTCTTGGGACCTCTCGGTAGTTTTAAGTGCTCTGCAGAGGCATCCCGTTGAGCTTTTGCAATCGGTAGAGTTAAAGTTTCTGTCCTTGAAGACAGCACTCCTGGTTGCATTGGCCTCCATCAAGAGGGTGGGGGACCTGCACGCATTCTCCGTTGACGAAGCGTGCCTGGAGCTCGGGCCGGCTTACTCTCACGTGATCCTGAGACCCCGGCCTGGATATGTGCCCAAGGTTCCCACCACTCCCTTCTGGGACCAGGTGGTGAACCTGCAAGCGCTGCCCCCGGAGGAGGCAGACCCAGCCTTGGCACTGCTCTGTCCGGTACGTGCTCTCCGCACCTATGTCGACAGAACGCAGTGTTTCAGGACCTCAGACCAGCTCTTTGTCTGTCATGGAGGGAGCCAGAAGGGAAGGGCTCTCTCAAAGCAACGGTTTGTGGATGCCATTGCTTTGTCTTACCAGCAGCAAGGCCTTCCGTGCCCCCTTGGTGTGACGGCCCATTCCACTCGGAGTGTGGCCTCCTCTTGGGCTTTAGCGCACGGCGCCTCGCTAACAGACATCTGCAGAGCTGCAGGCTGGGCGACACCCAACACCTTCGCCAGATTCTATAATCTGCGAATTGAGCCGGTATCCTCTCACGTACTCGTTTCGGCCAGTTCTGGATCCGCTCAGGTGTCTTCGCTTGCTCGCCACTCCACTCCCCGGACTGGATAAGTGCGATATTTCCTCAGTTCTTCCATTGAAGCCTTGAGTCCTCCAGCACCGACGATGCGGGCACCACTGCTGTGGCTCTGGATGCTGGTTAGGTGCCTCCATGCGTACGGTTCCCCCTTGGTAACCGTCTCATGTGTATTATCCACTGTAAGCCTCTCTGAGCATGTGTCTTCCCTTGGCAAGCCATCTGCCACCCCTGGAGCTGAAATTAGTAGCCACCTGCGGTTGGTGCTCCAGTGATTCCATATGTGTTCCTATGTGGCCATATGTGTATTCGTAAGTCCTCCCTTCGGTAGGCAGCTGGTAGCATGTCCCCTTCGGGATATGTTTCCCAGTGTACCTTGGTAATCCTGTGTCGAAGTCGGATCCCCTAAGGAAAACAGGTAAGGCTCGGGGGTTTAGACTTTCGCAGGGCACTGGAAGACAGCCTGAAGTTGGCGTGATGGCACAGACCCCCAATCTCCGTCACTTCTGACGTAACTCGAAGTGACTACGAAAGGGAACGTCTCGGTTACGTATGTAACCCTCGTTCCCTGAGTAGGGAACGGAGACGTTACGTCTCCCTGCCACTTCTGCTGTATCGCTGGGTAGATGCCGAGTTCAGTCTTGGCTCCTCAGCGAAGACATACTGCGGTTGCGTTCACTTCCTCCTTTTATACTCACGGAGTAGGGCGGAGTACGCTATGCAAAATTCCGCAGCCCCAAGGCATTGCATGCCATTGGCTCGTGTTTAAATACTCGAAGAGGATTGGCTTTCTATGCGAAACCCCCAATCTCCGTCACTTCTGACGTAACGTCTCCGTTCCCTACTCAGGGAACGAGGGTTACATACGTAACCGAGACGTTTTAGTATGTTTTCTGCTTTTTGTCATTGTTATTAATGTTTCACTATAATAGCTTTAACTATTTTTATTTCAGTTTTAGTTTCAGTCATGTTAGTTCTTCATTTATTTAATATTTTAGTGGCAAGTTTTTCATCTAATGTTTTCATTTTATTTCATTTCAGCTTTATTTCGATTACTGTAACTGTTTTAGTTTTAGTTAACAATCACAACCCTGTCTATACTTGACACCAATTACATTCACATTCACAAAGTATGGCAGAGCTCCATAAATCCTTGAGTCACTTATTAAACTTTATTATTTAGTCATTACTTACATAATTAAGCCTCTAAAGTACTTGTGCTGTCCCAGAGACTGCAGTTCTTGTCCCAGCATGGGAGGCACCCATCTTTGTCTCCTGCTGACCATGCTATCAACAGTGTTCGTGATTCATCACAAGACTGTTTCATTACTAGTGACTGCACTGTCCTCAATAAGAGATCGAATATAAAAGGAAGCCCTACAGAGCCAGGGCTTCTTTGATAAATAGCCTATGGTTAAGAACATTTATTTGTTGTTCATATTGACATGAAAAGCTGCTGCGGTGCCCTCGGGTAGACGAGAGAGTCTTAAAGTCCTTGAGTGTTTTCAGATCTGTTCAGATGAGATATGTGAGAGATAAACTGCACTATAAACATTTTTAAAATCATTACATTATGATGATCTTTCTAATGTGCTTTCTTGAGAACAGACAAAAGGCCTGGTTTCTCTTCTGTTCGTTCATTAGATATGTTCCTGGGTCAGCATGTTTGTTGATCCTGGAACAACATTCCTGCCCGAAAATTTAATCCGAACCATATCCCTACCCCCAAACCTTACCCTATCCATAAAATCAGAGGGAAATGATAGGTGTAGAAGCACATAACCCTGCAGTTGTTAGCCTAAACTTGACATGAACTGTAAACTTATCCCTCAAACCTGATTGGTTGTTTGGAATGTTGTTCCAGAAGCATGTGCACTTCAGGTTCTGCACATAGTGTTTGTGATCAATAAACGGTAAAGAATTGTCTTCGAGAGTTGTGGAGAAGTGCTGCGCAAGTGAGTCTCTCGTCTCATCACATGTCAATCATTTGCGTCCTGGTTGTCGACATGTAACAGGAACATTTATTGACCAAATGTGTTTTTAATGTTGAGTTAACCAGAATGCCTTGTACGCCATCAGTGTGTGGTGAAGTGTAAAAGGCTGTGTTGCTGAAGGCTGTGAATCAGGCTGGTCTCATGACTGCCACAGCTCTCTGTTCACTCGTTGCTTGTTTGCCTGCTGGCTAAATTTGCTCTCCATGACAAGTATAAAAGAACACCATCTTCTCCTTCCCATCAAAAAGGATACTTAAAGTTACAGAACTGCCGCGGATGACATAGAAAGTTTTAGATGAACTAAAAGACGGGGGAAATGAGCAAGCAATGGGAAACTCTCAAAGAAAACAGAATGACAAGGTTGTGATTGGTTAATCAGCATAGCTTTGTTTTGGAAAGTCAGGTTTAATATTGGCTAGGTCACAATTTCGGTTAAATCCTCTTTCTAGCATTGTGGAGAGGATGAGTAAGTGTAAGAAAGAGTTGAGTGAGAAAGAGAGAGAGCGGTTGCTCATCCGCAGGGCCAGCGGAGCCAACGCCTCTCAGTTGGCTCATATGGAGAAGATGCTGCAAGAAACCAAAGGCCTTCTGGAGAAGAAGACAGAGACAGATTCAGAAAGCAAAGCATGTGGTGACACTATGGGTATGTGTTCATGATAATATCTTAAGTCAAAATAATGTATTTTGTTTTACAGTATAAATATGCAGACATCGTTAAAACAACATTTTCTTGAATTTCAATGAATGTCATATATATATATATAAACTGTATATAAACATTCTTGAAAAAGGTCAATGTTGTAAAATAATCCGTTTTTGGAAAATATATTTTGCATTTATTGGTATTATCCAATTTACATTTTTGTTTTACTCTTTTTAAACAAAACTTCTAAACACATTTTTTTCAAATAAGACAAAACACAAATAAATAAGAAAATCAAATGAATTCAAAACATGTTCTATTAAACTCAACAGTTCTAAAGTCTTATATATAAATATTTATTTTACTTCTTATATACATTTTGTTTTAGGTATGTTTCCATATTTTTACTATAAAACAAGATGTATGTTATATAAAAAACATGTTTTTTTACACTTCATTGCACTCTCCCAGCTAACAGAGAAACGTTCTCAGAACTTTGGCTAAAATTCTCACAAAGTAATGAACAAACATTGGTCCAATAAAATATTTGTTCAAACATTATTCGTACATTTTCCATAAAACTTTTTTCCTGAAACATTTTAGCTGGATGTTCGTTTAACGTTTTTAAAATCTCATTACTTGTTTCAGGATGCTTTGAGAGTATGTAAAAGTAACTTTGCCATAATGTTTGCAAAATGATCATATGGAATGTTTCATTAATGTTCGTATAACCAATTATTATAACCAAGAATTATTATTTTTTTTAAAGTCATCATAAAACAAAAATTGCAATAGTCTTTTCTTCCCTATTGTGACATAAATCCGAGTGAAAAGGTTTTGATTGGATCATTGGATTGTTGTGGTTTGCTATTGGTCAATTTCTTGCGAGGAATCCCGCCCTCATGCCAGTAAACACATCATCAGAAAAAAGAAGAGATGTCAAAAAAAATTCTCCATGGTGTCTTTAATAAACTGGACATTTTGAATTTTAAACTGTGGGATAAAGTTTTTATTAGATTGGTAGCTACGTTTTATGAAGGCTATATTCGTGATTTCCATTTTGAAAAACGAATGTGTATTGAGTGCAGCCGCGGCGCTACCATTGGGCCTGGGTGGGCCTGGGCCCACCCATTTTAGGTCCGGGCCCGCCCATTTTGAGCCAGGCGGGTAACTCCTATTACCGTCTGCAGAGACCTCGCAGGCGTACGGATTTTCATTCTCAGTTCATCCAATAAGCAGCCAGAGGAAAACGTTGAGTGAATGCTTCTAAACCAATCAGCAGCTTCTACCTCACGTGTGGACTCTTAAGCCTGCCCACAGGCTGCATCGTCACCAGCAAGTGATCCAATGAAATGAATGACGTTGGCGCGCAAGATTTTCAATGAGACAGAAACAGTCGGTAGCTAAGCTAAAATGAAGCGTAATATGGAAAAGCAAAGCAGCTTGTTTTCATTTAAATTTAGCAATAAAAAATAAAAAACGCTCCGAGGAGCAGGTCAGCAGGAGGAGGAAACTCCTGCCATTTTTAGTAACGCGGTTACTTCAATGAAGAGTTACCATCCTGCTCGGCCGCCCTCTCTGCATCAAGTCCTCCCGTAACCAACTTATAATTTTTTGCTCATGTGAATGTGACACTGTAACAGATCGGATGTGTTTGTGACCATGTAAACAGGAAAAAAAAAACGCATGCATTCGGCTATTTCGAGATCGGTTTCAGGCCTCATTCATATGTGGAAATAAATTGGAAATGAATCAGATGTCAATGCATTTAGAGTCTAAATGCATTGACATTTTGTCGGCGTTTTGTCACGGCGTTTTGTCGGGCAATCCATCCCTTTGCAGATGCGCGTCGGCTCTCGTCATTAAACCGCGGAGAAGACTCTCCGCGGTTTAATGACGAGAGCCGACGCGCATCTGCAAAGGGATGGATTGCCCGACAAAACGCCGTAGAGAAAACGTGAATGTTTGTGGACAAACGTTGACGCATATCAACATATCAAAAAGGTTGGCTTGCTCTTCCTAAAACTTCAGACCCACTGCTCCTCGTTAAAGCCTATATTTAAACACAATATGCTTCCACCAGTCCTGAGATTTCTCTCGCACACAATAACTGAAGCGCATGCGGCCATGCGCACTTGCGCAGGCAGCAATGATGGCACTTTTCGTCGTCCTCCTCCTCAAAATCATGTTTGGAGAACTTCGCATAAATTGCAGATTTAGCATCAAGCATGTTTCACGTTCGTCCATCTGTAAAAAAGAGAATTTAACCCTTTAAGCTAGGGTGACCAAACGTCCTGTTTTCCCAGGACATGTCTTGTTTTCACGTCTTGTCGTGGCTGTTTTTTATAAAGTGATGAAAATGTCCTGGTTTTAATTATTTTTCATTGGGCCATTTAAAAAGAAAAACATGAAAAAGAGGAAGAAGAAACCTAAATATATAAACAACTTTTGTTAGTTAGGTTTTTGTTAAGTTTGTGAGAGCTATTTTGGTTCAATTTGGAAGTAGGCTATTTTTTATTTTTATTTATTTATTTATTTATTTCTAATACAGAAGAGACATTATTTCTATCATTATTTTTGAAACCTGTCATAATAAAACATGTTGAGTAGAGTATAACCTCTGAGAAGCCTATCTGAATTTGGTCTTTGGTTATAGATAGTATTTTGTAATGTAACCATTTATATCCGGAGGCATACCCTATTAAATTATTGAAATTAAGGCATCTTTGAGTAAACTTCGAGTATCATTTGAGTATCTCATTGCCGGGCCGATTGTCCTGGTTTTTGATAATCAAAATAGCCTATGGTCACCCTTTAAGCAAGCGCGATGTTTTTAGATATGGCTATATGGCAAGTGTAAACACATGACTCGGATAAAGTTGAAAGAACGTGTAAACGGAGGGTAAAAAAAAAAAAAATCGGAGAAATGTAACAAATTAGAATTGGGCATCAAGACCTGCAGAGTAGGCTAATCGAGGCCTTTTTTTTTTCAGAATAATAACAATTTAACTTTTTTATTTAATCTAATTATAGGCATATAATTTTTACCACTCTCCACGCCTCCCATGGCATGCTCTGGCTCCCCACTTTGGTTAGATGTGTTGTTAATTTAATTATTTCATGTTGGTACAGTTCTTCTATCATTCTGAATAAATAAAAAAAAACAGTTAAATAATTTTGTATCGTTTTCCTGCTGTTTTTGTTTAGCATTATTATTAAATTATTAAATTATTAAAATTTTGGACAGTTCCCTGCCCGTAACATGGAGAGAGAAACAGAGACCCTCCAAAGATATAATTCCGTTTCAGTCTTTTTGTGTATTAAACATTCAAAAGAGATAAATCAAGTTATAGGCTTACTGAGTCGCTGTCCACAGTGCCGCAGAAAAGCGCTGAAACGGATATGAAGGGGATTTTTTTTTTTTTTTTTTTTTGCCTTACGGACGGGCCCATCCAGTTTTCTGAAGGCCCACCTACAATCAAAATCCTGGCGCCGCTAGTGATTGAGTGACTCTTGTATTTTTGCTCTGGTCTTAGTGTCAGATCTGGAGCAGAAGGTCCAGCGCAGCAAGCGAGACCGCCGCAACTCCCTCCACCGCACACAGCTGCTGGAGAGTCAGATGAAGACGGTTCGAGGTGAGCTGGTGGGCACGCTGGACCACCTGGAGGAACTGCGCAACAAATTGCGTCGCTCGCAGCAGAAATCAGAAGAGCGGGAAGCAGCCATGCAAAAACTTGCAGCAGGGCTGAGGTGAGACATCACCTGTCCATCTTCAGTTCATCTCATCGTGAAGACTTGACAACACCGCTGTTCATCTGAAATAGTTCCAAATGACATTATAAAATCATTTTTTCACACATTCCTGTGCAACCAGATGCTGTTGTAATATCTCTGTTGGATAATTAAAGCATGCCACAATTATTTAAATGGCATGTTTACCCTCCAAAGATAGACACAGTTCTCTCATTTTGGTTGTCAAGAACTCTGATGTCACGATATCCTGTTTTTATATCCTGTTTTCACTGAAATGCAGCCGTAACCATAATTTATCAGACATCCACAGAATGCCATGTTGACTTGTCAAATAAATTTCACACCCTGTCACATTTGACTCATTTTATGTGTTTAATAACTGTATGATGGATTCAGGAAAGTGCTTTTTGTTTTAGTTTAAGTTTTGGATTTGTTAAGGATTTGTTTTGTAAGATAGAGCAACAGATTGCAAATAATGTCTCTTTACATAAGGCAAGTGGCAAAATGTGTCCACCGGCCATTTCTTGAAATGAATGCCTTGGTCACCTATATTCATAGCTGTTTTTGCCTTTTTTTTAAAATTGGTTTATTCCTGTGAACTTTCACATGATGTGCAATGTTACACATACTGTTTCATTATTAGCATTCAGTAATGCAGGTAAACTTTAGGCTGTGTGTGTTCATGATTTTGTTCATTAAAATATTGAAATGTCCTCCAGGTTGTACTTTATGAAAAGAAAACAGAAACATTATATCCATTTCAGGTGTGGATTTCCTCCCCATATCCTAAAGATCACTTTTTCATGTTGCTTTCGGGAGTCTAAAGTCTAAATCTACTTTTCAGATCCTCCGCTTGACTGAAGTTCTCTCATACTGTATGGCCTCATTCCACTCTTGCTAGAGATTTATCACCACTGTCCTGTCCTCACTTTGCCTTGCGTTGAAAGGTTAATGGTACCTCCCCCTCTTTAAAAACATGTTTTACACATAAATACTTTATTTTTGGTAAAATATGTTTAAAATCTAGTACACTCACCTGTAATGGTTGCAGTAATTGCTTCAGTCATCAGTGGCTTGGTAACCTGATAGGGGTCGACATGTTGAGATCAGAAGAAAACTTTTGTTGGTGGACTGAATTAATCTTGCTTGACTTTGAAAAGTGCATTTCTACAATAGTGTTGGTATCTGAAAACTGCTGCTTTTGCATGATAGATACAAAGATTAAACCAGGATTAGGTCTAGTTCATCTCTAGACAAAACAGGCACTGACATATTTTAAGATATGTCAGTGCAAGTTGCTTTCAGTTAAAACAGCTCAAACATGCACTTTAGTCTAGACTTGTCTGTGAAACCGGGCAATAGTTTAATGCCCATCACAAATAAATCTCAAATTACTAAAAAAAACAAACAAACAAACAAACAAAAAACAAAAACATAACCCTAAACATTTCCTAGGCCTACATAATAAAATTGAATGAATGAAATAAATAATAATACAATTTTTTTTTTTTTTTTTTTTTACCAACAGCATTTTTCTACTTGCCTCATCGGGAGCAAGAAAATATGTTCTTGTAGTGTATTAGCCTAACTCTTCCCACCATTTAAAAGAATTCAAAATTGTCTGCTGCCGCCAACATTTTTAATCGTTTTTCACAAAAATGTAACGGTCCCTAGAATATTTTGTTGAATGAATATCTGAACATGCAATATATCAAAAGAAACAAATAACTACGGAAGCCCTGAACCGCAACCTAAAAAAAAAAAAAAGTCAGTAAAAAAAAAAAATCTAAAAAAAAAAAAAAAAATCTGTAAAAAAAAAAAAATCTGTAAAAAAAAAAAATCTGTAAAAAAAAAAAAAAAAAATCTAGCATTACGAGATTAAAGTCGAAATGTTTCGAGATTAAAGTCGGAATGTTTCGAGATTAAAGTCGAAATGTTTCGAGATTAAAGTCGAAATGTTTCGAGATTAAAGTCGAAATGTTTCGAGATTAAAGTCGAAACATTGTGCAGTGCGCGTCCACTGGCTCAGAGCGCGCGCGCGTGTGTGTGTGAAGTCGAACTGCCATGGATAAACACAAAATAGTAGCTTTTTACTTTTATCTGGGCTTTCAACAAAATTCTACACACGTCACACGTGCTACTGAGGTGTTTTCGTGCTCGTCTAGTCAACACTATCTGGGTCGAGAACACAACAGTAACTGTTCGGTCTCCTCTTCCCCGTAAATACGCTCTGGATACATTTTAAGTGCATCATTCTGTATCCAATCATTTGGCCGGATCCTGTGATTTCCTAAGATTTAATAACCACTTATGGTTGAGGAGAGATTCTGTGATATGATTGTAAAGCACTTTGAGTGTAGGCATATATGAAAGCGCTATAAATGCCCTATTCATTCATTCATTCATTCATTCATTCATTCATTCATTCGTAAAGCTGGATTTCTCCATCCAGTCTGAAAAGTGTTTTCCGTGTTGGTTTTCCTATAGGCTAAAGTCTATTCCGGCGCAGTAGGCTATATTTTATAACGTCCTATAATGGTAGCCTAATGCTGGTAGATTGGCACCTGTTGAATTTCCTTTGATGAAACAAAACACACACACACATACACAGTGTGAAACTCGCTATCGCGTAGAAGCTGCGCGTGTGTGCTTTCCATTGTCTCACATTGCCGCACACACAGGCATTCATAATGGCCAATAGCGAGTTTCACACACTGTGTGTGTGTGTGTGTTTTGTTTCATCAAAGGAGACCGAAAAGCTACTATTTGGGGTTTATCCATAGCAGTTCAACTTCACACACACGCGCGCGCTCTGAGCCAGTGGACGCGCACTGTTATGAATGCACAATGTTTCGACTTTAATCTCGAAACATTTCGACTTTAATCTCGAAACATTTCGACTTTAATCTCGAAACATTTCGACTTTAATCTCGAAACATTTCGACTTTAATCTCGAAACATTTCGACTTTAATCTCGAAACATTTCGACTTTAATCTCGAAATGCTAGATTTTTTTTTTTTTTTACAGATTTTTTTTTTTACAGATTTTTTTTTTTTTAAGATTTTTTTTTTTTTTTACTGACTTTTTTTTTTTTTTTAGGTTGCGGTTCAGGGCTTCCGTAAATAACCCTCTGCTTAAAAAAAGTTTTATTCTAGCCATTCTTTTTTAAAAAAAGCAACACTTTGAACAAAAATCTGAAAACCGCGTTTAAGAAAAAAAAAGAAAAAAGAATACAACATGCAAAATAAATAGCCTACTTTTATCACTTGTTTCTGCTTCTTTTGCCTGTATTTTGATCGGGAAATTCTGTACTCTTTCAGAAGATGCGCAGTAGCGCCCCCTACCGTATATAGCCGGAAAGAGTAAGTATCGATGCCGCTACAAAACATTTTCTTCTAGAGACATCATTAAAGCCCTGTGAAAGACAGTCTTATGACAAGAGCTGGAGGCTGCAGCTGACAAGACTCAGAGGGTGTTCAATATCTGCATCCAGAAAGTGAGTTTTAAATCAAATATGAAAAATAAATATGTAAATAAAATGAATTCAAGGTATGTTCTCAAGGCTCAACAGTTGTAAGTTATATTTATTTATGTAGTTTTTAATTGTTCAAATACTTACTCGGATAGGGTCTAAGTTGTACATGTGCAGGGCAGTGAGATCATGGCCTGGTGAATCTATTATAATCTTATGGGGAACACACATTGAATCTTTAGTATTACATAAATTGCATTGTGCCTATTTCAGGTTTCTTCCCCCTGGAAGGTCATTATGAATCTCAGAATATCAACTTATCTGTTGGCTGATAAGCATCAACAGTCTACAGAACTCTGGATGGCCTGTGAGTGAATATCATCATATATTCTTACTAAAATCTCAGGTGCTTTATACAAACAAACTCTCTAAACCCTCTCATGTCAGTGCTTTGAGAATGAAATATTAATATACTGGAAACTTTGGGTCATTCTCAGGTAACCCAATTTATTATTCTTTTTTTTTTTTGTAATTATAATGGTGATGAAAGGATATAGTCTGATATTAAAAAGAAAAATCTCGATAAGCATGCAGACATTTATATACTGGCCACCAGGGCGGCAATGTTCAGTCTGGCCTTGTCCAAAAGAGTTTCAATGAGGTTTATCATTCCCATCTTTAAGAATTACTTTAATTCTTATATATACTGCCAGAAAAAAAATATCTTCATTTCACTTTATTTCAGACTTGCAATCTATTGTCTCAGACTAAAATTTTTACGAATTCTGAATAATTTTGTAAATATTTTAGTAATGTTTTGAAATTTCTTTAAAAAAAAATAGTTCTGATCTTTTCTGTCTTACTGCTATGCATTTGAACCAATAACAGTATTGGTAAATCATTAGTAAAAATTATAATAATGGGTTTAATCTTTTTTGTGTGTGCATGTGCTACTCATGGGCTCCTTAAATGTTTTATGGTCATCATTGTCATAATTTTGTGCATAAGTATTTGTTTGTAATTGATGAAGATCAAGAGTGAGATCTATTGCTAAAAAAATGGAGGGAAAAAAATGTCAATTTGTCTTGTGGTTTTAAGAGTGAGATGAAACATTTGGAAGAGGACATGCAAACAATAAGGCCAACAAAAAAGAACAAAAAAATAGAAAATATTGAACCTCACTCATCCAAACCTCCCCACACTATTAGCAGCACCAGACACCCCTATTCATGCGGATACAGGTTCAAAACCATGCAGGAAACTTTATCTATATTTGTAAATGAGTTTTCAGTGGAAGTTTACACTAAGATATATATCTGCTATGCAACACTACATGAAATGTTGTGTAATTTGCTGTATTTAATGTAGGTGTGCTGAATGACTCGGATTGAGTGTATATGTGTTAAAAGTGTATTATGAAAGTGCTTAGCAGGCCACTCCCACTACTCCGCCCATCAATGTACTAGGGTTGAGCTCCACTCTACGCTACTGCCTGGAAATCATTTCGCACAATGAAATCAGATCATTGTGAACGATAATATAAAATGACGACGTAAGAGTGTCAAGGCGGCGCCAGTGCCATCAGCCAATGGATTGGTGTGATTCTATATGGGCTTCAGACAATCGCACACTTACGCGTAATTTTACATGTGAAATGCAGCCAAACCTTGAAGCGTTTTGTCTTCGGCATCCTCATTAATCCCCTCACTATCAGACGTTCTGGGAGTCTCCTGCATAATGGCTTCCTGATGCCTGCAAATTAGTTCAAATTTCCCAGATTCTAGAGTGAACGAGCAAGAGGGTGCATGCAAGACAGATCAGACTGTGCTTCAAACCGTATAGTGCGCGCACAAGGGAGAGGGAGAGAGCGAGAGACTTTGCGTGTGTGCGCCTCATGACACAGAGACTCAGGCACCGAACTTTTCATTCTTATTCGGTCTGGTTATTACCATTTACATCGGAACCAGTTCACTATTGGCACCGTGTTTCAGTACACAAAACTATCCATAATGCATCCGCCTGCGTATTCAGTACCTTACTCCATATTTTCAAAAGGTTTCTGCTGGTGAATTCAAACGCACTGGCACTGATCTGTGATAGGTCTGTTAGCGTATTAGGTCCAACTTCCTATGGGCGGGTTTGAAAGGGTGGGAACTAGTGCTTGTAGTCTTTACAGAAATCCCCCCTCTTACACTTCCTCCAATAATGACGTAAAATGACGATTTTTGCGTCATTGTAGGAGGAAGTGAAAAAAGGTAAATAGCGGATTTCTCTCGTCTCAGGGGAAAATGAAAGAGTGTTGCACGACCATTCAATAGTATGACTGGATTTCTAACAATGGAAATCTTAATGCAAATGGATCGGCATAAAGGGTATCAGACTCATTAAATGTTTTTCATAAACACTTTTTGTTTTACTGGTTCTTTTTCTCTTCACATTCTGATAGCAATCACTAATAGAAGTAGTCTTAATATAAAATATATTGAAAAAGTGCATATCTTCTGTGGAAGTCTCAGTCAGGACCAAAATAATGGTCACCTTTGCATTTGAATGTCCTATGCTGCCTGTCAACCTGTATTTCCATACCTCCACACACCCTGCTCACGCAGACATCACACGTCATCAGCTCGTTCCATAAGGCTATGCATAGTTATAACCTGTTTCACAAATTCAGAGGGACCATCCTTCGAAGGTCGGACTGAGCATTGTTAAATGGGACGGTCTGGTTGCCTAGTACCTGTGACAGTTGTTGATGATGAGTGGCAGCTTGTACTGGACATGGTTCACAAACTGTCTAAATATGTTCACCATGGTACATTTCTCTAAAATAAAGAGTTTAAACGATTGCATCTTAGTAAGATATGTCAACATGAACGGCGTAAATTTTTATATCATTAGATATTTATGTATGCTGAAACCCAATACTTGCGGCATAATTGAAATAATATTCTGTCATCACTGGCATGCAATGAATTCTGATATGCAAGGCCGTGAAGGGTCCATCTGTTTTATCCTTCATTGCACGGGAAACGTAGGACACATTTGGAGGCTGCATTTGAAGGAGCCTTCGAATTGGGACAGCCTTCGTCCGACTCCCACCAATTGGCCTTCAAATGTGGCCTTTGAAGATTGCAGCCTCTGAACTGGGATGCAGCAGTAGACAAACAGTCACAGAGCGCCGCAAACAAACAGCAGCCATCTTTTACAGTTTCTTCTGAACTAAGCTTATGCTGCGTTCACGCCATGTCATAATTATGCCAATTATGAGATGATAACCAATGACCTACTCTGAGCTGTTCTCTGAGCAAGTCCTGAGACTCGAAATTAAGCATTTCTATGGCAACACCATCAACGTAACACAGTCTCATCCCAAAAAGTCATATAACTGACGTTTTGGGACGTATTTTGACCATACGTCAATTTCCGCCTTTTTAGGGCCCCCTTAAATTTCGGTAGATGGCGATCCCGGGCCGTCATACAACTGACGCTTTACCTTTAACGTCAGTAGGTGACGGGTTAGGTTTAGGGTTAGGTTTAGGTATGGGGTAGAGTTAGGATCCCATAACCTCATCTACCGACGTTTAAGGGGGCCCTAAAAAGGCGAATATTGACGTATGGTCAAAAGACGTCCCAAAACGTCAGTTATATGACGTCTTGGGATGAGACCGGGTTGATCAACGCCGCAATTAACTATTTTATGAACTTTAAAATTACTGTAACTATCTTAAAAACTTAAAACCATAAAACTTAAAGCTGTTAAAACATTGTTAAAACAGTTACATTTGGCTTTCAACATCAAAGTTGAAAGGCTAAACATATTAATTACAGTTATTTGTCAGACGTTGTAAAGAGCGATACCTTACATATTCATGAAAAACCTGTGCAACTGTGTCCTACTTCATACATCCACTAAAATTACTTTCGGCCAAATAGGTGGATGTTGCAAAAATGGCTATTTTGTTTGTTTGCAAATGGCACTTTGTTTGATATTTTCTAATGCAATGCTGTTGATGTACAGAACTGCTTTTTGGGGCCAGAGTATGAGCATGTTTATTGTTTGACTTTGTAAATTACAGTTAGGAAACCGAAATTGATATGATGTGGTTTTAAAGGCCCAAGACAACTCTAAATTTTAGACCGAAGACATTTTGGTTATGTGTCTTCATATGATCACAATCAGGCCATTGTTGCATGTTTTCTTCAAAACAGACATAGAATTGTTCTATAGAAGTACAAGTAAATAGATATATCACAGACTTGTTTCTCAGATTAGCAATACAAACCACACGATCTGTCATAAGTTTGTGCAGCCTTTTCCCAGCCCCTTTGATAACTGTTTACATGTAATTAGATAGTTTGCTTATTCATAAACAGACTGCATTCCTATGACACATCTGAGTAAAAAATAAGATTGCGCCTTTGTATCAGCGTCTAAACTTTGGAACAGTTTGCCTAAACATATTAGAGACGCCGCTATTGTACAGAATTTTAACTCAAAACACATCTGTGTTCAACAGTGGCGCAAAAAGTGGGTATGCGCTATATGCGGCGCATAGGGGCGCAGCACAATGGGGGGCGCCAAAGCGATGGTAAAAAAAAAAAAAAATTATATATATGCTATATTGTATTTCTATATGTAGCTGCCGTTGTGCGTTTCTAAATCATTTCTGCATTCCTTCAATGTTATATAAAATTTTAGAGGACTAACAGCCAGGCTAGAGTAGGCGCCCTCATGGAGAAGGGGGGCGGGTAATATCGCGAGCGGGCGGGGGCGCCGTGAGCGCTGAGCGAGCAGGTACTGAGGTACAAGTAGTGAGTTGTCGTCGAAAAAGATGGATAAAACAAAATGCTGTGGGGCTAAAAATAGAAAAAGAAAGAGAGAAAAGGAGATGGCATGTAAATTGAAATAACTACATGCATTGCTGAAAGCCAACAGGTAGGATTTAAAATGTGACATCCAGGCATGTAGGCCATCTATATCTCGGTGGCCATCGGGACTACCGGGAGATTCCCGCTGGGCCGACGTGCTTTTCAGCCAATACATTTCATCCTTTTTTAATTTATTTGTCTTAACGGCCAACAAAACTCATACATTTGTTTGTTGTTTGTTTTTGTTTTGTTTTTTTGCTTAATTGGCGGCGCTGTGCTGGTGTAATGCATTGGTCAAAAAAAGTCAGCTTTAGTTTTTTTTTTCTGACACACTGGCCCATGAAACATGTCATTATGCGCTTATCAAGTATAGAAATTAGTGCAAAACTAATTATGAAAGTTTCCTTTATTTTTCTGTGCATTTGTTTTACAATAGTCTTTATGGCTATTACTATCATGGAATTAATATTATAACTATTATTATGTAGTAGTGTAATGTAGACAGACACTAACTAAAAGAGGTTCAAATTTTTCTTTGTTTAATTTGCACCCTGACTATGGGTTGGAGCTTTTAATTTTGAACTCTCAAAGTGCACCAGACTGCTGAATTTAACATTACAGAACAAAAAATTTTCTTACGGGGGAGCATGCCCCCGAACCCCCCTAGAGAAACAGAGGTCCACCTACCACAGTTTTACCTAAAATCCTGTGAGAAACACTGGTATTGGTGTTACAATGGAGCTTATAGTTTTGTTAGGGGGGATCATCAAGGTGGAGTAGCTATAGTTTAATTGTGTTAATAAGCGACAATTTTGCACTTATTTTTTTATGTTAGCTCTCATTTCTTCCTACTCACTTATTACTCAGCACACTAACATTACATTTATTTTTCCTTTTTTTTTTTTTTTTTTTGGGGGGGGGGGGGGGGGGGCGCTAAAATTGTTGCTGCATATCCCTCTGAAACTGGGTAGTTGCGCCCCTGGTGTTCAATAGCTTTTAATCAGTGACAATTTTAAGTGTTGCTTGTGTGATGCTTGTTTTACATTGCAAAGCACATTGATGAACTTGTGTTGTTTTATTTGTGCTATATAAAGTTGCTATTGCTATTACAATACATTATAATAGTTAAATTCTACACAGATGTTTTATGAGTACATTATTCTGTTGTTGACAAAATACCTCATAAATAACCAATTAGGCTTCCTATACTAGTGAACTCAATAAAAATACAATTTCACAGTCACAGTAGTTTTCCATTTCTAGCCAGAACTGATTACAGCGTATTATCTGTTCACACATGTTCAAATTTCGCTCATGTGAGTGAGACGTGGCATTAGCACGGCTATGCCGTGAAGTCTGGTGGCATTAGTATGGCTGTTCCGTAAGATCCAAGAATCAGCAACAGGAAATGAAAGTGCTGGAGCATCTGTAGGCCATTCCGCACACGTGTTGCTCGTAAATCTCTCTGAGATCCACATCACTAGGACACTAGGAGCACTTGAAAACTCTACAGGTTGACCGTTATTTATTTGGATCGATATAAGGAGGATCATTGCTGTCTTCTATTTCAGCTAAATTTTCTTTTACATGAGATGGACAATAGTAGGCCTATCAAATCCAGCATGAGGGTGGGGTGAGTGGGTGGGGGATTTCACAGGGGAGGGGAGATAGAGAGCTAGGGTAAATTTCCATTGGCCCAGGAACAAATGTAGCGATGCAGAGAGAATAAACGTTTTCTTCAGGGATTCACATCCAATCCTTTCGAAAGCTTTTATGAAATTGGAAATTTAGTCGCTTCACTGGCCAGTTTGTGATATAATGATGATCTAAAACTGGTATATCTAACCAGATTTTTGATTATTTTGAAATAGCATGAATCAGGCGTTGTTTGGAATTGTTGGATAATCGTATATAAGCCTGATTCATCCACATTCCTGACGGCACGCTCTGCTCACACTCCTCCGGTCTGAAGACAATAGCATTATATCCCTGTCTTTTGTGCATGTGGGCACCAGAGCACAATTTTTGTATTTGTGAATATGTGCGTGAAAGGGGTTTGTGTAAGTTCTGACAACTGGAGTGTGTTACTGATCACTTCAGGAGGTGTGTGTGTGTGTGTGTCAATGTCTTAGTGTATACATACACATGTGTGCAAGCATGTGTATAGGTATGTACTTCTGTGTGTGCGTGATCTTGTATGAAGGGCGAGTGTGTTTAAAGGGCAGACAATAGCAGAAAATGCTGAGGTTGCGGTGAGGGGCTTAGGGATTTTGCAGCCCTCCCCCTCAGTGTTAAGTCAGGAGAGGGTCCGGTCCATGCAGGTGCACGCATTCCTCTGCCAAACAGCCATGTGACACGTCGTGCTAAAAAACAGGACAGATACAGACAAATCTGATCCACCAAATCACTTTTTGCCATACAGTGGGATCCACAAGTCCAAAAGTTTGAAGACACTGAAAATCTGGGATTTAAAATCTAATTTAAATCGGGAAATAAAAAGAATGGGTGTCATTCACTAAGATCCGTGTAGATTATTTACTGTAAACGAATAGGAGAGCTTCTCATGAAAAAAAGCCTAATTAACATTTAGTGTTGTGTCATGAACCTTGAAAAACATATTGTTCAAGACCACAGGGAAGAAGTACAGCAACATTAAGGACACATGAAATTTCTCTTTCTTTTCTTATAATAGAAATTTCTATTTCTATTATAATATTTGTACAAAAAAAAAATAATGATAAAATAAATATGTTTAAATAAAAAAAATATATGATTAGAATATTACGTAATAGTTTACAGTGTTATGTTCATATACTGTAGTAATTAGCACAATATCGTACAAGTATAAATTCATTTTTAATTCAATATTAAATGGTTTAATTAAGGTACTAATTGTTCTAATCCTAGATTCCATTACAGGGCTCAAGATAAATCTCATTACTACTGGAACTGCCAGTTTGCCACATTTCAAATGGTTTCAAATTAAACAACAAGCACAAACTCACTCACGAATTCACTCACTCGTTTTCATTTACTCCTTCAGTGAACTATTTTAGTGGAGTAATGTAGGGAATAGGGAATGAGGGCATAACGGCTGATTTCGAACACAGCTCAAGAGTGTGCCAGTTTGTTCCCTAAGTTACTGATTACATTTACCTGCTGTTTATTTCATTTCCTCATACCACTCCTTCTTTATTTAAGGCCTAGTTCTCCTCATTGTTTTGCTTGCCTCTATCAAAAATCCCAGCGTCAGTCTCTGAGTCCACAGAACCAATCAGAAGACACAAATCGTATCATATGATTTCAAGATGAACGATGGCATGCGTGTAAACAAAATTGTTACAGTGGCAATATTGACAGGATCAGTGAGTAGCATGAAAACACAACAATGTTTTGTACACTGCTGTAACTCTGACAGAAACGGACATAACCTACATTAAAGAACAGCTACTACATGGACGTGGAATCAGGTTCTTCATTGTTACATACGGTGGCCGAGAGAGCTCAATGCGCTGCAACTGAAGAAAACACATGCAAATAGAAAAGAAACACATGCAAATATAAAACCCCCCTTGCAAATTTAAAAAACATCTTCATCAGTTTCACAACACACATGTGCTCCAAATACTCACAAACACAACCAAATCTGCAAATAAAACCACAAAGAAAATGTTTCCTGGGGAACCAAATAAGTGATGGACCTGGCTGGGATGTGCTTATTGCTGGTGAGCTTCCCCCTTCTTCCTTCTCCCTTCGAAGGGCAAGATGGCAGAGCCCTTGAAAGTGGGACTTTGGAGTGAGCATAGCACTAGTGTGACATTAAGTAGCCATGTTGAACGCACTTGATGAAAGAGCAACGAAAGACAGCTTAATTTGCTCATTATTTTCACCTGGGATGTTCCAATGATGACAAACGCATCACAGTGTCCATCGACTGAATAGCTGTTTTGCTGTTAACATAACATTTGCAATTATTTTTTTATTTTATTTTTAAAATATGCGTTATATATATCCAACGCATTCTCACCCCAAGACGTCACCTTTGACCATGCTTCAATATTTGACGTTTTAGGCGCCCTTTAGCGTCACTTACATGACGCGATCCTACGGCGTCATCTAACTGACGCTAAAGGAAAGCGTCAGTTAGAGGACGCGGTTAGGTTTAGGTGTGGGGTGAGGGTAGGGTACACGCGATCCTAGGGCGTCATCTAACTGACGCTAAAGGGCGCCTAAAGCGTCAGATATTGAAGCATGTCCAAATGCTTCCCAAGGCGTCAGTTAAGTGACGCCTTGGGAGTGAGAATGGGCTGATATATCAGTGTGTCAGTGTCTCAACTTTAAAACTTTGGACCGTACATTACTTAATATTTCTTATGAAACTTTTCTTTATGAAAATTTAAACAGTTGTACAGTGTAACTGACGTATCGATTAATATCTTTCCTTCATGTTCTTCTTGTAACAGTTTGACTCTTTGTTTCCCCCGTTTTCTAGTTTTTTGGTTTAGTCCTGTTCTGTTTTCCCGCCACTCATCGGTTTCCATGTCGACCATCATCAGTTTACCTTCATCACCTGTGTCTTGTTAATCACCTTCTTCTGTATCGCTTGGTTTTGGTTCATTAGTGTCTGTATTTAGTTTGTTCTGTTCAGTCATTCTGTGTCGGTTGTTAGTCTTGTTTAGTTGTGTGATCGGCCTGCCTGAACCCTGCTGTTTGTACCTGCCTGTTATTATTTGGAGTAAATTGTTGCAATTGTGAGCTTCTGCCTTCTTCAATCCACACACGCTGTGACACTTCCTCTCCATCTTTTTTTTATTTATTTATTTTAGTTTTCAGCTCATTGTTCTGTTTCAGCTAATTTTTATTCTGATGACATTGAACATATTTAATACATTTTGTATATTGTACACACATAGGTTGTATGTCATACACATGCAATCTTTGTATGTTTTGCAAAAAAAGAAATAAAATAGAATAAAAGTAGAATTTTGAGCTGTAAGCACGTCCCAGCCGTGTTCAACACTTATTTGGCTCCGCTGGAATCATTGTGAGTATTTGGAGCACTGATTGGGAAACTGATGATGTTTACGTTGAACTCTCTCGGCCACCGTATTACATTCTGAATTCTGCTTTCATCATTTGCAATGTTTCCAGATGCATCTTAAGTGATTTTGCAACTTTTTACTACTTGTTGTCCATAGAGTTAGAAAGCAATGGACTTAGCTGTTTTTTCTAGCCTGACTTCATCATACTCATATTCTAGTCTGAATGTGAGTCTGATCCTGCTCATAGACAGTAAAAGAAATAGACACAGCGACCCCATTGATTTCAACAGAGAAGATTGAAGCCCAATTATTGCACTTCCTGCCTGATCGACCTTCCTGTCTGAGCGACTGCGCAGGCTCAAACTGAGCTTTGACGACTGTTGAAAATCTTCTAGTAACGTAAGATACAAAGTAATGGAACATTTTATACATTGTCGTGTTTCTTTAGAAATAAATAGTCTTTGAACGCCTCAGATGTAAAGTTATTTGCTGTCAAAGGGATGCCAAAATGAATGGGAGTCAATGGAATGCTAACAGCAGGTGAAGTTACAATGGCGGCTCCCGAGAGGCCTTCAACTTCTGGCTGATGGATTACCCTCTTAATACTGCTCCATGGGGCTTTGATTATGAGGCGTGTCTAACCGAACCAGGGAAAAAAACAAACTCTGCACTCAATTGGATAGATCTACAACCAATCAGAGCAACGCAGTAAGTGACACATGTAGCTACGCATAGTTGTCAACAGAACTCAACTGCACGCACACTGGAAGTATAAAATAATTGTGAGTGTTGCTTCTTTTACTTGGTCGTCCATGAGCGCGACCAAAGGAGAAACCACAACAACCAAAGAGTTTTTATTTGGTCCCATCTTCTTAGCGACCATCGGAGCCAGCCGGTAAATTAAACTTTTCACCGAATCCCATATGAAGGACGACAAAGACATCTTTCCGATCGACAAATGCCTTGATTGCAGTTCTCTGTTTGTCTTTTAAAATGAATGCGCTGTCGATTTCCTTTACAACAGACACAATAACAGAATCTATCTATCTAAATTCTCCAGCTGCAGTCAACTTTGAGGTAAACCAGTTCAACCCAAGCGTTCTTTGATAACGTGATGATTACGTAAATGTAGATCATCTGGCCATCATCGTATAGGCTAAAGCCCGTCCTGGCAATTTGATTGCCCCGACGATTTCTGAACCGATCATAATGGGCTCTATGCACTGCGGTATTTCCGGTGAAGGTGCAAGGATGCTCGATAACTTCCGCTGATCGTAGAGTCCAAGAATTTATATTGAATTTTATACTCCATGGTTATACTAAAGAAACGTTAGTCACAAAAACAGATAAAACAGACACCCCTCGTTGTGTTTATGCTTCTTTTTAAAATTATATTAAATAAACATAGCTATATATAAAATTACATCTAAACGTATGTACGTTTCGTTTCAAAGACAGGAGGACAGTAAATTTTGAAGATTCTGCCATAATCCCGTTTTCCTCGGTTTTCCTCCGCTTTAATCTCCACAACCGGAAATGGACGAGCATCCTTACGTCAAATGCGGAACTTATGCGTGCATATAGCCCATTACTCCTCAATGGAACGAGTCCGAACTTCCTGACCAAAAAATGTTGTGGGCGTGGTTCGGGCTGGCATTCAGGCTATGGTTTTGCAGCAAAAGACAATCAAATTAGTTAAACGCCAATTAATCAACTAAACTGATTTTTTTTAAATTAAGGCATTCAATAACTGACTAAAAACTTTTAGTGACTACTGAACCTAAACATAGGAGCCTGATTAAAAAATGCTATTTTAATAGAAAAAATGTTAGACGGACTTAGAGGTTTTGGCATCTGAAGCCTTCATTTTAAATTCTCTGTCGTCTTAATGACCAGCAAATTAACAGTAACAAGGACATCTTACATTTAAAGGAGAACTCTGGCGCAAAAGGAACCTTTGGTCTAATAACACATTGGTACCTAGTCAACCATTCTCTGAGATTTGTTTTCATGTTAGACCAAAGGTTCATTTTGCTCCAGAGTTCACCTTTAAGTGTAACCAGAGGTTTAAACCCTTTATTTGACAGTGTCCTTGTTACATATATGTAGGTAACTATAAATCTCATGATTGCAACTAACCTTAAACCAAACCCTAATCCCAAACATAACCCTAAAGTAAGCACATGTTGTTAATAATTATTACTCAGTACTTAAATGTATTATCACACTGTAACACGGACACCTTAAAATAAAGTGTAACCTAACCAAATATGATTACAAAATACAAAAGTCTGCCATTCATTGATACAATGTGCAACATTATGTAGCCTATAAAAGTGCAGTTATACCTGTTTACTTCTATTTATGCTGCAACCGTTCTGTTTACACCCTGTATTGTAGTCAATGGAAACGTTTGTTTGTGTCTGTGGTTAGAGTAAACAGTTTGTTTCATTGCATTGCAGTGCTACTGGTTTTTTTTTTTTTTTTTTTTTTTACTGTACTTTATTTTTTTTTTATTCTAAACTGTTAATTATTCTTATTTATTTTTGATTATTTTAATTTCTTCTATGTAAAGCACTTTGAATTACCATTGTGTATGAAATGTGCTATAAATAAACTTGCCTTTCCTTGCCGTGCCTACCAGCTTCAAGAGACGCATGTTACAGCTTCCTGTAACAGGATGTTATAAAGATAAGTTACAGAGAGTCTAAAACTGGTCTTACGCATTCATCACTTCAGGGTAGTGGTTTTGTTTTGTGGTTCTGCATACTCTAGCTGTATATCAACATTCAAATATTAAGAAATAAGGGATACAACGTTTCTTTGTTTATTCTCACCTTTATTTTAAGGTGGTGTTGTTACAGTGTAATTACACAAATAAGCACTGACTTGTATTAATTAACATGTACTTACAATGGGTCAATGTTGTGGTATACTTTAGAGTTATAGCTTTTTCATAATTTACTGTTATTCCAGCAAAACATGTAACTATATCACCTCTGTATTCATCTAGATAAAATCTAGATAAAAAAACAGTTCACGTGAACATTAAGGTTAAACCGTCACTATTCAACGATGTCTGGGCCTTGAAAGTGACAATTATGTTGGAGTCTATGGTGTGGGGGGTTTGGAACGACATGGGTGAGTAATTAATGACAATGAATTTCAATTTTTTTTGGTGAACTATTCCTTTAAAGTGTGTAGTGCAATTACAAATTTAATTGGAAACCAGTCAGGAACTGTTCAGTAGTTGTAGAGCTCTAAAAAAAGGGGGCACTTTTCAGTCTTGTGGAACAAGAGTATTTGTCCTGTATCTCTAAGGGGTGCAGGGTGAGTTGGATCTCTAATAATTTTGGAGGTTCTTCTAGATGTTCTTCTGACATCTGGACAAATAAATGTCCTCAACTGAAGGTAACTGTGTGCCGATAATATTTTGTGCCACTTTGGTAACTCGTTGCAAAGCCATTTGTTCCTGTCTTGTACAATTACCGTACCAGGCAGGATGTAATGCAATATGTCAGTACACTCTTCCCTGCACATCGATAGACGTTCACAAGATGTTTCTGAGGCAATCTTGCTTTCTTTTATCATCATGTAAAGAAATAAAATGAAAATAAAGATGTTGCTGCGTCTTTCCAATGACAGTGGAGGTGTGTGTAGTCCAAGAAGAATCCTCTGTAGTGTTCAACCCTGAGAATTTAAAGGGTACATATCAGGCTTTTAAATCATTAATTTTTACTTATAAATTATACATTTGTGGTTTATATAAAGCATAACTGCAATGCTTGGGTCTGAATTCCTCATTATTATAGCTCCACAGGCCCCTTTTCTACCCCTTTTCTGATGTGCGTCTGTGAGCGCAGTATATGACCAAAACAGAATATAAATATATAAACAAAACACCTGAAGAGAATAATTTCATCTTTTCTGTACTTATAAACACTCCAAATATAGGCTACAACAAAATACATTTAAAGGGATATTCCACTTTTTTTGGAAATAGGCTCATTTTACAACTCCCCCAGAGTTAAACAGTTGGGTTTTACTGTTTTCGAATCAATTCAGCCGATTTTCTGATATTTAGAAGAACATCTGTAACAAGACAGTTTCTGGTCTCATTGACTTCCATAGTATATTTTTTTCCTACTATGGAAGTCAATGAGACCAGAAACGGTCTGGTTACAGATGTTCTTCTAAATATCAGAAGAACGGCTGAATGGAAAAGAAAACGATAAAACTCAAACATTTAACCCTGAGGGAGTTGTAAAATGAGCCTATTTCCCAAAAAAGTGGAGTATCCCTTTAAGGGCTAAAAAAGTGGATTTTGCATGATATGTCCCCTTTAAAAGAGGTGACTCTCTCCAAAGCCGCTCCATTTATGAACACAGGACTCCGATCAATTGTCCCTGTCTTACTAAAATCCACCACTATCTCCTTTGTCTTCTTGATGTTAAGAATGAGATTATTGTTGGTATACCATGCTGTCAGATTTTGTAGTTCGTCCTTGTATGCATATTTATCATTGTTCGTGATCAAGCCAATGATTGTTATATCATATGCAAATTTTACAATGGTGTTTGTAACATGGGCTTGTAGGCAGTCATGAGTGAAGTGTGCATATAACAGGGGACTCAGCACACATCCCTGTGGAACACCAGTATTCAGGGTGAGACTTGAGGAAGTGTATGCTCTTAGTCTTACATTCTGGGAGCGATTTAACAATTGTTAGCCTCAACAAAACAAAAGAGTCATTTTAATAAAATGTTTATACAGTATTTAAACTTTTGCATGTTTAAAGTAATTTCCCTCGCCATATTAGCTATTTTCCATGAAAGAATATGATAAAAAAAAAAAAAACATAATAGTGGAAATTATATTTGTTGTTAGTTCAGAATGGCAACAATAGCCAAGCAAAATTCTCCTGTGATGCATGTAATGTTAGACATTTTTGGACAAATTGTGTGACAAACGTATAGTTGCAAAATGTAGCTATTATTAGTTAGTAGATTGTCTAAAGTGAAACATATAAAGCGTTACCATAGTTTCGGCCCTGTAGACAAAAATCTGTTTTATGCATAATTGTGAGCACTATATTTCTGTTATGGAAAACAGCCATAGACAGTTGGGGAAACACCACTACAAGACTAACTTTAGCACATAGAGCCTGTGACTCTGACTCACTCTGACTCATTCACTCCTCCAAATCACGCCACGCCTCCATTTATTCTCTCATTTCAGTCCTCATGTCAGACCATCATGTTTTGAATCCACAGGCCTTTGAGCAAATCTTAAGGCAGATTTTACCTTGAGCTTTCCAAAACTCAAGAGATGCACCTATGATTTCTTTTCCCTTCACTTTATGGAATGCTTGAGAAATACTATTGGTAGCTTCAGGGCATTACAGGGTGGATCTGATGAGCATATTAAATAGAAAGCTTGGGCACTCCTTGTTGTCCTGATGGAATATTTCAGATTCTCTAGAATATTACAGTAAATATTACTGGCTTTTTGTTTCTGCCAGCTTCTGTGAGAAAGATTCTCGGGTCTGCAGGTGTAGCAGAGCTCAGAGAAAGCCTTTGCGATTTTAATGACATTGGAAAGCCATGAATGCTGGGTGGAGGATAGGAGGCCAATGCAAGATCAGGGTAGGGCTGTGCATATAGTCAGAGAGCATTACGGTTAGACTGACATGGGGATGGGAATTGTTAGCTGTACTGTGAATTTAAGGTACGTGAAGTACAAACATGTAGACCTGACTGGAGCTATAATTACATGAAAGGTGCGGTCTCACTTTCACTGATGAGGGAATGCCACCTCACTGGAAATATGTGTTGTGAGCTTAAACTTAAATGTGGGAGCAATGCTTCCCTTTAACTATCAACTGCAAAAATAATGTTGAATGATACTGTACTATGAACACATAATGCACATTATGTCAATAAATAAAAGGAAAATAGAAGAGGTGAACACCTTTCTTTGTCCTTGCACTAAGTGTGGGGTAATGCATGCAACAGTTATACAGATAAGTTGTTTGTACTCCAGAAGAAAGCCATAAGAATTGTGACTAACAAAGGTTCACGAGACCACACAAATAAAGTGTTTATAAAACTGCAGAGTGCAGACTTTGAAATTTAAAGAGTTGGTCAGTTTCAAAATACTACAAATTATGTGGAGAGTGAAAAACAATTTAGTACCAACACATATTAAAAATAAATTCATGTTAATCACAGACAATAACAACAGAAGAAAAGGCAATTTTAGTGTACCATATTTTTTGTTTGTTTGTTTGTTTGTTTTTTTTCTCTTGTTTTTTCTAAATTGGTAATTGTTAATTGCTGAGATGTGAAGTAATACTGAAGTAATATATATATATATATATATATATATAAAGGAAGGAAAAAAGAAAAATTGGCGAGCCATCTGTTCTGTATAAGTTTAGATTATTGAAAAAAGGGGCATTCATTTATAAGACTATGTCTTCTTTATGCTCCTATTCAGTAATGAATATTATTATTTTGTTGTTGTGGAGATTATTGTTGTGTCTATTAAAAAAAAATTGTTTGACATGTGTTTTTAAATAGCATTTGAGACATTTACAATTCCGTAAACCGGATCACACATTCAAATAAGTACAGTACATTACATTTATTTTGCATTGTCAACATTATGAATAATGCATTTGACATTGACATGGAATGGACAAGAAAAATAGGCCTACATACAACTTTGAACTTGATGGTTATGTTATGGTGATGAGAAAGTAGAACATCTGACCACAACTGCATTTTGCACAATATTTTTTATATGTATTATTATTAATAAAAATAAAATACCAGTCATACCCAAAAATATGCACAATCTACGAACATATCTCCTTTAACATCAAAATCAATTTAAACCTAAAATCTAAAAGCATCAAGTATATTGACGTTTTTCAACTGCCTGCTGCATGCACCCACCATATAGTTTTTATAATGCATTTAATTATATGTGTAACGAATGTAGCACTGTTATGTGTCTATAGGCCTTTAAGAAGAAAGAATAAGGTATATAATTCTGGTTTATGGTGTGATTTGGTTTGGGGGGAGTGAGATGACTTCGTGCCATAAAGTTGCATAATGTGGGTTTAGAGTTTAGCCTAAGGGGAAGAGAAACAGAAAGAGTCATTGGCTGAGGACTCGCATCTGCCTCTCCCCTAAAACACGGCAGATGATTTAAAGTCGGCTTGCATCCATTGAAACTTGTGAAACTGAATCTGGACTAAACCCGGAGCAGCTTCTCAAACCACATCTTTTCTTCATCGCCTTCTGTGCATTTTCTTGACCAGGAAGGTAAGAGAACTGAAGAATCACTTGTAGTCTCGTAGGCTAGCCTACTTTATTGAGTCTCCGAAAGACAGCTGAGTTCAGAATAAACTATGCATTTATCTAAGTTATCACTTTATATATAAGTATTAAACTTTCTGGAGTCTTTTTGGGGTGTTTCACGGTAGAGGATTGCTTTGTTTGCATTGCCTACGCAGATCCCCGCTTTATGACGGAGTGAATCACAGGAAAAAAACAACAGTTTCATTAAATGCGGACTTGGAGTTCTGCAATGCAGACCGCTTTTATAGGCTACTGATGATGTTCACATATATATAATATAAATATGTAGTTGTCATTATTCCTTTATAGCTAATTTGCAGACATCTATGATCATGCGCGGAAATTTTCCAGAATAAATAATAAAAACGTCGAGATTAAACAATAACATTTATTTACTAAATGTGCAGGTAGACCTTTAATGGTTCTTATTTTCTTAAAAAGTAGTAAAAAATAGTTCTCATTTAATTGAATTTTTTATTAAAAATCCCGGCTATATTTTAATATGTGGGTGTGTCAAATCAGACACACCCTACAATGTGGTAACCTTGTTTACAGTCTAATTGTGGTAACCATACTTTCCATTAAAAAGTTAGGTATACAATTCACATATACAATGTGAATTAAATTATTAAAAATAAATGAATAGTTTTAAGAGTTTTTGACTTTATCTAATTAGATTCAAAGTGGTTGAAAAAGTGAATGAATTTATAACTGCATTAAGGTTTATGTTTGCAACATCATTTGACACCATGAATCTGTGACTGGCAGATCTAAAGCCCATGCAAAATGTATGTTTTGCATCAAACTTTTCCTGGTAAACTCCAAGGAACTGGTCTCGCATGTCTGCCCACAGTTGTAATAATGCAGCATGACTCATTTGTTGGCTGCCTCAGCCTGCTGGGCTGCACACAACTTGTACTTCAACTGAGTACATCCAGCCTACAGCTGATCACATTTTTCATGCAACTGATAATACACACATTCTCATGTTGTCCTCTGAGAATAAGTGCACCTGATGCACCCTGCATTACTCTCAGTTAGCCTTTTTTTTCCATGTGCATGCACACATTTGCCTTATATTTATATAAAACACACATTTTGAATGAAATGGATGTGTACAGTAATTTTCTTATAGAGTATATGAATAATGACCTTGGTCTGAAATGAGTAAATAATAAGGACTCTTGCTATTCCGGTGTTTTCTTTAATAAGATGCACTGTGCATTTGTTTGATCACCCTCACAGTAGTTTTTAATTGTTTTGATTTTCAAAAAAATAGTCCAATCCCAACATTCTTGTGCCGGCATTTTCCAGGAATCATGGTTTTCCACAAGGAGTTCCAGAGTGCAGGTAAAGCACCTGGCCTGCAGATTTGGAGAATAGAGAAGATGGACATGAAACCGGTCCCCAAACAGCTCCAAGGAAACTTCTACACTGGAGACGCCTATGTTGTCCTTTACACCACTCCTGCTCCATCTTACAATATCCATATGTGGTTGGGTGAGTAGAAGTTACCAAATTTAAAAAGTTTTATTTCTAATCAGGAATGTAAGCAGATACAGCAACACATATTGACGCTGTTTTTTATTTTGGTTATCTGTCTGTCTGTTTAAACTACAGGTAATGAGTGCTCTCAGGATGAAGGTGGAGCTGCCGCCATCTTTGCCATGCAGCTGGACGATCATCTGGGCGGAGCACCAGTCCAGTACCGTGAGGTTCAGGGCAATGAGTCTGTCACCTTCCTTGGCTACTTTAAAACTGGAATTAAGTACAAGGTAATAACCCTTACATAAAGATGATTGAAAAAAAAAAAATGGGGTCATTTTGGTAACATGCTTCATATTAAATTCAGAACTCCAATTAACAACTCAACCTTTTTCTCATTGGAAATGTAATATGGTATTATGGTCAAAAATATTCTGCCATAATTAATATAATTTTATCTATGCTAGGATGATTATACTGCATATTACATTTTAGTAATAAATAGTAAAGCCTCTTTGACGGAAAGTTAATTAAGGTCAATGGGTAAGAATTGGTAAAAAAAAATCCTATATTGATGGACCACAAATCCAAAAAATAATGTGGATGCATCAACATCATTGCCTATGGTGGCTACGGCTCTTGGTAGTAGTGTATGAATATGTAGGAGGATCTCACAAACCACATTCAAACCAATAGTGAAAACTTTCTATCCAATTTTCCCTTGCAAATATATGGCATATTATAATGAAATAAGAATTGGCTTTCATAGAGTATTGCTTTGATACTTATTTCTTTGCTCCCTTTTACATATGTGACATTTTTCCTTTTCAGATTAAGGGAAAATTCTGTGCATTATAATAATGTATCTTTGTATTTTTTCCCTACACAGCAAGGTGGTGTAGCCTCTGGGTTCACGCATGTGGTGACCAATGATATGAACGTGAAGCGTGTGCTTCACGTTAAAGGACGACGTGCCATTCGTGCCACTGAGGTGAACGTGTCTTGGGCCAGCTTCAATCATGGAGACTGCTTCATCGTTGATCTCGGCAAGGTCAGAAAATTAATAAAATCTTTAGTGCTGTCCTTTTGAGAAATCCAAAATTCACAACCTCACAAATCATATTATGATTTTCCTAGGACATCTACCAATGGTGTGGGAGCGAATGCAACCGTTTTGAGCGGTTGAAAGCATCTGAGGTTGCAATTGCCATTCGTGATAATGAGAGAAATGGGCGTGCCAGTCTGCAAATGGTTGAGGACGGTTCTGAGCCTGAGGCTATCCTTAGTGTAAGTCTTACCTTCTTCTATAAAAGAAAAAAAAACGATGTGCCAGTATGTTGCAAGTTTAAACATGCAGTGTGTAAGAAGAATGAGGATCTACTGTGGCAGGAAGTCAAGACACAATTAACATGGTCAGTGGTGGCTCACACTCTTTATTTAATGGAACACAACATAGTTTAGAGTGAGACCAGTGACACTGACCTTCTTGATCTTGTTTGTTCTAGTTTTTTTTTTAATTGAAAAAACTAAGGATACTAGTGACTATGAACTGGTAGAACATCTCTTTCAGACTACAGCTCACTTTGAAAGAGTTTTAAGTAAATCACATCAATTTTGTTAAATCATGTTATTAGTCTTATTTTTAGCAATTCATCCATGCATATATGTATTTTTTAAATTTTTGTTGACCTTTTATCATTTTTTAATCATGTGTGCCGAACTCCTTCAGTCTTTTAATCCACATAAACTCTTAACCTTTGTTACTATCAACTGCAAACTGAATTTAAGTCCCAACCTTTGGCTCATTACCTTTACATTATCTGTATGTTCCAAGAGACAAGGCTTGTCTGGTTAGCATGATCCAGTTACAGCATCTACCAGCCTCTATCATATTGTAAAAAAAAAAAAAAAAAACAGGAGTTCTGAGCAACTGTCTTTGAAATGAATGGGAATGCTACCAGATAGTTTTCTCCAAATATCATAGACCGTCTTTGTAGTTACAGGAACAGGCTTTAGTAACAACAGGGACATTGGATAAATGGATTAAACAGAAAGACTCTGTAAAGATTCACATGGCAGACACATTTACAGGATATACAAGTTCATGCATTGTCTGGGAATTTAACTCATGACCTTAGCATTGCTAGCCTTGCACCATGATCTAGTGTGTATAAGGTACAGAAGCAAAAAGAAAGCAGAAAAAAAGCAAAAAAGCAGAAAAAAGCAGAAAGCTGGAATAAGTTTGTCACAGTAAAAATTAGTAAACAATAAATAGTACATATAATGAGCGTTGTAGTCAGCGAAGAATGCCAGTTCATCTGTTTTTGATTTTTACTTCTGTGGTCTTTTTTGTGTCCTGGGTTGACCTCTGCCATGGAGTAAACTGTGGAAACTCCTATTGTATTTGTTTATTTTCAGGCTCTTGGGCCCAAGCCCAACATCCCAGCAGGAAGTCCTGACGATGAGACAGCTGACAGAAGCAATCAGAAGAAGGGATCACTCTACATGGTACATTTATGTATTATGCACATATCAGGCCCTGTTTACACGAAGGGAAAACACAGATATTTCCCTGCGGATTGGCCTCTCATTTACACAAAAACCCTGTTTTTATCACAGAAAACGATTATTTCTAAAAAACTCCGGCCAAAGTGGAGATTTCAGAAAACGCCGGTTATGTGTTGTCGTGTGAACTGGGAGAAACGGCGTTTTAGGTTCTCTCTTGTTGATTCTGAGGATTCTGATTGGCTTACATGGCTTTATCCTTAACCCCTACACTGCCGCCAATAGATTTGGCATAGATATGATGGCGCTCAACGGCGTATTTATGCGGGTGTGTGAACGATGTTATTTTTGAAAACGGAGAGGGGGAAAATATTCGTTTTGATAAATACCCGGCTTTGTGTAAACGTGGCCTCAGTTACCATGAGCACTGTATTATGCTATCTGTGCAGTATTCATTTTATAAATATATGCATTTGTGTGTTTTGTCTGGGTTAGGTATCTGATGCCGCAGGCTCGATGAAGACAACTCTGGTGGCCCAGAGCTGCCCTTTCAAGCAGGAGATGCTCAATCCCACCGATTGCTTCATCCTGGACAATGGAGGGGACGGCAAGATCTTTCTTTGGAAAGGTATGGTCAAATTTTATTTTAAAGTCCTTATATTACAAATACTGCATATTAATTAAAGCTACAGGGTGAAAGATGTTGACTACCTTTGATGGCTGCTTATGACTTTATCACAGTTTCATCTATTTGAACATTTCAGGACCGAGTGCAAACACTGAAGAACGTAAGGCAGCCATGAAGGTCGCAGAGCAGTTTGTCAAAGACAAGAACTACCCCAAAAACACACAGGTATCGGACTCTAGCCTATTAATGGAAGTATATAACATAGAAGCCAAATTCTAACCAGTTTATCTAACTTTTTGTGATCAGATCCAGGTTATGCCAGCTGGAGGCGAGACCACACTGTTCAAACAGTTCTTCAGTAACTGGAAGGATAAGGATCAAACCACAGGTCCAGGCCAGGCCTACAGCATTGGCCGCATTGCCCGCGTTCCACAGATTCCCTTTGACGCCTCCAGTCTGCACTCCAACAAAAAAATGGCTTCCCAGCACGGTATGGTGGATGACGGCTCTGGAAAGATTCAGGTAAAAATATTTACACTCGTCACCCCGAGGACCATAGATTATTCCAGAGGAGAATTAAGGACTGTTCACACCAATAATGACGATAACTATAAAAGCCTCTACCCCAACGCACTATAACGTTGTTTATTATAAGCATGCGCTGATTGGCTGTTTTAATTGTTCATCAGCTGGAGTAAAATCCTTTAAACTTTGTTTCTCTTGTGCCATTATCGTTGTTAATTGTGGTCTGGACACTGATATTCTTTAATATTTAGAACGGTTTTTATTGTTGTAGTTGTCACCTTTGGTGTGAATGGGCCTTCAGTGTTTTTGAGCCAGGAATTTCCTAAGGAATTGCTAATTGGTTTTAGAATCATGTTTTCAATTAAAAGGTGCAGTCACAGAGAAATTGTGTGGGCAAAAAGGTCCATTGTTCAATAACAATAGTGTAGCAATGTGTAAAGAACAGCTCACACAGAAGTCACTTGCAATACAAGCAGCTTTCTGCTAGTGAACGCAGCAAATTCAAATGATTAGATTTCTACCATGAAAATTTGCCAAATAAAGGTAAATGTGACTATCTTCGCTTGAATAGACTTTGAAGTAATTTGACCTATACTGCACATATGTAAAACCAGATTTTTAAATAACTAGCACGTAGCTAAATAAATATTGATAAATAACACAGCTGTTCTAAAACTTAAGTCTCAATCTGTTAGCCTAAATTGCTAATGATTTTATAAACTTTATTTAAAGTTAACCACAAACTCATGAAAAAAGCTCTGCTCTATAGACCCATTTGAATGGGATGAACTATAATTGCTTAAAATTCAAGATTGCTGTTGATTTTATTGTAAACTACAACACTGCAATTGTAAAAGTCCATTGCTCTTGACCTCGGCAGGTGTGGCGGGTCGAGGGTGGGGATAAAGTTCCTGTGGACCCTTCTAACTATGGGCAGTTCTATGGAGGAGACTGTTACCTGATTCTCTACACCTATCTCCAAGGAAGCAGAGAGCAACACATTATCTACACCTGGTAAGTCAAAACAGTCACAGGATGACATGCCGGAACATACTCCTTAACCACCCGATTAGCCAATATTTACCCAATCAGGTAAATATTAAATATTCTAATTAGATTTATTGATTTTCATTTCAGGCAAGGACTCAAGTGTACACAAGATGAGCTGGCTGCCTCAGCTTTTCTAACTGTCAAGCTGGATGATTCCATGGGCGGTTCACCTGTTCAGGTACTACCAAACTCAGGCCTAATTTCTTAAAGGGATAGTTCACTTTGAAATTATTTTTTGATATGTTTTAGCTTACCTCAAGGGCATCCAAGATGTAGGTGTCTTTGTTTCCACAGTATTTTCAATTTTGATATTTTTAGGTCAAACCGTTGTTGTCTGTCAGTCATTTAAAGGAGGTATATGGGGTCCACCTCAAAGAGCATGCACAGAGAAGTCCAAATTAAACACGATTGAATGACTCGTAAATGTAAGTACACATTGATGGCCTAAGACACGAAATGAGCGGTTTGTGTGAGAAAACGAACAGTATTTATATCGTATTTTACCTCGTGTAACCACAGCCACTGAAGGCACGGGCGCTTCGGTCTGCGCAAGCGCCAGAAAGCGCCGGAAGTGATCTCTTGCACGTGCCCTCAGATCACTTGGACGTGGCTGTGGTTACAAGAGGTAAAAACGATGTAAATACTGTTCGTTTTCTCACACAAACCGCTCGTTTTGTGTCTTAGGCTATCAATGTGTACTTACATTTATGAGTCATTAAATCATGTTTAATTTGAACTTCTCTGTGTATGCTCTTTGAGGTAAACCCCATATACCTTCATTATATGACTGACAGACAAGAACAGTTTGATATATATGTGTGTGTGTGTGTGTGTGCGTGTGTGTGTGTGTGACGTAATTGTCTTTTTTTATCATTTGCTTTAATTTATAGATATAGTTGATACAATTCCCTAAATATTTTTGAAATAAGACTCTTATGCTGAACAATGTTACATTTGATCTAGCATACAGTAAAACAGTAATATTGTGAAATATTATCATTTAAATAGTTTATAATTTGTGTTTTCTATTTTAATATATTTTAAAATGTAATGTTTGAAGGCAAAGTGGACTTTTTACCATTACTCACTACAGTCTTCAGTGTCATATGAGTCTTCAGAAATTATTTTAATCTGGTGATTTGATGCTCAAGAAACATTTCTTATTATCACCGTTCAAAACATTTATGCTACTTAATATTTTTGAGGAAACTGTGATACATTTAATCGAAACAGGCATGGATGCTTTTGAGTTCAAAGAAACAGCATTTATTTGAAATATGAAGCCTTTACTGTCACTTTTGTTCAGTTAATGTCCTTGCTGAATGAATAAAGTATCATTTTTCTTTAAAAAATAAAAAAATAAAAATCTTACTGACCCCAAACGTTTGAACACCAGTGCATATTGTTTGAAATTAAATATTTAATTGTTAATAATAACTGTATATTAATTTGCCATCTAATGCTCACTTAAAGGTCATCTTTAAAAATAATTAACTAATAATATTGGTCAAACTGCAAGAATTTGTAATGTAATAGCAGTACATGAAATGCTACAATCAACACTTAAGGATTACCAATGTAATCATTAATCTTTAGTCATTGTAATCTTAAAATATTTTCAGATAAATGATGCAGCTCTACTTTCCATTTTAATAAAGGATTTCTTTTTTTTTTCAAGGAGATAAATTGTTCTATTTGTTTTCAAATTCACTGTTATGTCGTCCTGCAGGTTCGTGTCACTCAGGGCCAGGAACCGGCCCATTTGATGAGTCTGTTCAAGGGGAGGCCCATGATCATCCACTTGGGTGGGACTTCACGTAAAGGTGGTCAGAGTCGGGCTGGCAACACTCGCCTCTTCCACATCCGTCAGAGCTCCACCCGTGCAACACGCGCTGTGGAGGTCGGTGTTGGCAGCGAACACAAATGTGGACACATTCAGGAATGACCATCAGGCAATAATCTTCCTCTCTTTCTCTCACCCAGGTGGAAACTTCTGCGTCTAAACTGAACACTAATGATGTGTTTGTGCTGAAGTTTCCTGACGGCCTGTTTCTGTGGAAAGGAGTGGCCGCTTCAGAGGAAGAAATGGCTGCTGCAAAATACATCTGCAGCTTCCTTGGAGGCAGTATTACGGAAATTTCCGAGGGCAAAGAGCCGGGTGGGCGTCTGCTTTTTACAAATGTCCGGACACTGTGATTTACACAGTTAAAAGAGATTCCTAACCTAATGATGTTTCCTGTTACTTTGTATCGGTCTATTTGCTCCTCTTAGCTGCATTTTGGTCTGCTTTGGGTGGAAAGAAGGACTATCAGACCTCCAAAAGTCTGCAGAAGAGTGTTAAACCTCCTCGTCTGTTTGGCTGCTCCAACAAGACTGGACGTCTAATTGTGAGTTAACATAGAATTTGCAACTAATTCAGATTTATTTGTTAAATGATTGCATAAAATTTACTTTATCTCCTCTTTTTCCATTTCAGGCTGAGGAAGTTCCTGGAGAGTTCACCCAGTCTGATTTGGCCACTGATGATGTCATGCTTCTGGATACCTGGGATCAGGTTAGCATTTGAAAAGCTGATGACTTAAAGTCAACATGAAATAATGTTTAAAACACACATTTCTTCTGAAATCAGAAAAAAAGCAGGATGAGAATAGATTTGATCCATAATTATTGAAAGTGTGAAAAGAGCACAGAATGAAGTTTAGTTTTAGATCTTAATCAGGGTCGTGCCATATTTAATGCTTGACAGGAAGGAAATCGAGGCTGTGAGCGACAGAAGTACAGTACTTAAGTAGTTCAGTGGATTGTAATGTTGAAAACATGCAGACTGTTTAGCTGACAAAACAAATTTCCCAAAAAGTTGTGAAAATGATTTATACAGTGGATGCCATTGCAACAGCCTTATTTTCATCCGTGTTAAATTTAATATGCCGTCTAATGTGACTGAGGTATATTGCTGAACTTTAAAAATAAGCTTTTTTTTTATCTTCTTCCCTTAGATCTTTCTTTGGATTGGTAATGATGCCAATGAGGTGGAGCGGACTGGATCAGATCAAATAGGTAAGTTAAGATGCTGAAGCACTAACCAACTTAATATTCCCTTCATACTTATGAAAAGGAAAATAATTATATCGTTAGGAAAACTCAGTTAAGGCACCAAAAACCCAAATCTCAACTGGAACAGTCCATGTGTACCAATAACGGAGGATTCATTTTGATTTAGCATTGGCATTGAATGTAATTCCTTATTGGTAAATGTCATAAAACGTTTCTTTGCCATCAGCAAAAGAATATGTGGACTCTGACCCCTCTGGTCGCCGTGGCACCCCAATCGTCACTCTAAAGCAAGGCTTTGAGCCCCCAACCTTCACTGGCTGGTTCCAGGCTTGGGACTCGAAGATGTGGGACACAGACCCACTGGATCGCATCCGTGCTCGTTTCTAAACACATAAATCATTATATACTTTTGCATAGCTTCCAGAATACTCACCTTGTGTGTTCCATGCAGTGGTGGCCTGGAAGAGATATGGAAGGAACACAATATGCAAAAAATACTGCATGATAGACTACAATGTACCGCATTTTGCTACTATTAACGACTTTTTGCCTTGTTGTTTCTGTACCTTGACTTGCCTTTTTAGACATTTAAATTCTTTTATATATCTTTTTTATATATATAATCTGTATTCCAGTGATGTTTTCAACCACATGGTCATTATGATTTTTTTTTTTAAATGACCATTAAAAGGAATGAAAAAGTAAAATGTAGATTTTTATAAGCAAGATATCATTTATTTGCTATTGACATTTCAACAGACTTAGTGAATTTGGATTATTAAAAACTGTACAAGTGTATGGATAATGCCTCACATATATGTAGACTGAAATATAATCTGAGAATATATTGTAGTTGCTAAAATATTTGAATGTACCTCTGCAAATATTCTGATTCCTAGTATATAATAAAAAAAATAAAAAAAACGTCAAAATGAGTGGTGTTTTTTTAATTTTGGCATTGTTAGGAAGCTCAATTACACAGTCTAAGATTATTTTTCACGTTGGCACTAATGATGCTCAACTTCGCCTTTTGAAGATCAATAAAATTAACATTAAAGAGGTGTGTGAAGTTGCAAGTACGATGTCAGGCACTGTAATTTGCTCTGACCCCCTTCCTGTTCGAAGGAGTGATGAGATAGTAGACTTTGCTAACTCAATGGCTGGCTGTCTAAGTGGTGTCTGCAAAATAACATTCATTGACCATTGGAAGATTTTGGGGGCAGACTTGACCTGTTGAAAAGTGATGGTACAGGTTGTTTTAACCCAATTTTGAGTCAAATATGGACAAACCCAGCCACTGGGTTACATTTTTAAATTACATTTTTTAACCCAATGTTTGAGTTTGTCCATATTTGACTCAAAATTGGGTTAACAACCCAGCATTTAATTAGAGTGTATTCATCCCTCCCGAGATGGTGCTACTCTTCTCTCTAGTAATATGGCACATAGTCTTAGGCCGTGTCTCCACCAAAGTGTTTTTCCACACGTCTGTCTGGCATATGTTTTCAATTGTTTTTAAGGGGAGCGCTTTTAAACGGCATGAGTGCAACAAGGCACGGATTGTTTTTTTCAAGCTGAAGAGCCGAGCACTCTGCGTTTTTAACTGGTTACTGGTGATTTTAATATCCATGTAGATAATGAGAAAGATGCATTGGGATTGGCATTTCAAGACATTATGAACTCTATTAGAGAGAGAAAACGCGTCAGGACCTACTTATTGTCGTAATCATCCTTTAGATCTAATATTGTCCCATGGAATGTTGATGCCGTTAAAATTCTGCAGCAGAGTGATGACATCTCAGATCATTAATCTCATATGTCTAGGCCTACTTAATTTGGCCAAGGCTGCAAAGCAGTTCAATCTCGTCGGCATACCAGAATTTTCTACAGTTTCTAGCATCTGTAAAACCACATTCTTCCATCTTAAAAAAACATATCTAAAGTATGACATATGATTTCAAAGAAAAATGCAGAATAGTTAGTTAATTAACCTCATAGCTGGATTATTGTAATGCTCTACTGGGTGGTTGCCCTCATGCACGCTTAAAGGAACACTCCGACTTTTTGGGACTTTAGCCTATTCACCTTATCCCCCAGAGTTAGATAAGTCCATACATACCTTTTTCATCTCCGTGCGTGCTATAAGTCTGTTTGACGCACCCACCGCTAGCCTAGCTTAGCACAAAGACTCGATGTGACTGGTTGCAGCTTTCATACTGATCCAAATGAGTGGCAAAATAACGCAAACGTTTTCCTATTTACATGTTGTGATTTGTATAGTCACATAATGTACAAATAACAAAGTCAAATGAGACACAGACATCTTTTAACCGTATAAAACCTGGGAACTATTCTCTGAAGGCGAAGCACTGCTACTTTGACGGCGTAATAACCGCATCACCGGAGACAGCCGTGGTGAGGAGCGGAGAGTTCGCTCGGTGTTTGGGTAATAGAGTCAGCAATTTATAAATAGTAAAAGCGTAGTTTAGAGTCATGGGTTTTCGCTCTATTGTAAATAGCTGCGACTGTAAACAGGGGAGGTAATGTTTCACAGAATTCCAACTAAAAACGCTGACTGGATGAAGAAATGGCTAACTTACTCTGGATATTTATCCAAACACACCTAAGATTATCAAGGGACATTATGTTTGCTCGGTACATTTCAATGAGGACGACTATTTTGAAAAAATGGAATTTGCCACACGGACCATAATGTGCTGAAGGATACGGCCATCCCATCTATAGCACAGACAGGACAAGTGAATCACCTGCGGCTGAGGTAAGTGTTCCGTTATGTTTTTAGATGACCTACTGTAACAGTGCCATTAGCCAGATCTAATGTAACGTTAGTGACACTATTATATGATTAGGGTATGAATATGTTTTTATCTTGATGCGGTGCGGACGCGCTTGGGGAAAAAAAATGAGCGCGTTTACCGCGTTGAACTTGCACCCTGCGCGCGGCGCGCCTAGTAGCCTAAATTTGAAATTACCATGGAAATAACGAACTTGAGCGTGCAAAACGGTACGATAGGCTGTGAGTTCATTGTGCAAAAACAATTTGTGCTATTACTTTCCCCTTATTCTATCCTATAGTAATGCAATACTGTATATTATATAGGCAAATGTATTTACTGTTAAATACATTTGGTTCAGCTAATAAATTGCATTTAAAATATATTGATTCCTGTAATAATAATTATTTATTCATGTGATATTTATAAATCTGGGTGCGTTTTTGGTTGGAAATCAATGAAACATGGTACTGTATTACCTGGTCTCCCCTGTTTATTGTCACAGCTCATACAATAAAGCAAACACCCATGATAAACTTTGCTTTTCTATCTAACGTTAGTAATTGCTGACTCTTTATTCCAACGCTGAGCGAAGCGAACTCTTTGCTCCTCGTCACGGTGCGTCTCAGGTGATTGTTATCACTCTGCCCAAGTAGCAGTGCTTCCCCTTCAGAAAATATAGTATTTATACGGTCAAAAGATGTCTGTGTCTCATATGGCCTTGATATTTGCACACTCTGTGACTATACAAACCACAACATGTAAATAGGAAAACGTTTGCGTTATTTTGTCACTCATTTGGATTAGTATGAAAGCTGCAACCATTCACATCCAGTCTTTGTGCTAAGCTAGGCTAGCGGTGGGTGCGTCAAACAGACTTAAGGCCAATTTATACTTCTGCGTAGGGTGCGCGCAGTAGGTACGGCGTACCATACGCACAGACGCGTCCCATACCGCGTACCCTTCCGCGTTGCCTGACGCGCACCTCTTCAAAAATGTAACTACACGTCGCGACGACGCGGACCGCAAGATCGGTGATTGGTCGGCTTGGTAGCATCGTATTTCCTCATACGCATTTCCGCACGTACCTTCTCACGCATTTACACACGTACTATCTTCTCCGACGTCTTCTCTCATTTCTGCCTTTCAGTTTTAGTAATTTCACTAAAATGAACTGTTTTTCCACCCCAATAAGCTCCAACTCCAACATTATCCACTCTCTTTCAGTCGCTATTGCTTGTAGTAACCTAGCCGCGAGGAATATAAACACAGTGGAACATTAAAACCCTCCGCCGCCTCCTAGCGTTTCGGAGCAGTACTGCAGAGCAACCAATACTTGAACGCAGAAGTATAAATGCTCACAACGGCGTCGCCTACGTGCGAAGCCAACGCCGTATACTACGGCGTACCCTCGACGCAGAAGTATAAATTGGCCTTTATAGCACGCACGGAGATGAAAAAGGTATGTATGGACTTATCTAACTCTGGGGGGTAAGGTGAATAGGCTAAAGTCCCAAAAAGTCGGAGTGTTCCTTTAAGAGGATACTTCACCTCTGGAAAGATGAATGTGTATTTAAAATAGGTCATTTGTGTAGAAGAAATGTGAAATTATTTTTGAATTTGGAGTTTTCTAGACTGAGAAAAGCCAGAAAATGTATTTTTGGTCTATGTGGATGAAAGACAACAACTCCCAGAATGCACTTAAACCGCACATCAACCGATCACTTGTTTAGCATTCATGTAAAACACTACATTCAGATTCACCAATCGGAATGAATTCAGTTAGATTAACACAAAAGCTGTACATATAAAGTGAATGACATCGACAATGAATGACATTGATGGCCGGACATTTCCGGGAAAGAGAGTATGGTAACCCCTGCTACTCAGCTTTCTCCACAGAACAAGTGCCTGCTAGCTTAGCTTCCTAAAAAAGATGGCTGACACTATGTGTACATTCTGTGAGTGAGATCCTACACTCTATGGGCGGGTTGAGACATGCGGTACAGCCCCTACTACTGGCTGTAGTCTTTAGTCTCTGACCAAAAAAGCCTCAGATGACGCAAAATAATGATTTTCGCGTCATCGGAGGATTTTTTTCCAGACAAAAAAAACAACAACAACAACATAAATCTCTCGTCTCAGGGGGATATGGGGGTGGAAAGCATGGTATTCGAAAATATTACAGGTTTTCTACTAATAGAAAGCTTAATGCTACATCCTGAAGTATCTCTTTAACCCATTCAGACCCTGTGTCCATTACAATGGACATCACATGTCAGCCCCCTTTTTTTTAACTTCTGGAGCATTTCACCTAGTTTAAAGCCTGCAGTCCATGAGATTGGACGTTTGTCATCCAATCAAATGCCAGAAAAGCTCTGCATGTGGTAATTATATATAAAAAACACTACATTGAAGAGAAGCATGTCAGCACTTCACTCCAAACACAGAAGCAAGCAACATTTTCTAAGTTATATTTACATTTTGTATATATTTTTTCCAGTATTTCATGGTTTGTATGTAAAATAGAAAGATTGAACTTATTAATTAAAGTTAAAAATCGACTTTAGAATTGCACATTTTAAATCAGGATTTTTTTAAATGTGTCTGTCCATTAGAATGGACAGTAGGTTTGAAAGCCTGTTACTGAAGTCACATTTTCAGTAATGCTGATTGAAATTTCTTTTATAAAAAAATAATAATATCAGTGTACCGATACATTTTTGAATTTTTTTTCATGTGCAGAATATTCAGCTCTGAAGTGCTTGAACATATTGCTGATGAAAATATCTCAGATGTTGACTTTATGTGGAGTAATGAGGAAGATGAAGATGTAAGAAAAATATCTATATTTAAAACTTTATATAGTAAAATAACTTCTGGCCAAAAGAACGTATGGATTTGACTTAAATCTAAAGCACAACTTAAATATTAATATTTTTAATATTTTATATTAATATATATATTTTTATAGATGGATGCACTTTTATGATGCATAGATCTACTTTTATCATGGATAGATGAACTTTTATGAAGGCTAGATGCACTTGTATCATGGATAGATGCACTTTTATAGACTTTCAAAACAAAAACAACCATTTACAGCCAATATAAAGCTTGGAAGGGTCAGAACATTGTTTAATATAACTCTGATTGTTTTCATCTGAGAGAATGTAATATACACCTAGGATGGCTAGAGGCCAGGGTGAGAGGCCAGGTTAAATCATTGGGTAATTTAAATTTTTGGGTGAACTATTCCTTTAAAGGTATAGTTCACCCACAAATTATATTTGTCATCACTTAGTCACTCTCATGTTGTTCCCAACCTGTATGAGTTTCATATACCGTTTTTATTCTGCTGAACACAAAATAGGTATTATAAAGAATGTCTGTAACGAAACAGCTGACAGTGGCCATTAACTTCAATAGTATTTTGTTTTCCTATATATTTTCCAAATAACTATATGATATTATTATAATATAAAATTATCATTATTAGTAACTATTTAGAAAATTACAATAATATTTAGCAGTAATGTATCAATATATATTACAGTACAATGCCGTATAATTGATTACAGCAGTAATCAAATTGCGAAATTACGAAATACAGTAAAAATACAGTAAAGTACTATTTTTTAGTTTGCATTACTGATCTTGTGCACTGTAAAGTGAATTACACTAGGTACTGGAAATCGAAATACAGTGACTTGCTGGCAACCGTCCTGCCAGTACTGTAAAAATACAAGAAAACACAGGACGCACACCGGAAATGACTCTAACATGAATGCATTGATTGATTCCTAGGTTTATTTTGTTATGAATAAACAAATGTGCAATATATAAAGGAAAAACCTTACGATTAAAGTTGTAATGTTATAATGTTCAAGTTTTTGATATAAAAAAAGAAAGATGCACACAGAAAATGACCAGATTGATTGATTCGAAGATATTTCGTTTGTTACAAACAATGTGCTCGATAACTTACGCCGATCGTAGAGTCCAATGCAATACCGAGAATTTATATTGAATTTTATACTCCATGGTTATACTAAAGAAACGTTAGTCACAAAAACAGATAAAACAGACACCCCTTTTTGTGTTTATGCTTCTATTTAAAATCATATTAAATAAACATACATAACTATATATCAAATTACATCTAAAAACGTATGTACGTTTCGTTTCAAAGACGGGAGGACGGTAAATTTTGAAGACTCTGCCATAATCCCGTTTTGCTCGGTTTTCCTCCGCAAATCTCCACAACCGGAAATGGACGAGCATCCTTGCGTCAAATGCGGAACTTATGCGTGCATATATATAGCCCATTAGCCCGGTTCTGTTAACACTGCATTGGCTCCCTATTAAACATCATTAATGACATCCTATGTTTAAAAAAGTTGTAGTTTTTTTTTTTTTTTTTTGGACCAAAATGTATTTTCGATGCTTCAAATCATTCTAACTAACCCACTGATGTCACACTTTGATGAACTTTTTTTTTTCCATAGGAACTTCCCAGTGGGAAGATTATGTTGTGACGTTGAACTGCATGCGACTGCTCCTCCCAGTCTGCGTGTTTGTTTTGAGTTTTGTATGGAGGAGATTCCTAAGACGTCAGTTATATGACTTCTTGGGATGAGACTGTGTTAGGAGATTCAAGCTGTGCTGCTTTTGTGTGCGATTGGGGATGATGGGGATTTTTACCCGGAACTTCATTTAGACCCTTGTTCCTGCAGAGTAAACACACCGAGTACCACCCAAAAGTTCCTAGTTCCTGGGGAAAGTTCCTGCGGTGGAAACGCTGCTATTAATGACAATTTTCATTTTTGGGTGAACTAACCCTTTAAGGCAAGATCTAAACGCAGCAGTGACTTTATTTAACAATAAATTAAACCAAGAAACATGCAAAACTTGAATGCAGGAGAAAACAACTGACTAAAAATAAAAGAGAATGGACGAAGAATGACTCAGACTAAGAGGTCTAAATACATAGATAAACTAAAGAGCTAAAAGGGTTATTCAAACAATTTGAGAATATTCTAGAAAACATGGAAACAAAGGCAGACAAAACTCTAAACAAGGAGCAAGTGAATCAAATCAACCAAACAACAAGTCATTGTGATAATACAGTAAATGAGAAAATGACAGAAGCAAAAAAAAAAAGAAAGAAAATAAAAACACAGGAAACAAAAAGGTCCAAACTAAATGACCATAAAAGGAATGAAAGAAAAAATAAATTAATACTTTAATTTAGCAAGGAAGCATTACATTGACCAAAAGAAACAGTAAAAACTTTTACATTGTTACATAAAGTTTCTATTTTAAATAAATGCTATTTTTTTATTTTGTATTTATTAAAGGATGTAGCACAGTTTCGACAAAAATATTAAGCAGAACTGAACAACCATTTTCAAATGTGATAATAATAGTGCATGATACTTGAGCATCACAGGAATAATTTACTTTTATAAAATAATATAAATAAAAAAATATATCAAAATAGAAAACAGTTTTTTAAATTGTAACAATATTATTTAATTGTAACAATATTTTATAATATTACTGTTTTTACAGTATTTTCAATAAATAGTCTTAGTTAGCAAAGGCTTCTTTTAAAAAAAAAAATGTTAAAAGAAATCTTACTGCACCCAAACATTTGAACAGTAGTATGTATATATATGATTTTATGTTTTACAAAATCACAGAGATAGTGTTTAATGAGATATTTCTTTTAGACCACAGCGGTGCATAGAATTTGTATCTCGGCAGTCATATTGTTACGTACTGTCCACCACATGTCTAGACCGGAGTGACACGTGGGTCGTTCTGCTGAGTCTTTATACAGTGGATTAGCAAGAGTAAGTTATAGCTCATCTCTCAAGCACCCAATCATTCTGTCTGTTTATCTCGTTTCCAGTTATTCTTGGCTTTACTTTCTGTTCTTTGTCTCACCGCATTGTCAGAGATAGCAACATTTTTGTTGCAGCCATGAATCAAAAGGTTGTTCTGATCACTGGTTGTTCTTCTGGCATTGGATTGGCACTTGCTGTTCGTATTGCCAAAGATGAGAAGAAGAGGTTTATGGGTAAGACCAGCATATAAAATACATACAAATATTGTGAATGTAGATTAAAGTAGTATAATAGTGGTGTAGATCAAGGAAAGATCAAGAAATATTTTACTTGTGTAACCTTTTTTTGCACATTATCAAAAAATAAATGTCAAAAACCTACATAATGGATATTTTACACTGTTAATGGTTAATGGATATTTTACACTGTTAATGGACCAGGGGTGCTTTTGATACCCCATGCCTGGTACAACTGTAACATTGCCCTGGGACAGTTGTAGCATTCTTAGAGTGCCAAATTAGATAGTAGGTCTACATTTAAGTGAAATATTCTGACACATTTTATACTGAATCATTTTAATGTATCCATATGTTTTAGTTCAGAATTTTTGTGAATTAATTATACGTTTACTTTGGAGAAGGCAGCATGTCGTACTTTGGGATGCGCATAGGAGATCAAGCAGTCATTATATCATTATAATGTGAAAGTCCACTTAATGTGATTATGTCAGTTTGAACTTTTTTTAAAACAACCGTTTCTCAGCATGAAGCAAAAAAAAAAAAAAAAAGAAAAAAAAATCATCATATCACCTTTATAAATTGACTTGGCTTGAAGATTTTCTTAAAGTACAGTAAGTAGCTAATCATTAATCTATTAGTAATTAAATGATGACCATGTTCCCCATCTGTTACTTAAAATCACGTAGACTGGTCAGTGAAAATGTTATCAGACTATAGTTTAAATGGAAGTTAATCTAAATGTTTAAATTTGGCAGTGTATGCCACCATGAGGAACCTGGCTAAAGGAGAAGCTCTGGTGGAGGCAGCGGGTCGTACTTTGGGACGCACACTGGAGATCAAGCAGCTTGATGTGTGTGACGAGAACTCTATTAAAGCCTGTATCAACAGCCTGCCCATGCGTAGAGTCGACATTCTCAGTAAGATTTTATTAGATGTACTTCTTACGTAAAAACACAAATGCTTCATTGTAATTTTTCTTTGTTTCAGTGCTCTAAACAATATTCTCTATCGTGTATCGTATGTAAACACTATAGTATTCACTTAGCGGCCATTGCATTTGTATAGCTCTACTTTTATTAATAGTAGGAAGTACTAATAATACTAATGTTTCTATGATCAGAGACAGCATAATATGGAGCCCTGCACATGACATTGAGTGGAAAAAACAAGATATTGTGGCCACAAATTAAGAATCAGTTCCCCCAAAAATTATAATTATTTTGTTCTGTTGTTTTAGGGGCAGTTTACATGACAAAACAAAAAACAATTATACATATTGGCCATTCATTTACACGACAATGGCATACTAGGGGCCTGAAAATGCACGTTTTTGAAAACTATCCTGTCAATGGGCTTTATGCCCAGCTGCACTACTTCCTGAACTTCAGCCAGCTCCTTGTTTCCTGTCTGCCATTATTGGCCAAATTGATTCATTCAGGTGTGCTTGACCTCTGTAGTCATGGCAACAATAATCAGACACACCTGAATTAATCAATTTGGCCAATAATGGCAGACAGGAAACAAGAAGCTGGCTAGAGTTCAGGAAGTAGTGCAGCTGGGGATAAAGCCCATTTATCAGTGTGAATTTGTGAAAATGGTGGTGTCATGTGCATGCATATTACGTGACATCACCAACTACTGGTCTGGCATGCATAATGCACCTTTTTTTTTTTTTGATGGATCTGTGTGAACAGGATCGTTTTGACATTGTAGTGTGTACGGGAAAAACAAAACAAAAAAAGGAAAAACTTTTGCGTTTTCAGTATATTGCTGTTGTGTTAACGTACCCTTCGATATATTGTGGCCAATTTGTACTAATTTGTTTCCTCAATTCAGTTAAATCATGGTCACAATTTAACTAAACTAAAATGAGTCAATTAATTAGTACAACATGGGCATGATTTACCAAAAACAAAAGGAACGAACTGAACCAATGTGGCCCTGATTGAACTAAAGAGAGGGAATAAATTAATAAAACATAGCCACTAATTAATAAGTTGTGGGAATGAATTCTTAATTTGTGGCCACAATAGCAATTTCCGCCCCTAATATTAATTTTATATATAAAAAAAAAACTAATGATTCATCCTGAATCAGTATTGTTGTTCCCACCCCTCTGCTCTCTGCGTTTCAGTTAGTAATGCTGGAATGGGAATAATTGGCCCCATTGAGTGCCAGACTATTGATGAGATGAAAACTATCATGGACACCAACTTCTTTGGGCTTGTGCGACTAATGAAGGAGGTTTTGCCTGACATGAAGAAGAGAAAAAATGGCCACATAGTGGTCATCAGCAGTGTCATGGGGATTCAGGGTGAGCCTTACATTTGCATCTGAGCTCTTTACACCAGTATGTGAGAGAACGAACTTTGGATACTTAAAGGATTAAAAACAATGCTTAAAGAAGATCTGAGAGGATTCAACAGGATTTTGCCATCTCTAATCACTGTCGTGTTCATGTACACAGGTATTTTGTTTAATGACATTTATGCTGCTTCCAAGTTTGCTGTTGAAGGGTTCTGTGAGAGTCTGGCAGTTCAAGCTCTGAGATTCAATCTAAAGTAAGTGATCATATGAAGGTCCAAGCCCTGAATGGCCCCAAATCCACCCACCGAGAAGTACATGGGTAACACTTTATTTTGATGATCCCTTTAGAACATTCTGTTGACTAGGCTATTAGTAACTTGTCAACTAAGTCTCATTAGAGTAGTAGACTCTTTGCCTAACATCTGTTAACACTTTTGTGATGGTCCTCCAATCGACATGACTATAAGTAACTTACTGCACATGTCAACTTATTCTAACCCTAAACTACCAGTCTACTAATACTCTATTAATACTCTAATGGGAGTTAGTAGACATGTAGGTGCAACGTTACTTAGAGTCAACAGAATGCGTTAAAGGCACCAATACACATTTTTTCACTTCTGAGCTGATCCCGATACCTGAATTTGGATATCGGACGATACCGATTCTATTACCATTATTGTTGATTTTATATGATGCTGAAATGAACTCTCAACAGGCAAGTATGATCTGCATGTATGCATGCATGTATGTCCCAAAAGGCAATTTGAGAATAAGGTCAGAAAAGGATGGCAGAAAAACAGAAAATTCCCATTCTGAAAACAAATATGCAAATGTAAGGGTTTCAAATTGATTGCCATGTCATTATATATTACATTCCCAAAATTGAGACTTGAAATATAAGAAAAGTGCAGACAAAAGTGTAAACTTCTTACACACACTATCAATAAAACAGTGTTCATCTGAACAGCACAAATCAAACACTGGCTCTAGTAGCATCAACAAATCAAGGTTTTAAAACTTCAAATATTTGAAATATAAGAAAAGTGCAACAACTGTGAACATCTTACACACACACACACACACACACTCCCTCTCTATCAATAAAACGACTCCCGTTGTATTTATGCCCCGTGGCTAAAAAAGTCCTTGTCCTCTTTAACGTACTTTTTTAATTGTTTGATTGCGTTTATTGTGTTGACCGACGCAAGGGAGCTTCCACCTGAATTGCCACTTTGCAAACATTGCATTTTGCTGTCTTGCTCTGCAGTGTTTCCAGTGTGAAATATTTCCACACAGCAGACATAATAGGCTTGTTTGACATGAGCAAAATCTGCACAGAACCGATCACCGAGATGCATGCCGGTCCGCCTTACTCTGATGTCATGCTGAAGTATGTCAAAAAACTCTTGCGACCATATGGCACACGTGTCGGATTCAAGGGGGTAATCCATCGACCGGAAGTGGAAGCCACGCGGGAGCTGACATCTTGCAGCAGAACTTCACTTGCGTTAGCATTCCCATTGACTCCCATTCATTTTGGCGCCACTTTGACAGTGAATAACTTTACATCTGAGGCGTTTGAAGACCCCATTTGTCCTTTATTTATTTCTAAAGAAACACAACAATGTATAAAATGCTCCATTACCTTGTAGCTTATGGCCCCGTAGAAGCCGTTTTAGTGAAAGTAGGCTAACGATTGCGTCATACCCATGCGACTATCTGTCGCACAGTAGAGAGATTACCGTATGGACAGGAGAAGAAGCTCACGGGCAATCGGGGAAACCTGGAGGCAAAATGACAAAATAATTCATCAGAATACCTAGCAAAAGTTTCTCCTTCTCCTAGATCATGGACAGCTCTTACTCACACTCTCCGCCTCGTCAAGTTTCAGAAGGGAATGATTCAGATTTCTCATGCTACAGCCACTAGAAGACAGACGGTTTGCTCACATCACATCTACGTCGTCAAGCTCTGTTTGAGAGTGCGCGTCAGGGACGGAAGTGCTAAAAAATCGGCAAAAACATTCTTCAATCGTCTCAATGGAGTTCCAATGAGATCGCTCTGTTCATTTCTTATTCTGTCTATGGTCGGATTCTGCAGTCGCACGCAATTGCTCTCCACCGACTGCGCTGATCAAAAGCATGATGGGAAAGGACATGCTGACAACACAGCTTAATGCTCATTGGTTTAAACCGTGATTGTTCTCTTTTAAAATGTTTGATTTTAAAACTCTGATATCATGTTTTAACTTTTATGTATGTTATGTGTGAATAAACTCTCTGACAGTGCGATATGGGTTATGTGATGTCATTTTTATTAAAATAATACATAAAATCACATTTCTGTATTAAAACAAAAAAAATATTAACATGTATTTGGAAAGTAATTTAATAAGTACTTTGGGTGTCTTGTTCTTTTTTTCTCACAATTGCAAGTTTTTTTTGAATTTATTTCTCAGAATTGCGTGATATAAAGTCAGAATTGCGTGATATAAAGTCAGAATTGCGTGATATAAAGTCGCAATTCTGAGAAAATAGACAGAAGTGCGACTTTTTATCTCACAATTCTGACTTTTTTTTCTCACAATTGCGAGTTTACATCTCGCAATTCTGACTTTATATCACATAATTGCGAGTTTATATGTCGAAATTCTGACATCTTTTCTCAGAATTGTGAGATATAAACTCGAAATTGCGACTTATCAGGCCAATTCTAAGGAGAAAAACTTTTCCCCCCTCGGAATAGTTTAAATCTCACAATTCTGACTTTATATCTCACAATTCTGACTTCATGACTCGCAATTCTGACTTTATAACTCACAATTCTGATTTTATGTCACGCAATTCTGACTTTATATCTCGCAATTCTGACTTTATATCTCGCAATTCTGACTTTTTTATCTCGCAATTCTGACTTTATATCTCGCAATTGCTACTTTATATCACGCAATTCTGACTTTATATCTCGCAACTTTGACTTTATATCTCACAATTGCGACTTTATATCACGCAATTCTGACTTTATATCTCACAATTTTGACTTTATATCTCACAATTCTGACTTTATATCACGCAATTCTGACTTTATATCTCGCAATTCTGACTTTATATCTCGCAATTGCGACTTTATATCACGCAATTCTGACTTTACATCTCGCAACTTTGACTTTATATCTCACAATTGCGACTTTATATCACGCAATTCTGACTTTATATCTCACAATTCTGACTTCCCATCTCGCAATTCTGACTTTATATCACGCAATTCTGACTTTATATCTCGCAATTCTGACTTTATATCTCGCAATTACGACTTTATATCACGCAATTCTGACTTTATATCTCGCAATTTTTACTTTATATCTCACAATTCTGACTTCCCATCTTGCAATTGTGAGAAAAAAAGTCCGAATTGTGAGATAAAAAGTCGCAAGTACCTTTTATATTTTTCATTCTATGGCGGAAACAAGCTTCCATACATCGCAAACAAGCTTAATGTTGATCAATCAATACTTTTCTGCTTGCTGGCTGCAAACTGCAGAATGGTTTTCCTGAGCAGAGGCGTGTCTCATAACTCTGTGTCTCATTGAGCTGCGCCACCTTTCAGGAAATCCATTTCACACTTTGCAGCCAGCTAGCAGACTAGCCGGCCGGAATCACTTTTGAACTGAAATCATTTCAGCAGACATGGCTCATGGAAATCGGACATCTCCAGAGGTTGGCTCGGGAAAATCTGATACGTGAATTACGCTGGTATTGGTCCCGATACCGAATCGGATTGGCCCCATCCCTACAAGCAATATCATACAATACCAGGTTTCTAAAACTAAATTAGTAAACAAGCTCAGTTCAAGAGTTCAATAATATAATGATGCAGTAATTTAGAAACTTCTGATGTGTTTTGAAGCCATTGAATGCCTTGGCCATCACATTTAAGTTGTCATTGTATGTCCATTTTATTTCCATCTGTGCAGTATCAGCTTGATTGAACCAGGACCTGTCGTCACAGAGTTTGAGCGTAAGGTGTATGAGGAAGGCTTGAAGATAGACCTCTCCAAAGCTGATAAAGTGACTGCAGATATGTTCCAAAACATCTACTTGAAGAATTACAGCCAGATATTTGAAAGTCTTGGACAAACACCAGAGGTTGTAGCAGAGGTACTTGGACAACACTTCCAAAAGTTTAATGCAGAAATCTATCATTCCAATAGATGTTTTGTTTTCTCTCTGAATTACTAATAGTCCTAATATGTCTAATATGTCATTTCTTCTCTAACCAGCACACATTCAAAATTATTACCATGGAGAACCCACCATTTCGCCATCAGACTAACACTCTGTACACACCCATGACCACCCTCAAATATGCAGATCCAAACGGTGACCTTCCCATTGATACCTTCTACAAGATGGTGTTTGAACACGACAAAGTGTTCAATGCAAGTCTCAATTTCCTCAAGCTTCTGCGCTGGAGAAGCCGTAAGAGTTTCACTTTGGAAAAATAAAAGACTGTCTCTTGATTTACAACTGAGGAACACAAAAAGCGGTTCATCAAGAGGCAATAAACATGAGAAGTGCTAGTAATACAAAGTTTCAGTCATCGCTCAGGATTGTACAAGCTAAAATAGGAGGAATTAAGAAGTAGCAAGAGCAAAGGAATATAGTGAAATTCATAATGAAATTGAATTCATTTATTTATATTTATTTGGCTGCAGTTAAGAGAGTGAGGGCCCTGATCTTCCTGATGTTGTACATTGCAAACCTGCATGATTATGCTGTTGTACCAATGTGGTCCTTGAAGGTCAGCTGGTCATCAAAAATGACCACAAGATTTCTTGCTGAACTTTATGGGATTATTGTTGCAGAACTTAGCTAGATGGTTCCCCATAAAAAGAATTTCTCTGGTTAAACCCTGCTGGATGGGACACCCCTGTTTTACAACCATATTATCTTTGCAAGCAAAGACTGTTATAAACAACTGAGTATCACACAATACCAGATACGTATATTTGAAAAACCAGTTTCAAACACTTACACATAAACGTGTGCTTTGTTAGGCTACTTACCTTGCCTTACTCAAAAACAAGTGAAAAAAAAAAAATACAGTACATGTCCTAAAATGTAAACATGTTTGATATCCTCCAACTGGATGTAATCGAAGTCTGAAATCTATCCCGATCAGTGTGTGTGCAACCTGTGTTTGCAAAATCTGACAACTTGCATTGCCTAACTCTGGTTTTCTGAACACATCTGAACACGTGGATACACGTCAAAAGTCAGAGCAGAAATCTGGGCAAAAGTTGTGTAATGTATTCCAGCTTTAACTCCAGACTGCATTTAAAATAATAACCACATACACACAACAAGCTAATCAACTGATTGTTCTGGATTTATTTGATGGTAAGCAGGGGTGGATAAAGTACTTGAAAGCCACACTTGAGTAAAAGTATAGATATCTTACCAGAAACACTTTGGTAGAAGTTAAAGGGCAACTATGCCCATTTTTACAAGATGTAAAATAAGCTTCTGATGTCCCCTTGTATGTGTGTATGTGAAGTTTTAGCTCAAAATACCCCACATATAATTTTTTATAGCATGTTAAAATTGCCACTTTTTGAGGGTGTGCGAAACATGCTGTTTTTCTGTGAGTCCCTTTACATACAAATGAGGTGCTGGTCCCGGCCCCCTTTCTAGAAGAGGCGAGGCTTCAAGAGCTTGTGCAATAAACAAAAAAAAGATTGCCAGATTGAGTGGCTTCCTGCCCAATTGGGCGGTTTTGCAATCTATTTTGCGGGCAAAAATGGGGTTGGGCGGGTGGATAAAATTTGGGCTGGTTTCGGATCAATTCGGCGGGTTTTTTGTAGCTGAAACACCGGCCCTTCAGATCCATCTTGTCACAGGCAGCTCGCTCACTCATAACATTGTGTTTCAATGGTGCATGTACTTTTTAAATAACCATAACTTGCTCAATTTTCTACCGATTTTCAAACAGTTTGGTTTGTTGTAAACGTCAAAGATGTAGTAATTACACTGCATACTAATGAATAATAAGTGTACAAATAAATAATCATCCAGAATTATAGCCACGTTAACATTTGTAAGAAACAAAAAGAAACAAAAAGTTTGTAAGAAACATTTGTGTTGTTACCTTGTTGAATTGATTTGGTCAATCACGTTATTCGTTGAACCGACGTCGCGTGACGCATGTCAGTCTGAAGCCAAATCCAGTGACAGTCACAACCCAACCTGGAGAGACCGGTGTGTCTCGGCAAAGACAACGTCAAGGTAAGATTTGTTTTACAATGATTATACACCCCTATATCTTAATGATTTTCATATAAGTTATTTACGACTGCAAGCTATACTTCGTCGTATGCATTGTCGTTGATGAGAACAATAGCCACGAAAGATTTTTGGTAGTGGAGCAGTAAAGCAAGGTCTAACGGTATGTTGCTTGGCTAACCCAAAATAGTCATTTGGTACATACACAATGAACTAAGCAAAGAGTATTCAAATACGGGATAATTACGGGAAAATATTTAAAAGGGAAGACATCATTTGACAGGCAGGTTGGTTTGGTTACAACAAGCTACCAAGGCCTAGGCTACAAGTAAGTTAAACTAATTATCATCTAAAAAGAGTGCAAAGCAAAACAAAGAAATGATTTTAAAAAATAATTTAGTTAAAGAGGGCTGTTTTTTAGCTATTTAACAATTTATTTGTGGTTAACTGCAGTAGTCTTGTCAAGCTCGTTTAAGATGGTTAGCATCTTAATACAAATGTCAAAAAAATGTGATTTAAAATTATCTAGTAATGTGCGCTTTCTGTGTTTATTTATCTGAATATAATTATGTTGTTTATCTAACACACAGACATGGACAGGACAACATCATATCTCTCCACACCCAAATTACTAAAGTCTCATCCGAAGGACGGAGCTCTTTTGACACTATAGTGTCCCCATCACTTTACTGGGGCGTTTGGACCTACACAGACCACAGGGTGAGCACCCCCTGCTGGCCTCACTAACACCTCTTCCAGCAGCAACCTGGTTTTCTCAGAAGGTCTCCCATCCAGGTACTAACCAGGCTCAGCCCTGCTTAGCTTCAGTGGGCAACCAGTCTTGGGTACAGGGTGATATGGCTGCTGGTCATAGACTAATTCAGTCTCTGCTCCCGGGTACCATCCATGATCATGGTCCAACTCTTCAGGAGTTTGTGAAGTGGTGTAAAAGGGTCCTGTTAAGAAATGAATTTGGATAAAACCAAAGAGATGATAGTGACCTTTCCACCAAAGCAGAGACAGCTGACTGAGGCAGTCACTACGACCATCCAGGGAAAGCTGGTAGACCTTGGAGGAGAGTGTAAATACCTTGGCACTATTTTTGATAACCAGCTGAATTTTGCGCCCAACACAGAGAAAATTCTGAAGAAGTGCCATCAGCGGCAAAACTTACTCAGGAAATTCTAATCATTTGATGTAAACAAGGACATTTTAACCATATTTTACTACTCATTTATTGAAAGTGTGATAACTGTTTCTTTCACTTGTTGGTTTTACTCCATTAATCTTCAAAATAGAAACTGTTTACATCAAATTGTTAAAGTATGTTCCAGAATTATTAGACAACCCCTGAGAGCTCTGCCCTCCTTATGTGAACAGCAAACCTTGAAGACTGCCTGTAGGATAATTTGTGATCCATCACATGCTCTGTATTATATGTTTGAGTGGCTACCCTCAAGGCGCAGACTTCGCTGTCAAGTGTGTAAAACCCAGAGGAGGAAGGTGACCTTTGTCCCCAGGGCAGTCTTGCTACTAAACTACAAGCAACCATTCGCCACCCAAATCGTTGAACTGTGCTAAAACATGCTAGCCTGACTTCGTCATATTCTATTCAGAATGTGAGTCTGATTCTGCTCCATAGGGCTTTGATTATGAGGCGTGTCTTAATCGAACCAGGGGGAAAAAAACCCTCTGCACTCAATTGGATACACCTACAACCAATCAGAGCAACGCAGTAAGTGACGTATGTTGAGCAAGTTGTCAACTGAACTGCATGCACTCTGGAAAAAAGTATTTAAAAGAAAAATTAGTTTTAATGAATCAACATGACATCATTACTTTTGCGTTAACATAAACGCCACTTGACTTGAATGTGACGTGTATGTGTACGCAAAAGTCATGATGTCATGTTATCTATACGTATTTTGAGCTATCTGCGTGTATGTGTGTATGTCTATGCCATTAAATGTCTGAATGATTCCGCATGTATGTACACACCGTTAAATGTCCGAGCGAAACGAAGCAAAATGTAGATCTACATCTGAGGAGCGATTTTTTTTTTTCCTAGGATGGTAGGGGAAGTCTCATAAGTGGTATTAACCCCAGTGACAGGTAGGTTTAGGGACGGGGTTGGGGTGGGTCATAGATTTATATATACAGTAATGTAACGACAACCGCGTTCATAAACACGCTGAAAAGCAATGATGATTGTTGATAGCACGCCAAAAATGGAAATACGAATTGGCGTGTCATACATACGCCATTTCACGAGATCAGTCTGAATGAATGTATATACGAACAAGTTCTCCGTTTAGGATTAGATCTCGACAATAAAGCCAACAAATCTGCTCGCATTTCTCGACCTGTCTCAATTTTATAACAGGGTTGGAAGGCAACTTGACTGATTTTAATAAATGGAGAGACGATGAAAGAGACCAGGCTGAAGAAGGGTGTTCATTTGAGTCTTCAGAGAAAAGAGACCGGGAGCCAAAATGATGTTTTCATTATGTATTAATGATTAGTTAAATATAAAATGATGCGTAGCATCATTAGCAGAAAACAGCCCCAAACCATGATGTTTCCTCCCCCATGCTTCACAGTAGGAATGGTGTTCTTGGGATGCAACTCTGCATTCTTCTTCCTCCAAACACGACAAGTTGAGTTTTTACCAAAAAGTTCTATTTTGGTTTCATCTGACCACATGATATTCTCCCAATCCTCTTCTGGATCATCCATATGCTCTCTGGCAAACTTCAGACGGGCCTGGACATGTACTGGCTTAAGCAGGGGCACACACCTGGCACTCTGCAGGATTTGAGTCCCTCTCGGTGTAGTGTGTCACTTATGGTAGCCTTTGTTACTTTGGTCCCAGCTCTCTGCAAGTCATTCATCATGTGCATCACAGAACAGAGCAAGGCGAGCATTTGAGCTTATAAAACTTAAACCTTGTTATTTATTTATTAAATGAGCGATCGTTTCATGTGATAAGACCCTTATTCATCGTCTGGAATCGTTTAAAAACCAGTTTGCAGTTTGCACTGAAACTGTCTTTTGGACCTTGAACCGTTTGGTTCCCACTGAAGTGCATTATATGGAGAAAAATGCTGGAATGTTTTCATCAAAAACCTTAATTTTTTTTCGACTGAAGAAAGACATCTTGGGGGTGAGTAAATTATCAGCAAAAGTTTTTTTTTTTTTTTTTTTTAAGTGAACTAATCCTTTAAGTCTTTCTGATAGTTGTCTACAGGCCGGTTTACTACAACAGTAGAATCAAATTCTAAATTCTACTGAAATTGTGGTTTATAATTTTGGTGTGCCACCCCAAGATTTTAAGAGGCCTCATCTGGCCACCCCAATGAAAAATTTCTGGATACTATGAGAACGGCAGAAACACACAATAATTCACTGTGAGGGACTGGGACTTTTGATCATGATGGGCTATCGATAAGCTCACATAAACTAGTTTTACAAAGACTCGTTTCACATGAACTCTCTTGTGTTGAATCCTTTTGTCTGTTTGATATGAGCTAAATGTGTGTTAATGTTGCAGATAAAAGTATTAATGTTGTAGGTAAAAGTTTTAAAGTAAGTGTTGTTTCATGACTTAAGCATTTAGACTTAGTTTAATATCTCTTTAAAGCCACACTGTGGAACTCTTCAACTTTTATAATATATTACCAAAACCCATTGAGATGGTAGATTGACTTACAATAGCTTGAATGACGCTTCTGCCGTAGCCTGAAGGTGTCTGTATCGCTTTTACTAGCACTTTGTAACTTCAGGTTTCGGGTAGGAACCCGAGCACAACAAGAACTACACAATTCGACCGCTTTACGGCATACGTCACTTCCCCCACCACCCACAACTTCCTCAGATTCTGACGTTAGTGCTCAACTCGCGTTTGATTGCTGTCTGTATGTTTTCGTCATGGCCGAACAACAGCTACAAGGAAGAATGCAACAGTTTTAACGGAGGAAACTAGAAAAAAGAAAAGGGGAGAGTGACAAATTAAAAGCCAGGACGAGGATTAACATTGGTCCAGCTTTCGCTTCGCTCCCTGGCGTGAGCTAAAAGAGGAAGGGTGATCGACCGATGCGGACGCTTGCCTGCACACAAATGCCGTTTTCAAGGTAACCCAGATAAATTCATATAAGCAGTGTACAGTATTTTCTGGTATTCCGGCCTCAGCCGATGGTGTTATGAGTGTAATAAAATGCCCACAGCCCAGTGTTCATTTCTACACACATACACAGCCTGCCTCAGTGCAGGGCTCGCAAAACGACTCATGTCAAATGTAACGTTACATTAAATGTAGTGAACGTGCCCACGACTCAGTAGTACCCATAAAGACTACACACCACATGTCCCACGGTTTCTGTAAAAATAAACCAACACACATAACGTTTCAGTCAGCTCTGGCCGACGGTGTTTTCAGTGCAGTGAATGTGCCCACATTCACTCAAAGACATGATAAGCCCCACGGGGCTCACCCGACTCGCTCTCTCAGCAGACTGCTATAAGGGAATCGAGAGCGGCAAGGCTGCCCGGCCCGCCTCAAAAACTGCAAGCACACGCAATCTAAAGACATGGGAGGCTGACCGGTTGACTGTTTGTTGACTTTAATTTGCGACAGTGCTGCGGAGCTTGTGGCCTCTAGGGACGCTAGACGTGAAAGTTACAAGTCGAGCGCCCCCCTAGTGGCCAAAAGTTACGCAGTGTGGCTTTAAGTTGATGATTAAAAAGAAATTATATCTATACTATAATTATATCTATATGTCTGTGATGCCATCTTTATTTTTTTTCTTTATTTTTTTCGTGTTTTTTTCCCCCAAATTATTGTTGTCTCTTGTTTTACTTATCAGATGTTATACTTATCAGAAAATGTGTAAAAGAAATGTCAAGAACTTGATATCAAACTTTGTGATTTTGAATATTAAATTAAAAATAAAAACAAAAAAAACTAATGCTAAATTGGCTTCTGACGCAGCACCGGATGTAACTGGCGTGCTGAGACAAACCCGGAAGCAATCGTGCATAGAGCCTATTATAGCTAACTCTCCTGTTGTACATAATGTAGGTTCGCGGATGTTAATTTAAAACTGGGGATTTAAAACAAAGTATTATTACTTTGTTACGTTAAACCACTGATGGTAAAACCTTGCTTTCTGAAATGCATTACAGGTAGGGCCTACAGGTAGTCTACAATGACCTGTACCCATCCATCCTCTTCCGCTTCATACAGGCCAGGTCGCAGGGGCAGCAGTCTAAGCAGAGATGCCCAGACTTCCCTCTCCCTAGACACTTCCTCCAGCTCTTCTGGGGGGACACCGAGGCATTCCCAGGCCAGCCGGGAGACATAGTCTCTCCAGCGTGTCCTAGGTCTTCCCCAGGGCCTCCGCCCAGTGGGACGTGCCCGAAACACCTCCCCGGGGAGGCATCCAGGAGGCATCCAAAACAGATGCCCGAGCCACCTCACCTGACCCCTCTCAATGTGGAGGAGCAGCGGCTCTACTCTGAGCTCCTCCTGAGTGACTGAGCTCATTTCGGCCGCCTGTATCTGGGATCTTGTCCTTTCGGTCATGACCCAAAGCTCATGACCATAGGTGAGAGTAGGAACGTAGATTGACCAGTAAATCGAGAGCTTTGCCAGGCTTATGGCTCAGCTCCTTCTTCACCACAACAGACCGTACAGTACATCGACCGCATTGCTGCAGAAGCTGCACCGATCCGACTGTCAACCTCCCGTTCCATCTTTCCTCACTCGTGAACAAAACTCCAAGATACTTAAACTCCTCCACTTGAGGAAGGATGTCTCCACCAACCTGAAGTGAGCAAGCAACCCTTTTCCGACTGAGGACCATGGCCTCGGATTTGGAGGTGCTGATTCTCATCCCAGCCGCTTCACACTCGGCTGCAAACCTCCCCAGTGCATGCTGAAGGTCCGGGTGTGAAGGGGCCAACACGACAACAACATCCGCAAAGAGCAGAGACGAAATTATGCGGTCCCCAAACCTGACACCCTCTGGCCCCTGGCTGCGCCTAGAAATTCTGTCCATAAAAATTATGAACAGAACCGGCGACAAAGGGCAGCCCTGCTGGAGTCAAACATGCACTGGGAAGAAGTCTGACTTACTACCGGCAATGTGAACCAAGCTCCTGCTTCGGTCATACACAACGCATTCTCACCCCAAGGCGTCACCTTTGACCATGCTTCAATATTTGACGTTTTAGGCGCCCTTTAGCGTCACTTACATGACGCGATCCTACGGCGTCATCTAACTGACGCTAAAGGAAAGCGTCTGTTAGAGGACGCGGTTAGGTTTAGGTGTGGGGTGGGGGTAGGGTACACGCGATCCTAGGGCGTCATCTTACTGACGCTAAAGGGCGCCTAAAGCGTCAGATATTGAAGCATGTCCAAATGCTTCCCAAGGCGTCAGTTAGGTGACGCCTTGGGAGTGAGAATGGGCTGTCATACAGGGACCGGACAGCCCTTAGCAAAGGACCCCGGACCCCATATTCCCGGAGCACCCTCCACAGGCCGCCTCGGGGGACACAGTCGAATGCCCTCTCCAAATCCACAAAACACATGTGGACTGGTTGGGCAAACTCCAATGAACCCTCCAGCAGCCTGTAGAGAGTATAGAGCTGGTCCAGTGTTCCACGGCCTGGACGAAAACCACACTGTGGTATGGGGGGCGTGGTCCAGCGCTGTCTGCAGCGGGAGAGCGGGGGAGGAGTCGAGCGGGAAATAAGCGGGTCAAGTTCAAATGATAAACACCTGTCTGTGATTGCAGTGATTGGCGTTGGGAGAGTATATAAGCGGCCCAGTTGGACGCTTCATTTGAGAGAGTCTGGAGCTTGTGTGCAGACACCGGGAGCTGGAGCTGTAAGCCGTGGAAAGAGTGAAACATTTGAAGCCGAAGGAAGCTGTAAGCTGTGGGAAGAGTGAACCGTTGGAGTCTGAAGGAAGCTGGGAAGCAGCGGGAAAGAGTCTGTTCTATTATTCTATTGAGTTTATTGTGACGCGCTGAGACGCTGTGGAAAGAGTGGTTTTTGTTTTGTCTAAATAAAGCACACAAGCTCCAGTATTCGCCGACCCCTTGCCTTCTTCCATCACCTCCTCTGAACCTTACCACACACACTGTTCCTCCTGAATCCGAGGTTCCACTATCGGCCGTATTCTCCTCTCCTCAGGAGGGGGAAACAGTCCCCCATCAATGCTGTTTACAGTAGGGGTGGGCGGCTGTTGACCTCAACTGGGGATGTCGTCGGACGGTGGAAGGAATACTTTGAGGATCTCCTCAATCCCGAAGCCACTTCTTCCATTGAGGAAGCAGAGGCTGAGGGCTCAGAGGTGGACTCGTCCATCACCCTAGCTGAGGTCACCGAGGTAGTCAAAAAACTCCTCGGTGGCAAGGCATCGGGTGTGGATGAGATCCGTCCTGAATACCTCAAGTCTCTGGATGTTGTGGGGCTGTCTTGGTTGACACGCCTCTGCAGCATTGCGTGGCGGTCGGGGACAGTGCCTCTGGGATGGCAGACCGGGGTGGTGATTCCTCTTTTTAAGAAGGGGGACCGGAGGTTGTGTTCTAACTACAGGGGGATACTGACCTGTACCTGTAAAAGACAATCTAATCAGATGGCAATTCTTTATTTTAAATCACAGAGAGCTGGCTAAAAGTGATCAAATTGCTCATAATAAATATGTTACCTCCACAAAATCTTTCTCGTCTATCAGCAGAAGTCATCTGAATGAATTGCTCTTAATTAATCTCATCTGTTTTTTTTTCTTTTCATATTTAAGTCTTAATAGAAAATCATTGTATGCAATTCCCAGCAAAAAATAAATAAAAAACCTCAAACTTAACATGCATAAATACCTTATAACTATGTATGTATGTGTGTGTATATATATATATATATATATATATATATATATATATATATATATATATATATATAATATGCATACTGAACAAAATTATTAACGCAACACTTTTGTTTTCGCCCCCATTTTTCATGAGCTGATCTCAAAGATCTAAGACTTTCTCTATGTAGACCTACACGAAAGGCCATCATGGAAATGAAACATCATGTTGCTAAATTTCCAAGCACTCAAGGGGGGCAATTAAGAGGGGAAAAAGGTTTAAATCCAGCTTGATTCAATTGTAAAATACAAACGTGAAATCACTGCACCACCTTGTGGCCAGGTCTCTAAAAAAAAAAAAAAAAAAAAAAAAGAAATGCAGCACTTCTACCAAGGAAGAAACATCAAAGGATTATGTATAATTAGTGCCCCTCATGATCTTGACTTGAGGGAATTTTAGGTTACTTTTTTCTGTGTGTAGCCTACTAATATAATTTCATAGGTCTACTATTACAATAATATAATATCATAAATGTAGGCTATAGTAATAAATACACAGCAATATCCATGGCCTACAGTAAAATAGAAACAGAAAAAGAAAACCACAACAGAACCCCAAAAACCCTGCCTGGACCTCACCTATGTAACTAAAATGTAACCTTTCCCAAAATCTTGAGCTCGAAATTTGACTTCGAGATCAAATTCCTTAAAGGGATACTCCACTTTTTTGGAAATAGGCTCATTTTACAACTCCCCCTAGTTGTACAAACGGTAAAACTTAACTGTTTAACTCTGGGGGAGTTGTAAAATGAGCCTATTTCTTAAAAAAAAAATAAAAAAATAGTGGAGTATCCATTTATTTCCCGTTTCTTACAGTAGGCGGCAGTATCGCACAATCACACGAAAGAATAACAAGCAGAAGAATCGCCGGATATCCGGAAGTGTTGCATTGTGGGGTTCATTTCGTTTGTCGCTAACCAAATGGTTGAAGTAATGAATCAATAGCTTTTGGTGCTTAAAATTTCTGTAGCGTGCTTTTTGTTAAGTTTATCTTAACAAGCGCGGCGCTTATTGGTTTGCTCAGGCAGCTTGAGAATGAACGATCGGAGTTGAATCATGATTATAAGGCGCACAGGAACAGCAGCAGCACTGATGTGTGGATGTGGAGAGTCAGCGTAAACGGATCAACCGAAAGGTACCGACTCCTTTCATCCTCCAAACATTTATTCATCCTCCTGCATTTGAATTCAAAGCTATACTTAAAATTGCACTCTGTCGGACAGTGTTTTAGCGAGCTGCTGTAAGAAAGCCGACCAGATCACCCGAATCTCCACACAAAGCCGTTGCTGTGGGTGTATCATCATTAATACCCCATTGAACCTCCTCGCCTGATTTCGATTCCCTTTAAACTCTGAAGCATCTCGGCAGCTCATCCCTCATGGCCTCTTCATCGGGGAACGACGATGACCTGACGATCCCGAGAGCGGCGATCAATAAAATGATTAAAGAAACTCTTCCCAATGTACGAGTAGCGAACGATGCCAGAGAGCTAGTGGTGAACTGCTGCACAGAGTTCATTCATCTCGTCTCATCAGAGGCCAACGAGATCTGCAATAAATCCGAGAAGAAGACCATATCCCCTGAACATGTTATAAACGGTGAGGATGACACTTCTAGATGATCGTGAGGTCACTAATAGCTAACGTTATTTTTTTTCCATTTTGGAAGAGGGTTTTATTCAAAGCGTGTGCAGTAAACTGGAGTTAAAGAGTTAGTTTGCTCAACAAAAAAAAAAAAGAACATTCTGTCATGTATTTGCTCTCACACACCCTCACCCGTATTTCTTGCTTGCTACTGTTGAACTCAAAAGTCAGTCACCATTCACTTGTAATGCATAATTTCCAAGCAAATATCTTAAAGGGATAGTTGTCCCATAAAGATACGTTTTGTCGTCAGTTACTCGCTATCATGGGTTTGTTCTGTTGAACTCAAAATAATATATTTTAAGGAATGTTGACAACCCGACTTTTGACGGCACCCGTTGACCTCCATGTTTTTGTTTTGTTTTTTTCAACAATGTTAGTCAATGGATGCCGTAAAAAGTCTGGTTATCAACATTCGTTAAAATATAATCTTTTGTGTTCAACAGAAGAAAGAAACTCCTACAGGTTTGGAACAGCTTGAGGGTGAGGAAGTACTGACAATTTAATTTTGGGGTTAACAATCCCTTTAAAAAAACAATGAAAACGTTCTACAAGTCTTAGCTACTCTCCCAATGTTGTCAGTTGTTCAGGCTTTTAAATGGGTTTTGAGCACTTTTCAGCTGCTAAGCCTGTGAGACTTCTGTCTGATTGACCATCTTAAACCAAGTTAGATTGGTTTAAAAGAGAGTTCACCTTAACCTGTATCTTGTTCATAATGTGGAACACAAAAGAAGATATTTCGAAAAATGTTGATCTCTTTTGTTTATAAAATGAAAGTCAATTGCGTCTTATGTCAGACACCAGTGACTTAAATTGTTCTTCACAATCTTTTACATAGTTCAGCAAAATATAGACCTGGTTTTACAGACAGGGCTTAGATTAAGCCTGGGTTAGACTGGGTTTTGACATTTAAGTAGCTTGTATAAACATAGCATTACTGGTGTCTACTGACGTGTTTTAAGATATCTCGATGCAAGTTGCTTTCAGTTAAAACAGCTCAAACGTGCATTTTAGTCTGAAACTGGGCTTGTGCATTGTCTGTGAAACCGGGGGTTATTCTTTTAAATAGTAATAGAAAGTAAGGCATACCCTCATGTTACTCCAAAACCTCCAAACCTTGAATATACAATCTTTTAGTTAACAGCTGAGATCTTGGACCAGGCTGCATTAATACACACAAGATTCAGTATTAACTTCACATTTTTTCTCCAATATATGTGGGATGGATATGATTGTATCCATTCCATTTACAGCTTTAAGATAACAGTTTCTTGTTCACTGGTGGTTGTGCATTTCTCTTCAAACTTGTACATCTCTTCTAAAATCCAATGGAACAGTCAATGCTTTTTTTTGTTTTTCTTCAGCACTTGAAAGCCTAGGTTTTGGTTCATACATCGCAGAAGTAAAAGACGTTCTGCAGGAGTGTAAAACTGTAGCACTTAAGCGGAGAAAGGCCAGCTCCCGACTAGAGAACCTTGGCATTCCCGAGGAAGAACTTCTACGTCAACAGCAGGAATTATTTGCCAAGGTAAAGATCCTGGAAGAGCTTGAGTTATTCATGAAACGGATAAATGGAACTTTTCGCTCTGTAACTTTCCAGTTTGTTCCCCAGCCTGTAATTCGATTATCTGTTCTGATGAGTTGTGCTGTCTTTCAGGCACGACAGCAGCAGGCTGAGTTAGCACAGCAGGAGTGGTTACAGATGCAGCAGGCCGCCCAGCAGGCACAGTTAGAGGCAGCTTCAGCCAGTTGCGCTCAGCAGGCCGGATCTTCCCAGGATGAAGATGAAGAGGACGACATGTGAATCCCGGCAGGCTTTCTCCGAAGCACACAGATAGATTGACAAATATATATATATATATATATTTACAGACATGTATGGTCTCCCCCACACACACGCACACACACTGTCCTCCATAAACCTTAGCAGAGAAGGAACTCTGCAGTGTTATCTCCTGAACTTTTAAATCCCAGATCAACAGTATAAATTCATGCTGACGGTTCAGGGGGAGTCATGGGTGCTCTCCTGCGATTTGTTGCTACGTTTGCCTTGACTCACTTGTTAATTAGAATTATTAGCTCTTGAAAATCCCTCTTTTCTTTTTCATTTGTTTCTGATTTAATTAAAGGCAGTTGTCATCGTTTCACTATGTGTGTGGGAAGGATGCTATGTCATGTGATGTGGCTGTGATGTAAGACGCACCATGTTAATAGTCATTGGTTAAATTCAGGAGCTGCTGTTTTGAATGGCTGCGTCCTGTTTTAGGTGATTTATGTATTTCTCTTATATTTGTCTTTGTTATATAGTTTGAAGAGACACAATTTGGGGAACATTTTTGGAAAGTGACTTTTACAGCCGTTCGTCCCCGCTTCCGTGTTTCTCTTTGTTCTGCTGAGTGAGATCAGAGAACGTGATTTGTAATGTAGGATGTTGCTTTTTGGTTCATTTTAGTTCGAGTGAGGATAAAGATTGTGTAGATAGGCTTTTACCTGCCCTGTGTTCACAACAGTATTCCAAGGAAAAGATTTACATGTGCAGAATAAAATCTGTCTTATAGTACCAAAGATAGAAGAAACTATAAAAAAATATTCAGTCACCAGATAGGCTTTGGAAATCTGCTCATGGTATATGCTCTCTGTATGATATGAGTGCTTTGGTGCAGATTGCGCTGAACGCCTCTTACTTACACTTTGTACAATGTTTTGATAGCAGATTTTTTTTTTTTTTACAGGTGCAATGTGTAAAAGTGGAGTTTTGAATGTGTGGTTAATTCATATCCTGTGATGACTGGTAAGGTGTAGTTGAGAAGCGTATTCACATGCCTTTGCAAAAGCTGTAAGCTGTATTCTCTAAGCAATAAAGTCAACCCGTTTTATAGACAGCCTGTTTTTTTTTGTTTTTTGTTTTTTTTGGTTTAATGGAAAGTTTCAAAGTGGTCATGAAATGGAAGTTACAATATTTTCTTGTGACATGAAACGGCTTCTCAAACATGAAAAATGTAGGGCGGTACTTTTGTCCATATTGAATGGATGGTTGTGGTTTGCTGTTGCTGTGATCTCATTAGTGACAGGTTGTCTCGCCCTTCGCTGCACAGAACGATCAGTGAATGACATCAAAGTACCGCAAGAGCGATTGGAGAGCAGGCGGTTCGAATGCTTTTCAATCGCTCTTGCGCTATTTTGATTCCATGAACCGATCGGTCTGTGCAGCACCCGTTCAAGTCGAATAAGTCTGTTGTTATAAGAGGGAGGGGAAGATTAAAGATTCCGAGGGCACGTGAATTAAAATAAGAAAAAAAAAATGTGTATGTAAAAATTAATTATAATGAATGATACCTATAAAATAAAAAAATATATATATTTAAAAAAGTAAATAAAAAAAAAGATTCTAAGTGATTATGATGGTAATTGCCAGAATTTTTTTTAAAGTGACCAATTAAAATATTAATTAACTACATATAACCCAAAAAAGGTTAGAAAATTGTGAACGTTTTATGTCTGAACGTGGAAATCCTGCCCTAGTATTTTGAACTGGGTGCTGGTTGTATTATTATGGTGCATCTAACTGACAGATGGCGCTCCTGCAGCAGTAAACGCGACGAGTCTTACTATGGCGGAAGGCTTTGAAATATTCATATTAATTACGTGACGTTCTCTCAGTAGCTCAGAGTGATTTGCTAAATCATTTGATCTTGAATATGATCGGGTTACATGACTGGATGATAGCGGAAGTTGACTAGGAACGTCATTATGACCCAATTGATATTCATAAGCTCTGCCTCTGTCATAGTAGAATTGGTATTTTCCTATTTACCCGCTGTGGACGTGTAGAGAAACTGGTGCACTCCAGTCCTCCACCGTTCCCACCATTCCGTTTTATTTAGTTACGCCTACAGAAGTGAAAGGTCGCTCGCTTTCTGAGTTTGGCTATATCAAATGAACAGAGGAAGAGCATTCAAATAGATTAAAAGAGTAACTGTTATGAGGTAACAGTAAGGAGAACTTTATATACGTGTGAAGAATTGCTATCAACAGATCGGTCTGGTTCGGCATTCCCGTTTTTGCCTCTACCGAGCCGAGGTACGGTAAGTGTCACTCAAACTGACGTATACTGTATGTATAACTGTTAGGCGTTTATACTACTGAACTAACGTTACTTCACTCTAATGAAGTCTCAAATCTGTTCAGAGGTAAATAATCATATTATACACCTTTAGCCTATCTGTTATTTAGCCTGACAGGCTTGTCAACATTTACCTGCCTATTGTAGTTGTTACTCTAACTATTATGTTCCTATGTAATTATGTTGCTTCATGTTCAACAACGAGAGGATATTGCTGTTAACGTGTGGTGCATTTATTTATTTTGACATGGATGTGTTCCTAAATGGAATCTTATTATGAACGGTATTTTTTATGTCAGTTTAAGATCAGATTGTGTCCTTTACTGACATAGCTGCTCTCTTTAGATACAGGATAACTACTAATAATCTGTTGTTTTTGCTATGGGATGAATGATGAGTATTCATCCCATTTCACATTGAGATCATATCACAGAATATTCAACAACATTCTGTTCATGTTATCCAGAGGAAATGTCATTCTGACTGACATGAACCAGATCTGTTTAATTTACTGTAAAGGACTTTGTACATTGATATGTTAAATGTAGGCAGTGCATTTCAGGTTAGACATGAATGGGTGGTCTGGGTATTGTCATAGCAAGGAGGGGAAAAAAGGAATTGCAGTTGACAGCTGAGCCTGCGCTCTGTTATTTTTTGGGAAACTTTGATACAAGATACTATTTTTTATATGTTGCATTTTCATACCATTTGTAACTGGCTGCATGAATGTTGCAGTCCTGTAAATGATCCTGTGAAGTATGTTTTTTTTTTAATCTTTACTAGTTTTTCCTGCTTAATTCACTTATGGCCCTTTCAGGCTGAATCAATTTAATGGAAATAAAATGTACAGTTATAGTTCATCCATTTTTTTGTTGTCATTATTTATTGACACTTATGTCTTTCCAAACCTGTATGACTTTGTCTTCTGTGGAACACAGAAGAAGATACTTTTTAAGGCTGTTCACTTTTTGGGAAAATTAACCCTGGGTCACACTAAACCACAAATCTTGTTTATCTTGTTTCACACTGCTTATAATTTACCCTGGGTTAACAATTTATACTGTGTATTTATAAGATGACATTTCACACTGTACTGTTATATTTGCAGTGCACTAGAAGAAAAGCTTCTAGAACCTTGAACGGTTCTCTCAAGTGCTTCATATAGAACATTTTAGGGGTTCTCATCATTGGATCATTTTATGGATTTAGTTTTAATTGATTTAAACTCATTTTTTATTTGAATTACATTTAATGAACTCAAAAGCTTTAAACATACTTTATCACATCAAAAAAAAAAAAAAAATTGCCAGCAACTGCTACCAAGTTTTTTCCTGAATGTACTTTCCGACTGATAAGAATAAAACCTCTCCTCTTCTCTGCAATTGACGGTCAATTGCTGAAGCATTCTGTTTATGCATCATGCTGCATTTCTGTATAAAGCACATGATTGGGTGTGTCTTATCTAACCATAACATTCCAACACCACATCGTTTTACACTATACAAGATTGTTGTGTAGTAACTGATGTAATCTGAATTATAAATCAGATTGCAAAAATTTAATTCTTGTAATTTGATTTATTACATTTTAAAATATGCATAATCAGAATAGAGTTTCTTTTTTTATTGATAACATGATGATTACTTAAAGCTACAGTCCGTAGCTTTTTTGGGTTAAAAATAATCAGAAATACATATTTGTGAAAATACATAACCAGCCAGTGTTCAAAACTATATGCTCGCCTTAGCTCGATTCAAAGCGGTAAGCTTGTAATAATGTTTTTAACTCCAGTGGTACTGGTGGATTTCCGCGGGAGATTCGAGCATATCTTTGTGTCATTATGTCACATCTTTACACATAAAAGGAGTTGCAGCTAGTAGGCTGTATTGCATATGAGGATGTTGCAGGTGGAGATTTATAGCCTTTTCTCACAGCACTTCATATAATTAAACATATCAGTTTGATGGCGGATCCAAAAAGGTTCAAACGACAATCACCAGTGACAACAGATTCACCCGTTATAAAATACATAAGACTTCTGAGTGGCTACAGAAAAAAAGAGACTGCAACTGGACCCATGCGAAAACAAGGATAAATATCGGAATGACATTACCTGTAGTCACGCTTGCTTGCTTACGTTGTTAACATTAACAATTTGAATACAAAGTATAATTTGCGCGGTTTTGCGTGATATAACTAATGCAATTTTAGAACCAGAAAAAAGTGGATGTTTCTTACTAGTTCAGATGACATTTTCTGGTAAAAATTCTTATGTTGGTCATACTTCCAAAAAGAATAATCTGTATTCTGAATGCTAGTATCTACATCAGTGCATTGACTGGCAGCCTCACAGTCTCCTCAAACATTGTGTTCATCCACGCTGTGCCGTGCCAAGGGTGTTGAAGTACAGCTCACTTAGGCCACGTTTTTCACAAAGCCGGGCATTTAGCAAAACGAATATTTTCCCCCTCTCCGTTTTCAAAAATAACATACGCCGTCGAGTGCCATCATAACTATGCCAAACCTATTGGCGGCAGTGTAGGGGTTAAGGTTAAAGCCATTCAAGCCAATCAGAATCCTCAGAAACGACAAGAGAACCTAAAACGCTGTTTCTCCCAGTTCACACGACAACACATAACCGGCATTTTCAGAAATCTCCACTTTGGCCGGAGTTTTTAGAAATAATCAATTTCAGTGATAAAAACGGCGTTTTCGTGTAAATGAGAGGGCAAAATGCAGAGAAATATCTGCGTTTTCCCATCGTGTAAACAGGGCCTTAAAGTTGATATTCCGCGAATGACTGCGATTGCAGATTTTGAACAGAGATGACGACAAAGAGGAAAAACGCCAGACTGCAGCTTTAATGTTCACAAAATGGCAGTAAATTTTTCAGAATTTATTTATTCTCCCAAATTCCTTTTCCTTCTACACTAACAGATCAGCCTCTAGTTAGGTGACTAAAATCTTTTTTTTAATTTTTTTATTTATTTTGATTGTTATTTTTTATTATCATGTTACTTTTTATAATTTAAATAATAAAGCCTATCATAAATGTGAACCCCCTGCAGTTTCTTCACAAAGCCTACTACTCAGCAGGGATTAATAACGCTGATGAGAAAGTGCTAACAACAACAACTAATTTAGTGTGAAGCATTCCTCTACCTGGGTTAAAAGCAGGGTTTGAAAGATTAGAGACCCTTTTTTTGTCTTTACATTGAAAGTCAGTAGGGTGCAAAACAACATTGGACCCCATTGACTTTCATTGTATATATCAGAGAGCACTTAAATTAAGAATATTTTGTGTTCTGCAGAAGACAGAAAGTCATACAGTTTCAGAGCAATATGATGTTGAGTAAGTCATGACCGAATTTTCATATTAGGGTGTCATTAGCGGTTCCAAATTTTGAATTTTTGGTTTCAATTAAACTAGGTTTATTGAGCACTGCCCCCTCCTGACACAGATTACTCAAACCGCCCCACTATAGAGTTGCCCCAGGTAATTTTGGTGGAAATGCAGCTTTTTTTGAGAAATCAGCCTAAAGGCTTATAGTTATCACATCACCTTATATAGCCCTACTTTGCAGCATTTTTGTAATATCATATAACATTTGGATCTATAATGTAGAATTGCATGGCACAACGCTCACTTGGTTTATATTTTATTGGAAATATGCAGTGCGCATTTCATAAAGTCATATGAAAGTAAGTCAGATAACTACAGTCCAATCACTAGATGTTGTCAGGCCAGTTAATTAATGAATGTGGATTTACCAGTTTGGTCCAGCTTCAGGTCAACACAAGTCACAACAAGGTTAGCCATTAGTTTCCCTTTGTACATTATCTGATTGCTATGCAATGCAATGAATATTCATTTTAGGATTTACTTAAGATTACCTTTACCATTGTTATTAAATTGTGTTTTTAAATATTAATTGACCTTTAGTGACTTTAATCGGTCAGTAGGCTAAAGATCTTCTTGTACATTGATTGATAATGAATGAAGTTTCAGCTGAAGGTTGTCTTCCAAATCCAAATACCAAATCCCTGAGACTATTTTGTAATAAACTTTATCTTGATTGTTTGTATTTTAAAATGATATATTTAGCTCTGCATGACTAAAATTTAAAAGTTAAAATGTATCTCGATAATAGAGATCGGCCAAAATAAAACTAAAAACAAGTCCGGACCAAAAAAAGAGAATGATGCATTTAGTCCTGGTTCACTTAGCCTTCACACATGTTGTTTTGTATCTTGTGGTTCACAAGACTGAACCTAAAGATACAAAACAACAACAACAGCAAAATATATCACAAAGAGTTCATAAAATGTGTAAGGAGTTACACACAAACAAAGATCTGCTGCAAGGAGTAGGCATTTCTGGTGCCTGTGCCGAATTGTAATGGGCAACGCAGCTCCTATGATGAGAAGAACCAGGTATTCTTTAGGCTGCTATCTTGTGTCATCATGCCCTGTTTTTGGTTTGTTAGAGGTCTTTGGTCAGTGTTGCGTTCATATTTTATTCGAACAGCACAATCATACTTTTGGAAACGGACCAAGACCCACCTTCTCAGGGGTCTTGGTCAGCTAGATTGGTGCGCACCAAGGTTCAGATGGCAGCATTTACACCTATTCAAATGCAACGCACTAAAAAAGCAGTTGCACCAGAGACGATTTTAATCGATCCAAACCTGTCATGTGTTTGATTGAAATTGCGGGGGCACTGAGAATCGTCACCAGCTTTCTCCCCACTAGCGACTGTTCCCAAGGAAACTGTCAGTCAAAGTTTAATGCTCATTTTATCCTTTTACCATTGAATCTCAGTTTCACCATATATTTATGGTCATTTTTATTTCAATATATGATTAACCAGCACATGGCAATAAATGTGTTATAACAGACATGGAGAAACTCATTCTATCTCTTTTACAAACAAACCCATACGCACACAAGGATGTGACACACTCCACCACTGGCCTGTGGAGACTTGGTTTGATCTGCAGGACTGTTTTCCAAAGAATGAGTATCAGACGAGTGGCCATAAATTACACACATCAGCTTTAAAGGTTTTAGTCCATATGTGCTTGCTTTGAGGTCAATTGTTTATCTACCCCTAACAACAAATATTTTGATATTTTCTGTAATTTTGTTGATTATGAAAATTAGATTACTTTGCTGATTGTGTTGCTGGTAACGTGGCTGGTAAGACTGTGACACACCAAGCAAACGGTCCACCACTGGCACCACACACCATTGTTGAGAATCTGCCAGCTTGGCTTTAGGGGTGTGATACACTTTTAAATATGTGATTAACAAATTGTTCAGTTCAGTTCTGTACACACTGGGTAGAATTTATTTATGTGTTTTTTATCTGCTTTTTTTCAGGAGTTAATTCATTTGTAGAATGAGGTTTCACTCCACTGAATTACTTAAAGGCATAGTTCACTTTGAAATTAATTTTTGAAATGTTTAATGACTCGTGAATGTAAGTACACACTGATGGCCTAAGACACGAAACGAGCGGTTTGTGTGAGAAAACGAACAGTATTTATATAGTTTTTACCTCTTGTTAACAGCCATCGAACTGATCTGAATCAGATGTCCAACTGAACCGAACTTAACCGTCTCCAGAAGTTACGCCGGAAGTGATCTCTCGCACATCTACGTCACGCATTGTTTACACAGAGATTTCGGAAGTTTTACCTTTCACTAAACATATTTAGATAAATCGAAATCGTCTTCCATTGAGATTTCCCCTATCTCTAAATATGTTTAGTGAAAGGTAAAACTTCCGAAATCTCCGTGTAAACAATGCGTGACGTAGAAGTGCGAGAGATCACTTCCGGCGTACAATGGACACGGTTAAGTTCGGTTCAGTTGGACATCTGATTCAGATCAGTTCGACGGCTGTTAACAGGAGGTAAAAACTATAGAAATACTGTTCGTTTTCTCACACAAACCGCTCGTTTCGTGTCTTAGGCCATCAGTGTGTACTTACATTGACGAGTCATTAAATCAAGTTTAATTTTGACTTCTCTGTGCATGCTCTGTGAGGTGGACCCCCTAAACCTGCATTATATGACTGACAGACAAGAACGGTTTTGCCGAAAAATTTCAAAATTGAAAATACTGTGGAAACAAAGACACCTACATCTTGGATGGCATTGAGGAAAGCTAAAACATATCAAAAATTAATTTCAAAGTGAACTATCCCTTAAAGTCTGAATTGACACCCAATTTTGCTGCAGTGTGTAGCCTATGTGTCTGTATATGAGTAAGCAATGAGGTTTAGGTTGCTACATGTTCTGTGCGAAGTTACCTCATGTTTACTGGAAGTCCATGTGTGGCTAATAGTTAATTATGTGTGACTTATGATTAGTTTGTGTTTTGGAAAGGTGTTAACAGAAAGTTACACTTGGCTCCTGCAAATAGTTAATTTATCACATCTTTATTGTAATGGCTGCAGATAAGGCTAAATAAAATTGCTTAGTTAATAAAATAATATGCAGGTTTAATCTTAGATGATGGGATACCATCACTTGCTTAGACTAACATTTCCTTAGACTATTTTTTCCCTGTCTTGTGAGTATGAGAATGCTAAATCATTAGCAGACTCTTTTTATTTCATACTTAGGTAGCACAAACTTGATTAGACACTGTACGTTTAATTCAGTCACACAAATAACTGTTAACAGATGTAAAACCCAGAAGATCTTGCTTGTATTTAATCCCCCAAACGGTATGGTCATTCCTCAGGGAGCAGATTGGAAGCAGGTCTCGAGGGGGTTGGGGGTTCGGAGTTCAGACTCCGTTGTTTTTTGAAGCAGCCATCAGGAGTGTTATTTGTCTCTAGAGATGCTTGTGATTGCTGTGTGGAGACATTGTTTGCTATTTGAACTTAATTCATTGAATCATTTGTATCCCAGTTGCATAGCACAAAAATATTGAAATCATTTTGGAATTAGATTGAGAACAATGTGTCAGAATACAGGGAAAAGACACAGTAATGGATATATTCCAAACTGTGTGTTTACATCTGCATAACTTCTAAATCACAGTTAAGTTATTCACAGACTTGATACTTCAAAAGGACAAAAGATGTGTAGCACAGAAATTTAAGGGGATTTTAAAAATGATTTTAAATGATTATATTATGTATACATTTTATTTAGACATGCACTGGTATTCTATAGTAGTTTATACACTTCAAAATATGGTATTAGTAAATTATTATGCTTAATTTAAAGATGATCATTATTCCACTTTTCATTTATACTTTCATTAGTAAATGTTCTGTCACATGAAATTTCAGTCTTTGTATTTTCAACTGATTATAAATCATATGGATTTATTCAATGTTCATTTTGTTTCTTACATTTTCATCATTGTTTTCTTTGTTTATTTAATTTTTTAAGGACAAAATACATTAGAAAACTGCGCTCTTTATAGGGCGTGCATTTTAGTGCATGGATAGAGTAAAGTAAGTGTTTGAAACATAGCCTACGTGCACTGTTCAGTTTAATGATAAAGTTTACCCTTGTAAAAATGAATGTACAAAGCAAACTGTTAACTCAGATATTCAGAAAATTATAAACAATACTGAAATAAGAGTGGACGGTTTATCTTTCAATTAGATGCACCTGAAAGTTGATGAATAGCATTAATAAGGCAAGGCAAGGCAAGGCAAGGCAAGTTTATTTATATAGCACATTTCATACACAGTGGCAATTCAAAGTGCTTTACATGGAAGAAATTAAAATAATCAAAAGAAGTCAGAATAATTAAAACAGTTTAGAATAAAAAAAAATCATAATAATAAAAATAAAATACAGTGTCGAAAATAAAATGTATAGTACAGTCGGACGAACAGTGGCACAGTGCTCATTCAGTAAATGCAATCAATATAAATAAAAACAGTTAAGTGTAAAAATAAAATAAAGTAATACCCCTATCTGAGATGGAAGAGATTGAGCTGGTTTACGGTGCAACTGGGCCTCCAGCCCAGGGACTTCTTATATTCTCGGCAGTAACTTACTTCTTCACTCGCCTCATCGGAGTGAAGACTCTCCCGCTCTCCATCAAAATCTCTTGCAGTATACCCCTATCTGAGGTGGAAGAGATTGAGTTGGTTTACGGTGCAACTGGACCTCCAGCCCAGGGCCTAATAAAGAGCCTTACCCCCATATAACACTGTAAATGTATTCTGAAGCTGATGAAGTTAAGTCTGTTAAACTTCCTCCGTGTCGTGACTGCCGTCATTGCTTTTAACTTATAACTAGGGCTGTCAATAGATTCAAATTTGTAATCACGATTAATCGCACTGGACCTGCTGGAGTCTCCACTCTCCCGGAAGCGCAGGCTGTTGCGAGTGCTTGTCGGCTACATGATTGAGCATGCCCAGAATATTAATGGCTAACTCCATACGAGGAGATAGCGGGTGAGTCGTCACATGGCGGGACCATAGACCGCCTTGATGATTGATATACGCAGCGTCCGTGCTGTCCGTACAGACCAGTACGTGCTTGTCTAGTACTGATTTGAAGCGGCCCAGCAGAAGACATACTGCTAGCAACTCAAGGCAGTGGATGTGCCAATGCAGTTGGGGTCCCATCCAAACGCCTGAGACTGCATGCCCATAGTATGTGGCACCCCTGCTGTTTGTGGAGAGAACTGCATGCCTGGACTCTTGTTCTACGAGAATTCTTGCTCATAGAAATGCAAGGTCTGATTACAGGATGAAGCTTTGGTGACAGGCCGGGGTGATTGTTGTGAATGTGAATGTGACTGACCAATGTGTTTTTTTGTTTTTATGAAAAAACAAACAAACATTAAAGACCCAAATATACACAGCAACAAAGTTATTTTTTCCCGTTTAGGGCTAATATTAAGTTCTAAATACATTTGTAGCAGTATAATGGGGTGGCAGTGGCTCAGTGTTTCATGTAGGTTGTCTACAAACCAGAAGTTTGGTTTTTCAATCCCTGGTTCCACCTGGCCAAGTGTCGAGGTGTCCATGAGCAAGTCTGCTCTCGACGAGCTGGATGGCTTCTTGCATGGCTGACATCGCTGTCGGTGTATGAATAGGTAAATGTGAGGCAATATAAAGCACTTTGGTGGCCATTGGGTCAGTGAAAGCACTATAGAAATTGCATTTACCATGTTAGCAAACATCCAACATTTAATGTGGATTAATCATACTTCAATTGGACCTGAGTTGTTCTTCAGCCCAACCAAGTCTGGTGTCAAATGATTTAGGTGTCCATGCCGCAAACTCTAAAGCCATTTTAGATGTTATAAAGCTCAAAGCCTTCAATTTCCTGGACTGTTTGTCATGTAAATTAATTAATGAATGAAGATGCTTCAGATTACAGTCAATACAATTAAAAGCTTATTTTTCTCAGTGGAATTGTGCTGCTGAATGCAACACCAGGAAACCCCATTTAGTTTTCTTTAGCCGTTCTGGTACCAGTGTGCATTGGCTTAGGCCTTAGAGGATTGAAGGTAAAACGCGTTAGTCTAACCATTAGAGAGTACTGTACCTCACTTATTGACTCACTTCATTTCAATAATCTCCCAGAAGGCTGTGCTGTACTCAGTCACTGATGATTGCGCCCTGCAAGGCAGTTATAGGATCACACCCATTTAAAAGCTCAAACTCCCTTTTGCAATTTGGAACTAGATATTTTAAAGCATTTTCAAAAAGCAGCTTTCCCTTTCTGCCTCCATATTTACTGTAGACTTTATTTCATTGGTTATTGTGAACCTTATTTTTCAAGTGTGGGCACTCTCTGTCCATCAAACAAAATGATGTCATGCGTCACTCACTTGCTGATGTACATACTGCAAAAATGTTTTTTTTTTTTTCAAAAGGCACGTGTTTACTGGGTCTACCACAGAGTCCAATTCGTTTGCATTTTTTTGTTTGTTTTATTGGCTTTGAGAACTCTGGATACCTACTAGCAGAATTACATGTATGACAAAACCACTATATAAGGATATTGTAAATTTGCCAAAAAATAACATTTGTATGTCACAGACGGTTCAGAAAGTTTGACGGACCTTGGCTTATCAGCAAAGCGATTAGTTTGGTTTGCAAGTCATTTATCTATCGAACGTCAATTGTGTTTACAAATGCTGATTACCAAATCAACCCTAATTGTCTAAACCCCACAGAATCCCTTTCACTTACAAGACATGGAGCCTCAGAAGATAGTAACTGCAGTATTTATTGAGGCCACACTCTGACGTACCTGTCCAGATGCTCTTGTCATCTGAGATGCCAAGTTGCAGATTTCCGAGCTTCTTGCAGGGAGGTAAATGGACTGCAGGATTCACTTGTATAATGATGCACATGGTCACTTGCTGAGAGCTGCTTAAATAGGTGTCGGCAGATGAATGCCGTGGTCATGTTATTGCCTTCATGGAAAGACAGAAAAACAAGAACCCTGTATAAACTCTCCGACTAGGGCAGTGACTGGTTGCCTAGAAACTGTAAAACACAGTTGGTAATAAAGAAACAGAATAGGTTCAGCGCATAAAACAAAACAGCACACACCATGATGTTTGGGTGTAGATAAGTGTCTTTTTACTTCGAGACAAACATGATCAAGTATGATCGAAGGGTTGAAGAATAAGAGATAAATAGAGATAGGACACACTATGTCCATAATGTTTATTAATAGATTTTATACTAATGTCTATACTCATGCCTTGATTTTCCTCTAAACGAGTGCAGTATCTGAGCTTTTGTTCTGTGTAAGCGTGACTGAATGACCTCAGCACTCAGTTCTCACTGCCTGCAAGGCCTTATCTCCTGTCACAGTGTTGTGTTGTGACAACTAGGTTACGCAAATTGCAGGCACATAGAGGGAAAACAAGTCCTGACTCCTCAATGAATTTGGATAGATTTTAAGCTAACAAAACAAGCATGATAGTGATTTATAGTCACATTAAATCAGCAGTGATACATAGTATTTGGACTTTGCCTCTACTTTATGACTTCTTGTTTTATTAAGCCATTTCATCTGGAGTGCTTTCTGTCCCCCCACGTCCTGTCTCCATGGCGAGTTTCCTGCTTTGTTGCCTAGCGATCTATAAACCTAGAATTGGCCGTAGCCCCTGTCTAAAGTTTCTCTGTAGAGCCACACTCTCAGTTTTATGTTGCTGTTGTAGTGCTGTTGTAGTACTTACTACAATTAGTGTGTGCTTACTGCCTGCATTCAGACTTGGCTATTACAAGCTTGCACATGTCGGCTGTGAAATGATAACAGATTTACTGCAAAGATCAATTTAAAGGTGCATTAAGCGATTTTTGAATATATTTTTGGTAAAGTGGATCAGACCAAGCACCAAAACACACTTGTAGCCAATCAGCAGTAAGAAGCGCATACAATCATGAGCTCAGTGCACAAGACAGACATTAGTAGAACAAATGAGTAGAAAAACAAAAGAGGAAAAGGGCAGGGGAATATAATTACAAAGAAAGATTACGATCAGGCAAGAGGTAGGACCAGCGTTAAAGGGGTCTCATTACTTTTTCAACTTTAGTAACAACTGTAAAATATGTGACATATAATGTGTTTTTTTAACAATAAAGCATGAAAGCATATTCGAGTACACACACCAAAAACCAATTCAAGACTTTGTGAAAGGCCATATTAAGACCCCTTTAATATCGGGAGGCTTTTAAAAAGCTTTTGGTTCCCCCTTTAGTGATCAATCAATCACATTTGTAATATAATATAATAAAAAGTTACTTGGACCATCGTGTTATGTAGTTGAGGAGCTAAATAACAATTAGACATTTGACCTTAGTAACACACATTGCTTTCACTTATTGATGACATCATACCCTCGGGCGGCAGGCACAGCAGATTCCGCCATAGTCGCTGCCTGTGTTGCATAGCGTGTACGTGGGGGCGGAGGCATCAAGATGGGGTATGATACCTTTGGGTAGGGGCATGTTTGTTTTGGTGATTTCAAATATCAACAGCCTTTACCAGAAATTGCTTACTGCACCTTTAATGGAATCAGTAACATGTTGCTCCTTTTTTTTTTCCAGATTTATTAAATTATGCTAAAATGTATATATACACTGGCCTCTTTCACACATACAGTCTTTACTGGTAAATTACTGGTAACTTACCGTTAATAGATTGCAAAGTTGCAAAATGTCATGCACAATGCCCCAAAAACTAATAAAAATAACATTTATGAACTAATAAATCATAATATTATATATATATATATATATATATATATACGTATATATGTAATTATATATATATATATATATATATATATACAAAGTTCTGTCATCAAACTATATGTTACAGGCTGATAGGTCCTTAACTCAATCTGCTTGCTATCACATCATTCTAGTCCAGGTGTTAGTTGTAAGACTGGAAAAACTGGAACAACTGGTTAAGGCTGAAAATTAACATTTGAACTCCCCCTCATGCACTATTGAGATGAAAGTCTCATCTCCCTCATCCTAATCTACATTTTCCCCCCTCATCCCCCATGCGAAGATCACCAAAAACTCACCCAGGAATCTAAATGGTTTAATGTGAACGATTATCATCGAGTATATTATACATGTTAAGTATCATTCGAAATGTCTCAGGGTGACTGGTACAAGTGTCTCATTCTCAAAATCAATCTTCTCTTTATTCCAGAGTTTGATGTTTTGTATTGATCTTTAACTGATTTACCTGGCTGACATAATAAATTGTTACATTTGTTTATTCTAACTCACGTTGACATTTCATTAGAGTTAAAAGGAATAGTCAAACTTTCGCATATATTTAATGATGCACAGATATCATTAAAAAATTCCCAAAAGTCATTTTGAAATAACGAGAGAATACATATGAGAAAACGTTTTGCAGTTAATCAAAAATACTTTGCCATGCACAAGAAAAGACAGTTACACGTAAAGACCTCTCAAATCGGTACTTTATCTTTGTTTCAGAAAGCAATTTTTTAAACCATGATTAACTATTCTAGATTAAGGCCTACTCTTGACTTAATTTAAACCCTGGAAACCGCCCCTTTAAGTGGGTTATAAAAAAAGTGTTATTTAATTGTTTAATTATATTTTTAAAACACACGCACAGTGTTTGCATTGTAAAAAAAAAAAAAACTGCACAGAATTTACAGGATTAAAAAGTTTTACTTTACAATACTGTTCTCAGAATTTACAGTGAAATTAATGCATGCTGGGTCATTTTCTTACAAATTACCGGTAATCAACTGCAAAATTATGCTGACATCACAGTAATGAACTGCTTTTGTTTTACTGTGAATTCAGATTATATGTTTTTATTAATTAAGTTGTCTTTAACCATGCCACTGTAATAAATTATATTGTTTAGTACTGTAATTGTTTTGAAGGCACCATAATGGTGATTAGTGTTCCATGTTCTTTGGATCTTGGACCTTGTATACTGTATATTCATATTCAAATTCCTAGCCAAGACAGAAGTGTGACAAATGAAAACATTTGTTAAAACAAATGACAAGTTAGAATAAAAAATAAATAAATTGGCTGATTTTAATTTAGTAAAACTAAACTATTTATAAGTATTATTTCAGCATAAAGATTTACCATAATCCTATTTCAAATTCATAGTTGTTTGAAAGATTTGAAAATCTGACCAACACGATATTTGTTTTCTTCCATCATCTTATGATGCACAGACATCAGTGCTCGACATACAAAACACAACGAATGTGACTCATCAATAATAGTTATAATAAAAAAAGATAAATTTGGAACATTACAAAATAAATTATTTATTGTTTTATGTTAACTGCTAAAAGTGTACCAAAAGAAGTTCAGCAGCACTGATAATACCAGCAAGAATCAAGAAACTCCACAGCATAATCTATAATGCTGCACTGTATGCTGTTTTTTTTTTTCTGTGAAAATGTTGTATGCCTTAAAATAGCTTGAATGTAACTACACCCTTGCTTCATTTAGACATGATTTCATGAATAGGAAAATTAGCTTTTAAATTAGCTCCTTTTTTCACTGCAGTTTTAAGGAGGAAATACTCATACATACCCAAATATACCCACAATTTGCATGGTTTGTCTTAAAGCATATTAAGATGTGAACAACATTAAAAACTTGATTTTCACCACATACTTTAATATATTTTAAAAATTTAATTTATTTCTGTGATGATGGGAAAACTGAATTATTCCAGTCCATCAGAAACGTTTTTACTGTTACTTTTGTGTAATGCATCTTTGATGCTAAACAAAAGTATGCATTTCTTTATTTATGTTAAAAACTGGAGTTTTGTGTTATATTGCAGATTTTGGGTCATCTTTAATGGTATTTAACATTTACTATTAAAATGAATTACTCATCTGCTGTTATTAGAACCCTTTTCCCCCTGTGAAATCTCCCGCTGGGGAACACTGACCCTTACTGGGATAAAGACGGTACTGCATGTAATTACGCACTCATATATATTAAGTTTTACAAGCTCTTTTTGAGCAAACCTGGACAGTTTAATATATATATATATATATATATACTGCTCAAAAAAATAAAGGGAACACGTAAACAATACTTAAAAAGTAAAAACAGTAAAAAAGTATTTAATAAGATTATTTATTTTTGTTATTTTAGCGTTCCCTTTATTTTTTTGAGCAGTGTATATATATATATATTCACACTTTAATAGTAATAGTAATAGGCCGCTTTACTAAAATTTCGTTTTGAAGAGTAGAATATGTGTTGATACAAATGTTATAATTTGTATTATAATATTTGTATTATAATATTGTATTATAATTTGTATTATAATATTGTCCTTTTTTTTTCTTTTTTTTTTTTTTTTTACTAAAATTTGGGCCTGGGACAACATTTTAATTGGTGGGCCCCTCTTATCCCTGCTTGGGAGTCTGTGGAAATATCATAGAAAAACAGTCAAAAAAAGGTTTACATTTTAAAAATGTGATTTCTAGTACTGGTAAAAAAAAAATCTTTAATCATTAATGCACATTAGATGCATATATAAGTATAAGTAGATCAAATTTTACTTTAATAGTGGTTAAAAGCAAATAGGCTATTCGACAGTAATGTTCTAATCATTTTGTTTGGCTTTAGAAATGTCCATATAAAAGTCAATTATTTAATTAAGCTACCTTTTTTATTCATTTAACATCCTTTGCCAGGATCATGAGTGTGCCATGGCATAATTTTATGCCATGGCACACTCAGGGGACAGTTCCCGTAACAGATATGATGACTTTACTTGGTGGTTAAAGGACTTGATTTCACTGATTTACATGGCATTCGTTAAGCTATATTGTTGGGACACCCCTTTCTTCACTAGGGGGAGCTACTGAACTACAGAAAAGTTGTATCCTCCTTCTACAACTCAAAGTTTCAATGAACGATTTAGACAGGACACTTTTATTAATACTCTGCGCCATATGGATGTATATTGGACTATGCTCCCCTCCAGTTGTCCTCCTCCACTTCTCACAGTGAAATAGTGTTTTTTTTTTTAAGTAACACAGCCCTGTTTTTGGCTTAAAAAAGAAATTAAACAAAGTCATGTTTGTGAAAATCTGAAGTTACACTGTCAAAACTAGCCTAGTGTTGTAATAACATACTCAGCATAGCAGTGAACGCAGGTCAGGTGCTTATAGTTACTCAGAACACAGCCATAGTTCATGTGAATAAGAGTTCATTAGTTAAATGCTTAAACAGAGAGGAGGCCGGAATGTATGAAATGTAATACAATCTGATGGAGTGTCATATTGAGCTACTTTGGAGGCAGGAGGCTCTTGACTGAGAAAGGTTGTTTTCACCCCTGCTGGAGGAAGTGTGGGAAAAATTCCTTTCTCTTGCAGAACAACAAGAGCAGCAGGTTTTAGTTTCAATCTTTCTTTTGTGTGGATCAATGTCTCACTCTCTCAGAGCTCATAACTGTGTGCTCTGTTCGCTGGTGGGCTTGCATTAATGATACGCTATATCTAACGGACACGCCGGACGTCAGTTTATCCATTGGTGGGAAATAGTATACTGTAAGTGTATGAGAACTCGAAGGAATGTTGGGAGTCCCAGGGCTATTTTTACGCTGATTGTGTGGATAGGAATGAATTTGTGTACCTGCAGAAGACATATGCGCATCACAAGTTTTATGTCTTTTGTCTTCTAGGATTATACAAATTGCCTTCTAGCAAGATGTGAACAGTGTTGTGTGTATATACAGTATATATATATATATATATATATATATATATATATATATATATATATATATACTTTGTATATACTGAAATAAATTAAAATGACTAAAACTGAAATAAAAAATAAAAAAAATAATAAAAATGACAAAAGCACAAAACTACATTGCTGGAACAAAAAATATAAAAATTCTATAAACTAATATAAGACTAAAATGACACGAAAAAGTGAAAAATGACACATAGCCTGCATTACCTTGTGATTTCTTTATTATAGGCTCATCCCATTCAATGCATTCTCTACCTTCCTGTTTCTCAAACACCTGCACATATATGGGCATTGCATTAAATGGACGTGTTTGAGTTCCGTCTGCCATTCCTTAAGCTCCCCCTCCACAAATACATAGACTCGCACTCTCCCACATCCTCCACACACAGACACACTTGCTCAACATCCGCGCAAACCGTCCCAAAGTGCAGACAGGCGTGCCCTGGCAGGAAGTGATGCTAGTACTTGGCTTTGTAGGACTGGTCTTTTTGATCATGTGTGTTGTAGCGCGCCCCACAGGAAAATGAGGAAGTGCTTCATTTAGGATTTGTTGTTCTCTCTGTCTGTTAGTGCGGGTGCTGACCACAGATAACTTTGTAGTTGCTTGTTAACAGAATATGTATGAAGTTCCTTGTTCCTGTGTGTGTGTGTGTGTATGTGTGTGGTGGGGTAGTAGTAACCTGAAATCAGCTGCAGAGTGAAAATGAGCCAACAGTTCCAGTTATCTAAAATTTTTAAAAATCACATTCGTCAATTAAAATAAATAATAAAATATAAATATTAGATGACATTTTAGAACTTTAGAAGAAAAGACTTAATAAATGTTGTGGCAACTAACTGTAATAAAATAAGATGAAGTACTAAAACGGATGTAATGACCAAAGCACACCACAGAATTACTAAAACCTACACTAAAATGAATAACACTGAAAATATAAACATAAAAGACATTTAAAATATTAAAATACTACTACAATAACAGCCCCCAAATATGAGGATCATATTATAGATTTATATAGTAAAGATCTATATGAAGAGTTCAGATGCAAAAGCCTCTAAGTGCCATTTGAAATTTTCTTCTAGAATGATCATTTTTATCAAGCTTGTATATTTAAGTTCAGTAATTTCACTTAAATTGCAATGAGGATTACCTATTAGTTGTCATTTAAGTGACATTACTGAACTTGAATATATAAGCTTGATAAAAATGATCATTTTAGAAGAAAATTTCAAAAGGCACTTAGAGGCTTTTGCATCTGAACTCTTCATATATACTTTGTGAGAAAATGTTTTTACTTTTGTATATTATAAAGACAAGTCATCTATTTCTAAAAATATATTTTAATATAGTATTTTTACTCACAATTAAGAGTAATGCAATATAATTCAGTAAAAATAAAAAAATAAACATTTAATTAATATCTTAAGCCAAATCATTGACTATATAAATATTTCTTAATTACATTATATTTCTTTTTTTCTCTCTCTCTCAAATTTTCAGTGACCCCTTTGCTGCCCCCTGTGGGTCTTTCAAAGACAGTCTTTTAAAAACCTCTGTTTTTTTCAAGACAAACAATGTTCCACTGATGAATTAGTTGTTGTAAGACCAAGTTTCATTTTAACTTAATTGAAAATATAAAAATGCAAAACAACTACTTTCAGGATTAGGTTTTGGGGATAGAAAATATCAAAACTCATTATTAAATCAACAGAAACACTGGGCAGTCTCTTTTCTGATAGTGAATCAAATGTGTTGGTTTATTGTGGGATTATCCTGCCAACTGTTGCACCTGGTGACCAGTAGTACAGGTTCCTGCTTATGACTTAATTTGGGGAAAAATAGGGAGACAACCTCCTAGAAGAGCCAGTGAAAAACAAAGGAACTGAATGTTACAGCAGAGAGAATACAGGCTCTACCTGTAAGTCTCCTCCCTGAATCAGTCATATACAGTTCTGCACACCGTAGCTATGTTCCAAAACCTGGTGAACTATCTACTGTACCATGGCAGCATTTTAAGACATCTTAGACATGCTCCTGATGTAGGCTAATTGCTGTTCCAAATTTCTGTTGTCAGGATTAAAAATGATAATTTGTGGATAAGGTAGTTTCTGAATGCATTGTGCTCATAAAAAAATAGTTATCATGGCAATGAATTCAAATCCGTTCCCTCATACAATGTCAAGTCACCTTTATTTATATATTGCTTTATACAACACCGATTGTTTCAGTAAACAGTAAAAACAGGAAAATTATATATAATTTCGGCTTCACCTGAAATTCAATTCAGTGTTCCTTCAGTTCTGTTGTAAGATCATCAATTATTAAATTAGTTTAATTTAATCTATAAAGCAGTTATGCAACAAACAAAAAAATTATGTTATGCAACAAACAAAAATCTTTTTCAGAGTCATCTCGTTCATTTTGTTCGTTGAGTGAACCAAATGAAAGATTTGTTCATTTTGATGAACGAGTTCGAACAGGAGAGTCACGAACGTGCATCACAGAACAGAGCAAGGCAACCATTTGAGCTTATATAAAACTTAAACTTTGGTATTTTTCTTTTTTAAATGAGCGATCGTTTCTCTTGATAAGTGTCACGGGGCCGGTGGAGTGTAGGCAGAAGAAGGAGAACAAGAGGCGAATGCTCCAATGCAAACACTTTAATTTAACTCAGAATCGCCAACAGGCACGGGTACAGGCAGGAAACACTCACGACACGGAAGGGTAACATCAACATTGACCGACAATAACTGAATGCAACAGAGGGAACTAAATACAGGGAGGAATCAAACATAACGATGTGAAGACAGGTGATACTGATGAACAAGACGAGGAACAGGTGGCTGATGAGGGAGTGAGTTCAGGAGAGGAGACAAGAGGATCCTGGGAAGTGTAGTGCAGATGACTAGACAGGACGGTGCAGACGAAGACTGTGACAGAACTCCCCCCTCCCGGAAGGCGTGACCTCACGCCGTATAACAGAGGAAGGAGGGGGGACGAACTGGGGGCGGGGCGTGGCCAGGGCGGAGGTAATGGACCAGAGGGCTGCGGCAGAGACCAGGTCGAGGAGGTTCGAGGAGGAGACCGGGGATCCCCTGACCCAGATGGAGTTGGTGGCCGGCAGACCCACGATGATTCTACCTCCTCGAAGCACTCCGGGGAAGCAGTGGGGCTGCCAAGCAGTGGTGGGGAGACGGTGAAAACATGATGGATAGGAGGAGGTGGGAGAGGGAGGCTGGGTGGGATCACGGTCTCTGGCTCTGGCTGGATGGTCTCGGGCTCTGGCTGGACGGTCTCGGGCTCTGGCTGGACGGTCTCGGGCTCTGGCTGGACGGTCTCGGGCTCTGGCTGGACGGTCTCGGGCTCTGGCTGGACGGTCTCGGGCTCTGGCTGGACGGTCTCGGGCTCTGGCTGGACGGTCTCGGGCTCTGGCTGGACGGTCTCGGGCTCTGGCTGGACGGTCTCGGGCTCTGGCTGGACGGTCTCGGGCTCTGGCTGGACGGTCTCTGGCGCTGGCTGGACGGTCACTGGGGCAGGCGGGACGGTCTCAGGCGCTGGCTGGACGGTCTCTGGAGAGCTGGACGGAACCAGCAGTGAAGAGCATACAGTCTCTGGAGGGCTGGGCGGAACCAGCAGTGAAGAGCATACAGTCTCTGGAGAGCTGGACGGAACCAGCGGTGAAGAGCATTCAGGCTCAAAAGGACGGACGGTGAGCGCGGGCTCGGCAGGGCTGACGGTGAGCGCGGGCTCGACAGGGCTGACGGTGAGCGCTGACTCAGCAGGGCTGACGGTGAGCGCAGACTCGACAGGGCTGACGGTGAGTGCGGGCTCGGCAGGGCTGACGGTGAGCGCAGACTTCCGGGGAACGAGCCGTAACCGGGGTCGCAGGACCGGGTAGGGGATCCCCCGGAAGATCACGGCGTCCATGTAGTTTTTTGGGTCGGTCAATCTGTCACGGGGCCGGTGGAGTGTAGGCAGAAGAAGGAGAACAAGAGGCGAATGCTCCAATGCAAACACTTTAATTTAACTCAGAATCGCCAACAGGCACGGGTACAGGCAGGAAACACTCACGACACGGAAGGGTAACATCAACATTGACCGACAATAACTGAATGCAACAGAGGGAACTAAATACAGGGAGGAATCAAACATAACGATGTGAAGACAGGTGATACTGATGAACAAGACGAGGAACAGGTGGCTGATGAGGGAGTGAGTTCAGGAGAGGAGACAAGAGGATCCTGGGAAGTGTAGTGCAGATGACAAGACAGGACGGTGCAGACGAAGACTGTGACAATAAGACCCTTATTCATCGAATTGTTTAACCCTTTCACACGTAAGTTTAAAATATTCTAACTGACCCCCCAGCGTGAGTTTTTCAAGGCGACCGTTATTTAGAACTTGCCACTTTAATGTTTCCATGGTGACGCGTCATTGCTTGTCACGTGACACAGCACAACCAGAACAGAGCGCGGAATGAATGATGATCTGCTTTTATGTCATTTTTCCTTTTTTATTAAAAATATTCAAAAATGTATTAGCTATATCATGAAACACTGATATTCCGATTGTCAAATATGTGCAAGTGGATGGGTTTTGTTGTTTAGACATCTTTATAACGATCGCGTTAGTTGAGCTGTATGCACAACGGGCGGCGCCATTTTAGTTTCATTTTCAGTTCAGAGAATCGGATCTGTTGGATTTATAACGTCAAGTCATCCTCTTCTCACAAAATACATGATAGTAAGTGGCTGGTGAACTGGGAGAAGAATATGATCAAATGTTAAGCTACTTACACAATGTGTATCTGATATGAATAAAATGTGTCGTCTTATTATAATTGAAAGGATTATTATTGCCACTTCCATAGACATCTGTGTGTATTTTACAAACTCAAAATCATTGTTTTGCTAGTACATATGTGTATTTTAATGTCTGAAACCTAAAATAAACATTATGTGGTTGAAAACACTCAATAGTTGTGATATATGACAGCACTGAGTGCGTCTGTAGGCGTTTCTCAATGTCAAGGAAGGATCCTCGGAAGCCGGAATTTCGAGGATGCTACGTCATCGACGTCCGTCGAAGGACTGTTCCAATGTCGAGGATCCTCAGAATTTCAACCAAGGACTGAGTCCTTCGTTCGGAAAATATCCCATACACAGGAAAGGATGCATATGTGTAGCCTTCGCGCTCTTAAATCACCCACAATCCTATGCGCAGCTTTGCTGTCTTGTTCAAAAACTAAAAAATGTCGACCGTTAGCGGAGTCGGAGTGATAACGGCAATATGCTTTCAAATGTAAGAAAGTATTATTTCAGTTTAGCCATTTATTTAATGTTTGTTAAACTATTTAACATATCGGCTCAAATTTGCTGAGGGGATTTAAAGCTGTTCCCTTTTACTAGTGATTATAACTTTTTAATTTTTACTTCATATAACGTTATAGCCTTTTTTTGTTGGTCACATATTTTACAATTGCATGTTTTAACAGCTAGATTATGTTGCTATGGAGGTAGTTCTGTTCACTCCGGTAATCGTTTTTGAAAGAATAAACTCGTTTTTAAATAAATATTTAGTGTTAAATTATTGATTTATTTGGTAGGTATATGTTATAAGTGGGAAAATAGCCAGGCGGTTGCGAATAACCCCTTCAGGCTGCCTCTGCTTTAGAGTTTGCGGGGTTGAATTCACTAAAACAACTGCCTGGTTATACATTATCCCTTATACTTTATTTATTTATTTCTATGAGGACTGACAAGAAAAAAATAACGACTGTCAAGTGTATTTAAACAGTGCAGTACACCAGCACTATGATTTTTGCAGCGCCAAAGCGGACCTTTCACTGATGTAATGACGCAATGACGTGCACTTGCTAGCCTGTTCCATTTACATGTTCTCCGATATGCTAAAGAGGACCCTTGCCTAGCCTCTGAAGGAAATGACTTGGAAGGACCCGTCCTGCCAAGGAAGTATCCTTGACATTGAGAAACACCTTGTCTCTGGCTGAGCGCCAGCCAACGCGCGAGAGCAAGTTTGAATTTAGCAGTTGCTGACGTGTGCACTGAACGTTCTAATCACACCGGTGTGATCGTACGCTCCAGGGACCAGCCGAGACTGATCACACCGGTGTGATCGTACGCGTGAAAGGGTTAAAGCCCTTTGAACAGTTTGCACTGAAACTGTCTTTTGGACCTTGAACCGTTTGGTTCACACTGAAGTGCATTATATGGAGAAAAATGCTGGAATGTTTTCATCAAAAACCTTAATTTCTTTTTGACTGAAGAAAGAATGATATGGGGGGGGGGGGGGGGGACTAAATTATCAGCAAAAGTTTTTTTTTTTAAAGTGAACTAATCCTTTAATTAGGTAAATTAACTAAGAAAAAAAAACAGAGATTGACATAGAAAACTCAGACAGAAATTGAACAGTCAAAAACAAACTCTAAACGTAAACAAATAAACTAAAATCTTGACAGTAAGTACAGTCAGATCAATAATAAATTTGAAGATTAAGAGCCAGATATACTAAACAGGGCCAGACCGATCTCACGGGAATTCGTACAAATTTTACGAGGTGGCTAATTCGTAACAATTCGTACGACCTTACTCTTTTTACTCTTTTTTTGTTAAATCGTACATATTGTACGAATTAGCCAATTCGTATGAATTCGTACGAATGACCTACCCCTGACCCCGCCCCTAAACATTAGTACGAATTAGTACATTAGTTAAACAATTAGTACGAATTAGCCACTTTTGAATCACTCGTACGAATTCATACGAATTGGTCGTGAGATAGCGTAGACAGGGCAAATTAGCTTGAGAGCACAAGTGAAAAGTTCTGCACGTGATCTACTGACGACGTGCAAATTAAAGAACACAGACACAGCCGGATAAAGTCCATTAATGACCAACACAATCTACCTAGAGCAGTGCAAAAAAGCGTCTGATTTTTAAGACATGCTTTTTTAGGGGTGGTGAATAATGGTGCAAATACCACTAAATTGACTAGAGCAAACTTCAGTAAATCTGATGCGTTTTGGACCAGCTGGAGTTTGTTTATTAAGCATGCAGGGCAACCACCTAGTAGAGCATTACAATTATCCTTGAGGTCATGAATGCATGCATTACTTTCAGCATTTGTCATTGTGAGCATATACAACAAATGAATAAGTCATGAGAGTGATGTATTCTACTGTAACAGAGCTTTGCTGTGATATTGCAAACATATGAACACACACAAAACAACACTGAGACATTGGAACTTAATTAACGTGTTCACAGATCTTCTCTGAATCTGTCGGATGTTTTGTGCAGTTATGGTCTCCTGACAGCAGTCAGATTTGTTTAACAGTAATAGGTCTGATAAGAGTGTCTGAATCCTGTGTTGTTGTGTGCCTTCTGCAGCTCTCTCCTCTGGGAAAAGGGCCATTTCAAATATTATAGTCACTAATTGACTAGCAGGAGACAGGAAGTGCTCTTTAAGTGTAATGTCCACCCTTTGAGTTAAAATCAGGGCTTGGACATCTGACTGTGGAGGAGCTTTTTTTTTTTTTTTTTTTTTTTTTTTGCAGAAGCATGTGGTAATATTATCTGTGGAGTATCAGAGCACTGTGTGTGGGTTACCTGGCCCCTGTCACACTGGCCTATTTCACCTCCTTTAAGTAGGTCATGTCTTCTCAGATCATATTCTTGGGTTTCTTTCTCACACTGACAATGCATGTCAAACGTGGGATCCAGTGCATCATTTTTGTTCTGTTTATGTGTGTTTTTAAAGAGTACCTATGTGTGTTTATTTAAAGGATTGTCATAAATATGCCTTTATTTATTCATAATTTTATCATTTGTTTGTACGATATATCAAAACACTTTTTTTTGTAAATGATACTGAATGAGGAAATACAGTTTATATTGAAATACAGTAGTTTGATATTGCAAGCACATCCAAAAAATAGCGAAGTGAGCTCCGGTATCTGGTCACTCCAAGAACACTCCAAGGACGTTAGCTTGCCAGTGTAAAGTTTTTTTTGAAATCCTAAGAAAATGACTCGGTAATCACCCCAGTTTGCAGGGCTTGCCGATCAACAGTCAGCGCAAAAGGGAACAAAACCACCAAATTGTTCACCCACCTATGCCTCTGTTTTTTTAGCCACTATACAGAGAGTAAGTTGCAATTATTTTGCTAGTCTATTAACAGCAAATATTACATTAACCAGTTAACTCTTTGACCGCCATTGACGGAAATTTCTGTCATTTGCGAGAAAACACTTCCCCGTCATTAATGGCTTATTTTCCATCTTTCCATGTTTTCACTGGTATAATGTAGTAGGAGCTATTACACATCTTCTAAAAGAGTACTAAATCTCCAGATCATAACACATGCAAAGAAGGTGCAGAAACATTCTCATTTGCATATTAGTCTTAGAAATTCATAGAGATTTGGTGTGTGTGTGTGTGCTCTTTTGATTCAGACTAGTTAGCAACAACTTTGCAACACCCTAGTGACCACCCTTAAAGGGTTAGTTCACCCAAAAATGAAAATTAAGTAATTAATTACTCACCCCCATGCTGTACCAACAAGGTAAGATCTTTGTTCGTCTTCGGAACAAAAATGAAGATATTTTTGATTAAATCTGAGAGGTGGATCACTGCTACATAGGCTTCCTAAGGGATTGAAACTTGACGGCCCAGGCTACGTCCACATTAATCCGGATACATTAGAAAACGGGGTTTTCGTTTAAAAACGTTTTCAGCCGCTTTCCGACGTTTCAGTGTGGATGACAAACTTCTAAATTCACTTTACTGCGCATGTGTGAAACTTCACAAAAGCTCACTGAGATGATACAGATGGGAAAATAAATAAAAATGTTATCGTACAATAACAGGATGATTTTATTTAGCAAAATATCTCACCATCACTGATGCGTCCAGGTCGCATTCAGTCACCATATGTTTGGTCTAAAACGCAACTGCTCTCCTGTTTTGCCGCAGGACAGCAAATGTAAGTACATTATCTGTCATCTTTGCTGTACTGTGCTATGAAGAATAGCACATAATAAGTACATAGAAAGTAACATATTTTAGCTACAGTGTAAAAATTAATAAAACACAACAGGCACAATACCGATAAACATGAATATCTATGAATCACATGACTAAACTTACATCATCGTTTTGAAATAAGTTTGAAATACGCGAAAACGGCGTTTTCAAATTTATCCGCTTTGGAGAGCGTTTTCCAAAAGATACGTTTTCATTTACTTAAAACGGTGTCTCAGTGTGGACGGAAGGCCAAAACGGAGAGAAAAATATACGTTTTCAAACGAAACCGTACATGGCCCCAGAAAGTCAATGAAGAAAATGTTTAAATATTCCATGTGACTACAGTAGCTCAACTAAGTTTATCTAGCGACGAGAATACTTTTTGTGTGGAAAAACAAACAAAAATAACGACTTTATTCGACTATTCCTTTTCTTCCTTGTAGGCCTGAGACGAGAGTTCAAGGAATGGAATAGGAATGGAATAGTCGAATAAAGTCGTTATTTTTGTTTGTTTTTTTTCCGCATTTGTGCGGAATTTGTGTTCCGAAAATGAACTTTTAGGGGTTCATACAGCATGGGGGTGAGTAATTAAGTAATTTTAATTTTTGGGTGAACTAACGCTTAAGACCATTGCAATCATATAGGGTCATGTTAAAAGCTCCAAAAAAGCCTATCTATAGAAATTACACCCTTCACCGTAATGCACATGTAAGTAGTCTGGAACCATTTCCAGGATGTGAGGCGATATGTTCAGTGACGATCTCACGATCTCCCGCTGGCATGTGACCCATCCCTCTGTGGCCTCACAGGAAAAATCTACATGCCTGAAATTCTGTTCGCAGTCTGCCTTTCATGCCGTTTTTGTCCACTCTTTTTTGTTTTGTTTTTGAGGTTCATTTGAAGCCATGTCTCTTGGCAGATAGAGGAAAAGGAAATATTTGCCTGGCCATAAATAAGTAGAGTTTAATTGCACCGGCAGTGGTTGTCGCTGGGCAGAGATTATTGATGTGTTTGAAAGTAGACGGAGGCAGCTTTACCGGCCCTCTCAACCCACAGTCTAATGATGACTGTTAAATATTCCAGTTTCATACAAGTTAAGCTCTCTCTCCTTTCTGCTTCCATAATGTCTTACATCTGCACACTTAAAGAGCATTATATCGTTGTTATTTTAATAGTGTATTGCACGCTTTGCATAAATTAATCTGCATAAGGGTTTCCCGAATGGGGGTTTGTGAGGGAACTGCAGGGGGTTTGTGAATTGATGAAAAGCAAATACTTCATTAAATCAAATGTAACCAAATGGGGTACTACAAGTTATTTAAAGGGACAATGTGTACTTTTTTATGTATTTGATTTAGGGTTGTCAAACGATTAATCGCGATTAATCACATCCAAAATAAAAGTTTGTGTTTACATAATATATGTGGGTGCATTCTGTATAATTATTCTATATATATATATATATATATATATATATATATATATATATATATAAATACACACACATGCTAGTATATATTTAAGAAATATTTTCATGTATATACTGTATAGATTTATAATTAATTTATATTATATATAAATACCAATATTTTATATATAAATATATATATTTTTTCTTAAATATACATGCATGTGTGTGTATTTATATATATATATATATATATATATATATATATATATATATACAAAATAATTATACACAGTGCACCCACACGTTTTATTTTGTAATAAAACTTTTATTTTGGATGCGATTTACAGACCTAATTTTATTATTTAAAATCAATATTTTTATTCATAAATATGTCCTCAATGGTGCATAACCTCTTCCAATTATCTGACTTATCCTCATAAATGATGAATTTATTATCTTTAAATTCATGGGACGGGTAAGTCCACGGAGGGTTATATGTAGTTCCGCCATCTTGAAAAACTATAATAGCAGAGAGGGACAGAAAGTACTAGGCCAACGTGTTTCCACAGTGCACTTTCATTCAGAGACAGCGTGACATAACTAAAAAGCAGCAGAAACGGAGGAGCAGAGCAGTGAGAGGCGCAAGTTTAAAAGGCTGCATTGTAAATCCTCGTCGCCAGAAAAGTCGAAAATAGTTTGTAAAAGGAAACGTGACCAGAGATTATAAAAACCTTAATGAGTTAATGTCAGGATAGCTTTTTCCAGGTGGACAGAGCTAATGCAGGAGAAAGCTTTTAAAGGAGACGCTGTCCTGCTTTCTTCTCGACAGTTAAGTCAATGCTACAAGCTTTTTTTGTCTTAATTACAAGCTTTTTTTTGTTATATACGCCACAGTGGCAGTTTGGCCTGATCACTGCCTCTGCAAAAGGTTTGTATCTGTTGCTGGGGTCGATCCGTTCTTGAACAATCCGTTCATTGCGTCTGTCACGTGACAAATAAACGAAAGACTCGGAAGGTAGAAGTAATTATGCTCCCTTTAAATTATTTTTGACTGCATATAATGATTTCTTAATTCAGAATATGATAAAAAACTGCGTAGGTGGATGTGTTCGGGGAATTTGGCTGTTAAAAGTATAACATTTAAAGCCCTTTAAATGAACAAAATGACTTAAAGATCGAAAAAGCGAGTCAGTAAAATGATCCGAACTTCCCATCACAGTGGCACCATCAAGTGACAGTCTGTCTTGTTAAGGCCAATAACTGAAAGGTTCTCTCAGCATCTGCATTTGAGTGAGGCAGGCTCAACACAATCTTGACAACCTTTGATAATTTGGGGGATTTTAAAATGCCACTCGCTTGATTTGCCAAAACGTCAATTGTACCATGAGCCTATTTTTATTGAGCAATTAGCAAGCCCAAATAACGCACTTAAGACAACGTTTGCAACTACAGTTGACGTCTGTACTCTCGGCACACAGACTGATAAGGCAAGGCTACGTCACTAGTGACAAGGCACACCATTTTATAATCTGCTTACCTTGACTGTCATTCAAACTTTCAAGCGTGCATCAGTGGGCTCCGACTCCGAACCTGTGCTCTGAACTCTCTTTGAACTTTTCACACGCAGCTGACGTATATCATGTGCAAGGTTTTCATCGAATCAACGAATCACAGAGAATACTGTGAGAACCACATTGTGGCCAGATCTGGGCCTTAAACTCCTCTCCTGTCATTAATAAACTGTGGTATAGTCATCAACAGAAAACTAATGGATAGGGTAGAAAAATGGATTTTGGCATGACATTTCTTGTGTGTGTGTGAGAGCGTGAGATTGATGCTGAAAGCGTGAGTGTCTGAGAGTTGGCAACCCTGTATCTAACAATGCACGTACTTCAGAAAATATAACAAATAAAGGCGGCGTAACTACTTATTACAATAATTTATGTTTTTCACTGTCAGTAATTCATACTATAACATTCGTTTGTTCATTGTGTCAAGTTGCTGTTAGTTTGAAATAACAAACCTGTTCACCCGAAGGAACATCCTGTCATCGCTTTTTGGTACATAATAGCTACCATATGCAACGCGCACTTGAAAAAGCGAGGCGCTGGAGAGCACAATTTTTTTGAATGCATGCAAAATACATTTTCACCGCTAGATGGGAGAAATTCCTACACATTGTCCCTTTAAGTAAATATTTTGTCTTTTCAATTTTAAGAACATATAGGGCCCTATTTTAACGATCTGAAATGCAAGTATCAAGCGTGAAGCGCAAGTAACATTGTGGGCGGGTCTTGGGTGCTGTTGCTATTTAACTGGCGGGATAAATGACTCTTGTGCTCAACGCAAATCTAAAAGGGGTTGGTCTGAAGTAGCTTCATTATTCATAGGTGTGGTTTGGGCATAACAGGAAACAAACCAATAAGGGCGTGTGTCCAACAAAGCGTTTTTCCACGCTCCTGGCGTATGTTTTCAATTGTTTTCAATGGGAGCGCCGCGTTTTCAACATGACATCATGACTTTTGCGTAAACATATACGCCACTTTCGAGTCAGGTGGCGTGTTATCTCCACGCATTTTGTGCTATCCGCGTGTATGCGTATATGTCTACGCCATTAACGTCCGCGTCATTCCGCGTGTCTGTACACGCAGTCAAATCTCCAGTCATAAATGCCATTAACCCCAGTGACGGTTAAGTTTAGGGATGGGGTTGAGGTAAGTCATATCTTTTTTTTACCTAGGATGGTAAGGGAACAGTCATAAATGCCATTAACCCCAGTGACGGTTAGGTTTAGGGATGGGGTTGAGGTAAGTCATATATTTATATAACGTTAAGTCAACGGCGTTCATAAACACGCTGAAAGGCGATTATACGTCTTGATAGCACGCCAAAAATGGAAATACGACTTGGCGTGTCATACACACGCTACTTCATGAGATCAGTCTGGCGTTTTTTAAATGCCATGAGCGTAACGAGGCGCTGACCTGTTTTTTTTTCACGCTGAAGCGCCGAGTGCCCCGCGTTTTTACTGGTCGCTGGGAGTTGAAAAATGTTCAACTTTGGATAAAATGCAGAGCTCATCACTGTCACTTTTTACCCAGCCGTCCAATCACAGTGGAGGAGGGGCAGGACTAATACAACACAGACCAACTGTCAACATTCAAACTGCTGCGGATATTCTGTATCATAGCAACGAAACGTCTCAACGGAAAAAACGCTGCGCTGCCAAAACGCTCTCAAGCGCCCAATGCACGCCGTCTTCAGCAGATCGTCTAGCGCTTTCAGCTGACTAAAAACGCTTTGGTGGACACACGGCCTAAGAGCGTCATATCACATTCCCTTTAAGAGCATGATGAACGAGGTGCGCTTGTTCCGTGGCGCAATTGTTTTCTGGAACTGCAAAATAGCACTAGGGATAGTTTGCCGCGAAACAGGCCTCCTTTTTTGCTCCTACCCGCCCAGGGAGCGCAAGTTCATTCCCTAGTTTACTGACGTGCGTCTGTGGAGGGAAAAGCCTGCTTTGCACGGGTGCAAAATAGCAATGAAAAATGCGTCGGTGTACGAAGTCATTTGCGCTGTTGAGCTGCGTGTTTTACAGCGCGAAAGAAGAGGCCAAAATCAGGACTCACACATGTAACACCCAAAACGTTTGCACGCAGAGAGCGAGAGGCGCGTTTCAGACAGTCGAACGTCAAATTTATTTCCTTTTTCGTGTTTACTTGCACTTGAACGACACATACACACAAAATGATGTCAAAATACCAGTCTCGGCAAGTATTATCTTGTTTATAAGTGAACAGTATTTGTGTCCGTGTCCGTATATTCAGTCCATGCTTTAAGTGATGACTGTTGTCTATTTCAATAATGTTAATGAAATTTAAAAAAAATACAGCTTTAACAAAGATTAACGTATATTTAATTTCTACAGTGAACAAATAGTGTTATAGTGAGGAGAGCAGTCAGAAGGAAAATGATGCCGACAGCTTGTGGGATAAGTGTGCCACGTAAAGTGCAAGTACCAAGCAGCATCTCCAGGTGCTCCCTTAAGAACCAGACCAAAAAATAAAGTGCACCCCTGATTATAGCACTGTTTGTATTGTGTTCTCTCTTGCTTTAGTTTGTATTATCCTCATTTTAAGTCACTTTTGATAAAGTCATAAATAATTGAATACATTTAACACAAATGGTTAGCTATGAACCACTTGAGTCACTTTAAATTTTGAGAACCTTTAAGCTTAACAGTCTGTGATTTCAAAGGTGCTTCCCATCAGTGCTGAGAATGGTCATGTGGGTGTAATGTGCTGTTGCATGTGTGCAGTTGTGTATGTTTAGTCTGTGTGAATCACAGGCAGTTTAGACGCTGCTTTTCCTGTCGGATAAACCTCGTCTCCCAACTTGCACATTAAGATCGTTAGGACACAGACCTCTAGGTTATAAACACATGGGTGTTTCTCTTTAAAAAAGCAGCAAAGCTTATGAACAACTTACAGCTGACTTGGCTCTAATGATTGTGCTATTTGTGCTTCCAGTGTATTGTCTGCCCATGTGTGTGTGCTTTTGTGTGTTGGACAAATACATTCTTTGCACAAGACTTTTCTTAGAACTCCCTCAGTTTGTATATGAACCATATGTCATTGATATGAATCCTTATCTTATCAGACTCATTAATATTTATGAGTGCACATGATGTACATACTGAGAGGCTCCCTGAGTGGGTGAGTGACATATATCATTCATCATTTTACCTCATTTAAAATGCAGTTAAAGGAATAAAGGTTCAAGTTAAGCTCAACTGTAAGTATTTCTTGTGAACTGGATTTCCACTTGGACGAAAAAACAAACAAACAAACAAACAAACAAACAAACATCTGGGTCACTATGGAGCCCTGCAGTGTATGTGGAAAAATAGATATCATGGCCACACATTAAGGATGTCTCCCAATGATTGTTTTAGTAATTTGTTCATTTTAGTTAAATCATACCCACACTATAGGAACACTATTTGTTCCCTCATTTTAATTAGATTAATTGTTGTAACAAAAAAGAGTCTAATGTTTTAGTGGTAGTAACGTCTGTGTAGTAATCAACATTGTGCTACACATGCTATTGATTGAGCTTAAAGGGATACTCCACTTTTTTTACAAAAAAATAGGCTCATTTTACAACTCCCCCAGAGTTAAACAGTTGGGTTTTACCATTTTTAACGCATTCAGCCGATTTTATGATATTGAGAATCAGTATGATATCAGTAACTGGATAGTTTCTGGTCTCATTGACTTCCATAGTATATTTTTTTTCCTACTATGGAAGTCAATGAGACCAGAAACTATCCAGTTACTGATATTCTTTTCAATATCAGAAAATCGGCTGAATGCATTCAAAAATGGTAAAACTCAACTGTTTAACTCTGGGGGAGTTGTAAAATGAGCCTATTTCCAAACAAAGTGCAGTATCCCTTTAAGTTGTATTGAACCCGGGATATTCATCTAGCCAGATTTAGTGTTGATGCCAAATGCACATTTGTGTCTTGTAGCTTTTCTTATTGGCAAGAACCTTTAGTCAGTGATGCATATGGCTATCGACAGTGGACACTCATTCTCGCTCGTTCTTAACTAGCACAGGCTGATTGATAAGGGGACGACTACTTCCCAAGGTTTTCTTGTACAAAGGAGAGAGGGAGGGAGGAACATTAAAAATGAACAAGAGAGAGAGGAGAGACCTTCCCATGAGCCGTCTGACGCCGCGCTGTCTCTCTAGGGGTCGTATTAGCGCTGGCCCCCCCCCACTGAGATTGCACATTCCACCTGCAGGTCAAGAGAACGGCCTCCAGACCACAGCGAGACCCGTGGCCGCTCACACACATCGACAAACATACACTCACTCCTACCTTGTCCTGTCCTCCCACCAGGACAAGGCGGACGACCCCATGTTCATGACCCTAATGGAAAAAAAAATGAGTCGTGAAGGACGCGTGTGAGTACAGAATACGTTTGTTGTCTGATTTTATAATCTTTGTATTTGAATTTCATGCACATGGCCCTGGTTTTTACATTTGACCCTGCTGCACTTGCTCTATCTTAAGAGTCATCCTTTTCTGGGTTTTCAGTTCAGTTGTATTTTCATTTGCTCAGCCTGAATGCACGACAATCACATCCTCTGTTATAGACAACCGTTTCTGTGAAATGCCCCCTTTGCTTTTCCTCTATTTAACGGACATGTTGTTGCTCAACAACACCACAAGCAGCCCCCCCTCTTGTCCTTGTCCCTGCAGGCACTGTTTTTATTTTCCTTGAGGTATAGGCTTATCCTTTTCCACCTGTTCAGAGAATTGTTTCAATTTCAGTTCGTTAGAAACGGTGCTATCACTTCCAAGAATCAAGGGAGGAACTGAACTGAACTGACACCCAACGCCTGGATTCCAGTTAAGCATTAACTCTGACTTTTCTGCAGCTTTCTCAAGATTGCAGTTGTTCACAGAAGCCAGAGATTCACAGTTTGTAGAGCATTAGCGTGCAAGAAAAAATATTGCAAAACAGTATGCAAGAAACAACATGAAAGAAGTCCACTTTTAGGTTGCACAATAATCAGCCGACATTGGACATGTTTTAATGTAATTTCTAGCAGATCTCCATTTTTCAAACTGTAATGTTGTGATGCCTTTTCGCATGAATTTGCAACAGTTAGTTGTAGAATATATTTTTTTTAATTTAAATTTTTGTAATTTATTGTATTGAATTCAATATAATCCATTTATCTGTTATCAGCCATTATATAAAAATAATTATCGACCTGCAACTAACCACTATTTTGATACTTGATCACATATTCTGAAACTCTCATTCATTGCTCCCCTTCAAACACTTAGCAAATTTAAGTCTTATTTTGTGTGCAAAAACACATGTGTATGTATATAAAATACAATTTGAAAAAAAAAATGTAACACTTAAACAGCTAGAATGTTTGCTGGAACAAACACCTCCTCTAAACGCTACTATATTCACATTGCCTCTACTTTTGTGAAGTAATGTAAGGCCCTATACTCTTAAATGAATTGTTCATATGAAATGTTTGTTTTGCATATATGCGACTTTTATGCAAAATTTTAATTAAGGTTCATTTAAAACCCATATTTTATGTAAGACAACAAAAATTGCATATCAAAATATAAAATTTGTTGATGACCACAAAATGTATTGACTCGTTTGCTTTTAAGATGCACATTTGTCAAAATGCTGGCTTTATATGAATATAACAGTCAATTGTAAAAGTAAATGCACCGTGCAAGTTCAAGTGCATTATGATATAATATAACCTTACGTATGCAAGTGTTTGTGTGTTCTTTGTACTGCACAAAGGAGGTGACTAACAACAGGAATGTGTTCTCTGGTCAGGTGCCTTCTCATAAACCATCAACAGCTTGCTTTCCCCGTTCTACCTCTTCCTTGCCGTTGAGGTCAGCCTGACCCTGGCACACACATGCACTGAAATCTCTTCCTTGTACACCCTCTGTGTCCTTCTCTCTTTCTGGCCAGCAGGGACAGTGTGCAGTCATTTAGGCAAGAGCTGTATGCCTCTGAACACACACCTTTAAGGGATAGTTCACCCAAAAACAAAAATTCTGTCATCAATTCTGTCATCATTATTCACCTTTATATCGTTCCAAACTTTTTTGAGTTTCTTTCTTCGGAAGAAAACATTTTTAAAGAATTTTGGCACCCATACAATTGACATAGCCCTTGACTTACTATGGAAAAAATACTATGGAAGTTTATCTACTATCTATTTGACAACATTCTTCAAAATATCTTTTATGTTCAGCAGAAGAAAGAAACTCATACAACGTGAGTGTAAGTAAATAATGCCAGAATTAAAAAAAAAAATTGGTGAATTATTACTTTAGTGAGGAACACTCTTGATTATGCCACAGTGAGGTCATCCTTATGTTTTTCTCTCTCTTTCCTTCTATAAAGACAAAGAGTCAGTTTTCACCTGCATCAGGGACTTTTCTCAATGAGTCACGTTGAAATATTCAATTCAAATATCTAAAAAATGCAGTACAGGGGGATTCAGTTTATTTCCCACAGCTATTTAATGTTTTGCGAGAACAATATTCCCACTCATCTCCAGTTAGAAGGTTTTACTTTTCAGAATATCCCTGTGTTTCCTAAAGTAGGTGCGATGTTAATATATTTTAATGTTAAAAATGGACACAATCACTCTTAATTATGTCTAATATGCCCAAAATGGCTTTGTCAACAGACCCATTTAGACTAGTTTTCCAAATAACTTTTTAGTTACAGTTCTTATCACTCGGCGTCTGTGATTTAATGTACTAATTCGGTCTGGACTAACATCTCTGTGTTTATATTACCGAGGTGGGAGTGTGTGTTTTCTAGATGTGGGCTTTATAGAAGGTCATGTTGAATGCATGCGTAACATATATTCATTTTAATTTATTATTATATGATTTTAATTTATCATAAAAAATTAAACAAACTTTACCAGTTTACCAGTCAATTTGGATTATTGTTTGTCTATGATGGTTATGGCCCGGATGAGACATGTTACTGTATTGCGTAGCTTATGGAAAAGATTGATTGTTAATGTGGAACTAACTGCATGGAAAGTTTGTTTGTGTCAGAAGCCATGCCCAGAAGAAAATATATTACTCCCAACTCAGGAGATATAATGCAGCTCTCAGTGATAAGGATGTCCAGGACTGAGCGTGAGAGAGTTTTGGGCAAATTGACCAAAGTGTCACCTGGTCTATCGGGCCAGTGCTGCAATATCATTTTATTATGTTCGCAAATTTAAGCCAAGTTTGTTATAATGTTTAAATGTCTTCTAAAACTCTGGAGACACATGTGAGATTAAAGGGGTCATGAACTGGCTTTTTAGATTTTATTATATTGTCTGAGGTCAACTTATGACGTTCGCTTGGTTTTTACATTCAAAAACATCAAAACGAATAAGTAATAGGCTATTTTCTACTCTAGTTGTGAGCCTAGCTGAAAAACGCTCGGTTTTTGTGGGCGTCTCGCACTGAAGACTTGGAAATAAACGCCCACTCCTGTGAGTGGATAACAGTTTTGCATATTATAATGAGTTTCAACTCACCCGTTGATGCACTTGGGGGGAAATTGTTTTGAAAAAGTCCAATGTTGTAAAATGGCAACCGGAATGATTCGACCATACATGTTCGACCCAGAGTCTGTGTGTTGCACCATTCCTGTCAGATCCAATATAGACGGCACAGCACAGTTCTTTAATCTTAATCGGTCTGAAAATCCAGTCTTATTTACAAAACATTCCTCATTGAAATGAAGCGAACAGACGGACAATGTTTTACCTCATCAGCTGGAACGTCATTACAAATAAAGTTTAACCATTCCTGGAATCCAGAGGAAGCATGTGCAGTGATTGTCTTCTTCCACAACCAGGCACTGCACAATATTCTGTATTGCTCGGTTAGGTGGCTCGATCCGGTTTGTCATCACGAGGTAGGCTTATGTTATTTAGCTATGCGTGTAATGCACGTATTGGTGGGTGGGGCTAAACCGGCTGCGTTTATCTTCTTCTTCTGCGGGGGTGATGTTTTATCCTCTGTGACGTCACAGTTCCCCACTTTGAGAAACGAGTCGTTTGCTGAGGCTGGTGTCAATAAAAGCTTTTATTGGACTAAGGACGTTTTCAATTCTGAAACAGGATATTCTTATAATATGATGACCTCTTAGATGTCAAAAGCTCGAGGAATATTTGATTTCTCAGTTCATCACCCCTTTAATATGGTCTTTTACTATACAAGAGGCTTGGCCCACATAACGTCAATGTTGTCTTGGAGAACTGATTGAGATATAAAGACATATTTAACATTTGTGATTTTTCTTTCTTTGCGGGTGTGTATAAGAGACTGTCGCCATCTAAAAGATAACAAGAGCATATAATCTCACTGTGTACATGTGACACCATGTTTCAGAGATAAGAATGTACTTTTTCACTGTAAAAATCAGTGTGTTGGTGTGTGTGTAACTGCACCTCACATTCCTGGCTCATACCATCACTGTGCTTTTTCTGCAGTCTGTCTCATGCCTGCTGTCAATTCCACCAAAGTCTCATAATTTCTGAGCTGTTTGGTTGACATAATTGTTTCCTGAGAAACAGCAAAATAGTTGTAGGAATATTGGGTGGGTTGATTGAAATAAATCAAAGAAGTAAATCGGGGAATTTGGGATATTTAAATATTACTTTGCATTATTATGTCAGTATTCTTCTTTGATATTCCTGGCACATAGCTGGAGAGTAAACATAGATTTGCATGGAAATGTGACGTCATACAAGTCACTCACGCACAGATTTAGAATAAGCTGATTTTTGCCTTTTTATTGCAGTCTGGCATACTTGCAGCATGCACAAATTAGTAAGTACATGTCATTAGCAGAAACGTTACTAAATCTGAGGTCACGGAATGACTGTGCACGACTGTTATTATGGTGAAGATTTATTTATTTTTTGTCATGAATGTAAGCTGCTATTCTGAATGCAACAGAGAAGATTTTTTAATAGAAAGAAGGTAAAAGGTGACTTAACAACCTTGCCACACATCCTTGATGGAGCAGTTTCAGGAACACACCCACAGCTTTACTGAACTTTACAATTTCTTGATCCCGGGCTGCTTTCACTTACGTTATGAGGCATTGTGCTTTCGTACATACGCACACACTGCCTGCGCATTTACAAATTTTTACTTTGCTCTTTTACTGTGTCTCTTTGCTGAGGGATTTATGTATTTGCAAAGAGATTCTGAGAATAAATAAAGTTTACATGCAAAGATGGATGGCAACATATGCACTTTTGTTTCTAATGGCCTGGGAGCATTTGATGTTTTATTTTTTTATAAAGGAAATAAAAGCATTGTAAGGCATGTGCTTGTAAGGCAGGGCCTAGAGATTGGGCATGTACAATGACACCAAAAGTATTTGAACAAAAAAAGGTATACATGTATCATTGAATTACATTACAGCAATGTCACAAGTGTAACATTCAAGCATAACTTGTTAGGGTGGTAAACTTGTCCTGATGTCATAATGAAGACAAAATGTAAACATATTAAAAGGAGAAAAGCAGAAGAAAAGCAGTGTAGCAGGTTTGATTAAATAGCATACATATTTGAAAAACTTTTGTGTGCAAAAATAAAATAACATTAATGTAATGCAACCAACATACAGAAACAAAACAGGAAAAACATATTGTAGAAAGGATCCCAATTATCTTTGCCATAAGGTCAATTAAATATCAGATATTTTGAGCTTTTTGGATATGGCAAGGTTAGTTCACATTGTAAAATGTCAAATAGTACAACCCCTCAAAAATCTTCTGAATTAATAAATCAGGATAATTGTTGGAATATACATATTGCCTTGTGGAAATGTGGAAAATAATTTGAAGATGTTAAAAGAGGTTTAAGGAAAATGCATTAATTAGGCCTACTTGATGGGTTACACAATATGATATTTTTAAATTTAAACTTTTCCTAAATGGTATAAAGGTTTAAAGGTTTATAAATGGTATAAAGGTTTTTCAAAATCATAAATAACCAATAAAAATACTACAGTTGCAGTTGCATTTCTTATATATATATATATATATATATATATATATATATATATATTGTGCTATATTGTTGTGCTTTTCTTCAACTTTTCTTACTCTTACTTGTAATTGACCCAGTTGCTAAAATGTCTCAAAGTTATTTTGCCGATGCCATTTGGTTGAAAGTTTTATCTCATGGAATTGCATTTATACATTTCTAAGTGTGTCTTTTGTGTTTAAACACTTACTGAGGTCACACTATGTGTTAATGTGTGGAACCGTGAGTTTGAAACCAGATTCCTATGAAATGAGCTAAGTCTGGCCTGGACGCTATAGATGGAAGGATTTGTTGGCAGGGCCTAAATGTATTTGCTCAAGCTGCACTAAAATAGCCTAACTCAGTGCTCAGGGCTCCAGGAAGTGGTGTGTGAAGTGAAAAAAAAAATGGGATTGAGCTATTGTCAGCATGAGCCCCTCCTCTGTTGACCCTAGGGAGGGTACTGTGGCCAAACCGCTCCGCTCGAGCGTAAGATACACGCTCTTCCTGTTGCAGCTTTCCTGTGTGCAGGCTTGCTGGGGAGGCTCTCTCTGTCCCTCATATTTACTCCGCTGAGAAATGATGACATTACCTCCCGCTCTCTTGGCAGCATGCACGGCTGATGGACGTCAGTGTCGTACGTCTGTACTGTTGCGCAGTAGGAAACACAGGGTTGAGCAGCTTAACGTGAAATACTCTAGATACTCATTGGCTCTTCCTCAGCCTTTACGCAACTAGGAGCATGTTCCAGTAAATGACAGTGTTGATGTGGTTTTGTTGTAAAGCTTGAATTAAAGGCATAGTTCAACGTAAAATAAAGTTGTCATTATGTACTACCATCATGTCGCTGCAGATCTTTCTTTCATGCAACTGGAAATATCTAGCAGAATATCAAGGGTAAAGGAGCAGACTTACGTTTGCATGAATGTTAACGCCCGTAATTCTGCCTTCTCTCCATGTCACAATTACTGTGCTAGATAACAAGTCGGTATGCAAATTACTTGTTAATAAACCGGTTGGAGCAAGACCTAAAAGTACGTCATTTTATTGAGACATTGACAATTGGAATTTTCAAACAGAAATATTACAAAAGAAATGCTGAACTACATATTACCACTGCCATTTTGATCGGTTTGTTTAAATGTTGCAGGGGACAAAAAGTAGACATGTCAAAGCTTTCCAAAATTGAGTTTACAGGTTAAATCATGACAACTAGCCTGGATGCCAGCCCGAACTCCGTCCACCACATTTTTTGGTCGGGAAGTTCGGTCTGGACTCGATCCATCGAGGAGAAATTATGATCAGGCAAAAAAACGTTCGGGCCAATCAAATTGCCAGGGCGGGCTTTATACGATGATGGACAGATGATCTGCAAGGACGTAATCATCACGTTATCAAAGAGCGCTTAACTGGTTTCCCTCAAAGATAAATGCAGCTGGAGACTTGAGATGTATAGATTCCGCTGTCGCGTCTGTTTTGAAATAAATCGACAGCGCATTCATTTTAATAGACAAACAGAAACTGCAATGAAGGCATTTGTCGTTTGGAAAGATATTTTTGCCGTCCTTCCTACATGCTTCGGCAAAAGTGTAACTTATCAGCTGGCTCTGACGGTCGTTAAGAAGATGGGACGTAATGAAAAGCCTGTGGTCGTTGTGGTTTCTCCTTTGGTTGCACTCATGGAGGATCAAGTAAAAGAAGCAACACTTGTCATTATTTAACTTCTAAAATAAGTAAGTTCTGTTGTTGACAACTGTATGCAAAGGAGTTGACTTACTGCGTTGCTCTGATTGGTTGTAGGTTTACCAACTATCCAATTGAGTGCAGAGGGGTTTTTTTTTCTTCCTGGTTCGGTTAAAACACGCCTCATAATCAATGCCCTACGGAGCAGTTTCAGACTCATATTCCAACAAGAATATGAATATGACGAAGTCAGGCTATCATGACATGTGACCGATTTTAAATCGTGTGTGTGAGTGTTTTGAACTGAATGGAAGTGCAAATGAGGGCCAGTAGACTGTTTGTTTGAAAAACAAATTTTACTTTCATTTTCTCTGTAGTGTTTTTTTGATTTATTATTATTCTAGGTTTGCATTTTTTCCATACTTGTTTAACATGCAGCATACTTGAGGGTTGTTACTCAGCAGTAGCTGTGATTAAGAGATTCTTTCTCTTCCAAGAGATAAATGTAGACCTCACAAGCAGAGTTCATCGTAAGCAATATTTTCTGAGCAGTTTTTGAGATTTTGAGGAACGGGAATCCTTATAGTTGCTGCTATCATTTCTGGTAATCTTAATGCAATTATTCATTGCATTAAGAACGTATGCAACCACAACTTCCTTGTATGTATCCAGAGATCACAGAAAAAAAGGATTTGCTTTGATAGCATGAACCATGAAATGACTTTGAAAAATGAAAGTGTTTGTTGTGCATTATTGAAGAACAGAGCCCAGACAGACTGCTCGTCTTCATATCTGATATGTGTTATCGGGTTCATAAAGGTGAGTCAATGCTGCACAGTGCACATTTTGTTTGTACAGAGAAAGAAGAAAGCCTTTCTACTTTCTCACCACACACAGAGCCCCTATTACACTCCACGATAAAACACCTTAAGAGAGACCCAAAAAAAAAGCGGTACGACATTGTGATCTGCTCATACAGGCTTTAAACTAAGATGAGTGAGCGTCATACTGTCATGACCTCCACATCCCCTCCGCTTTCATCTCTTCAAAGGTGCACTTATACAATGACAGTAGGGTAGAGAAAAGGTAAAAGGCCACCAGCAGCTCTGAGAATACCTAGTGATTCCAAGTGTTTATCTCTTTGTCAGTGCACTTAACACAGTGACAGTGGGGATAAAAGCTGATGATGCCATGAAAGAGCAAAAAGAAACTCAGAGTCCATTTGTGTACATATCAATATAATTCATGTGGAGATCTAGCTTTAATTAAGTTATGGGATTAATAATCTACATGACTTGCAAAACAACACATCATTTCCACTGTGTTTACTCTTTAGAATCGAGGCATCCAGTCCAGTTCTTGTAGACTTTATAGCTCCAACCCCAATTAGACAGCTGAACCAGCCAATCAATGTCTTAAAGATACTTAGCCAGGACTCGGGGCTTCCGACCACCAGGCTAAAGCGTCCGTCCAAAATGTCACGGTCATCATGCATGCTCGACCCCAGCACGAACTCTAATTAAATGAATCCTGCGGGGAGGATGGCCACCAACAAAACTTAACAAACCTTGTTCTTACTCCGGCTTTAAATTCTCTATATCCGGCAGTTTTCCAACAACGGACCGAACAGCTTTTCACACAGTCTTTCTCCGCTGCCATTACTGAACTCAAACAGTAATGGTTTTCAGCCTCTCCCTCTATTCGCTGATTGGTCCTACAAAAAATTGATTTCTGGAAACCTAAGAATATACAGCAGTCCCAGACGTAGTACTGAAGGAAAATGAAATTGAGCGGAAGTGCGTAGGAGGGCGCAGCCAGGCTAACTTCAAGGTGAACAAACACCCTCAACCCATTTTACCAGCTTTTCCAACGCTATCTCACGACCAATTCATACAATTCATATTTGTACGAGTGATTAAAAGGTGGCTAATTCGTACAAATTTGTGCGACCTCACTCATACCAATTTGTACGATTTGTCTAAACCCACGTTATGGGTATAGGGTCAGGGGTATGTCATTCGTATGAATCCATACGAATTGGGCAACTTGTAAAATATGTACGATATAGCAAAAATCGTACTAATTTATGCGAGTGAGGTTGTACGAATTGTTACACATAAGCCACCTCGTAAAATTCGTACAAATTGCCATGAGATCGCGTTGGCATTTCATGCCAGATTGACTTTCTCAATAGTGAAGGTATAAAAGCAAACAGACTTCTCAAGCAGGTCCGTGTTTTCTCCCCCACCCATCTCTCTTTATGCCATTCTGGTGTATTAATAGAAGCAGATGGTGGGTTCATTCATTGATGTTGCATCTGGTTGTTCCTGACTGAACTCTCCCTACTGTGCTGCCCCATTTCCTGTCCCGTCTTACCTCAGAAAGGGCCGCCTATCCCAAATGCAAACATCCTTCCTCGCCGCTCAGTTGATGGCGATTTTGTCTTTTGGCCCTCGTTCTGCTGTGCAGATGTGGCGAGATGCTCACACACTTGAAAGTGAAGCCGCTGTCTCTGAAGTCTCTCACCTGTCCCGTCTGCATTGCATTTGGCAGAGTTATGTGCAGACTAGCTTAAGGAATGTGTGAGGAGTGTTTAAAGGAAAATTCCAGGTTCAGTTCCAAGTTAAATTTCGATCGACAACATTTTTGGCACAATATCATTTAAAAACCAAAATTAATTTAAACTTGTTTAAACAAAAGAAAAAAATCTGTGTTTAAACATTGAAACATTGTATTGTATCAAGAGATGAATAATGTATGCATATTAACGTGATTTTAGTCTGAAAATAAACACCTATTAAAGGGTTAGTTCACCCAAAAATGAAAATTCTGTCAGTATTTACTCACCCTCATGTTTTTCCAAATCTCTATGTGTTTATTTGTTCTGCTGAACACAAAGGAAGATATTTGGAAGAATGTTTTAATCAAACAGATCTCATTCCCCATTGACTACCATAACCCTTTAACCTTTTGTGTTATGTTGTCCAATGTTACAGCTTCTTTAAATGACAACAACCAACAGAAGAAATAACGTTCTTTGGGGAAATTATAAGCTTCACATTTCTGCTTTCTTCTGAAAATGAGCCCCATTTATTTTCTTTGTGCCTTATTGTAACCTGAATTTTTGAGGGGGCTTTTTAAAAAAAAAAAAAAATGGAAGAGTCGAAAGTATTTTTTGTGGCCACACAATATTCTTATGCCACAAAAGTTCATTCAGTTGTACTTCAGCGCCACTCTTCTTCGCAAAATGAACCTGATGGTTTGAAGTGTAGCCATATGCCTGTGCCCCCTGAACCATATAAGATCATATCATGTGTGATTTTGCTATTTATTGTAATCAAAGTTTCTCTAAATTGTGGCGTTATTCACAGCTACAGTATATCATGAGTATTAAAAAGCAGCTTGACTTGACAATTTATCTGTACAGTATTCAAGACACTGCTGTAATTTGTTGAATAGGACAATTTGAGAGATGCACATGTTGGTAAATGTGGTAGTCAATCCAACACACTAACTGTGTGAAAATACGAACATTCAACGATATAAGATACTGGTATGTACTATGATTTTACAGATCACATTTTCATGTAAAGCATTTTTTTTTTCACAGTATGAAAATAGAGCACTTCTAATATTTCAGCAATTTAAAAGCACTTGTTAAGTGATGGTCATATCCACTATGATGATCACTGTAAAGCCAAACTTTAGAACAAAATAGCTTGTTCTTCTTCGTTTCTAGCTTTAAAATGACACTTATTTCCTAAAAATCGCTCACTTCGCTCACAAATCTCTCACAAATTGCTCGCTGCACTTTTAAGCAGGTGGTTGTTAATAGCTTAGTAGCACCCCCCACTTCAGATTCAAGAAGTTAAATTTAATGATTAATTGATTCATTGATTGTTAATTTAAACAACGATTGATTATTGGAATTTATGGAAATTGACATCCCTAATCTGATGTCTAATCTGCCTAATCTGAATTTGCACCTCGACTGAAATTTGTCAAATGTAATAATTAGTGGTGCACGATATATCGGCCGCCGATATAATATCGGCCGATTTGGTCAATTTTTTACACATCGGTATCGTTCCGATGTCAAAATAGGGCCGATGTGAACAGGCCGATGATCATTCCCTGTGTATTTGACGTGCGTGGGGGCGGGGATGTTTGTTTTTGCACGCGTATTAAAAGCGCAAGTGCGTTTAAACATCAAGCGCACGAAGACTGGAACTGGTGAGCTGTTTTCTGCCAGCCTTCCTAATGCGTATTTTTGTCCCGCCAAAGCCATATTTGACCGGTAAGTGATGTAGATGAGTGACTGGTGCGCTTGTTTAACTGAGGGAACGAGAGTCAATTAAAGCACCGGTCACGCACGCCGTCTTCAAAATGTCTTTCGCTTGTTTAAAGGAGGGAACAAGTGTGAAAGCACCGGTCACGCGCGCCGTCTTCAAAATGTCTTGCTCTCTCTCCCCCTCACGCATGTTTATGAATTGAGTTGACTGAATATCTTTGAGAATACACGATGGTAAAAGGTCGGAAGACCGAAGTTTTTTTCTTCTGAACTACTGGTTGTGAATTGTGAAACCACACTTTCAATAAACCAAAAAAAAACAAATCTATCGTGTTGATGAAATGTTTTCTGTGTCGACTGTCGAGACCATAGACTGTAAAAATAGGTCGAGACAAATCTCGTGCGATGTTCTAAACTGCCTGGATAATCACACAACGTGTGCCGTGGTTCCGTTAATGACACGTCCGATTCGCGAACTAATGACTCCTTTGAACCGATTCACTTTAATGAATGGTTAAAACAACTGATCTGTCCAACACTGAGCTCAAGATACATAAATCGGAAACACTTTACAATAAGGTTCCATTTATTAAAGTGTACATTAAATGTACACTTTAATAAATGGAACCTTCCTGTAAAGTGTAAGGTTAATAGATTAATAGAATGTTAACAAATTTTGTTAACATTCTATTAATATTAGTTTCTGTGGATATACTCCATGACAAAACTACCCCAGTCATTCTAGAATGATTCATTCTTTCCAAATAGAGCAATTCAAGTAATCTGGTGAAATTGTTTTTATATCACAATATATATCGCAGAAAAATAAAATATCACAATGTCATTTTTTACCAATATCGTGCAGCCCTAATCCTCGCTATGTGTTTTCTATACAGGGATATCGACATCGGTAAATATCGGTATCGGCCATAACAGCAATGTTAATATCGGTTATCGGTATCGGCCACAAATTTTCACATCGGTGCATCACTAGTAATAATAAGACCTTCCAGTTTTATGAACGTCACCATCTTTAATATTACTTGTGATTTGACCTGGGTTTGTTTGATTTTTGTTCATTCACACTGCCAGTGATTTTCCGGAATCAAAGAGTGCGTTCACACACAACCTGTAAAAATCCCATAAAGACACCTGACATTGATGTGATATGTAATGTCTCAGCAGCATCTTAAGTTTGCTTATGAGCTGCGATTTCTCCACGCTTGTGCATTTTTTTTCCTCTGATTTGATCATAAACTAGCGCATTATGTACCGTTTCACTAGCCTGCTTTCACTTAACTTTAACGCCATCGGTAACGCTTCCTTTTACAGTCTTGCTATGTACATACTATGTGTGACAGTAAGCGATATAGGGTTTTACTTTATATTTTCCAGTGATAATTGTCGACTACGCCACCCTGAATAATTCAGGGAATATCTAAATAACCCAGCAATTTGCATTAGGTCACAGGTTCGTGTGTGCCAGGAAGGTCAGAGACATGTACAAAGAATTTACAAAAAATAGTTTTTATTAATATATAAAAGAGTTAAAAAATGGTATGTCCTTGTAAAAAAAATGAGCGCACAGCGCTACATGCACAAATAATGGCAATTGACAAAAGGTGTCGTCACAGCGGGCAATATATAATGGCTACATCAGCAGTCCTCTACCCACGAGGGTAGGAGGAACAGCAAGAAACTCTACAAAGCTCAATTTACAGGTACTACAAACAAACAATATACCAAACCACCAGGCCGAGTCTGCCGGCGGAAGGACCACTTAATGGCTTTTCCAAAAGCACAATCCAACTCACGCACACACACGTCACCGTGCACCAAATCACACACAAACAGGCACTTCAAAAGTGTCACCCACTGCAACACCACCGCTATCACCATACAAGAGAAGGTCCTTCTGCCTGGCCACCTCAGTTCCTGAGAAAACAAATAAACTGAGTTTAATAAAAATTAAAAAAAACACACAACAATGACCACAGAGAAAATAAAAATAAAATAATCAAGGTCGATAACGATACGCACACATTTAGATAAAAGCAAAATCTAAACACTATTCACACATTAGAATTCAAGAAAAGAACACAGCAAAATCGAGCTAATGTAGTGCACACACACCCGCACATCGGCTCTCATACAAAGGACAGACCGATTATAACTTTTCGATTGCTTTAGAAGTAAAGGAAGTAGACGATGCAAATCCTGCTGCTGGTCCACGGCGCGATCGCAGTGTAAACACGTGGTTCTCAAATGCACTCAGGTTATTTTGAGCGCAATTCACTGCAGAACGGGAAGAAGATCGTACTGAAGACGATAGCAAAGAACGGTCCGGAGAATGAGAGAGGAGACCCACGCCTTAAAGAAAGCGAGATGTTACTATTGCTCTTTTATAACAATTTCCATCCATTTTACATAACACTTACCACAAGAGAATATTCCTCACATACAATTCCCTCGGGCTACTGTTTACACTTTACAGCAATCATCAAGACCGCCGATTAACTGGGATACAGGAAGCAACACATTAATGGTAACATAGCGACCCACTATTACTGCACCCCAGTACTCAATACAGAGACAGAACCTACCTGAGGGGTGAACAGACACTCACTCTGAACTCATAACGTGCACCGCCGGAAAAGTGCTGATTGACAACTACAATTTGAAAGAATAATATCAGTAAGGTTCCAAACACCTGATTTAAACCAGACGCGATCAAAACATACCTGAGTGAATGACGCACGCGGGCAGGCGGAGTAAAGACGCGACGCATCTTCGGACACAGCCAACCCGCATTAAATAGATGATACTATCCCCTGATAGGATGCCACAACTGTCAATCACTTAACTAATAATGTCACATATGTACTTATTGTACTAACCCTGAACCTACCCCTGACTCATGTACTTACCTTATATTAGTCAGTACTTTCTAGGTAAGTACACTGTAAGTACTGTACTGTAAAAGGAAGTGGTACCACACCATCATTACAACATAGCATTGATTATGGCTTTTGTTCACACAGTGTGAGTTCCGGGACTGAACCAAGGAGGTAATTCATTAGCCGGAAACTGAAGCTTCGCTTGGGTGCCGCCATTGTAGCAGATCACCTGCTGTTAGCATTCCATTGACTCACATTCATTTTGGCGTCACTTTGACAGCAAATAACTTTACATCTGAGGTGTCCAAAGACTCCATTTGTCCATTATTTATTTCTAAAGAAACTTTGCATGGCCCCGTTTTTGTAAAACTGGGCTAACGATTGTGTCATAACCATGGGACTATCTGTTGCACATTAGAGAAACTACCATATTTTTTGGTAGACAATATTTTACTGTCTATGAGGCAATCGGGGGGACATGGAGGCACAAAGTCAAGGGAGAAGCCCATAGATAGAGAGTCCATAAAAGTAATGGAACAAAATATTTCAACAACAGATTCGTTTCAGATATCAATTCAGATTTGTCTTGGCACAGCTACTAGAAGGTCAGATTGCTCACGTCACATCTACGTCGTCAAGCTCAGTTTGAGCCTGCGCAGTATGCTTGGCAATCAGGAAGTGAGTGCTTCTATTGGGCTTCAATTCTCTCCATTGAAATCAAGGGGGTCGCTGTGTCCATTTCTTTTACTGGCTATGTAATGAACACGGCAATGTTACCAAGTCCCCAACCCGGCATCGATCCCGGTATCAATCCCGGGTCATGTTTGAAGTTCTGTGTGAACGCAAACAAGGCGTTCTGGCAATTTTCTTGGGAATTTCCCGGGATCAATGCACTGTGTAAAAGGGGCTTTACTGTCACTATTACAAAAAACTATTGACAAAAAAAACAAACAATCTTTATGGGATTTTGTCACTATTGAGACAATATATTGTGATGTAGAGTATATAGACGATACGACAAGTAAATGCAGTTCCCAAACACTGGCAGTGTGATCGCTACGGGAAAAAAAATATTGTCTGAATTAGACATGATGACATTGCTATACTGCAAAGGACCCATGGAGTCTTACTGTCCCGGATGTTTCAGGGATGTAGGTGTGCGTTTGCATTTCACCTCTTTTCTTCATTCCTTCAGTCCGAGACACCCTGGAGACATGGGAGAAACTATCAGCCTGTGACTCACAGGCTAAATGTCCCAAGTACACACTGTAAATAAAACAACCTTTGTTGAGCACCTATACATTACACCTCTAAGGCATTCACTCAGCAATCTGTCATCTTTTGCCTGTCAAAATCAAGTATCTTAATGTCCTCTTATCTATAGAATTACCTTCATAGTCACAGCTAAACCTTTTGCTGCAGTTTGCCAATTTTATGTGGGCGGGGATCTTTTTTGTGACTCCCAGCTCTCCATTTAAACAAACACGTACACCTCTGTCAACACTCCTCACCCCCTTCTTTCTCTTCCCAAAGCATCACTGTGAAAGAGGCTGTCTTTTTTCCCATGCTTCATGGCTGTCTGATAACACCAGGCTCTCTGAGATTAGCTTGCATGAGGGTCTGTTAAACTGGTTACCTCTGCCTAGTATGTTTTGATGTCTAGCCATAAGCTATCTCCTACTTTACAAGCTGGAGTGATAGCACAGTCTTCATTGTCCTCTCTGTGCACTGTGCATTCAACGGCCTTATTGTGTTACAACAGCACAATTTTAGGCACAACCGTCGCTTAGCAATCAGACCGTGTGAAGGAGAGATAACAGAACATAGTAGGACAGGGGATAAAAAAATAACTTGTTCTTCTTAGAACTTTGTAACCCACGCCCCCACCCAGGAACACAGTGCTCAATTGATGTACGTCTTAAGACGCTATGTTCAGAATGCTGAAGACTTAATGTGCATACTTGCTGGATTCTGTCCCAGCGATGGTGGTCCAGTCAGACTTGGGCTGTCACTGTGGTCAAAGGCTCTCATGAGGTATGACCAGCCGACAAATTCCTTTCTGAGCACTGGAAACGCAGCTGTATACATAATTCTCCTCAAGTCTTGAAAAAAAAAACCTTCTAGTCCTTCATGTGAATTTGAATAATGTTGTTAATGTGAAAGGATTACTGTAGGGTACAAACCAAAAAAATGTGCGACAGAAAGCACATAGTAGCACATACTGCATTTTTTTAACATGTTTAAAGTCAGTGAGGGTTGTTATTAGTGGTGCTTGCTAAAGCAAAGCCTCTGGAAATATGTTTGTATATCCATGATTTCGAAAAATTTTGGGGTTAACTATCCCTTTAATGTTGATTAATTAAACAACTTCATTCAGTGCTGAACAATTCAGTTCGATAACTAACTGGCCACAATTAATTAAGTTATTAAAATTTATGCCACATTTGTTTAATAGTTAATAGTTTTTAATAGTACTGTGAATCAGACTATAATAGTCCCATTGTATGTGTTTGTATGCTGTCACAAGGTTTAACAAGAAATCTGTTTTCTTGCCCTTGCTTGCCATAATATCTTTTTATTTAATTATGTTTGGTTCCTTAAATCATTATGGTTATTAAGAAAATGCTACTACTTTTTTTTTTTTTTTACTAACGGCAGTTAGCAACCTCCTAGCAGGGCCCTAGCAACCATCCATAATACCGTTGTAACCACATCAACCCTTCTTAACCATGTAGACCACCCTGGCATTGCAGCAACATTGTTCTTCAGAAAATGTAGAAATTTAATTTGCAATTTGTAAAACAGATTTGAAAGTAATTTCGCACTCTCTGTGCTGCTGCTGTGGTGGTCTCAGTACGCCAGGGCACTGTTATTCCTGGAGTGCTACATCAGAGGCTGGGCCGATGGCTGGAGCCGTCTGGTTCTGGCTGAGATCCAGCAGGCAACAGCAGTGCCAGAGAGAGAGGGAGGGAGGAGCGGGCCCGTCTGCAGAGGTGTGGGTGGCCCAGTGGGCAGCTCAGTCAGAAGCAGTATTGCTCTGGGCCCCAAGGTGGTCTGTGCCCTGCCTTTTGGTGGTCTTACTTAGTTTCCTCTTCTTGTTGTTTGTTAGTGATTCAGCTTGAGTCACACACTTAAAAGCTGGTTACAGTCCCCTCTCGTTTTATCCTCTCACTAGCTGTCTCTTACACTCTTTCTATACGTTTGCAAGACAAACAAACATCCCAACCCCTCATGACCTGCACGTCTATAGATGAACACCAGCTATCCAATGCAATATCTGCTTTTCATTCAGTCTTTATCCTACCTTATTACGAATGTTTGGTGTGAAAATTCAGTGTGATTTCATTTGCAATAAAGGACTGTTAATCCACCTGTTCAGAAAGACAAACATATTTGCTTGACGTCAATGTGAAGGATTTTATTTATTTTTTACGGTGAGTTATAATAGGCCCGCATGATTCAAGGACTAACTAGAAAAAACAGGTTTACTTTGTTTGTAGGTATGTGCAGTTTCACTGTAAAAAAAATTGTTGCTTCAACTTAAAAAAAACTTAAAGCTACACTGTGCAACTCTTTTAGTTTATTCTTAGCTAAAAACTCTTAGTTCTTTCAAAAATATATGTGCTCATTAATGTATATTTACTTCGTTCAAGTAATAAAGTATTCTCGTGAGTGTATAATATGCCATTGAAAATACATACGGGTAAGGGGATCTAATGTCGGTCGCCAGGTTGCCCCTCCATCTTAAAAGTACATTAGCCAAAGAGGGACATACCCGTTAATTCAAGCTTCGCCTTTCGCATTTACGTTTGAATTAACAATCATGGACGAGGTCGAACTGGAAGCCATGTTAATCTAGGACTACATTGGCCACCGTAGGATCTAAAACGAAATTGGAATTGAGAGGAACAGAAACTAATATTCACTGGATGGTCATATACCTTTTCACCGCTAGATGGGGGTAAAAATCACACAGTGTAGCTTTAAGTGTTCGTGCTGCCTTCATTTTTATGTTTTGTCAACTCAAATATTTAAGTTGTCACTTAGTACAGCTTCACATTTCAAGGTACATTTCACTTACTTTAAAGGGTTAGTTCACCCAAAAATGAAAATTAAGTCATTAATTACTCACCCCCATGCTGTTCCAACCCCGTAAGACCTTCGTTCATCTTCGGAACACAAATGAAGATATTTTTGATTGAATCTGAGAGCAAGATCAGTCCTACATAGACTGCCTAAGGGACTGGCTCTTGACGGCCCATAAAGTCATTAAAGAAAAGGTTTAAATATTCCGTGTGCCTACAGTGGCTCAATTATAAGTTTATCAAGCGACGAGACTACTTTTTGTGCGAAAAAAACATAAATAACGACTTTATTCGACCCTTCCATTACTTCCTTATGGGCGCATGCGCGAGAACTGAGACGAGGACGTTCTCCTTCGACAACTTCTTGTTACCGGCTGCTCACCGCTTAGGAGTATTACTGCCACCTACCGTATAAAATGATGATCCATATATAAGGCGCTCCGGATTATAAGGAACACTGTCGTTTTTTGAGAAGAATAAAGGCTTTTAAGTGCACCTTATAGTGCGGAAAATACGCTAATTGAAAAGCGTATGTACAGCGCGCATCTTCCTCTGCTTGTAAACAGAAAGTTTTGCGCTTCCCGCTATATCAGCACATCATCTTATACAGTGAACGAAGGTCTTACGGGGTTGGAACAGCATGGGGGTGAGTAATTAATGACTTAATTTTCATTTTTGGGTGAACTAACCCTTTAAGTTGAAACAATAATTGGTCAATATTTTGTCACTATATATCAGTATGGCTGTATGGTTTTTTTTTAATCATTGGTCTGAACAGAAAAATGTCATGCCAAACATTTGTGTTGGTGTGAACAGGCCTTCACTCTTGAAATGCCACAGTTGTTTTTGGAGGCAGGGTCAAAGCGAGGGCAGAGGGGAGAGATTTAACAAAAGACTGGAGGGTGCGGCATCAGCCTGAGCTTTTGGAGTGTGCTTGACTTTTGGGTCTCTCTCTCCAAAGCTGTAATTACAGTCGAGACATCCAGATGAGCCGTGCGGCACAGCTCAGTGCACTTCGAGTGTCCTCTCTCCTCAGCGGCCAGCTGTACTGGCCAGAATCCTATGTCCACTCCACATTTAAGCCAGCGGTTTGCCTGCTGGATGATTCAAAGTCACTGTTGCGTAGACAGCAGAGGGCATATGCTAACAGCACTATAGTGATGGTAATATCACCGACTTCCCAGCACAGAAAGGACAAGTTCTAGAGCAAAGGAAGAGTTTTATCGGCGCAAACGTGAGAGGAATAAATAAAATCCCATGGGTCAGGATATGCAGTTATTAGCGAGCCCTTTCTCTGCTGAGTCCAGGCACACAGACGCCCCCGCTTCCTGCTCCTTTGCTATTTATACGTTCATACACATCTTTAATCATTTATAGTGCAGGGAGAGGAGTGAGTGGGTTAATGAAACGGATGTGAGCTTTTGGAAGGCTTGCTTGGCGCTGGTTTTGGCAGTTAATCATATTGTAATCTTGATTCCACACGTGAACCTCTGCTTGGATGGTGTGAGTGGATGAGAATAACAATCGACCTAAAAAGGTCAGAGGTCACCAGTGTGCAAGTAGTGAATGGAGTTTGATTGGCACAGCTCTTGAGCCATGTCTGTCTGCGTCACAGTTCTCCTCTCTGTGCTGTGTCTGCAGTAAATTGACTCGTTGTCTCGAAGAAGCCACTCCAAGCAAATGAACCGTTACCTCACAGGAACACTGTGCCCTTTCACAGAGCTACTACATTCTTACTCAACCTTGACTGGGATCAAATGAACAAAATCTGTCCTTGGACAAATCATATTGTCTAGTTCTTTTAGTTTCACACTAAATCAAACATTAATAGAGACAAATTATTGTTTTAGTCCGAAGCGCATGCAAACATACAGTTCTGATTTATTACAGTTCGTACTAACCACAATTATCACCGTTGTTTATTTAATTATTCAGTGTTGTTTCTTTCAATTACAAATGTACACTGTATACATTGAGAAAAATATGAAGACGGAGACATACACAAAATGTACTTGTGAAGCTCAATTGTAACTCGATTTAAACAAAAGCCATGGAGGCCAACAGTTTAACCTGTTTAGGTTGTGTACCTGTGAGTACCTCTTGATTCATCTAAAATTAGCAACCTGGGATGCTTTATTGTCCTGAAAATGTCATCATTAGTAAACTGCTATCGGTGGAGGCGTCATGTTTTGTCTATACTTGTTAAGCTGCTGCTAACTGTGTTCTCTGGGCTGTAATGTATGGATGGCCCCTTGACCTCAGGGCTTGTGGGAGCAACTACAGCCTCTGTCTCACACTAATTATGTCACTACATTAACAAGTAGTTGTTATCCAAACCTCTTAACCCCTAGCTATGTCTGGTGTGCGACCAGATAAGGTCACCTCCCAACACAGACCTCCGTGTAGAGATAGCAGCCCTGTGCCGGTGGAACGGGAGACAACCATACACTCTTCCTCTGAATTCTTGATAAAGCTGTGTCTGGGCTTCTCAGGAAGTTGGATATATGGGTTTGTTGTGCTAGAGATTATGCGGCTGACGATGTAGCAATATGGAAGCCACTCCAATAAACATTCCCCCTGTTGTCAAAACCGACAAAAAGATAAAACAATACATTGCTATTTTTATTTGATCTTTATTTCTTGACAGTTTTCTTGAATATTTACAATGAATATTTACTTAAATAATTGTCAAATTTTACAACTACATTTTAATTTTTTTTAAATGTATTTCCTATGTTGCATGTTCTTACTGTAACAACAACATAAAATTATGCATAATCTTATTTTTATTTTTAACCCTCACCATCAAGTACATGTTAATAATTAATATTACTCGGTAATTAAGTATATAATTACACTGAAACAATGACACCATAAAGTCCCCATGAAATCAAAATGAAAGTTGTTTGGCTTTTAGTATACGTATATGGCATGTGCTCCAAAACAATGACAAAGTTCACATTTAGAACATAAGCATTTAAAACTTTCTCACTTCCGCCAATATGGATAAATGATTTTGATGACATTACTCTGCACTTACGCTTCTCAACAGATTTTCTGTCCAATCAAATGATCTCTAGAATCTAAAGCATCCCACATTAAAGAGTAAATAGACACCGAAGCAGTGGCTAAAACATGCTATTTTCTACACTGTGAATGGCACATAGCGCACTATATAGGGGGTAGGGAACAATCCAGACTGTGTAAATATGCTTTCCATTGGGGTGAATGAAGTCTGGTTTCACTATAGAGTCACGTGAATGGCCGCAGCTCTGGTCCAGATACATGATAACACAGAGCGGAATGCGGATCATATAAGCGAGTCGGCGCAGACCACAGAACGTATCTGACCCATTTGAATTCTGTATAGGATGCTATGTTTTAAAGTGATGGAGGAGATAAGGAGGAGAAACAGTTTGAGATTAGGAGGAAACAGTGGCTTTACCAAGCTGTGATAACAAAACGCTTTAGCTGTTCAATATGTCCCACCCTGTCTTCCTGTTTCAATGAGAATTACGTCAACACATTGAATAATGCTGCGCTCTTCAAGGCACTTCAGTGAGACTTTAAAATAAAGTGTAACCTGTCGTTTGTAAAATTGATGAATTCGTATATATATATAAATATATATATATATATATATATATATATATATATGAAGAGTTCAGATGCAAAAGCCTCTAAGTGCCATTTGAAATTTTCTTCTAGAATGATAATTTTTATCAAGCTTGTATAATTAAGTTCAGTGATTTCACTTAAATGGCAATGATAATTACCTATTAATTGTTATTTAAGTGAAATTACTGAACTTAAATATACAAATGGCATTTAGAGGCTTTTGCATCTGAACTCTTCATATACTGTATATATTCAGTGTGGAGAACATGTATTTGATACACTGCAGATTTTGCTGGTTTTCCCACTTACAAAGCATGTAGAAGTCTGTAATTTTTATCATACCTGTAGGTACTCTTCCACTGTGAGTGATGGAATCTTAAACAGAAATCCAGAAAATCACATTGAATATGATTTTGAATTTTGTTTGCAATTACAGAGTTCATACGTTTCCTATAGTTCTTGACCAGGTTTGCACACACTGCAGCAGGGATTTTGGGCCACTCCTCCATACAGACCTTCTCCAGATCCTTCAGGTTTTGGGGCTGTCGCTGGGCAATATGGATTTTCAGCTCCCTCCATATATTTTCTATTGGGTTCAGGTCTGGAGACTGGCTAGGCCACTCCAGGACCTTGAGATGCTTCTTACGGAGCCACTCTTTAGATGCCCTGCCTGAGTGTTTCAGGTCGTTGTCATGCTGGAAGACCTTGCCATGACCCATCTTCAACGCTCATACTGAGGGAAGGAGGTTGTTGGCCAAGATCTCGAGATATCCTCCCCTCAATATGGTGCAGTCGTCCTGTCCCGTATGCAGAAAAGCATCCCCAAAGAATGTTGTTTCCACCTTCATGCTTTACGGTTGGGATGGTGCTCTTGGGGTTGTACTCATCCTTCTTCCTCCAAACACGGCTAGTGGAGTTTAGACCAAAAAGCTCTATTTTTGTCTCATCAGACCACATGACCTTCTCCCATTCCTCCTCTGGATCATCCCGATGGTCATTGGCAAACTTCAGATGGGCCTGGACATGCACTGGCTTGGGCAAGGGGAGCTTGCGTAGGCTACAGGATTTTAATCCTTGACAGTGTGCTAATGAGTGTTGCTAATGGTTTTCTTCGAGACTGTGTTCCCAGCTCTCTTCAGGTCATTGACCATTTATCACCTTCCTCATGATCATTGAAGCCCCACAAGGTGAGATCTTGCATGGAACCCCAGACCGAGGGAGATTGACCGTCATCTTAAACTTCTTCCATTCTGTAATGATTGCTCCAACTGTTGTTACCTTAGCCTGCTTGCCTATTGTCCTGTAGCCCATCCCAGCCTTGTGCAGATCTACAGATGTATCTAATGTCCGCACAAAGCTCTCTGGTCTTGGCCATTGTGGAGAGGTTGGAGTCTGTTTGATTGAGTGTGTGGACAGGTGTCTTTTATACAGCTAATGGGTTCAAACAGGTGCAGGTAATACAGTGGAGAACAGGAGGGCTTCTTAAAGAGAAACTAACAGGTTGGTGAGAGCCGTAATTCTTACTGGTTGGTAGGCGATCAAATACTTATGTCATGCAATAAAATGCTAATTAATGACTTAAAATCATATAATGTTATTTTCTGGATTTTTGTTTTAGATTCCGTCACTCACAGTTGAAGTGTATGATACAAATTACAGACTTCTACATGCTTTGTAAGAGGGAAAACCTGCAAAATCAGCAGTGTATCAAATACTTGTTCTCCCCGCTGTATATTTAATTTTTGTATTAATTTTTTATTGTGAAATTCCACTGAAATTGATATCTACTACCAAAAATGTTGTATTGATTTCTCAATAGAAGTGGTCAGCTTTCTCACTGAAAGCTAAACATCCTCTCCATATCTCTTGATCAATGAGAGACCACCTGCCTCACTCACACCATTTCCTTTACCATTTGTATTGCACAACTGTTTAAGCGAACAGTATTGCACAGGAGTTGTTTTACACAACTCCTTCTCTCTGTGCAGTGTGCACCATTGCGCATGATGAGTTGGCAGAGTAAGCGGTGACCATGGTTTACGGAAAGAGTGCTCTGCAGGAACAGTCAGTAGCTGCAGAGACTGAGCTGCTGGCAGCATGGGATCTTCTGTTTTCTGTTCACACACAGCTTGCTTTGGTTCTCCCTCCTGCAGTCGTAAAGCAATACAGAGGCTGCTGACCCAGTGAAAAAGCCCCTCGTTGGGGGTTTGACGCACTAAACACCCCCCACCCACTGCAGGAGTCAAAGGGGCCCTCGGTGCCTCCTCAGAGAGATATATGTGTTAACATGCATTTACATACAGACAAATTTCCTGTCTTACACACGTTTTGCATGAGAATTCTGCTGTATAGTTCATGAATCATGGGACTGGAATAGCTTTGATCTGCTGTTGGCTGCTCAGAGTGCATGTCAATATCAACTTTTTTGTGTTGTTGTTTTCTATCCAGGTCTGTGAAGATTATCAAAGATGTCATCTAAGCAAAACTCTAATAATATAGCCCAGGCCAGAAGGACTGTTCAACAGCTACGGATAGAAGCTAACAAAGAGAGAATAAAGGTAAATAAATTGTTAATTATCATTAAATAAAAACACTTGGAACATTTGGTTTAATTTGTTTCTCATTATGCTAAAGATGCTGTGAAATTGTTAAATAATTGTGCCTTCACATGATTTTTTTATTAAATTTTAATTAAATTAAAATAAAGTTGAAAAATATGGAAACACCTTCAAGACTGTTTAAATGGCATACTAAACGGCACTTCATGAGATGGCTGAGAAAATGAGAAAGCTGAGCTGTAAATCTAGAAACAGGATGGTTTGAAGGAGCTAAATTATAGTTTTTTTATTATTATTTTTATTTTAACTGAATTTAATTCACATTTATTTATTTATTTATTGCTCAAAAGAAAATTCCTGTACATCCATGTGTGCTATTTTTAGGTCTGTCAGTTTAATATTTTATTGTATTTTATTTAACACATTATGTAAAACATAAAAATAATATATGTTTAATATATACTATTTATTTTATTTTTATTTTTTGCTAGGGAATTGGATAGCCCTTTGACCCCTTCCCATTAATTTGACTAAATGTAATAATTTGATAAAAATATTGAAATAATTGACAGTCCTAGTTGTTTAATACTTTTGATGGCTTTACTTTTATTTTGAAATGTGGTATTGGTTAAAGAACTGAATTTGTAAGTTATAGGCTCACACGTACGTCATTGCATGGACAAAAAAGAATTGAACTATTCTTCTTTATGTTTTGCAGAAGAACAAAAGTCATGTAATTGACAGAATATTCTTTTTTTTAACAAACTAACAATGAAATCTGTACTTCTTTCTTCTGTGAAACGGGATAAAATTATTTTGAATAATGACTTTTTTTTGTCATACTATAAAAGGCAATGGCATTCACTATTGTCTTGGACAAAACTGATATTCATTGCATGGACCAAATTGTGGGAATATTATCTTTTTGCATTTTACATATGAACAAAAGTCATATAATTGACAGAATTTTGAATGAACTATCACTTCAATCTCTAAATTAATTTACTTGTACACAAATCTCTCAAATTTCACATTGGGTTTCTTCTTTTAGGTGTCTAAAGCTTCTGCAGACCTCATGCACTACTGCAGCGAACATGCCAAGTATGACCCTCTGCTTATGGGTATCCCAGCCTCAGAAAACCCCTTTAAAGATAAAAAGCCCTGCACTATATTGTAGTGGGATGCTTGAACTCTTGATGTGTGTTTTGATGTTCCTTTTATTGTTATTTTTTAGAGAGAGAATATGATCTTCAAACATCCATTCCCTATTTGCCTTAAAGTGAACTAAACCCCAAGCCATTATTTGATTGTATCCACAAATCTCCTGACTTGAAATGTCCATGTTGTCTATGAAAAGGAGAGTCAAAGCACCTAGTAAACAAATCATTTGTGGTGCAAAGACAAAACCAACCCATGAATGATTTTGTAGCTTTAGGGCACAGCACAGCACAGATGACTTGTTTGCTTTGTGATGGAGTCCACTGATGTGGTTGTGTCTCCTGCAAATAAAGGGTGAGGTCAGAGTGGGCGGTTCTCATCCGCACTAGTATCACAAAGCACAGGAAACGATAATTTAATGACTGCAGTCTGTAATATATATATCTGCAGATAAGCAGAGCCTCATCTGCAGTGCTTTTAAAGGTGTCCGGTCACAGGGAGTGTGGAGGGTTGATGTGAGGGGTGAAATGTCAGCATCATGAATGTGTGAAGGGTCCTTGTGCTCATTGGAGGAGGAAACAGGTGTCGTTGGAAGCGTCACATTGACGCAATGCTGCACCAGCCCTCCCTCATTAACTCACTCTTTGAACAAAGGAGTGATACAAAGCTAACTGCTCCTGTCAAAACATTACACACAACGTCGTGCCCTTTTCTATATCTCTTTTTCTCCAGGGGAGCTGTGTTTCAAAAGTTCAACAATTGCCTAAACTTGCAGATCAGCATTTTAAAGGGATAGTTCACCCCAAAATGAAATTTCTGTCAGTAATTACTCCCCCTCATGTTGTTCCAACCCCGTAGGACTTTCGTTCATCTTCGGAGCACAAATGAAGATATGTTTGATTAAATCTGAGACCTGGATCACTCTTCCATAGGCTTCTTAAGGGATTGAAACGGGCCAGCCCAAAAGTTATGGAAGACATCGTTAAAATAGTCCGAGTGACTACAGTGGCTCAATCTTAAGTTTATCAAGCGACAAGAATACTTTTTGTGCGAAAAAAAATAAAATAAAAAAAAATAACGACTTTATTCAACTATTTATCTCCTTCTCTGTTGGCCTCGAGATTTCACGTTGTGAAACTATGCAAAGCTTATAGGTTGTACGTCGATCCCTTATGAAGCCTATGGAGGAGTGATCCAGCTCTCAAATTTAATTAAAAATATCTTAATTTGTGTTCCGAAGATGAACGAAAGTCTTACGGGGTTGGAACAACATGAGGGTGAGTAAATACTTACAGAAATTTCATCTTTAAGAGTGACCTAATACAAAATGATGTGTTCGTGTGGAAATGTTGTTTATTCCAGCCAGACAAAATGTGGGTAACAATTTACAATAAGGTTCACTTAAATGATTACTTGAAATGTTAAAGGACAACTCCGGCGCAAAATGAACCTTTGGTCTAATTACACATTGCTACCTAGTCAACCGTTATCTGAGATTTGTTTTCATGATTGCCGAATGTAAATAGTTTTATCTCTAAAAACAGTTTAGCCTATAACGCTAGTATAATGCTAGTATATGGGGCATAGAGTAATGACAAATAAAAATCGCTTGTTATTACCACTAACAAGGCTCAAAATAGCCCCACACCAACACGACAGCATAATAAGTGTCCCTACATTCAAACCGAAGCATTGAGAACTTTGTTAGTGTCCATACAGTTTAATAAGAAGATATTTTATACACACAGTCAACTTCGCGAATACAGGAAGAAGCCATCTTGGAAAAATAGTCTCCACCAGTCGATCTACGAGCGCCGATCCAAGTGCGCTGAACTGTGCAGAATCTCATATGGTCCGTTGTTTCCGGAAGAAACACAAACACAAACTGTTTACTTGTCTTCAATATGTACACGTAGCCTACTGTTCGCGCTCACCTTATCACCTTATTCACATCTCAACAGCGCACTTGGATCGGCGTTCGTAGATTGACTGGTAGAGACTATTTTTTCAAGATGGCTTTTTCCTGTATTCGCGAAGTTGACCGTATGTATAAAATATCTGCTTATTAAACTGTATGGACACTGACAAAGTTCTCAATGCTTCGGTTTGAATGTAGGGACCCTTGTTATGCTGTCATGTTAGTGGTAGTAACAAGCGATTTTTATTTGTCATTACTCTATGCCCCATATGCTAGCATTATATTAGCGTTATAGGCTAAACTGTTTTTAGAGATAAAACTATTTACATTCGGCAATCATGAAAACAAATCTCAGATAACGGTTGACTAGGTAACAATGTGTAATTAGGCTAAAGGTTCATTTTGACTAATCATTAGACTAACCCTCCCCCCCCCCCCCCCCATTAAGCAAGGAGGCATTAAATTGATCAAGTGTGCCAGTAGTAAACACATTTGTAAAAAACAAAAAAACAACAAAAAAAACCCATTTGTTTCAGGTTTCCACTGAAATTTCACTGAAATAGCCATACACAACTGTTTTTAAACGGTGATAATAAGAACTGTTACTTGAGCACCAAATCAAAGCTGATTTTTGATGTAACGACTGCAGAAAATTTAGCTTTGCCATCACACTAATAAACTGTATTTTAAAATATACTTAAATAGAAAGCTGTTGTTTTAAATCGTAATTTATATATAAATTACATGGTAACGCTTCCTTTTACAGTCCAGTTACCCATGTAAATACTATGTACTTATTTCAGTAACTACAATTACTGGGTAATAACTAGTACTAACCCTGAACCTACCCCTGTTCCATGTACTTACCTTATATTAGCCAGTACTTTCTAGGTAAGTACACTGTAAGTACACTGTAAGTACTGTACTGTAAAAGGAAGCGTTACCAATTACATATATATATATATATATATATATATATATATATAATATATATATATATATATAACTGTATTTTTTAAAATTAAAGCTGCATTCCCTAACTTTTTGGGGTTAAACAATATCGAAAATAACATTGAGCAAGTGAGCAAGTACAAAACCAGCCAGTGTTCAAAACTATCTGCTTGCCTTAGCTCGAATCAAAGCTGTAAGCTTGTAATAATGTTTTTAATCCCAGTGGTACTGGTGGATTTCCGCTGGAGATTCGAGCATGTCTTTGCGTCATTACGTCACATCTTTACACATAAAAGAAGGAGTGGCGGCTATAATAGGCTATATTGCATGAGGATGTTGGAGGTGGACATTTATTGCCTTTTCTCACAGCACTTTATATAATTACACTTATCAATTTGATGGCGGATACAGAATAGTTCAAACGACAATCACCAGTGACGACAGATTCACCCGATGTAAAATGCAAAAGACTTCGTTCGGACTTCGGAGTGGCTACAGAAAAAAAGAGACTGCAACCGGGCCCATGCGATAATATCAGAATGGCATTAAATGTAGTCACGCAATGCTGATTTTGGTAAAATTATGACTTATTTGAGACATTATACAATTTGAGAACAAAGTATAATTTGCACGGTTTGACGTTATATGATAAGCGATGGTTAGATTTAATCAGCGCGATTTACTGCAATTTTTTCCCTTATAGTTGGTCAGAACAAAAGTGGATATTACTTGTTCAGATGACATTTTCCGGTGAAAATTATGTTGGTCATACTTCCAAAAAGCAGAATCTGTGATTCCGAATGACAGTATCTACACCAAGCGGTGACTGACAGCCACACATTCATCTGCTCTGTTCCGTCCCGAGTCACAACCCAAAGTTGATAATTCCGCCAATAACTGCAATTGCAGGTTTCTAACAGAGATGGCGACAAAGAGGAAAAAGCAGCTTTAAATGACATTTTTTTATGTTCATCAATTACTCACCCTCATGTCATTCCAAACCCATAAAACGTTTGTTCAAAACAGAAACACAGATGTACAGATGTTTTAAATTAAACCTGAGATTTATGTCCCTTAGTTGAAAGTCTACACAACTACTACTTTAAAAGTTTAAAAAATTCGCTTAAAAAAGTTCAGAAAGAGATCTTAAAACGAATCCGTATGAATTTGTGAAGAAATTCGATCACTTTATATGATGAACAGATTTAATTTATGCTTTTATTCACATAATATTTTTGCGGAAGCTCAAACGTACTAAGTAACATACGAAAATGAAACTCATTGGTTCATGAGGAAGTTCAAACGTGCTGCGTAACACACAAGAATGAACCTCATTGGTTCATGAAGAAGTTCAAACATGCTGCGTAATACATGAGAATGAACCTCATTGGTTCATGAAGAAGCTCAAACAGGTTGCGTGACACGTGAATGAACCCTTATTGGTTTTGTCGGAAGCTCAGATGCACTGAGTAACACACGAATTTACATTATTGGTCCTCGCACATCAAGCAAGCTTGCTTGAGCTTATGGTTACCATTACTTATGTGTGCGTTTATTCATTATAAATAAATAACAGCCTAAATTTATATATATATATATATATATATATATATATATATATATATATAATGCAATAATTTTGATTTTTTTTTATTGTAAAGTATTACCAAAGTACTGTGTTTGTTTTACCCATTTAACAGAACCCCCATTCTTTAAAAAAAAAAAAAAAAAAACTTCTGAATTTGCTTTAGGATACTTTGACTATCCTATTATTGCCCTGTATATTATAGATACTATAGCAACACTTTACTGCAGATCATGGTACATAATATATTGTAACCCTTTAATGATTATTTACAAGATGCCTTATACCTTAATGTATGCATTACTTCTGATTGTTTCTTTATTATGTCAAACTTTTAATGTCATTGTGCCACCTCATTTTGGGATCAAACCAGCATTATAAACTCACATAGGTTCGCATATGATTTTTTTTTCCTGTGCACACTGAGCAGACAATGATTTCTCTGATTGTGGTGATTTTTGTGACTGTTATATTAATGCATTTTGACATCATTCCATGTTTACAACTCCTGTACCTTAAACTCTTGTGAGTTGCCATGCGTATGATGAAATTGAGTGTGTAATGCCTTCATGACACAGCTGGCCGAAAACAACTTCACCAGACCAGCAGAACCAGCCTTACTGAAGTATCCCTGACTCGTCCACTGCCTCAAGACAACAGCCAGAGTTAAACCACTGTGAACTAGTGGCGCAGACATCTTCACTGTGTCTTCATCATTATTACACATCTGTGTCATCAGTCGGGATATATACCCAGGTCGACATCTGATCCTTGTCTGTGCAACTGAACTTGCAACTGTGCTAAACAACATCTTATTTGAACAGCATATGCTTTGAATGGCAATTTCAGCCTTGCTTTCTCGTTGAGTGATGCTTTTAAAGTGACATTGTTGCAATGTTTCCCAAAAGTAGTATTGAGTTGTCACAGTGGCCTGTTGTTATTTGGCCTGTTGTGTTTTTCCTGATGCAGTGGTCATTTCTAAAGGTGCTTTTGTATTGTAAATATGACATGCACAAGCTTTTTGGTCTGCCTTATCTCTTTTTGCCTTTGAAATATATATATCTTTTTTATATGAAGAGCATTCAGTGTCATCATTTTTAAATGAAATATTCCTTTCATTGTGCAGAATTCCAGAACTGGGTCCCAATATATTGGGTTGTAGATTATGTCTTTTTCCAACAAAATATAGGTTTACTCTCAGACTTGTCTTGTTTCTGCATGTTCTCTTTTAAGTCTGGTATTAAATTTACATTACAAAAAAAATTTTTTTATTTAATTTAAAGTGTATTTATATTGCACTTTTCACAATACATATTGTTTCAACATAAAATGCATGTTTCAATTTTACAATCATATTTAGCAAATGCTAATAAAACAAAAAACAAAAGTCAAGTCACCTTTATAGCACTTTTTACAATGCAAATTGTTTCAAAGCAGCTTTACAGTGACAACAGAAAAATAATGCAACAAAGTTTGTTTCGGCTGTACAGCAGATCTAGAAGAAAATAGTGTAGTCCAGCTTAAGTGTTGATTCATTTCTGTTGTAAAAAGTTAGGTTTTGGGGTCAATGAGAAACTGATACGTCTCATCCCAAAATGTCATATAACTGGTACCCTTAAACGTCGGTTAGATGACGTTATCGGATCCTAACCCTACCCCAGACCTAAACCTACCCCGTCACCTAACCGACGTTAAAGGTAAAGCGTTAGTTGACGGCCCGGGATCGTCATGTATCCGACGTTTAAGGGTACCCTAAAAAGGCGGATGTTGACGTATGGTCAAAAGACGTCCCAAGACGTCAGTTACATGACTTCTTGGGATGAGACTGTGTTAGATACTTTTATCCGGCAAGGGCACATTGAATTGATCAAAAGTGACAGTAACATGTAATATTACAAATAATAATAAACGCTGTTCTTTTGAACTTTCAGTTCATAAGAAAATCCTGAAAAAAAATATTGTATCATGGTTTCCACAAAAAATATTAAGCAACTGTTTTCAACATTGATAATATCGGTAATAAGAAATATTTGCAACAAATCAGTATGTAATGTTCTGTGAAGTAGCATGTGACACTGAAGAGTAATGGCTCCTGAAAATGTATTATTCATAAAGGCAATAGGTACACTCAAAATCACAACCTTTAAAAAAGTAGTTTTGTCGTATTATCATGTTAGTTTGTTTTTTGTCACTATCTGGAGAGTATAATGTGTAATCACTGCCTTATGCTTTCCCACAGCCACCAGGTGTTCATGGTCTCACTTTTCCCATTTGATCTAATTTCTCTGATATTGTTTTATTTGGGTCTTTGCTCCATCAAAGCCTTGTTGTTATGCAATGATCCCAATAGAGCTCCTCTCATACCCTCTACACTCAGAAATAGGTCAGACTGTATTTACTGCCCTATATCGATGTAATCAGTGGAGCTTCTTGCGGTTGATTGATGAACTGGCTTTGTCCTCTTGTCAATTTTAGTGATAGAGTTACATGTTACCTCCGAGGAAAGGCTCCAGGATAAACCTCCGTAATCCTTTATAAGGAAAACAAGGAGCCATTTATTTGTTATTATTCAGTGATATACCAGAGCTTTCTGAGACCCCAGGTGTAGATTTTTGCCTGTGTAATAGTATTTCTCTCCTGAGGTTAAAACAGTTAATCTCTCCGCACTGCAGAACCTTAGCATGGTTACACTTTAGTTTTGGGTCCAGTACTCACAATTAATTAATTAAATAATTATTAATTACGACTTTGCCTTAATAAACTCATAATTATTAATTGTAAAGTAGTTGTTAAATGTAGGTATTAGGATTATGGGATGTGGAATATGGTCATGCAGAATAAAGCATTAATATGTGCTTTATAAGTACTAATAAACAGCCAATATCATAGTAATATGCATGCTAATAAGAAATTAGTAAATAGTGAGAATTGGACCCTAAACTAAAGTGTTACCATTTGAACAAAAAAAAGGTACGACAATGATGTACTAAAACCAGAAAAGTTTTTTTTTTACCAGAAAGCGATTTTCGTGTTTCAGGCCCCCAAAATGTGGTTGGCATGTAAATGAATGGCCAAAACACATAAAAAGTGTTCCATTTTTAGTTGAAAATGGTGTCGTGTAAGAAGCCCATAAGGGCATAAAATAATGAGGAACTCAACAAGGAACAGGTGAACAACATAATTAGTAACCATGGAAACAAACTAGTACAAGACAAAAAGGAAACAGGAATGAAACATGGTGTTTCTCAAAACCAAGAATGCAAAGAACGGATTTGTGTTCTTGGGGAGAACGCTCTTGCTAGTTGTACTTGGAAGAATGAACTCACAAGGTGACAAGCACACAGAACGCTGCTGACAGTTTGAGACGATGTGTTCTTGCTGGTAATGCGCAATAATACCCCCGAACAGACGCTGTCTGCAGGACCCAAACTTAACGAGAATTATCAAAGATAACAGCCTTGGCCGCATTGCATCTTGTTGTCTCTTCACTGCGGGGCAAAACGAGTCTGTGAGCAGACTGGCTGGTTTGCTCGCTAGCTAACTTAACACCCGCTTATGGAGATTCTCAAATCCGAAAACGTCTGAGCACATTTTGGATTCGCCAATAATTTTCATAAAAATGCCAATATTTAAAATATACCAGCCCGTTCTCATCCTTTAACGTCATATAGAACGCTATATGCAAAAACGGCGCTATACTACGCACATGGCACCCTTTATCGTTAATATAACACGCGAACCCAAGACGTTATAAATCCTTTAGCGTGAATATGACACGTACACCCTACCCCACACCTAAACTTAGCCCTCACAGCACGTGTTATATTAACGATAACGGGTGCCATGTGCGTAGTATAGCGCCGTTTTGTCATATAGCGTTCTATATGACGTTAAAGGATGAGAATGCGTTGAATATGCACAGTTGGTTTCTCGCATCAAATGTTCTCAGAAGAGAATTTAGTGATGAAATAGCGTAGCCTACGTAAATGTAGAAAAACGAATTGGTGTATTGACCTGCCTCGAATGCCGAATTGAATGCTGGGATATTTCTGCCGTCAAGTTCACACACGTTACCAACCGATGCATCCTCGGTAAAATGGGCGTGTCAAGAACACATCCAGGATTTTTAACCATTCTTGCCAAAATGCAAGCTTGTGTATTGGGACAGTACTAAACTGTTCAAAAGTTTGGGGTCAGTACGTTTTTTTTTTAATTCCCCTTATGCTCACCAAGTCTGCATTTAGTTAATCAAAAATGAACTAGTTCAGAAAAAAACAGTAAACCTGAAATATTATTACATCAGGTTAAAATAACTGTATATAATTTATTATTGTGATGGAAAAGCTGATTTTTTTAAGTCTTCAGTAGCACATGGTCCTTCAGAAATCAATCTAATGCTGATTTGGTGCTCATGAAACATTTCTTATTATTGTCAATTTAAAAAAAAAAAACTTGCGCTGCTTAATTTTTGTTTTCATGATGCTTTGACTAATAGAAAGAAAAAAACATAATTTATTTAAAATAGATTAACAGATTTTTTTTTATCAATGTAAAAGTCTTTACTGTGACTTTTCATCAATTTATTAAATACTTATTGAATTAAATAATTCATTTCCTTAATATGCTAATCATGCATGATTTTGCAAGTAAAGGATTACTTACAATAGCGTTTTACCCCTCTGAGAAGAGGTACATTAAATAGTTTGATCTGTGGCTCTGCAGTCAGTCCCTTCAGAAACATTTGCATTCCTCGTGTGTGGGAACAGCCGACGTCTCACTTCCACCTATAAAATCATGGCCCCAAACACATAAAGCTGGAGTTTCCCAGCTCTAGGCACTTTTAGTAAGAAAGTACCTCTGTGTCACTCTGTTTACCTGCACACATACCTGTATTTAAGATGAGGTTAATGGAAGGCCAGGTGGTAGAAACTCCAAAGCTCACTGCAGCAGGGGCATAATGCCAGCCCTGTTTACTCCAACATTAATATTTTTTTAAAATCAAAAGTTCTGCTAAATGCACTGTGAAGTGTGAACTAACAAGAACAAACATTAAAAAATTGCAATTTTATTAACTAACATTAACAAAGATTATTAAATGCTGCAAATATATTGCTTGTGGTTAATGTTAACAAATAGGACCTTATTCTAAAGTTACTGATTAACGTTAAGTGAGTTATATGATAACACAGATCATCTAAATTTAAAAATAGGGGAAATGAACACACCAATTAAATAGCCAGTACAAATAAACAATATTGATGGGTGACCGATATGTTCCCATATCTTGCATCCACAGTTTAAGGGAACATACTGTAAAGAACGCTGCAGATCAGTTTCCTGTTTGAAAATATGGCCTAATGACCCAGTTCCTTTGTACAAAAAGTTGAAATACTGTTTCCCAACATCAGCTGCTTATAAGAGCAATGCAGCAAAGTTTTAGCTGGAAATGAAGCAACAATTTACAGTGGTATTCAATATACTCTCTCTTTTTCCTCATTCTTCCAGTGAACTCATGGCTATTTTTTAGTTGTCAGCTTTCCTGCTGCAGCCTTGAATAGCCTCGTTCTATTTTTTTTTTTTGTTCATTTTCTTTGTGCACATTTTAACTCTACCATCGTTTTGCATGCCCTCCACCCAATCTGTATGCTGATGGCATCAGGTATGATTCACTCTCTCAGTGCTATTTCTATTTCTGGCTTGGTCAGGGCCCGAATTATCTTCTGTTTTGTGTAAAGACACAAGGCCATGATGACCCGACGTCATGCGTCTCCCAGCTGCCGTAGTGAACAAAATGGAATTCTCTGTCACGCCTACTTGTGGAAATACCTCTTTCTTTTTCTTTTTTTTTTCTTTTTTTTTTTTTTTGCAATTCAAGAGAAGAAAGCTGTTGGATGGTTTTCAAAATGCTGTTGACAAAATAAATACCAATGACACTTCAAAATTGCCCTCTACAACATCAAAATGTATGCCACCTGAAGCATACCATACGGTGCATTTACAGTTTTTCTCGATTGCGAAAACACATTTCTTGAAAGCTGCTCTCCTTTTCTCTAAACCGTAAGCACAAAACCGAATTTTCTAGCTTAATTTGCAAAACCAAACTTTCACCTCAAAACAGTTCGAACTATGTTGTCAAATCGTGCCCCGAGTCAATCAAATTTAAAAACTGAACAGTCACTAAACACATAGAAAACACAATGGTCAGGACATGAAGCTGGAGAAATAAACGTTTGTTCACTATAGGCTAAATGCATGTTACAAAACAAAACAAAACGTGCATTTAGCACAAAATACATTGTACATTTACACGTACTTGTAAAAACAGAAATCGCATGTGTTTGCCACTTGTGTACAGTAAGCACATGTAAAAATAGTACAAAGAAGAAGTACAAAAATATACAAATAAGTGCATTACCCAGCCAAGTATTATGTCTCCGTACCAGTGGCGTAGCCACGAGGGGGCCTGGGTGGGCCTAGGCCCCCTCATTTACATGTCCGGTCCCCTCAGATTTCTGATTGCTTAAAAAAAAAAAAAAGTTGTTTTATTAGGATTGATAGATTGACCAATCAAAATGCTGCGCGGTAAAATGCGGCTTATTTTCAAACTTGATTTGTTTATATAACGTGTTGCGCGTAACGTACGCTGTAATCTTCATCTTTGCGTGAGAGTTAATATGCCGTGACAATGGCAGGCGCTCAAACTCAAAGTACAATATTACACTTTTTTTAAAAAGCACGGAAAGATCAACTTGATATATATAGAAATAATGTTGCCCCCTCATTTAAAGACGGGACCCCCCAAAAATAAAATTCTGGCTACGCCCCTGCTCCGTACTGGGTCAGGGCAGGCCACAGGACATCCACATCACAGGCCACATTTTGTCTGGCCGGGCTACGAGGGGAAAAAAACCCTGGCATGCCGTATCCAGGCTTGGCATGCCTCCACACCTATGTCACCACAGGCAAGTCCCATGGAGTGTAGGAGATTTACCCTGGTGTAAGGTTGGTGTTATACCTTCCACCACCAGAAGGGGAAAAAAATTCCTCAATACGACTTATTCACGGCAGCGCCGTCTTTGATTTTTAATGAGAATGAAAGCGAGGCTGTGAGGGATAGATATGCATCTCTTCAATGGGCTGTATTGTTATTAATGTGTTTTCTGATTGTTCTGCTTATGAAACACTGGCAAAATATCTTTCCAAGAAATTTCAGTTGACAAAAAACTCCCGACAATGTAAGCTGTGGAAAATCGTAAGTAATCTAGCCGCTTTATTCAGCTTTTTACAGCGGATGCCATTGGAAACACGGTAAGTCTATCCCTCGCAGCCTCACTTTCATACCTGTCATGGCGCTGCTCTGAATAAGGTCTATGGGGTTTAAGAAAGGGGAGTACAGTGGAAGGCAAAGACTGATAAAACCTTGGTTCATATTGAACCACTCTCTTACCTGGGGGGCCTTGTGAAAACTCACATTTTCCCAAACAAGAACATAGATGGGACGCTCATCCTGCTGTGATCAATTTTGAGTTGTTGTGTTCAAGTGGTGACACTTATGCTTTAATTGTGTTTGACCTTTGTCACCTGTGCTCACCATTATGCAGCACGGATGCGACACAATGCTAAAAAAAAGTGCTTATGACTTTGCCAAAAGAGTGATTGATTCCATCAGTGGGTTCAGGCAACTGAGCGTTTGGTATTTAGTTGGGAAGTCATATAATTGTTTTTTAGTGCAAATAAATGTCCTTTTTTATTACACATTCATTGACAATACATAGATAATTAAATTCTGCCTGATTCTGACAAGTGAATACGTTTATTTTATGGCCAATGATCAAAAAAATATAAAGAATATTCTATTTTTTCAAATTCTATTTTTCTAAAGCAACTATATCTAATCCTAATAAAAATTCCAAAACATCGTGCACCCATAGTTTACAGGAACATCTTGTGACCTGTTTGTACTGATATTTAAATTCTGACTGATTCTTATAAGCCAATAATATTATTTACATTTTTTGGGCAATAACTGAAAAGTAGCATTTAAAATGTTTTTGCTCAATTTCTAAAGAATAAAATATTAAAAACTAAAACCAGTCCCAAATGCTACAAGAGGGGATTATCTGAACATTTTTAATGTAACATATGCAAAATACATTTTAATTTTAAGATTTGCTAAAGATTACTTAAGTTTTGTTAAATTATTAGCATTTTTAAATATTAGCATTGGGTGTTTGTTAGCTGGTCACAAAGCTAATATAACTGTAGAAATAGTGGCATTGAGCATGCACAATTAAATATCCCAAATAATCTGATATAAATATCAGCCGATAACCGATATGGTATCAACATATTGTGCATAACTAGTTCAATGAACTCGGACAACAGAAACACTGCCAAAGACGTATACATGGGTCAGACATTTTATTTTTAACAATATCTGAGGATGAAAGCAACAATATAAATACAATTAATAAATTAACAGTTTAAAATACAGAGAACATATTCCAGTACAATTCAAATGAAAACAAAGAACTCATTTCTATCTAAATCAATAAAGAAAGTTGTATATTCCCTTTTAAATAATTATAATACAGGACAGCATATTCTCTTTAAATTGCAAAAAGGGTCATGCCCAACATTTAAAAGTCCATCTGACCGGCGACAGTCCGATCGCATTTCATCGAGTAGATTCCAGTTGAACTCACTCCAGTCACTCCTAGTTCTCTAATCCAGCATGTGTGATTCAGTTTCCTGTACGGTCTCGTTTCCCGGCAAACTGCGAGACTTGTCATTCCCTGGCAGCACTGCGAACATAGTGCTGAGTCATTCTTCCTGCTCTGAGGTGAAACCATGAATCGACCGTCCAGCAGGACATACAAAATCCACACTTCTGATCATTGGGTTTGCTGGAATACATTTCATCCACTGAATTTCATTAATCCCCCTCATGTCTTATTCTCACTGGCAATAGGCTTCATCCAGAGCACGAATCTAGTGCAGTAGCCCGTAAAAGCGGTGACATTGTTTGTCCACTTCTGTTCATCGTTCGGGGAGATTGATAACCGGCACCCACTGGTCCAAACCCCGGCTGTCTCTGCAGAATCTATTTAGTTTGCTGAGGGCTGGATCCTTCCACGTGGATGACTGCGGATTCTGTGAAGGAAAAAGAGAAAACATTGTGAGTGAAGTGCACTTGTATATCGCATGTCCTCTAGATCAATTCAGTAGGTCTGCAAGAGTCTGGCAGTAAGTGATTTTAACAGCTGCTGTTAGCGGACAAGCACTTGTTTTCAAAGGGCCTCTCTCTAATTTGTTAAAGATGGTCACTTCACAGAGCTTTTTCTTCTTCCAGGAAACGGTGTTTGCAGAAATGCCCCACTGTTGCACAGGAAGTTCTGCGAATTCTAAAGGCGGCCACAGAAGTTCAGCACTGCTATTAGATCACTCTGAAGAGCTGCCAGTTTACTGCAGCTCCAGACAGGCTGGAATTCCACATCACAGACACTCTTAACGGATCATTGAACTTTAAACTCCTTCAGGCGTGCCGTTCTCAAAAGAGTTTAACTAATCCTTTCCCGGCAGTTAATATGAATATGCACGAACAATTCTGCAGCTGTGATCGAAGCAGTTGTGTGCGAGCAATAAACTGACACAAGGAGTATGAAATGACACATACGGTGACTAACACACAGTGTAGGTCCATCGACTCTCCTCCCGGTTTCACACCCTCCAGGATCTCTGCCAGACGTCTCATGTTGTTCACTCGCAAGATATTGATGTCATTCTCGCAACAGAACGCTTGGATCAAGGTGAAGTGAATCTGGAGCGCAACATCTTTCACATCCTCCTCATCTGTGGCCAGCAGACATAGGACCACGTTGTCTGGGTCCCTGCGAAAATGTCAATGAAAGTACATTTAATCCAATGGACCAATTTTAATCTTAAGGTGCAATCACATTTGCAAAATTCCATGAACAAAAAAGATCCAATGTCTTTTGTCAGTAGTGAAGCACAGATTTTTTTTTTTTAGAATGTGGAATAACCCAGGTATGGTTTAAAGGGTCTTACACATTAAGTGACTTCGCTGCCTCGTAAACTCCCACGGTGATGCATCCCTGAGGTAATGCAGCAGTCAGAACCTCTTCCAGTGCCTTTTCAACCGTGTCCATTCTAAGAGAAGATTTAAAAAACACATCAGTTTTCACTTACAGGCGATCGCTCATACGAACTGAACAATGTTTGCAAAAGAATAGAGGACATATGATCAATGATCACACGAGTATTGTTGTTTGGTCGAACTTCTGCAGGAGTTGCAGCAAATAACAATTTAAGAAAGAAAGAGACAAATGTCCAATAACAGAAGCGTCCGTTAATAAAGCAGAAATGATGTGTGCTTCGAGGTCTTTCAACGGCACAAACGGACAACAGGCACGGTCAAATGCATCAACACCTGCGAGTTTTATAAGAAAACATACCTTTCCGTTGCGTTGTCTCCACACGGTTCTTCAAAAGTCATATTGCACATTAGAAACGGATATCCTTAAGTATGTGCTCTCTGTTAGTTAGGTTATCCTGTGCGATCCAGACAGGGATTTGCAGCTCATGCAGAGCGGAGTGCTAAAATGACACTCACGATACGTGACTGAGACAGTAGAGTAGTCTACTCGCTCCGGTCTCATTTACATACCGTCCCTGATTGGTCAGCTCACATGGACTCGCACACATGAATACGGAGAGCCACAACTATGTTTGCATACAGTTACGATTAAAACCGCTGAATTTATATTCTAAATATTATATGCTTGCACAATATTTAGTAGTCAACCACTTAAGAATATACTAACAAAACAAAATAAACAAATGTTGCTTCAGGCCAACATAATCTTTCTAATCTTTCTCTCTATTGATCATCAATGTGACTAAAGTGACATCTGGTGGCGGATTAGTGAAGTCTTCGAATTTATTTTTGAAATGTTCTTGCTTATTGAAATTATCGTATTTAAATAAAGGGAATAAGTTTAAATAAGCTACAATATTAATATGCATCATTGTGCTAGTTTAGTAAAATAAACGTAAAATACACACATATTCAATGCATACATTAATTGTTTTTATAGCCGCATAAAACTTCCCAGGCAAGAAAGAATCTAACATCTAATGAATAAAATAAAATAAAATAATATCCCAAAATAATAGTGCTTGGGTCCTTAACGAGAACCGTAACAAATGCATGAATATTGTAAACTGACCAAAGCGTGACCACTCAGTTTCAGTACAAACATAATTTTACTTAAATCAAATTTCTAAACAATCACTTGTAAGAAGCGCTTGAAACGTTTCACAATCGGTTTTTTTTAGTAAAATGTTCCCTTCATAACATGGCAGTGATCTCCTCCCATGAGTAATCCTTTGTTTCTTTGAGGTGTGTCCGAGCAGCTCCAGCGTCTTTGCACGATGGTTCCGCACGACGTGGCAACTTCAAATATTCCTAATATGGGAGTGAGTGCAGAAAGCTCGGCGCCTGTCAAAGCTGTGTTTGCAAACATAGGCTACTGTAAGTCCAGCTTTGATTTATTTCGCATTTACCGTTATTTTATAGAAAAATAAAAACATATTTTATGTGAAAGCGCATTTTAGTGCTTTTTACACCGATGTATGGCTTCAGTGATGTATTTAGAGGAAATATTAATAAAAAGTCGACGTCCAGCTGTTGCACAGAGCTGACAACATCTGTTTAGAATAGCCACAAAGGAATGCATCAGAAATAGGTGTTTTTTGACTCCCTTGATTTCCTTTTTAGGGGTTGAAGGGCAAAGAAAGATTTTGAGAGTAAGGTCCATGAGTCATCTTTGTGTTGTGCTCTGAAATGATGTGGCATGTGCACTTTGAAACTGTGACAGGAGGACACAGTACACATTCAACTGCGAAAGTCTAAATGGAGAACATCTCAAAAAGAAAACTGTGAGTTATTTTAAATTCGATTTTAAGATACATGTTTCTGTAATACTATTGACATTGTCAGTTGTGAATGATTATATATTAAAAATATATTTTTTTATGCGTAACTGTACAGTCAAGTTTTTAGAACCCATTTCATATAGTCGTTAACGGCTATTAACATTTAAACCACTACTTTTATATAATCCACTTATTGCGTACATGTTTTTACAGTATAGGCTATATTAATAATTGTAATAATTAATTACTGTAATAACAGTTACACTATTGACTCTTCCATTACACCTTAACCCAGACTTACTGTAAAACTAACCACTAAACCCGTCCTTAACCTCTACCCACCTTCCACCTCCATAGCATGAACATGAACTCAATTAGTACATTGTATGAAACAAACAATATTTTGCCTTAAGACATCTTATAAAGTGGAAACCGTCCCTGGTAAAATACAAAACGTAATATACTTTTTGTTCTGATCTCAAACTGATGTTTTTAGGTATATCATAAGTTACCACTAAAACACTTACAGAATTGAAAACAAAGGTTGTTTTTGATTTACTGGTAAGCAGCCTCTGTATGCTCACTGATATAATTGTGTATACAGCAGACAAAAACCTCCTCTCTTCTCACTAATAACCGACATTTGTCTTTGCAAGTGCAGTTTTCTTTAGGTTTATCCGTCAGTGCGTCGTGTGATGGAGCCCAGAGGGCATATGCCAGGCCATCAGTACCAGCCTAGTGGGAGGGACGACCACTACAGATCCTCCCAGCAAACACCATATTACTACCCACCTGTAGATCCAAGAGGGAGAGAAAGACAGTGGCCACATGTGGATCCTCGATATGGAAGCTACATGGCCAGTCCTCCTCCTAAACCAGAGTATATTCCTGGATATAGCAGCAGTTATGCATCAAACCAACCATTGCACTTCAGACCTCATTCCAGGTAACAGTAAAATTATCAATCATGCAGCAAAATCAATATTTTTTTTTTTTAGTAAACATGAATGTCCTCAAAACAAAATGAATATTCTTGAGAAGCAAGACTTATTTTTTTTTTATTGTTACCCAGTTGGCTAATCATTTTATTGGCATAAGCCTCAATGTACTTTGATAGATTTTAAGCTCGTTTCACACATTCATAAATAAGACTAAGGTAGTTGTGAGATTGTAAGTATTTAGTAAGAGAAAAGAAACATTGAATGATATGAAGTTGCACTTATTCATAATTTGCAGATAGGGCTTGAAAAATAAATGTGTCTTAATAATGAATAATAATTTATGTAATTTTGACTCTCAGATAAATTTTTATATACATTTATCTTGTTTCGAAAATGTTGCCGTTGAGATGTTTTTACCTGAAATCAAGACAAAAATACTGATTGAGAAATCTTTTCAGTACCTCTTATTTTGACCACCATTATATACACCACCATTCAAAGGTTTGTTGTCAGTACAATTTAAAAAAAATAATTAAAAAAACCACGCATTGTGCAAGGACGCATTAAATTTATTAAAAGTGATCGTACATTTTTTTACAGTGAGAAAAAAAATTAAACAAATCCTGTTGTTCTGAACTTTCTCTCTACAAAGAATCCTGGAAAATATACAGTATATCCTTGTTTGCAAAAAATAGATTTAATATTAAGGAATAGTTTGCTTAAAAATAAACATTTTCAGATAATGTACACACTTCAAGGCCATCCAAGAAGATGCATATGACTTTTTTTCCTCAGCCAAAGAGAAATTAAGGTTTTGGAGAAATGTGCCCAACATAGGTAGGCCTACCGGTATATAGTTTTTAACTACAAAATGCTCACCTTGGTCCAACCTTGGCATAGGTGGCAATAGGAGTTTACATTCACAACACACACATGAAGAATAAACTGAAGCAAAAACTAATAAATAGCAGTGACCATTTGTTTTGTTCAGTGCTGCTTCTCCACACTTGTAAACTATTCTTGCCGCCTTTGTCATCCATGACCTTCCCAATGTCCATACATCATGTGCACATAATTTATTTTCTGAAAATTATTGATCGTTTTGCTTGAGAACACCCTTATTCGTTGGCTGGGGTTGTGTGTGGAGCCCTTTGAAGTTGCCTAAAAATGGATTTTAGACTATCAAAAATTGTCTAGGTTTGGCACCATTCAGTTGCATTAGATAGAGACAAATTCTGGACTTACTTTCTCTTTGGCTGAAGAAAGAAAGTCATATACCACTTGGATGGCCTTGTGGTGAGTAAATTTGGGATTGACTATTCTTTTAAGCCGCACAACTCTTTTAGAAGTTGAAATGGAAATTAAAATAGAAAACATATTGTAAACTGTCATTTTAAAATATTCAGTCTTTATTTTATTTTTACTGTATGTTTGAATATTACAAAAAAATATTACTGAACCAATTTTTAAAATAACATTAAACATTAATATATTGAAAGACCCAGCACCTTGTTTTTATTTGTCCATGAATGAGTGCAGGTCTAAAAATCCCAGGTCTAATTGCTAATATCTGTTCAGGCAGGAATATGACTACCCCACTTCCAGCTACTGGCCTTACAGAGAAGACTATGGGTATTATGATTATCATGGTTATCACAGACCACAGTACAGCTCCCCAGGTACATAATATTCTCCTCAGTTTTTAATTATCTGAAAAATTCAATCTAATGTTCACCTCATTGGTGTTTTGTAGATGGTGGTGGCTGGAGCCAGACAGACGGTTGGAGAACAGAGGGCTATCAGGGCAGCGGACTGCAGCAGGAGTCTGCAAGAGCTTCATACATAGATCAGCAGGGGTCTGTTGACTTTGCCATGCCTGAAACATTTTTTTTTGTTTATTTTTTCAAAAAAAAACAAAAAAAAAACGCAAACATATTTTAAGTGATTTTACACATTTTATTTAACAGCTATAGCCTTAGAGCAGACACCCAATATGGTGTCTCAGAGAGACAGCACAGAGACAGTATGGAAAATGGAGATGGAACTGGAGAGGTTTGTTTCCAGAAATTAATTTTCATAAGATTTTAGTATAAAATCTTTATACATATAAGACAGCATTACAATATACATTACCTTTCAAATGTTTGGGGTCAGTACAAATTTCTTTTTTAAAGAAACTAGAACTTTTATTCAGCAAAACCACATTTTATAAAAAGCGATGAATGCTGTTCTGTTGAACTTGCTATTAATACTATAAATAAATACAAATCTTTCAAGGTTTTTTTTTTTTTAAAAAAACAGAACATTGAAAATAAGAAATGTTTCTTAAGCATCAAATTATCATACAGGAAAGATTTCTAAAGAATTATGTGACACTGAAGACTGAAGTAATGACAGTGTAACTGTCAGAATGAGTTACTGGGGCAGCAACTTTGTACATTATGTACCCCTAAAAGGTGCCAATTAGTACCTTAGAGTAGTACTACTATGATCATTTTAGGGGTAAAAAAAGGTACAAAGATGTCCCTTTAAGGTTATTGCCCCAGTGACAAACTTTAAAATTTTAGCTTTTTTTTGAGAGTGTACTGCCCCCAAACTTCTCAATTGTAGTGTATGATGGCCCTCAGGCTGTTTTATTTTTACTTTAGCTGTATGATAGTGGAGCTCTTGCCAGCTCTAAAGCATCAGGCCTGTCCTCGAGCAGCTATGAGCTCAGCCAGTACATCAATGGAGCTGAACAGAGTGAACCAGATCTCATATCTCACACAGGTTTGTCAGAACCATAGTCTTCCTTTAATACTTAATATTGGACATCAAATGTGTGATTACGTTTCCTTTATACAGCAGTTAGTTCTAATACTTGAATCTGATTGGTCACTGGGCACTGTTATTTATTTGGTAATTTGATTTAGATGCTGTACCCATGGAGGTAGTCCCACTAAAGTTCTCCATCCCTCATGTGGCAGTGAGTTTTGGCCCTGCAGGTCAGCTGGTATGGGTCAGTCCAGCCCTTGCCTCTGAGGGTGAGCCTGCTCAAGTGGAGCTCCACAGCTTGGAGGTTTGAAAGACAAAGTACAAATATATTTTAAGTTATTATTTTAAATATTATGGTGGAATAAACATGTTATTTAATGATTTCAGGTAATTCTTTGTGACACACAAGAACAGCAAAATATGAGAGACTATCCTGGACCACTGGCTAGGTATATTTCAGAATATCCCTCTCACAATAATACTTAAAGTGGCAACTGGCAAGACATGAATCCACTCTGAAAACGTTGTATAAGTGCAATATAAAATATATCCACCTTATTCTTACGCCCCATGACTCTTTGCGCAAATTTTGGGGTGTAACTTACGTTAAGCTGTAAACAATCAGTGAAAGGCTCGTTCTATGAACCGAATACGTTAAAAAAGTGTCACAATGATATTACATTAATCGGCTCACCCTTCAACCATCGAACATTAAAATGAAAATTTCAAATTTTAAAAGAATCAACAAGGTACTTTCAACAAACCACAAATAGCACCAAAAGCGCAAGTCTTTGGTTAAATATCACTGTAGTAGGCAAATATTATTTCTGTATTGTAAAACAAGCCTCAATCAAAAAATGTTCATTAACTTCAGCATTACATTATACTATATCAAAGTGATTTCCGTCATTTTGAACAGATTATAAACTGTATTTACCTATGAAAACAAACCTGGAAGAGACGTGAGGATTTGAGGAGAATAACGAGAGATTCTTTGTAAATCCCAGTGAATTATTAATGGAATATCTCAAATTAAATGCGGGAGAACAGACCACAAATGTCCTGTATATGTTGTCCTTTTTCATACTTTTACAGCGGATTGCAAAGGAAAAAATAAAAATCATCATGAGGAAAAGAAAGCAGCGACTGAAAAAAGCTCTTTCCATAGATATTCTTGTTATAACATGTCACATTAAAATACCAAGTATATTGTGATTCTCATGATGTTGGAAATAAATCATGAAGGAAAATTGACAGCTCATCCAGTCAAACTGACGAATCAGCTTTATTTGTTGGGCAACCTTATGATTTGAAATGATTCGCTTTAGCATTTTAGAATGGAAGTTCTCCAATTCGGAAGTGCCCCCCCCCCCCCCCCCCATAATTAAAAACGCAGGAAGGTCAGCAGGAATAAGGTGGATAAATATAGTTTTCTTTTGTTTTGTTTTCTCAAATGATTCTGCTACATAGGTTAAACAAAATTACATATTAACCTTCTTTGCTTGAGGTCATGTTTAAAGACCCTCACTGATTCCTATAGAGTGCAACAATGTTAAAGTGTTAGAGTTCAAGGATGTTAGAGTGCCCCTATTATGCTATTTTAAAGGTTCCTAATTTTGTTGTGGAGGTCTCCTACAATAGGTTTACATGCATAAAAGATATAAAAGGGAGAATTTTCTCATAATATACATTATACCGATCAAGGATTCACCCTCTCTAAACCCTTCCTTTTCCTAAATTTGCCTCTTTTTTGCCTACTCTACTCTGAATGGTCAGATGGCCCAGTCAGAATTGTGAGTTTATATCTCATACATTTTTTTCAGTATAAGTAACTTTTTTCTTAGACAAGTGAATGACCGTTTTACTTGTTCGAAAGCACTTAATGTCGAGCCCTGTGGAGGATAGTTAGAACTAAGGATATATTTTGTACACTGAATGAATTCTTCTTCTCTTGTGAAGGGAGGATTTGCATAAGGTTGATGCTATTAACTTTGCCCAGCAAATGTCAGAGGAATGTCTGAAGGATGAAAAATTAGAAGATGCCACTTCTGCTGCCCTCTTGTGGGATCTGATAATACTGCTTTGCAGACAGAATGGAGTAAGTCCTAAATTACTTATTACATTAATGTTACTAAGCCACTGCAGAATAATTGTGAAGACCATTCATTTCAGCTTTGTTTGTGAGGTCTGAATGCCCATTTTGCACTGTTAATTTGAGTATGTGTTGGTGTTATGCAGAGAATTATGGGTTCAGACGTTGCAGAACTGCTGATGAGGGACTCCATGAGTACGTGTGGTGAGCTTGCAGATGGAGAAAGCCTCATTGACCTTAACGAAACCCCCACACCAGAAAAAGAGACCCTCAATATTGCTGACCTTCTCACTGGATACCCACCAACTGACAAAGAGGCGACAGAGCAAAACCTTCAGAATTACACAAAACTGTTGCTGTCTGGCAGGAAGAAGGTTAATTTTAGTGAACAAATTTTTTCTCATTTATGTATTTTTATGTTAATGAATGAATTTTTTTTTTTTGACCAATGCATTTTTTTTTCTCTTTGTTGACATTTTCTATTAAAATGGACATTAAGTTGGGACATAAAGAAAGACTTCTTCATATTTTTTAAAAGCCAATTATAAGTTTTATTGGACAAAATATTTCCATGCTACTGTGAAGACTAATAGTCAATATATATTATCCTATAAGAAAAAGTCTGTACATTGTAAATGTGCACACTACGGTTCCAAAATTTTGTTTTTGAAATAATTTTCTTATGCTTACCAAGGCTGCATTTATTTGATTTTTTTTTTAGTAGACGTTGCTCCAGTCTTCAGTCACATGATCCTTCAGAAATCATTCTAAAATTCTAATTTGATATTCAATAAACATTTTTATTTATTATCAAGGTTGAAAACAGCCATGCGTACTATCTTTCCATGATATATTTTTTAAGGATTCATTGGTGAATAAAGTTTAAAAGTACAGCATTCATTTTAAATAGAAATGTTTCGTAACTTTAAAAATGTTGTAATTGTGACTTTTGATCAATTAAATATATCCATGCTCAATAATAAAGTGCCTTGACTTTTGTAAATATCTTTTCAGATCTCAAATGTCTGTTCTTTTCTCCCCTCACTACAGGAGGCGCTGGAGTCAGCCATGCAGAGTGGACTTTGGGGACATGCCCTATTTCTGGCCAGCAAAATGGACATCAGATCCTACAACACGGTGCTGAGCAGGTTTGTAAAATATGACTCACCCATCTACCCTTCCATTTTAGCAGGAACCACTTCACATCAATAACAGGCAGAGTCAGTCATGTTTTCAAATAGAACAAATGCCCTAATAATCATAATCATCACAGTGCAATGTCTCTATAAAATACATCTTAATTGAAATTACACATTTTACAGTCTATAAACCTCCTGGTATGAGGTCTGATCAAATACATTGGCTTATCTTGATGTATACCTCATGAAGAATTAACATTAACTGACAGCTGTCCATTTATTCCATAGTGAAATAATGTTAAATACATTTGTCATGGTCTGATATGTTTATCGCAACTGGCTCACCTTTACCCTGCACCAACTGTGAGAAAATGCTGGTCCCTCTTCCTCTTCCAAGACACCTTCCTCCATCTTGGTTGAGTTTAGGGATTCTGCGGGTTATCAAATGGGCACCCCCCTTCTGACCCCCATGTATGGAAGTTCGATGGAGTAGGTAGGACATTGTAAACAGAACACAACAGAAACTTAATCAAATGCCCACCATGCTCTAGATGTCCTGTGAAGTCAAAACCCTCTCCCACACACTTTTCCACCTTATCCAGCTGGCCGTCTTATCATGGTTCAAATGGGCACCCCCCTTCCTTGATGTTTCATCGATTTAGGCACATGACATCTGGGAGTGTTGGTGGTGGGGGTTCGACGGTAGAACCAGCGTCTCATAGTTCCGACCCCGCTCTCCACCTTCAAACTCAAGATGTTCTTGGCCCTTCCCCATCTTGGGTCTGCCACCTCTCAATCCATTTTATCCATAGCAACCAGGATGCTAATGTCAATCTCAAGCAGTCCAATAGACCTCTAAAGCAACGGCCCTGTGAAAACCCTGCAGCCAACCTCCACCGGCAGGTTCCAAGCCATTCCTTTGGAGAATCAAAGCCTAAAATTTCTTAAGATTACACTTGTGTGCCTCTTCCATCCTTTCTTCCCAGGGTACTGTCAGCTTAATAAGTACCACCTTCTCTGTACTGTTCGAGAGCAAAATGTCTGGTCTGAGACTAGAATGGATTATGCCTTCTGGGAATTTGAGTTGCTTCTTAAAGGTATAGTTCACCCAAAAATGAAAATTAAGTCATTAATTACTCACCCCCATGCTGTACCAACCCCGTAAGACCTTCGTTCATCTTCGGAACACAAATGAAGATATTTTTGGTTAAATTTGAGAGCTGTATAACTACCACATTGGCTGCCTAAGGGACTGGCTCTTGACGGCCCAGAAAGTCAATGTTTAAATATCCCAAGTGACTACCGTGGCTCAACTATAAGTTTATCAAGCAACTAGAATACTTTTGTGCGTTAAAAACAAACAAAAATAACGACTTTATTCGACTATTCCTTTTCTTCCTTGTTGGCCTGAAACGAGACTTCCTTAGATTTCCACGACGCAGTCTCGTTTCAGGCCAACAAGGAAGAAAAGGAATAGTAGAATAAAGTCGTTATTTTTGTTTGTTTTTTCGCACAAAAAGTATCCGCGTCGCTTGATAAACTTATAGTTGAGCCACTGTAGTCACATGGGATATTTAAACATTTTCTTCATTGACTTTCTGGGCCGTCAAGTGTCATTCCCTTAGGCAGCCAATGTGGTAGTGAGACAGCTCTCAAATTTAATCAAAAATATCTTCATTTGTGTTCCGAAGACGAACGAAGGTCTTACGGGGTTGGTACAGCATGGGGGTGAGTAATTAATGACTTAATTTTCATTTTTGGGTGAACTAACCCTTTAAGGTCTGCTCGCATCTCCCAGTTGTTTTGCGTGGCTAGAACTCCTTTACTCCTCATCTCTGTTGCCACACTCTCCCCACTCTCTCCTAAGGAAATCTGAATGAAACAAGGCCACATAAAGAAGTTGTTTTAGCTTCTTTCTTGCTTGCTTCACCCCGACAGCCAACTTGGGTCAAATTTGGCCATGTCGCCTCAGAAATTTCCCAGCTACCAAACTTGACCTGCACGAGGAGAGGACATGCTCAAGATTAGCTGGCCTTCCTCAAATGTGCAGTTGTGTATCTCTGCTAACCCCCATGTATGGAAATTCGATGGAGTAGGTAGGACGTTGTAAACAGAACATAACAGAAACTATAATCAAATGCTCACCATGCTCTAGATGTCCTGCGAAGTCAGAACCCTCTTCCACCCACACACTTTTCCACCTTATCCAGCTGGCCTTCTTATCATGGTTGCAGACTTAACATGTCGACTTCCCTCTTCTTCCTTGCGGACCTCATTTTTCACCAAAACTTGCCCCCTCCTCATCACCAAACTTCTGAAATTTGCATTCTTGCCATATCTGCAAGCTCGACCAAGTCCTGCAGTGTCCATCTCCCTTCGGGTACTGATCTTACCGTGATGGTTGAGTCATCTATGAAAGCCTGTTGGGTGCCATCTGTCAGTACTGCATCCTGATGTAATTTCCCAGCTGACTTGACAAGGAGGTTCATTGCTGCTGAGAACAGAATGCAGGGGTGGTGATGGCGCAGTGGATAAGACACATGCCTTTGGTGTGAGACACCCGGGTTCGAATCCACTGTGAGACACCAATGTGTCCCTGAGCAAGACACTTAACCCCTAGTTGCTCCAGAGGTGTGTGTCCTCTGACATATATAGAAATTGTAAGTCACTTTGGATAAAAGCAACAGCTAAAATGAATAAATGTAAATGTAATGTAAATGAAAGGGCCGTTTCAGCGCCACCCACGTGTGCAAATGAAATACAGGGTTTGGACAATGAAACTGAAACACCTGCTTTTACAACACAATAATTTGTTAGAATGGTGAGGGCCTCATTTTGCATCCAAATACAGCATCAATTGACAGATAGAAGTCCTTCACAGTGACCAGAGGGATTATGAGCCGTTCCTCTTCCAGAACAGTGTCCAGGTCACTATATGATGCTGGTGGACTTGCTCCTCCAAAACACCTCAATAATATTTAGATCTGGTGACTGTCAGACCATGGGAGATGTTCAACGTCACTTTCATCTTCATCAAACCCTTCTGTCACAAGTCTTGCTGTGTGTGTTGGTGCATGATCATGCGGTTTGAGCATCAGGTGCTCATGATCCTCCAGAAGGGTTTGGTAGTCCTCGGCAGTGTCGTGTCCATCGAATACAATCAGGATTGTCATGATATTGGAGCTCAAACCATCACTGATCCACCCGTGCTTTACTCTGAAGATTGGCCGCCAGGCATATAGATGTGAAACCTCCAACATTGGCCAGTGTTTCAGTTTCATTGTCCAACCCCTGTATCTGGTTTAAACAAATCGGTTTATAACCCATAAACCGATTTGTATACCACAGACGAAAATGAAAAATCGAGAGTGACTGAGATTTTACACCCACTGACAATGCCCAGCTCTAGCCTCTGCCAGTCAGTGGTAAAGGTACCGCAGGTGAAATGCATGTTAACCTTACTAAAGTAGCTCTAAAAGAGCTTTTGGAAGCGCTCTGGGACATGGTAGGATTCAATGTTAGTTCCACTAACTTGGTATAAAATTGATTGATATCTATGACATTCTGCTCCTTAGGGATCAAACCACTTAGAAACCAACCAATCATCAGCAAGGAAGTTCTTCTTCCATGCCTCTTTCATCAACCTCTAGAGTCATCTCCTGAGCCTTTCATAATGCTTGTACACTTTGCACAGTATACCACCTGGTCCTGAAACTGCTCTTTCTCTGGCTATCTTAAGAAAGTTGTTGATATCCTGCTAACTTGGTTTCTCTATTCCAAAAGGGATAACTGGTTCCACTGGTTTAATGAGTTTCTTCATCTATTTTAAGCTGTCCTCCCTTCTATTGTTACTATAAACTTGACAGAGATGTTTTTACGCCTCTTCTTTTGTTTGTCCTTTTCTTTTATCTCTCCTGATATTTTGCCACCCAGAAGATTTGACAAGTACTTGAATGGATTTCTGATTTCAGACGGTCCGAGGTCCAAACGACAGTTAATAACAGTTTCAGATGCAGCTTCAAATGTCTTTAAACGACACCAGACGATGAATAAGGGTCTTATCATGCGAAACGATCGGTTATTTCAAAGCTTATTCCAAAAATGTAACTTTTCTAAGGACAAATGCTAGGCTTGCTCTATTCTGTGAGGCACGTTTGAAACGTCACGTAATACGTAATTATGTTCAAAAGGTCACGGGCGACATAGCCAGAAGTACAGAGTCAGAGTGTTTACAAGTTGAACGCATAGGTTGAACATGCGAACTAACTCAAACGGCGTTTACAAAAAAGGAATTAAAAAGTAAAACAACGATGTCGGACGATTTTGATTCTGTACTTCCGGCTACGTCGCCCGTGACCTTTTGAACGTAATTACGTATTACGTGACGTTGCAAACGCGCCTCACAGAATAGAGCAAGGCTAGCATTTGTCCTTAGAAAAGTTACATTTTTGGAATAAGTTTTGAAATAATCGATCGTTTCGCATGATAAGACCCTCATTCATCGTCTGGTGTCGTTTAAAGACATTTGAAGCTGCATCTGAAACTGTTATTAACTGTCTTTTCGACCTTGGACCGTTTGGTTCCCATGTGAGTCCATTATATGGAGAAAAATCCTGGAATGTTTTCATCAAAAACCTTAATTTCTTTTCGACAGAAAAGAAAGTACATCTTGGATGACATGGGGGTGAGTAAATTATCAGCAAAAGTTTTTTTCAAAAGTGAACTAATCCTTTAAGGCTGTAGGTAGGTTGCGACCACTTCATTTTTGTCTGGTGTATCTTCACATCTCTCTCGGTTTTGCGTACCTTCCCGCATCACAGACCCGACGAATATATCGCTTGGCTCTTCCATCACCGATTGTCTATCCTGGTTGGTCATAACCGTGGTCTTTCTTGTGGGTTGTTCATCCTTCCCCACTCTTGCCCAACCCTGGGGTTGTCGTATAACCTCTCTATGATCAATGTTCCTTCTCACAGAGAATGTGCTTCAGCTTGCCAAGCACCTCTGCTCTGGTCTTTCCTAATGTCTGCGGTCTTTCCCATCTGTCACCGTTCTTTATAGCTGTCTTTCCTAGCTGTCAATGGGTATGCCAGAAAGAGGTATGCAAAATAGGATAGAGTTTATTGCAACTGGCTCACCTTTACAGGCCATGCAACATCTTTGACCCAGTGACATATTTTTGGGCTGTTTTTTGGTTTAATCCGTAAGGTAGCATTTTCATTTGTTGATATGTATGTTATGGACTTCCCAACTAATACCTTTGCTTGTGTGTGCATGTAGTATGCATGCTTTTACATAGATGTCACAGTATAGCAGTAGAGATGCATCAATCGACCGACCAGGGACTGGAATAAGCCACTTTTATGCAAGCTCGGCTTGGACCAGTGACGGGCTGGCCAGTTTCACGTCTTTCGATTCCGAACTGGTCTATTTTATTGTAAACAATGTAAACATGTCGTTTGCTTTGAAGTTCTTCACTGTGAGTGAATAAGACAACAAAGTTCCAATTTGCAATGCAGGCAAAAGTAAACCGTGGGGTAACCGCCATGAATACGATCAGAGCAACAAAGTTAATTAGACACTAGTGTTGTCAAAAATATTGAACTTTTGATACGCATCGATACTGAAATATCTGAAACCATTCCACTGGGCATTCAACTGAGACCACATTGCTGTCAGTCACCGAAGCCCTGCAGATCGCAAAAGCTCCTTCCAGATGAGTGGCTTACCATATGCTTAAACGGTCAGATACGCACAACATTATGTCAAAATGTCCATCTTTATGAGTATTCAGTTACATACAGTCAGTTTTGGAACGTAAATATTTGTTGAAGGTAACGCATGTTGTGTAACAGTATATTGGATCTGTGCATAAACTCCATATCATACATCTGGCGCAATGCAGCGCCAGGTGCGACTCAAGTGTTTGTTGCTAATATTTTCAGCCCGACATAGTTTTTTCATGCCCTGCACTGCGGTATTTAAATAGCAAATGCATTTTCCCCCATCTGTTTGTCCATTGTCTGAAAATGAATGTTCAGGTGCACTGTTGGTGGATTGCTATTTTGAGGCAACTGAAACAGACTGAGCCACACAATGCACCACAACATAGAATAGGGAAGAAAAAAAAAAGGAATATGTATATGGAAAACCTCACAAACACCTAGGCAGGCAAGACAGGCGAGAAGTGGTTTCAACGGGACAGCATCTCTGCTGTCAGCATCCGTTTCCACCCAGTGGAGAAAAAACACTCGGCTGTACCGGTCGTTGTTATATTATTAATTTGCTACAAATATGCTGCTAGTTCAGGCACACATTTATTTTCCTGTTGTTTCTTTGTAATGTTAATAACATATATTGTATGTTAATTCTTTATTGATAATTACTTTATACTTTTAAAGCAAAGTATTTATAGTCACACACACACACACACACACACAAAAGATTCAAATAATCGATTTAGCTTAGAATCGCAGCCCTCTGAATGGAAATCGAATCGAATCGTGAGGTGCCTAGAGATTCCCACCCCTACCATTTACTACACACAATAGGCTTTTTTTTCTCTGATTTTGAACACTCTTTGCAATCGACTTAAAATGCTTCCAAGATCGACTTGTCGACCGCCATCGACGGGTTGGTGATTCCTGTAACGTTACTGTTTTACGGTCAATGACAAGAGTAAGTTAATAATCAGCTGTCTCACGAACGTAACAGTCATTTATTCCCACATAGCAAAGCCATAACACAGTGAGGGAGAAGAACTAAGTTACATGAAACAATCCAACTACATATTTACACCACTGACAAGGGAAAAGTCCGACGAAACACGCTCTGTAGCGATGTCTGTTCGCTGTCGGCTACGGTAGAAACATGACGTCACAATATGTCGACCTTCATAGAAGGGGGTGCCCGTGGTTATGTAGATATAAATGTTTAATTCTACGGTAATAAAAACATTATGGTTTATTAAGCAAGTTCTTTACACACCACTGAAAACATAGCTATGGAAGTTATATTGCATTTCTGTTAATAGATACTCAAAATTTTAACACCATTAAGAGAATAGGAACAACCCTTTTAGACCATGTGCCAGGCAAACACAAAAGTGGATTCAGATAGGCCCTAAGTGTACTTGCACTTAGATCGTTAAAATATGTCACTTTTAATTACAGCAGTCTAATATTCCTGCTGCTGTCTCTCGTGTTAATCAAAGAGCAGAAAATCACTCTCTTCTCTTGACTGAATAACTTTTGTAACTTTAATTGCAAGCATTAATCTGTGTTTTAATTTTTACAGTGAAGACTATCGAGTGTTATTTCTTACCTGAATTTACTTCTAGACCCACCTGAAAACATAAAAACATTGTTTGCAATTTGTTCATTTACTTTTAGAGCAGATTTGTATATACTGTTAATTTATATTTCTCAGAAATTAAATCAGAATCGGCAAAAATTGGTATTGGCAGGTTATACTTAAAAAATCAGAAATCAGAATAACATTTGCATTTATTCATTTAGCTGACACTTTTATCCAAAGTGAAAATTGCTATATGATATGTCAGAGGTCGTACGCTTCTGGAGCAACTAGGGGTTAAGTGTCTTGCTCAGGGACATATTAGTGTCTCACAGTGGATTCGAACCCGGGTCTCGACTCACACCAAAGAATAAGCCAAGAAAATTGCAATCGGTGCATCTCTATATAGCTGACTGAATATGTATGTGTTTGAAAGATTTACAGGCAGCCTGGCTCCAAGTGACCCACTGCAAACTGTCTTCCAGCTGCTCTCTGGGAGGATTCCAGCGGTTTCCATGGTAATCTTCATTGGTCCTGACTTAGTTTATAGTTGATAAATATAGCTTTTACTTTTTGTTATTATTCTTTTTTATTTCAATTTTAGTGATCAAGTTAAACTAAATTAAAATAAAAATGTTGCTACTGTTACAACTAGCTAAAATAAAGTAAGTACATTTTTATTATACATTTTGTTTTTAGTTAATATTTATTTTATTTCAAGTAACAATTTTTTTATGATTTTCAATGGCTGGTTTTTTTGCAAATCTATGGAATGGATTTGAAATACACTACCATTAAAAGTTTTAGGGTCAAGAAGGTTTGTTTTAAAGAAATTAATACTTTCGTTAAAGGATACATTAAATTGATATGATATTGAAAATGAAAATACCTCTTAGAATATGTTTCAGTGAAAAACTAATAGCATATTGATTAAGAATGATGTGATGGTGATAGAATAATTATATTTAAATTTTTAATGAATTTTTCCATTAAGCAGAAGTGCAAAACAGAAACCTCTAGTCACGCCTCATGAAAAACCTTTTCTTTTCATCTAAATCATCCTTTGACCTTCTCTTCTAAATGTTTTCTTGATGTTTTCCTCTATTCTTTGCAGTCCTGGAGTTGTGAGAAGTGGGGAGAGTGGAAACCACACTTAGCTATTATGCTGTCCAATGAGACGGCAGACCCGATCATACATCACAGGTCCATCATCACCATGGGTGATACCCTAGGTAATGTCCAGTCCAGTTTCTTGAAATAACCATTCTTGTATGTTATTATATATTATAAAATTATTCTTAAAGTAGATCTTGACTTTAAATATGTTTTCTTCTCAGCCTCCAGGGATATGCTGTATGCCTCCCAAATCTGCTACCTCATAGCCCAATGTCCATTTGGCTGGTACAAAAACAGTTCTGAGCGCCTGGTGCTTCTGGGCAGCAAGCAAAGGTGAAGATTCAGTGTAAACATACCTGAATGACTGCATTCCTGATCTGAATTTAAATGCCTTTTACATTTAATCTTTTGATTGCAGTGTACAGTTTTCCAAGTTCTGTCACATCTCTGCCATTCGCTGTACTGAACTGTTTGAGTACTGTCAAAGGCTTGGAAATGCTGAATTTATCATTCCTGCTTTTCAGGTACAATTCACACATTATCTACAGAAGTGCTTCCCAAACTTTTTAGAGTAGCGTATACCTTGAGGCATTTAACATCCCTCTGTGTTAACCCCTCTCTTCCACTTAGACTGCAGTCACAACTTTTCCATGAAGGGAGAAAATTTCACACCTTAAGTTGATTTTAAGGCCATTTTTTTCCCTTTATAAAGGGAATGTTTATAAATAAATAAATACATTTGATTTAAAGTTATCTAGATAACTGTCACACCATAGGTCACTCTTTTACACAGTCTGATTACATTACTGTTTCACCTTGATGTACAATGATACAGTGAGTGATTATGTGATTTACAAATTGCATATTGTGTTGTGTTCTGTGTAGGTGTATAAATTCCTGTATGCATGCCGGTTGCTGGAATGTGGTCTGTTTTCTCAAGCCTTCCACTACTGTGAGGTGGTGGCAAAAGCTCTGCTCAGGATAGAGGAACCCCATTTAGTGCTGCTTGGGGAGCTTATTAAAGTAACGCACCTGTACATACAGTACTAAAAACTAATCCTGTAGTTTTTTGTTCATTTTGTGTATGCATCGAAATGTGTGTGCCTGTTTTGTGATCTGTCTGTTTGCTAACACAGATAGTGGACAGACTGAAGTTCTCCGAGGCACAGCTCAGTGAGACAGGTGTCAGTCAGCCTTTTCTGGACCCTGATTGGCTGGTGCAGATTCGCTGCAGACACCAGAACATGCTGGTAAACCCAATGTCTGTACACTATATACTGTATATATGATAGTTATTAGTCCACTTTAAGATTTTTTTGTCTATGGGAAGACCATTTGGAACTCAATGTATAGACCACAGTGCCATTTTACCTTTGTATAACCTACTGACTTTTATTAACCTAGTATTGACATCTGTCTCGGGTAATACGGTCACAAGTTGTCAGCAAAAACAGATAGAAGTTTACACCTATTTTTAAAGCATCTCCTGTGACCACTTGTTATTGGATTTCAAAGAGACCACGGTTTTGTGACCATATACAGTACAGTTGATAACATGCAGAACAGCTCCCAAATGTGCTATTCCCAAATAAATGCATTTTAATTTCATTATATATATTAAAAATGTATATCACAAAAAAGTATATAAAACTACGAGAAAACAGAGAAAATGTAATACACGTATATTAATATAATTTTAGGTAAAATATAGCATATTAACTGAATTTCACATAAATGTGTGTATTGCTTACATGATTTTCACCTTTGTTTTGTGAGTTGGACTTCCACAGTTGTCCAGGGCACATTAGGACACATTTGTATTTATACTGCAAAGGTTATGTAGTGTCAACTGTTTATGTTTACCTCTGAACTTGGATTAAGTGACAATGTTTTTGACCCTGATCATACCCGTATTTAGAGCTAACCCTCTGATCATTTGATATTAATGTAATTCTGGGTATAAATAGGTCCTCAGACATCTTGTAGAACTGGCACTGTCCTTAATGATCTATATGATGACCTTTCCACTGGTTCCACCGTCAGTGACCTATTTATTTGCTTAGGTGGGGAACTACTGTAGAGAGAAACACCAGTCACCGGTCGAGGAGACTACTTGGACTCATGAGGACAGCAACAAGTGTTCAGGTCACAAACAAATACCAGAGATTTTTGCAGAGTATGTGACCAAGATGTTGCCCTTTGAGCCACTAGGTCACAATAAAACTACTTAGTATTTCCTGTAATTTCAGTTTGTCAGTATGCTGCAAAAAAAATAAAAAAAAATATGTGTTTTGTCTCTTGGCTTCTCTGTAGGTTCCCATACAGAGGCAGTTAACCATGCAAGCACTGAAAATGATCCCTCAGACCCATCTCAATACATTATACCACACACTGATGGCCGGTTTCAGGAGTCTTACTCACCAGGGTGCCTTTCTTCTGAAGAACAGGCTCCTAGGACGGTTGCCCCAGTGCCACTCTACCCGACTCAGCAACCAGTGACGCTGCCCCCAGTCTTCCCTATGGAAATGTTTGGGACTCCACCAGTTTCAATAGACCAAAGCCACACTAATATTGATAGCAGCAGTAAACATGATACCTTCCACAGTCACACTTCTGCTTACACTTCACCTCCAAAAAGCTACAGTAATACAGGTTAAGATTACTATGGAATCAGTATGATATGTTTTTGGGGCTGTTTATGATATGTTTTCGGTATCAACGTTTTGATAACGTGTCGCCTGTATGCGAAAAAACGCAAAGGAAAAACATTGTTGTCGTGTAAATGTACCCTTATATACAATTCTTCAATGATCTCATGGAATGTACACTACTCCGTTCAAAAGTTTTTTTTTTTTTTAAAGAAATTAATACTACATCCAGAAATTAATACTAAATTAATACAGAAATTAATACTATTACATTGATCAAAATTGACAGTAAAGACATTTATAATGTTACAAAATATTTCTATGTCAAAGAAAGGATGTTATTATTAACTTTCTGTTATCAAAGAATCCAGAAAATATACGTATATAACGGTTTCCACAAAAATATTAGGCAGCACAACTGTTTTCAACATTGATAATTAAGGAATGTTTCTTGAGTTTCAAATTATCATATAAAATATTATTTGAATTTATACAGTTATTTTAGTTGAATACTTTACAATATTACTGTTTTTACTGTATACTTGATCAAATAAATGCAGCCTTCGTGAGAATAAGACACTTTTTTTAATCTTACCTACCCCAAACTTGAAGTGTTGAACATATTTGAAATACTGATTCGTGGTATTTATTTTCTTAATGTAATTTTGAAATTTTCTTTTCTAAGGTGGTGACTTTTCTGCTAATGCAATAATGGTGAGAAAATGAAATACAAATAGATCCATTTCAGTGATCCTTTTTTTTATTTGAAAGACTGATCAATCTTGGGGAAAAATTACAAACATCACCTCTATGCAGTTTAATTGTACATGTGTGTGTGTTTGTGTGTGTTTCATATGTTGGTCTGTAATTGTCAATGTTTTATTTACAATTCAAGCAGGGTGCTGCTGAAAATGACGCTGTAGTTGAGAGTGTTAATCAGTCTGGGACAAATCCAAGTGAGGACAACAAAAGAGAGGCCAACACACCATCAGCTACGGTATATATTACATCAAATGTTTACACGATTACCTCTTTACTTTTTGATCTTGTATGTATTTAGTATTATTATTCTTGTTTTTTTTTTTTTTTTTTTGAACAGAGCTCTAAGCCTGGATGGTTCAGTGGCTGGTTCAAGTCCAAGCCTAAAGAAGACCCAATAGAACAAATCTCAGAACCCAATCCTACCACAAGGGTAGACACCTTTACGTTTCCCATAAAGTGATCATAAAATAACAGTCTTGGATAGTTTATGATAAAAGAAATTTAAATCAGAACAAAGTTTTTTATGACATGTTCATCCTTATTGTATAAAATTATTCAAAAGATTCGTTAGAAAGAAAAAAGATTAGAAAGAAAGAAAGAAAGAAAGAAAGAAAGAAAGAAAGAAAGAAAGAAAGAAAGAAAGAAAGAAAGAAAGAAAGAAAGAAAGAAAGAAAGAAAGAAATTAGAAAGACAGAAAGATTAGTTAGAAAGAAAGAAAGTTTAGTTAGAAAGAAATAATTTAATCAGAAAGAAAGAAAGAAAGAAAGAAAGAAAGAAAGAAAGAAAAATTAGAAAGACAAAGAAAGAAAAAAACAAACAATCAAAGATTATTTAGAAAGAAAGATAGATAGATCAATAGGTTAGAAATAAATATACATAAATAAAGATTAGTTAGAAAGAAAGATAGATTAGTTAGAAAGAAGGAAAGAAAGAAATTAATTAAAAAGAAACAAAGATTAGTTAGAAAGAAAAGATTTGTTAGAGTGAAAGAAAAATTAGTTAGAAAGAAAGAAAGAAAGAAAGAAAGAAAGAAAGAAAAAAAGAGAAAAATTAGAAAGATGAAGAAAGAAACAAAGATTATTTAGAAAGAAAGAGAGAAAGATAAATTGGTTAGAAAGAAAGATACATACTTATAGATTAGTTAGAAAGAAAGAAATATAGATTAGTTAGAAAGATAGTTTAGTTAGAAAGATTGATTAGTTAAAGGGTTAGTTCACCCAAAAATGAAAATTCTGTCAGTATTTACTCACCCTCATGTTGTTCCAACCACGTAAGACCTTTTTTTCATCTTCGGAACACAAATTAAGATATTTTTGATTAAATCTGAGAGCTGGATCTCTCCTGCATACTTGTCCGTAGGCTTCTTGAGGAATTGAAACTTGCTGGCCTCGAAAAGCTATGAAAGACATTGTTATAATAGTCCACATGACTACAGTGGCTCAATCTTAACTTTATCAAGTGACGAGAAAACTTTTTGTGCGCAAAAAACTGCAAAAATAACGACTTTATTTCAACTATTCAACTAAAAAGCATTTGCACAATGACAGTGACAGCTTTGTTTTCATTTCCTTGTTTGCAGTCAAGTAACTAAATTTTGGTCTTTCCTGTAAGGAGTCATCAACCAACTTTCCTTTCACTTCTCCTCCTCCACCCATCCCCAAGACTTCACAGCCTCAATTCAGTGGGTCCCTTTTCTAGAAGTGCTGGTGAGTGAAGAACATCTGTACATCTGCCTGGTTTTGGCATCACTGACTCAGCAACTGAGTTTTGAGACTGTTATTAGTTAATGATGAACTAAAAATTTACAAAACATAACTATACATCCATAAATGATTAATATGTGATGTTAACATTTTATGAATATTTTAATTTAGTTATAATTTAATTAATACTTTTTTTAGTTAATGATTACTAATCATTTACGAAACAAGACTATACATTCATAAAAGATTAATATGTGATATGCTAACATTTTATGATTGTTTTAATTCAGTTATAATTAATGTATTATTTTTTTAGTTAATGATTAACTAATCATGTACAAAACATGATTATACATTCATAAATTAATAAGTGGTATCCTAACAATTCACTAATTCTCTTAACTAAGACGAGTTGATGCATACCTCTCTCTTCCCAGTGCGTGCACTTAATCACTCTGGCGTGTGAGAGACTTTGATAGCACTTCACTTAGCCCAGTTCATTCATTAGGATCCAAGCAGAGAAGCGACCAAACACCTCCACGTTTTCCCTATTTAAATACAGATACAGTACATGAGTAGTGTTACTTGACCAAGAATGGTGATACAAAATAAAACGTTGCGTTTTTCTAACCGAGTAAAGTGGATAATTATAATGTATGGCGGAATACCACAGCAAGTGCTTGGAAGCACTTCGACTTGGCGCAGTAATCATCACTCGTGAAAAATAATCTCTCCCTCTCCCTCTCCCTTACTGGAGTGATGATATTACTATGCAGAGTCCATAGATATTTATGTGCCGAGTCAAAGCACTTGCTGAGGTATTCCGCCTTACATTTGTAATGCATATACATGAAGTTTATCTGGTTTCAAACTGAAGCAAAACACTGTCTGAATGTTTCCTGAAGAACTGAAAAGATCTTAAACCTATTGTTGCGCCGGGCCACCGGCGTCAATAAAATCATGCAAATTGCAGATTTGAAAAAAAAAAAAAAAAAACAAGTGCTATACAAATAGAAAAAATGAGTTAAGAAAACACCAGTTACGTATGTAACTGTGGTTCTGTGAATTACGGATGACTGCCAGAGGCAGAACAAAGCACTAGTGGATAATCGCTGCGCCAGCTAGATAGATCAAGAAGAATATAACAACCAAGTCATGTCATGATGCAGATTGAGACGTGAGGATATAAACCACAGCGACTCGGTGCCCAGCCTCAGAATGCTTTCTCACGTATTTCCTGTGACGAGGGACTCTGGCAGTCATCTGGAATTCATAGAACCACAGTTACATATGTAACTAGCATTTAGTTTCATTCCTACTGACCGCCAGAGGCACAAGCATCAAGTGGATGATGCATATCAACATGGTCATGAGGAATGCCACCCACCTGCAAACATCAGGGTTGCTCCAGGAGGACTTCAGAGTTCACATCATGGGAAGCAGCGACGTTAACCTTGTCGAATCGTGCGAAGGTACCTGGAGAACACCAGGTAGCAGTTTCACAGATATCCGCCAAGGGAACTCCCCATAAAGTGGCCCAAGACGAAGACACAACCGTAGTGGAATGACAAGTAACACCTAGTGGAGTGACAAGTAAGGGCTGATGAATTTTTTTACACGCCAACTTTATCGTCTCAACAATCCAGCGTGATAATCTCTGTTTGGACAAATGTGCACCCTTGCGTACCTCACCATAACAGACAAATAACTGATCCGTCTGTCTAAAGCGGGAAGACTTAACGTAGCACTTTAAAGCTCGTACAGGACACAGAAGATAACACCTCCTCCATCTGTATCTGTGTGATTGAGAGGTGGCTGAAAAGCAGCCAGATGAATAGACTGATTCACAAATTGTGGTAACAAAACTTTAGGGAGAATTAGGCTGAAGATTAGGCTGAAGAATGGCCCTAGAATGGTCTGTTAACCAGCATAAACACAATTTACTCACTGACAAGGCATGAGGTTCACCAATGCGTTTAGTGGAAGCAACGGCCAACAAAAAGACACTTTTAAGGACAACCACTTAATATCTGCAACAGCTAAGAACTTAAATGGTAGTGTACAAAGGGACTTTAGAACAAGCAGTAAGTCCCACACAGGAAAGGGACTAGAACGAATGGGCTTTAAACACCTCGCTTCCTTCAGAAAACTACAAACAAGGTTATGAGACCCAAGGGAAGCACCAGCAACCGGGTCATGATAAGCAGATATGGCAGCAACATAACTTTTAAAGTAGAGGCAGCCCTTTTTTCATCAAATAGATGCTGCAAGAAACTCAAAACTGTCCACACAGTACAGTGAACTGGGTCAATTCCTTGATCCCCACACCAAGAAGAAAATATCCTCCAACGAGCAGTATATAGTTGTCGTGTCGAAGGAGCTCTAGCGTTGCCGAAAGTTTTCACTATAGCTGGTTCACAATCCATTAACTGTGATCTGGACCCAAGGGCCAAACCCAGAGCTGAAGATGAGTTGGATCTGGGTGCCAAACACGGCCGTGCATTTGAGAAAGAACGTCCCGTCTGGTGGGAGCTGCCATGGTTCACCTTGTAACAGACTCTGAAGGAAATGAAACCATAGCCTGGATGGCCACCCAGTGGTCATTTCCGATGCAAACAGGTTAACCTCTGCCTTGTCAAACCATCATCAAATCAACTGTACTACCAAGCCCCTCCCTCAGGTAAAATAATTCTATTGAATTGATACCTGGGTTGGATCTGGTGTCTTTGGCTGGGGAGCTAACCAGTGTACACCTTGGTCCAAACCATGGAAGGATGGGGAAAAAAAATAAAAATAAAAAATGGGACCAACCACCCATAATACTTGGCTATGTCAGGTCACAAACAGACTGGGGGAGCTTGGTTTGGAGGGGTCTGTTGTGGTGTCCCGGCATACTTTTTAAAAGGAAAACTCAATGGAGCTCAGGAGCTTAACTACGGGGATTGGGTGTCGCTGGTGGCGGTGGAGGGGAATCGTGTTATTGAATCGAAGGGAGATGTCTGTGTCTGGTGGGTCTGTTGGTTGTACTCAATGGAAGTTTTGGATCAGCCCCCTGACCTAGAGTCTAGAGCAAATGTACAGTAAAGCTAAATGTATTGTTATTGTCGTACTATTGTTGTCACTATTGTTGTAGATTGCTACAGCCAGTGTTATTGTTGTCATTAATATTATCATTATGAACACGTATCATTGATACTACCACCACTAATATATTAATATATTATTGTTGTGTTTCTTAAAGTCACTATTATATCCCTTAGAACTATACTGATAATACCGAATAATATGCATCACAGAAAGGATCTCATGTGCCTACTTTGTCTGACTGTGTGAGGCTGTTTTGTATTTTTCTGTTTGTGGGTTTTTTTTCCTTCTGTATTGTAGATGTGTCACTGATTTTTTACCTTGTATGTGTTACTGTTTTGTTCATTTGCAATAAAAAAACTTTTTTCATCAACTGTACTACATCCGGGTAAAGTCTCCATTACCCCTGGAGCAGCAGGTCCCTGGACAGAGCATTCGCCACTTGGTCTTGATCGCCTCTCTTCCAAACCCGGAAGATGAACTGCCCTTAATGAGGTCAGCTGGCCCTGAGACCATGCGAGGATCTCAAGTTAGTAAAGACGCAAGAGACCTGGTGCCGCCCTGATGATTCAAATGAAAGACCGTTGACGTGTTGTCAGACCGGACAAGCACATGACGACCCATCAGGTTTGGTAAGAAGTGTTGTAGAGCTAAGTACACTGCCTTCAACTCCAGGATGTTGATATGTTTTCTAAGGCCTCCCTGGGTGACCAGTGACCACCAATTCCCCTGTTGTTTCACGTTGCCCCTCATCTTATTAGTGATGCATCGGTCATGATCACTTCCCGATGGGAGGACACCACCCCTAGAGACACACCGGCTTTCAGAAATGTTACCTTTTTCCAGGGTTTCAATACAGGGACACAGGCAGGTGAAACGACAATCATGCAATGGCAATGTCTTGCTGAATCTAACCATAAGCTGTTGCTCCACCTCTGAAGAGGCCTGAGGTGAAGCAAGCCCAAGGGGATCACGGATGTGGCAGCAGCTAACATCCCCATTGGTTACAGAAGGACGCCATAAGGAAGTTTTGTCCCCTGACCGAAACGAGTCAGTAACTGACAAATATTGTCTGTTTGTGCGTGAGGAGGTGCGTTATGCCCGACGCAAGTTTAAAAGGGATTGGTCTGAAATAGCGTGGTTGAAATGTGTGGTTTGGGCCTAACGTGAAATAAACCAATCAGAGCATCATCCAACATACCCTTTAAGAGCAGGTGTGCATGTTGCATGGCAGATTGTTATTATTATGGCGAATTCACCAGGCACCCGCAAGGAACGTTCACAGCCGAGGAGACTGACATTCTTGTCAAGGCAGTGAAACAGAGAAGTGACGTTGTATGGGGATAGAAGATTTTTTTTTTCCTGGTTCTTGACAGACTTGTCAGATGTCCTTATATACATATGTGTCTTGCCACTATTGGGCAAACAGGTCTGATCCGCCATTACTACAATTAGCCTGGAAAAATTTGGGTAAATATGTTAACTATTTAGGCCTCAATTTTTACATCTTCGTGGATACCACAAATGATTTCCGTCATGTGTAAAAATTTTCCTCGTTATAATTTATGATTTGCAAAAATAAAAACTGCTGCATCTGTGTTGATGCAACATGACATCATGACTTTTGCGTAAACATATACGCCACTTTCGAGTCAGGTGGCGTTATCTCTACGCATTTTGAGCTATCCGCGTGTATCCGCGTGTATGCGTATATGTCTACGCCATTAACGTCCGCGTCATTCCGCGTGTCTGAACACGCAGTCAAATCTCTAGTCATAAATGCCATTAACCCCAGTGACGGTTAAGTTTAGGGATGGGGTTGAGGTAAGTCATATCTTTTTTTTACCTAGGATGGTAAGGGAACAGTCATAAATGCCATTAACCCCAGTGACGGTTAGGTTTAGGGACGGGGTTGAGGTAAGTCATATATTTATATAACGTTAAGTCAACAGCGTTCAACAGCATAAACACGCTGAAAGGCGATTATGCGTCTTGATAGCACGCCAAAAATGGAAATACAAATTGGTGTGTCATACACACGCTACTTCATGAGATCAGTCTGGTTGATGAGAGAATCAAAGTGTATACATGTTGTGCATCCACTACATAATGGCCAAGCATGTGTGCTTAAAATAGCATTATGAACAATGCGCAACTGACTTTAGACTAGGTTTTCTGGAACTGCAAAATACCACTAGGCCGAAACACGCCTCCTTTTTGCACCGACCTGCCCAGGGAGTGCAAGTACATTTCCTAGTTTACTGATGTGCGTCTGTGGAGGGAAAAGCCTGCTTTGCGCAGATGCAAAATAGGAATTATACAGCATGCATTAGTGTACAAAGTCATTTGCGCCGGGTGCAAGATAGGGCCCATGATCTTTTATAAACAAAGTTCAGGAGGAGCACGTTCAAACAATCATTGTAATCAACTTGTCATCAAACAATTATCATGTCGACTCCATCAGCATGCGAGGAAGCACATATATACTGTATGTATATATGTATATATATATAGAGTTACAGTAGGTTAGGGTTAGGTCAGTCACTCTGTCCACTCACCAAACATTCCTTGACAGTTTCAGCATCCCTCCTCCACGACCCCGACTCCTCACTCTTGGCTTGTTCTTTCACAGCCAGGAATATGGGGGGAGTACTCTGGGTCCGGGCCGAATACCTAACCCGGAGCCCTCTCCACGGACAGCATGCCAAATATGCATTTATTCTGACTTATTTGTTAGTGCGATCTCATGAAATATATTTTTATGCATACAGTAAATGGGTGCACACGCATACACACACACACGCACACACACACACACACATATATATATATATATATATATATATATATATATACTCACATGTATAAACAAAAACTTTTATGTTAGATCTGATTTATTAACATCAGATTTGGCAGCACTATAAAGTTAAAAAATTAAAAATTAAAGTTTACCAACAGATTTGGTGGCCAATATGTGTTATTATCTGGAATATGTATTATTAATGTTTGACTAACATATCTGCAGTATTTTGTGCAAATTAAAGGTTTCAAAGTTTTCAAAGCGCGTTTGTCTCTTCATTACAGGACAAAATTTTCTGGACCCGTGAATCAGAATCAAGGCTACATGTCACAGGTAAACATCCTGATAAATGTACATATATACACCATAGCTGTCATGGAAATATTCAGATTTTATTGTTTTGTTAATAGGGTTCATAATGGATATCTACACTGAAGAATAATCATCAGCTGTAGAAAGGATGCACTTTTGGGTTCCAGCCCAGTGATTACATGACTAAGGGATCTCTCAGGCAAACCCATGCAGTTCCTCTGGAGAGGGTCAGTGGAGTGTCTGTATCTTCATATACTGTAGCATCTGTGGTTACAGAAATACATTGAGGACATAGGGTTCTTGAAATAATCTGTAAGGGCCTGGTGTCCTTTCATCTTTCAATGAAGCTGTTGAACAGCTGAAGCACAGCTCCCTATGCTGACTCTTGGGATTTGTGTTATGCCCTGTGGGGCCGGGAACATGATGGAATGGGTGCTGAGCAAAGGTGCTGTGACCCATGGAAACATGAACTTAAAATGTCACCACAGTTGGCAATGTCAGTAAATTGTATAACACATAACACCTCCCCCTCTTTCCCACCTCAGTACATGCAAAATTATTTGAATCATTTATGTGTTTTTTCACAATTCATGTTTGGGATAGAGAGCCGGACATGAACAGGTGGCCCCATTGGGCCACAGCCTTGATTTATCCCAGAGGGAGAGCTATTGATGTTTTAAGTTGTTTACTCAGTATCTCTTCCAAAACTGTATTCAAAATTGTTGTAAAACTTTCCAATAAAAAATCAATTGTATTTCTATACATCAATGCATTTTTATGAATGACTAAAATATACATAGTCCTATAAACTACTACTAAAACTATGGAAATATGAGCCAACATCTCTTGTTGCAAAGCAGGACAGTGGAATTTGACAAGATGAATACCATCTTCATTTACCATGAGTGAGCAGGTCTGGCAGCAAAGCGACAAATGTTACCAGAAGTGGCACTCGGGGAATTAGGTCTCGAGTCCTCAAGAGAGACATACAGATCCAACAACAGGAATAAATCACTTTTCCAATACCATCTTGTGTCTCCGAAAACACACATAAAAAATGACATGAATCCTAAATAATAGTCGATTTTATTTAGTCTGTCTTGTGTGACATTTTGTAATGAAAATTTTTTTTTTTATTTTATTTGTAATGGTAATTACATTCATGTTCAATTTCATAAAACACATAATCTCATTTAAGTCAGTGATTTTAGCAGCACAAAAGAAGAGGTAACAGTTTTATAATTAAATTCATCATATAACATGTACCAACATTAATATACATGTTTCCCTGCTGCATACATTTCAAACCAAAAAATAGTACTATATCACATAGAAATGAAGAGTTCAGATGCAAAAGCCTCTAAGTGCCATTTGAAATTTTCTTCTAAAATGATAATTTTTACCAGGCTTGTATATTTAAGTTCAGTAATTTCACTTAAATGGCAATGAAGATTACCTATTAATTGTCATTTAAGTGAAATTAATGAACTTAAAAATACAAGCTTGATAAAAAAAGTCATTTTAGAAGAAAATTTCAAATGGCATTTAGAGGCTTTTGCATCTGAACTCTTCAAATATCTTATAGCTTTTAACAACATATCTTGAAACTTAAAGCTTTAGCACACTCCACTGAGAATTCTAACATATTCCACATTACTTTCCGTTTCTCACACAGTCTGCCTTGGTCGACAAGAGGCCATCAAGTGCCATTTACATGTTACAAATGATTCACCCGTGTGTTTACAGTGTTTTTTTTGCTAGGAATTTACGCAGTGATTTACTTGAAATCCAAGCCTTTCGACAGCGGTCCCCATCATTCCCTGCATTTAACACTTTTAAAAATAGATTTTAAATTGTTTTTAAATTCTAGCTAAATATATCTGTTGTTATGGCTGAATTGTGACAGACAGACAGACAGACAAATAAATAAATAAATAGATAGATTGATAGATAGATAGAGAGAGAGATAGATAGATAGATAAATAGATAGATAGATAGATAGATAGATAGATAGATAGATAGATAGATAGATAGATAGATAGATAGATAGATAGATAGATAGATAGATAGATAGATAGATAGATAGATAGATAGATAGATAGAGAAAATAACCCAGGCTAACTTACAAACTTCCAGTTACTTCAGTGTGAAATGGGTAGGAACGCAGGTTTTAGCATTAGCGTGGCTCTGCAAGTGTTCTGTGAGCAGGGAATCCTGAGGGAAAGATTGACTGCACTGCCCACATACAAAGATCATGCCTTCCCCATGCTGCTTCTCGTGCCTCTTGAGTGCTGCAAGGTGGCCAAACGACATATCGCACCGCTGGCAGCAGTAAGACTGCACAGCTGCGTGAATACGCTGGTGTCGCACCAGTCGGGACGCCATGGCGAATGCAACCCCACATTCTGAGCACTTGTGTGGCCGCACTCCACTGTGAACTGTGAGATGTTCGGCGAGATTGGAGGACTTAGTGAAACCTTTGGAGCAAATAGAGCAGGTGTAGGGACGCACTCCGCTGTGGATTTTCCTGTGCTCTGTCATGCGACTGGCCAGGGCAAACGCCTTCCCGCACTCCGGACAAACAAATGGCCTCTCGCCCAAATGCGTACGCTCGTGGCGGAGAAGAGACAGGGGTTTGTTGAAGGTTTTGCCGCATTTCTTGCAGAGGAACGGCTTGTTGTTGGTGTGCATGTTGCGCTCGTGTTTCCGCAGGTCAGATGAGCGCACAAAGTCCTTGCCGCATTCCTCGCAGATGTAGGGCTTCTCTCCGGTGTGCGTTCGGATGTGTTTGCGGAAGTCAGAGGACCAAATGTAGTTTTTCTCACAAAACGGGCACTGGTAAGGTCTTTCGCCCGTGTGTAGCCGCTTGTGCTGCTGCAGAGTCCCCTGGTGCGAGTAGGCCTTCCCGCACAAGTCACAAACGTGCGGTTTAAGACCGCGGTGAGTATCGATGTGGCTCAACAGGTTGCTGGACTTTTTAAAAGCCCAGTTGCAGTAAGTGCACTTGTGTGGACGGTTTTCCGTGCTTCCCTCCATTCCTCGCTTCTTAAGGGTCGCAAACACTACCTGATTTTTTAAAACCTGCTTCTGTGAAGATTTCAGGTTGTCCGCTACATTTCCCTCCAACTCACATTCGTCCGCCGCAGCTTCGTGCTGATTTCTTGGAACCGTTGCCAGTTCACATGGAGTAGTGATATCCATCTCCTGTTTCACTTTTGCGTTGGTGATGCTGGTCGCTTCCAAGCTCTCATGATTCAGTTGGGAATTATGATCAGATGCAGACTCCACGTCAGCTTCATCCACTCTCCTTTCCTTTCCAGGGGATCTTTTCACATGAAGGTGGCATGAAGCTTCAGTTATTGAATTCTTAGTAATCATCTCTTGGATTCTTGTCTTATTGTTTTTTCTTTCATCACAACAAGTAGAAGTGCTGATATCCTCTTCAGTATGTAGATTAAGACTCATTTTCATGGTGTCAGCAATGTTACTCTCCTTAGGCAGATAATGCCTCTTGCTGATGAGAATCTTTCTAATACTTCGTTTTGATATATAGGCATTATCTTTTAAAGCTGCTGTATTCCACAGGTTATTCATATTTGCCATTGTAGTTTAGTGCATTGACCTTTATTTGCCAACAGAAAAAATATATATTTTTTGCAATGCCTGCCAAAAATAATTAATAAGTTTAGTATTTATACAGTATAATATCATTAAAAATACAGTTGATCTCAATTATATAAATATGGATGAAATGTAGAGACTAATACTTTAAGCATCAAATAACATTATAAAATAATTGAAATAATTACATAAACTGGATCTTGTTTGCCTTATTTTAGGCTACGAATTAACTCTGTATTTGAGAGGAATGATGATATCCAGTATAAATTATATTAACTGGGAGAGCATCCAGTAGATCATCTTGATCTTAGAGTTACGCAGTCCTGAGCCAGCACAGAACAAGACTTTATTCTCAGCTGTCATAGTGCATAGTGTGCACTCCAAAGAAACGTTCAACTATTCTACACATGCAATGAGTCTCTTACCTCGGCAGCAACAAGTCCACCAGTGCGGATTTCAAAGAGAGCAATTACTGCACTTCCTCTTTATGGTGGATTTTAGGCAGACGTTTAGGATACCATAGGAGGAGCCAGAGCACAGTTACACTTACTTCACATGGGGGAGTGCAACATATTCTGGCAGCGGTCAGCACTTTAGCAAAACCATTTGCTGTCGGGAAAGATCAGTTCAGTGACCCTTTCACCCATGACAGACGTGAGTTTTTTTCTTTGTGTTTTGTTTTATAGTCTGTTGCATAACCATTCCTAACCATTTTAAAAGTACAAGCCATTTATGTAACATGTAAAGGCCAAGTATGGTAACCTATACTCTATACTAATCCAAGATAGTGCACACACATAAGGAGCAGCGAGTAGTGAACACACACACACACACACACACACAAAGCAGTGGGCAGCCATTTTTTTGCTGTGGCTTATACTATATCTCTAATAGTAGTATATATGTTTGATGTTCACTGGTACATTTTCACCGCGGCATTATTTATTTATTTATTTTACATTTTCTAAGTATGTGAGGCTGTTTTAGTGTGTCCATCTTCTACATTCTTTAGTTAATTTAATTAAATGAGAGAATTAGGAACAGGAATAACCTGCTGATGCAAGACATAACTGACAACCTGATACCTGTCTAACAGCATATAGATCAAAAAATTAAGAGTCAGAGGAAATATGAGAGGAAGAGAACGTGCTGTAGAGCAGCTAGTTCCAGGCACCTGTTTGCTGCTGGTTCAATTGGTGCAAATAATGCACTGGCAGGGGAATCCTGACAGTGAGGCTTACTCTCTACAGCAGTGTTTCCCAACCCTCACTTGAGGTCATATTTACAAGGGTTATTAACTACAGTTTATGTAGGTGTTAAATAAACAATTATGAAACTTATAAAAGACTTATAAAAAAAGTCTGTTGGTGCCTCAGTGACTACTTCACTCAGAGAATATCAGCTGTCAATCATGACGTCATATCCCCGTTTCTATAGTATCAAATAACAAGCAAAAACCAAACTTATTTAAAGAGCCAACCTTTGAACTAACATCAGCGTGATACAATCTGCCTAAAAATGTCACAAACCATCTTTGGAAAAAAAATATTTGAAATGTAATTTTGATTGGTTAGTTTGTCTCATTATGTTCATTATGTTAGATGGAGAAGGAGGGATTCATGAGCAATAATACATCCAGCCACCTGGTGGCGATCGAGATGCTTTGGCTTCCCTTTTCAGGACTCCTGTGGCAAGCTTGATTTACTGTAAATCAGGTATGTTTAATATACGCTTACCGGTTTGAGGATAAACCACAATACAATTTGTGATGGTTACTATAACAGTTTATTTTTCTAATCATAATTAAAACCTTATTTGATTATATATTTGAAAAATTCTCGGTAAATACTGTCCAGCATTAAAGCCACACTTTGCAACTTTTTAACCTTTATAATATATTACCAAAATCAATTGAGATGGTACATCAACTTACAATAGGTTGAATGACACGTCTGCAGTAGCCTGAAGGTGTCTGTATGCTTTTACTAGCACTTTGTAGAGCACAAAAAGAACTACAAAATTCGGCCGCTTTACGGCATACGGCACACTTCCCCCACCACCCACAACTTCCTCAGATTCTGACTTTAGTGGTCAACTCGCGTTTGATTGCCGTCTGTATGTTTCGTCATGGTTTTATCAGAGGAAACTAAAAAAAGAAAAGGGGAGAGTGACAAATTAAAAGCCAGGATGAGGATTAACATTGGTCCAGCTTTCGTTCCGCTCGCAGGCTTGAGCTAACGGAGGAGAAACAGTGCTCGACCGATGCGGACGCTTGCCTGGACACAAATGACGTTTCCAAGGTAACCCAGATAAATTCATGTAAGCAGTGTAGTATTTTCTGGTATTGCGGGCACAGCCGATGGTGTTATGAGTGTAATAAAATGCCTACAGCCCAGTGTTCATTTCTACACACAAACACAGCCCGCCTCAGTGCAGTTAAATGTAGTGAACGTGCCCATGACTCAGTAGTACCCACAAACACTAACGTTACACACCACACGTCCTACGGTTTCTATAAAAATAAACCAACACACATACAGTCAGCTCTGGCCGACGGTGTTTTCAGTGCAGTGAATGTGCCCGCTGCCCCGCGCACACATTCACTCACAAACATGATAAGCCCCACGGGACTCGCCCCGCTCATTCTCTCTCAGCAGACTGTAATAAGGTAATCGAGCGCGGCATGGCTGCCCAGCCAGCCTCAAACACTGCTAGCACACACAATCTAAAGACATGGGAGGCTGACCGGTTGACTGTTTGTTGAATTTAATTTGCGACAGTGCTGCGGAGCTTGTGGCCTCTAGGGACGCTAGACGTGAAAGTTACAGGTCGAGCGCCCCCTAGTGGCCAAAAGTTCCACAGTGTGGCTTTAAAGGTGCAATGGGTAATATTTCTGAGGATCTATTGACAGAAATGCAATATAAGATACATAACTGATACATAACTATGTGTTCAGTGGTGTATAAAGACCTTACTCAATGAACCGTTATGTTTTCATTACCTTATAATAAGACATTTATATCTACATAATCATAGACACCCCCTTCTATGAAGGTTGACATATCAATGACATCATGTTTCTACTGTAGCCAACAGCAAACAAACAGTGCTAGAGCGCGTTTTGTTCGTACCTTGAAAGAGAAGCCGCAGAAAGCTAGAAGCTAGCCATAGACATCATGAGTAGTGACTTTTCCCTTGTGGTGTAAAATATGTAGTTGGATTGTTATATGTAACTTATTTCTTCTCCCTTACTGTGTTATGGCTTTGACAATCAGCTGATACTATTGACAGAAAAAAACAGTAACGTTACAGGGGTCACCAACCCGTCGATCGCGGTCGTCAAGTCAATATTGGAAGCATTTTAAGTTGATCGCAAAGAGTTTTCAAAACGAGAGAAAAAAAACATCTCGGTTACGTATGTAACCCTTGTTCCCCGAGTAGGATTCTGTTCCGTCGGATGACAACGAATGGGGTTTTCGCATAGAAATCCTATCAGCTTCAATCAACATAAAACGATCCAATGGAAATGCCATTGGATCTGGGATTTTCCATAGCGTAACTCCGCCTCACCTCATGGGTATTTAAGGAGGACGCTGGCAGGCAATCAGACACGTTTCTTCGCTGAGGAGCCAAGACTGATGTCAGGAAGACTGAGGCAGGAAGACGGAACGTCTCTATTCCCATACTCAGGGAACGAGAGTTACATACGTAACCGAGACGTTCCCTTTCGTTGTCACTCCAAGTTCCGTCGTATGATGATGAATGGGGATACCAGTCTAATCTCGCCACTTCCCAGCTGTCTTCCAGTGCCCTGCGTAAATCTGAGATCCCTGTCGTACTTAGCTGGCACGGACGAAGGACTCGTTTTTTTAGCACTGGAATACCAAGGTACACTGGGGAGCATATCTCATAGTTTAGAGGGAGATATGTAATTATTGCCAACCCGGAGGGGGGGACTTGGAAAATACACATATGACCCGAAGGGTGCATATAAAGAAGGTGGAGCCGGAGGTGGAATATTTCAACCCCAGGGGTGGCAAGGTGGCTTGCTGAGGGAAAAACACATGCTCAGAGAGGCTTACTGTGGAAATGCACATGTGGGGGTCGCTCAGGGGAGGCCTCTTGATGGAGCCCAATGCAATCAGAAGCGCTGTCTTCATTGACAGGAACGTAAGCTCAACTGATTGCAAAGGCTGTCTCCTCATGAGAGAGACAGCCTTCGCTCCAATCCTTCTTGAAGGAAGGAAAGCACAACACTGATCGAACATCTCCGGGGGTCTTCTTGGTGAGAAGAGCACCAGTTGAGGAAGAGGTTCCACTTCAACTCATAGACATGTCTTGTGGACGACGCCTTAGTGTAAGTGATGGTAACCACCACAGTTGGTGGTAGGGTACTCAAACCTGCCTCGTCCCATCCAGGAGTGACAGGTGGAGGTTCCAAAGATCGGGACGAGGGTGCCATAGGTTGCCCCTTCCCTGAGAAAGGAGGTCCTTCCTCAGAGGAATGGGCCAAGGAGGTGCTGTCGCGAGGAGTGTGAGTTCGGAGAACCAGGTCCGGGTGGGCCAATACGGCACGACCAGAATGACCTGCACCTCGTCCTCCCTGACCTTGCACAGGTGCTGTGCGCCAGAGCATCCGTGCCGAGCGTGCCCTCGGTCAGGGAATAATACTGAGCACAATGGGTCAAGTCGTGAGAGGCAAACAGAGCTCTCTGTGCATCCCCGAACTGGTCCCAAATCAACTGGACCAACTGGGGATGGAGTCGGCATTCTCCAGGGAGGGGCTGAAGCGGTTCAGTGCTCCGGGAATATAAATGGCACAAGGGGACCTCAGATACTTCTGACTCCATATTAGGAGGTGGCGGGCGAATTGCGACATACGGTGTGAGCGCAGACCACCTTGATTGTTGATGTACGCTACAGTTGCGGTATTGTCTGTTCAGACTAGTACATGTTAGTTCTTGAGCACGGCTTGGAAGTGGCGCAGAGCAAGCTGTACAGCCAGCAACTCGAGACTGACTCGGTCCTGTCTAGGAGCCCGCGACAGCACGTCCATTGCACATGGCACCCCAGCCAGTGGCAGAGGCATCTGTCATTATGACAATATGCCGGGAAGCTCATTCCAGGGGCACTTCGGCTCGTAGAAAATTGAGGACCCCCACAGGGTGAAGGTCTGACAGCAGGTCAGAGTAACTGGTACTCGGAGAGTGCTGTGTTGCCATGCCCTCCTTGGGACTCGGTCAAGAAACCAAAGCTGAAGCGGTCTCATATGAAGCAATCCGAGCGGTGTTGCTGTGGCTGCAGATGCCATATGCCCCAGGAGCCTCTGAAAAAGTTTAAGTGGAACCGCCCTCTTGCCCTCGAACTGTTTCAGGCAAGTCAGCAGTGACTGCGCACACTCGCTCATAAGCTGTGCGGACATGGCGACCGAGTCGATATCCATACCGAGAAAAGAGATCCTCTGCATTAGGCAAAGTGTGCTATTTTCCCAGTTGACCCAAAGGCCCAGACGAGCTAGGTGCCGGAGCACTAGGTCCCTTTGTTCACAAACCTGATCTCTAGAGTGAGCTAGGATCAGCCAGTCGTTGAGATAATTCAGGATGCGAACCCTGTTTTCCGGGAGGGGAACAAGGGGTGCCTCGGCGACCTTTGTGAAGACGCGAAGAGACAGGGCTAGCCCGAATGGGAGAACCGCATACTGGTATGCCTGCCCCTCGAAAGCAAACCATAGGAACGGTCTGTGTTGAGGGAGAATGGAGACATGGAAGTAGGCGTCCTTCAGGTTAAACGCTGCAAACCTATCCTGGGGCCGTACACATTCGAAAATGTGTTTGGCATCTTAAACGGCAGCCTGTGAAGGAAGCGGTTCAGCACGCGCAGGTCCAGGATAGGCCGTAACCCACCGGTTTTCTTGGGGCCAATGAAGTATGTGCTGTAGAAGCCAGACCTCAATCCAGTCTCGATCACACCCTATCTCCGCTACCACGACCAAAGTAGAGCAGACTCGTCTGAGCGACCCAGCGGGACAGGTTGGGAAGCTCTAGCCAGGCTCCCAAAAACTGTACCAGCGGGGTCATACGAACCACAGACTTCACACCGGAGGTGCAGCGAAACAGAATGCCAATCATCCATTTAAGCTGATAGGCTTCTATGCGAAAACCCCATTCGTCGTCATCCGACGGAACCCTGAGTCACAACGAAAGCTAACCAATATTTTTATTCATTATTATTTATTCATTTGTGTGTAGTAAATGGTGCGCGCAGAGGCTGTTACAATCACGTCATTTTTGTCGCACTCATGCAGACGCGTCGAGTATAAACAATGCTTTACACTTACAATACAATAATAATAATATTAATCTTTATATTATATAGCGCCTTTAAAAAGTATCTCAATGGGCTTCACAAGAATAGAAACATTGTAAAACATACAATTAAACAAACAATGCATTACTGTCAGAAAACGTAATTAAAACAAAAAAATAATGAAAAACATTATGAAATATATGATTAATAATAATAATAATAATAAAATAATTTTAAACAATTATGTAAAAGCTACCCTAAACAAATAAGTTTTAAGTGATGAACTCAATACTTGGATTTGGCTAATACTATCACTTGGATTTGGCTTGCCTAATCTTAATATGGGAATTCCAAAGTTTTGGAGCATTCGACGAAAAGGCCCTATCACCCATGGATTTTAATCGGGTATGCGGAACAATAAAAAGGCCAGCTTCCAAAGAACGGAGATTACGTGCTGGTGTGTAGGGTGTTAAAAGTTTAGTTAGATAATGAGGTGTCAGTCCATGCACGGCCTTGTACTGTAAGTAAGCATTAACATTTTAAAATCAACACGGAATCTGACAGGGAGCCAGTGTAAAGATTCCAGTACCGGAGTAATATGATCGCTTGTCCTGTTTCCATACAGAATACCAACTATAGTTTGTTAAGGGTAGCTTTTGAAACTCCTGACAAAAAAGCATTACAGTAATCGGTACGAGAAAATACACAAATATTAATTAGCTTTTCAGCCACTGGGAGTGACAACATCGGACGCAATCTGGCTATATTTTTTAGATGAAAAATGATGTCCTGACAGTGCTGTGAACATGAGGAACAAATTGATGTCAAATTATCAAATATCACCCCCAGATTTTTTTAAATTTTATTTAGTCTTAAATTTAGAACCTTCTACACTAAAACCAACCTTCCGTGGCTGGTGAGTTGAACCAATGAGCATTACTTCCTTCTTGTCAATGTTTAGTCATAAAACATTTATATACATCCATTCTTTTAGGTCAGAAATACAAAAGGAAAGATGAGACACAGACACTTTACATCAGGTTTTGAATGTATGTAAACCTAGGTGTCATCTTTATAAAAGTGAAAACTGAGTCCAAGTGATCTTAAAAGTTGATCAAGAGGATAAACGTATACATGTTAAAAAAGATATGGCCCAGGACAGAACCTTGAGGGACACCAGAATGCACAACACCAATAGCAGACCTGAAAGATAGGACTTAAATCTGAAACACCAAAAACAGATTCTAACCGAGCAAGTAAAATATTATGATCAACAGTGTTGAAAGTGGCACTAAGATCAAGAAGAATAAAAATAGAGTGACTCCCGGAATCAGAAGCAATTAACAAGCTCTAAAATTTGGGCAAGAAAGGGAAGATTGGAGATTTGATGGAAATTATTTAGATTGTTAATGTTTGTGTCTTTTTTTCTTTCTTCTTTTTTTTTTGGCACAGGAGTCAAAGCAGCAGTTTTAAATGTTGCTGGCACCACACCAGTGCAGAGAGTATTATTTATAATGGTCCGTACAATTGGACATAAAATAGCAAAACATGATTGGAACAAACAGACAAGTTGGTACAGGATCAACTATGGAACTGGCAGATTTCATTTTATAAACCTCATTAAAAAAGAGCATTTTCCAAAAAAAAAAAAAAATTTGATAGAGGGGTAACAGAAAATTCAGGAGTGATTGTGTGAGAAAAAGATGAAGGAAGAGTAGAAATTATAGATTTATGGAGGTTATCAATCTTTGAGCTATTCAAGAAACCTACTGTATTACAGAGGTGAGTCGAAGCTGGAGCAGTTGAATAACTGTTACATCTAAGAAGTTTGTAAATATAAACTATTGTCTTGGGTGGTTCTGATTGTTATCAATTATCTGTGCAAAATAAGCAGACCTGGCCGATGCAATTTGGGTCTAAAATATTCAAGTAAGTGATCTTTGCAAGCCTGGTGAAAGAGAGTCAAGACAGACATGCGCCACCTACGCTCCATTGTATGACAGGATGTCTTCATTGCACGGAGGTTTTCATTGTACCAAGGAGAGGGTCGACCAAAGGAAACCAGATGTGATTTCAAAGGCGTAAATAGGTCCAGGCCAGAAGAGAGAACAGAATTTAACATGAGAATTTTGTCCTCCAGAGCATCAGATTAAGAAAATGCGCTCAAGGAAAAACCAATAAAATCGGAGAAATCAGAGGGTTCAGTCAATCTCCATTGTCGATAGTTAATAATGCGAGAAGAGGTAGTGTTTATATCAGGCAGTTCTATATTAAAAAAGATCATAGACAGTAAAAGAAATGGACACAGCGACCCCGTTGATTTCAACGGAGAGAGTTGAAGCTCAACATGGGCAAGTTCTGCGAAGGCTCAAACCGAGCTTGACGACATACTGTAGATGTCACGTGAGCAAACTGACTGACAGTTGTAAATCTTTTAGTAGCTGTGCCAAGACAAATTTGGTAACACTTTATTTGAAGGGGTGTGCATAAGACTGACATGACACTGTCATAAACATCACATAACACCTGTCATGAACATGAAGGAGTCTTTATAAATGTTTATGACTGTTGTCATTAAGTGTCATTCGGTAAATTATGACACTTTAAATGCAAATTTGACATTGTTTAAAATGTCTTTGTTATGACAACTTGACATTAACAAAGACAAAAATGTATTTGTTATGACAACTTGACATAACCAAGAAATCATAACATGTTAAACTGTAATGTGTTAACATTACATTACCCTATACTGTATGTTATGGTTGGTTTTAACTTTGGTTGTCATGACACCATTATAACTATGACATGAATATTTCCCTTTACCTCAAGTAAAGTGGAACACGTTGGACTAGTTATAAAGATGTCAGGTTGATAGGTTATGGTTTCTTGGTTAATGTCAAGTTGTCATAATCAAGACATTTTTGTCTTTGTTAATGTAAAAATGACATTTTAAACAATGTCAACTTTGCATTAAAAGTGTCATAATTTACCGAATGACACTTAATGACAACAGTCATAAACATTCATAAAGACTCCTTCATGTTCATGACAGGTGTTATGTCATGTTTATGACAGTGTCATGACAGCCTTATGCACACCCCTTCAAATTAAGTGTTACCACAAAGGTTAATCGTGCTCAGAGACGGCGAAGCGCGACCTGGAGCAACTTTTGGTTAGTATTCTGATTAATCATTTGGTCATTTTGCTTCTATTTATGCCATGGGGTGACTTTAGACAGTAAAAGATTGCCTGCGAGGCTGTGCGAGCTTCTCCTCCTGTCTATACGGTATTCTCTACTGTGCGACGGACAGTCGAGTGGTTATGACACAATTTTTAGCCTATTTTTACAAGAACGGCTTCTACGGGGCCATAACGTAACATACAAAGTAATGGAGCCTTTTATACATTGTCGTGTTTCTTTAGAAATAAATAATGGGCAAATGGAGTCTTTGGATACCTCAGATGTAAAGTTTTTCGCTGTCAAAGTGATGCCAAAATGAATGGGAGTTAATGGGATGCCCCCTTGAGTCAAAGGTGTACAACTGTGGCACAAATGATCCGTTTAAATCAAGAGTATGGCCTTTATTATGTGTAGAACAGTCCACGAGCTGGTTCAAATCGAAGCACTCCAATAAAGATAAAAATATTTATTCACATTTCATGAGTCGAATCTCACTGAATTATCTGCATAGGGCAAAGTCAGTGGTATTGAACTGTACTGTCAAATCTGAAATGCAGATACTTGCCACTCGTTGTTGGTTCAGATTCAGAAGGGAAGTCAGGTTGTTTGCCAGGTATTCTCGCTCTGTCTGTACAGCATGTGAAATGCGCTGATGACATATGATGACGTTTATAAAAGTCCTAATTGAACTTAGGCCAATTGCTGGGTTAGTCTAAAGCCCTGTCTGTCTGTCTGTCTGTCTGTGAAACCAGGCCTACATCTCACAATTTTGAGAAAAGAAGTCAGAATTGTGGGATACAAACTTTATAAAGACAGAATTGTAACATATAAACTTACAAGGACTATTTTCTCTCAGAATTGCGAGTTTAGGGTCGGTAAGATTTGTTGCTCTTGAAAGTTTTTTTATGCTCACTAAGGCTGCATTTATGCGATCAAATAAACAGGGAAAAATATTGTGAAATATCATTACAAATTAACAATTTTCTGTTATAATATATTTTAAAATTCAATTTAATTTGGTGTTTAAGAAACATTTGAAGAGTTCAGATGCAAAAGCCTCTAAATGCCATTTGAAATTTTCATCTTTAATGATGATTTTTATCAAACTTGTATATTTAAGTTCAGTAATTTCACTTAAATAACAATTAATAGGTAATCCTCATTGCCATTTAAGTGAAATTACTGAACTTAAATATACAAGTTTGATAAAAATCATCATTAAAGAAGAAAATTTCAAATGGCATTTAGAGGCTTTTGCATCTGAACTCTTCATTTCTTGTTATCAATGTTAAAAAAGTGCGCTTATTCCACTAATGGTTTTTGTGTAAACCATGATACCCTTATTTAAAGGAGTCATGAAGTGGCTTTTTCAATTTTATTATATTGTTGTCTGAGGTCAACTTATGACGTTTTGCTTGGTTTTTGCATTCAAAAACATCAAAATGAATAAGTAACACTGCATGAAAATAGGTGTATCCGGACCAGTATACTCCTGTATACACTGCTGAAATTCGGAAGAATCCAGGAGTATAGTGGCCGGATATGTCAAATTCCATGGGTTTGTATATATCCGCATACATCCGGAATGATACCAAATCGGATGTATGTTGTGGACGTATACTTCCGTGCTAGAGCCATTTGTTGCCATGGCAAGTAATCCCATTAAAGTTTTTAGCAGGAAAAAATCACACCTTTTTGCAGGAAACATTCACACCTTTTTGCCTTCCAACCAAACTGGATTGGTTGTTCTTTTAAAGCCACTCCCAACACCCAGACCACTATTGGAGGGCAGGACACATTGAAAACCCAGTAAACGGACTTTATTGGTTACTTTTAAACATAGCCCACCCTAGGCCTTGTAGCATACTGATTTGATTGGTTATATACCAGCTATGCAGATATTGCTCAAATATATACCAAACCTCCCTCCCCCAATTTTAATATATTCATTAAAATAAATTTGATATATACATATATATATATATATATATTTATATTTATATTTAAACACACAAAGAACAATGGGAAAGTCGGAAATTTTTATTAAGGTATATAACACATTCCAAATAGCATTATAAACAAGCATTACAGAGGAATTGGGAACAAAAACTAGAAAAAAAAGTATGAAGTAATAACATCTCAAAGGAAGAAAAAAAAATCATGGACATTCCAAAGAAAATTATAAACATACATTAAATAAATTGTTAACTTTTTATTTTTGTTAATTTTTTTTTACCCAATCATTTTAAAGGACAGATGTAAAGGAATAAAGTACACAGTGTATATAAAAAGTTACATATATATATATATAAAATATATGAAGAGTTCCATTTGAAATTTTCTCCTTTAATGATGATTTTTATCAAACTTGTATATTTAAGTTCAGTAATTTCTCTTAAATGGCAATGATAATTGCCTATTAATTGTTATTTAAGTGAAATTACTAAACTTAAATATACAAGTTTGATAAAAATCATCATTAAAGGAGAAAATTTCAAATGGCATTTAGAGGCTTTTGCATCTGAACTCTTCATATATATATATATATATATATATAAAATATACGTAGATATTCCAAGTAAACAATATAAATAAATAGAACATTACAGAGAGTGCATTATAAACATACATTAAAATGCAAACAAGTAAACAAAATGGAGATAAGCAACATGGACAACAAAAAAAGGAACAAATATATGAAATAATACGAGAAAAATAAATAAGAAATTAAAGTGTATATAAAATATTCAAGGTGTACACTGCCGTTTATAAGTTTGGGATCGGTAAGAAGTCTCATATGCTCGCCAAGGCTGCTTTTTTTTTTATATATAAAAAATACAAAAAAAGTAAGAGTAATATTGTTAAATATGACAATTTAAAATACACGTTTCAATTGGAATACATTATTCTTGTGATCAAAGATGAATTTTTAGCATCATTACTCCAGTCTTCAGTGTCACATGATCCTTCAGAAATCATTCTAATGTGATGATTTGATGCTCAATAAATATTCATTATTATTACCAAAGTTGAAAACAGTTGTAGACTTTTTAGGATTATTTGATCAATAGAAAGTTATATTTCATTTATTTGAAATATGATGTTTTGTAACATTATAAATGTCTTTACTGTCACATTTAATTCATTTAAAGCATCCTTGCTGAATAAAAGTATTGAGTTAATTTGAGCTATCCCCCCCAAACCAAAAAAAAAAAAAATCTTACCGACCCCCAAACTTTTGAACGGTTATATATATATATATATATATATATATATATATATATATATATATATATATATATATATATATTTTTTTTTTATACGAGTTAACATTTTTCAAACTGCCATGATACGCTGGTGGTGTGACGCATAGTGTGGGTCAGCCTCTAGTCTGTTTTATAGTACCTAGCAGAGAGCAGATTGGTGGAGACCTCACCATTCACACTGGCCTTCCATCAACAATAGTATCATCTTCATCAGACATCAGTTCTATTGTTGCGGTCTTGCAAAGTTCCTTTTCTGTGTTGGTTTGTACAACCCCGGACCTGGTCTCCAGCAACTGAAAAACATGACAGTAACTTAACCACTAAAACACAGAGAGGAGGATAGTTACATTCTGAAGAGAAAAAAAAGTGATTAACCAGTTTCTTAACTTACCAGTCGCTTTCTTTGAAGGTTCTTTGCAATGCTCGTCATAGTTTTTCTTTTCTGGGCCTTTTCAGGCTGAGCCAAAGAATACTTCCTCCGCAAAATCTCAAAATACATCTTCCAACCTGCTAAATATATCATAAATAAATGTAATGGCAATAAAAATAAGTAAAACAGAGGACAATAAAATGATTACAACATCTTTAAGATTACCTTTTACACATTCAGGGTCAACGTCTGTAAAAGTTGACCTTAATTCTTCGAAGAGGTAAGTGGTCACAGCCAGGTTATGTGATGAATTTATTCTGGGGGGGAAAGTTGCAGGTATCATTACTGAAATTCACTTTTGGCATTCCAAATCCATAGAGTAGTAGATTAAACTAACATTTAGGCTATAGTATATAAGAAACAGTCTTACCTGGTTTGTGGAACGTATTTGTGTGGGTTGTTCTCTGAATTATGGAGGCGCCTTACAGATTCCTGTAAAGTTTGAAATTAAAAAGCGATTAAATTGATTCACAATCTTCAAGAACCACAAAACTGAATTTTCAGTTGGAATAAGCTGACCATCACAGTAACCGCAAGAGACAAAACAATAATTGTAACCGAACTATGGCTTACAGCCACGTTATAGAACAATAATTGGACTTACCGCAATGTTCATGTCATTTGCCTTTTTTATTCTTTTCGAAGCGTTGTAAGATTCTTCATGTAACGTTAGTCTGTGCTGCTGCATCAAGACGCTGGAGAGTCTCTCTGAGAAGATCAGGTTGTGGCCAAAGACAGATTGATCCTCCCATTGTGATTCTGCATCACAGCTGTGGGGCATGTGGATGTGATCATCCTCATAGTTATCCACTGCATTACTGACTCTCATTGATGCATCTATGGAAATATTATAACCATACACATTTTTTACATTAGTAGCTACTTAAAATAGATCATGGAGAATTCATTGATGATGGCACCCATAGTTACACAGAACAGTGTGTGAGAAAGATACATTAATTAAAAACGAAACAATACACAATCTCCTAACTCGCCATAAGTCAATATCAATATCTGAATGAGAGATGTAGCTAGCTGGCCTGCTAGCATCAGCAATCTCTTTATAGACCATTTCACAAGATGTAAACAACACTGGTCCAGAAGCACTTCCTGTTTCAGTTTTAACACTGTATAAACGTTGGGTTAAAGTACAACCAACAGAACAACTGAATCAAAAAGTTAAACAAACATATTCAAGATATTTTCTTTACATTTGAAATTAAGAAGCCTTTTACAAACTGAAACAGGAAGTGCATCTGGACCAGTGTTGTTTACATCTCGTAATGTGCAATAGCAGTAATGTGAGCTATTGTAAGACTAATGTAAGTTACCATACTATCTTGTACTACCGTGAATATTCATTCATTCATTCTTTCAGACTCTTAGGTCAATATCACAAAGTTAAATAAATAACATGTATATGTGGGCAATGGTAATCATGCAAGATTCATTGTATTTTGTTTACGGCTTGTTACTGATCTTAAATGCATTCATAGAACGGACTTCACGAATCTAAAGTTAGGCAAACAAGCAGTTAGGCAAGTTAGCTTACCTGAATCTGACAATATTCAACACCCGGCGTGACTTCTTTATCGGAACATCGTAGCCGAGCCATTTCTGGGGGGTTCCTCAATCGGATTCCCGTCCTTATAGGCCCTGTTAACATGAGAACGCTCGCGGGTGAAAACGTAAAAATATTTTATCGGATGTGCCTTTCGTTTACACGGCGATGGCGTTTTTGAGGCTCAAAAACGCAAAAAAGTGAAACCACCCTCCAGAGTGGAAATCTTAAATCTTACCCGTGTAAACGGTAAAAACGCAAAAGTTTGCTTGACGGTGAAAGTTGTACGCAGGCGCGTGGACTTGGTGTTGTTGTAGCATGCACTCCTAGCCGCCTGAAGTGCATACTACATTGAATTTCACACACTTTTGCGTCTCCGTTTGCACGCGGATTTCTCACACAAAACGCAGAATAAAAAAAAAGATGACGCAACGCCACTTTTGCGTTTTCTCATCAGAATCGTTTCCGTGTTTAGCCTCAGTTGGGCACTTTCAAGCCTATGCTTCCAAATGTAGTGCCTTCCGCCATTGCCTCCGGTGCTCCTCGTCTTTAGGTGGTGGGTGTAGCTAAATCGTAAAGTGCACCACAACAACAATCTGACCGCCTCACATTATGTTCGTTACACCGTTGGTCCAATTGTTCTCTCCTCTTAATTCAACTGTTATGGCAGCACCTAACTGAACATTTAATACTTGACATATTTTACCGTTCGTTTCAACTAGCTAGCGCAGAATCTCATCCCTCTCATGAGCCGGAAGTTGAAGTCTTTCTCAGACGGGAGTAAGATGACAAAACGAACGCAATGGCGTCACCCTTGTTGTCGTGCAAAATAAGGTGAATAGAAGAAAACTGTTTCCAAACAAACTGTTCTCTTTGCTTCGGGAAAGAATGCTGTAATTTTAAAGTATTTTTCTCGCGCTTGAAGCAATACACTAACGTTATTGGTTGCACCTCCATTACGTCACCACATTTGTTGTGTTTTGGTTGTGAGCGGTGAATTTCAAACCTCAAAACGCCCCCTTTTCTTGCAGCTTGTTTGTTTGCGGAAGGACTTATTTACTCAAACCACAAACCTCGGTATGACGCGTTGCAATTTAATCTATTTAATTTTGTGAATAAATATGATGCAGCTGGACTTACCTTTCAACATGGAAGGATAAGCAGCTGCTGACAATAACACCGGAAAGCCCGGTGGTTTTGCGACCACTCGTTTCACATCATGCATGCCCAAAAGAAGCATGGATTAACTCTGCCAAAACCGTGATGTCATTGTCCATCTGAGTTCAGGGGCCCGTTTCAATAAGGAGGTTCAACCAACTCTGAGTTAAAGCTTGAACTCAGAGTTGACTTACCCTGAGATGGGAAACTCAGAGTTTTCGGTTACAGAACAGCTGAAATGAGTTAGTTCAATCAACTCTGAGTTGACTGACTCTGAGTTAAGCACGTGCACCACAGCTATAAAAAGCCATTATCAATGGAGCGCAGATATTACGAGTCACCATGGCAACAGCGCCAGACAAAAAGAGGTGTTGGGTATAATTAATTACTAAGTAATCTAAATATTGTAATTTAATTAAAGGGATTACTCTTAATTCTTCTTTAATTTAAAATAAAATATGATGCAATTACATTAAATAGGCTACTGCATAAACTATAGACCAATTCAGTATAAAACAATAGTGGATTTAGCATACATTTTAAAAAGGTATATTTTTATATAACCTTCTCCCTCTACACACTTTGATCAATTCAAGAATAATTCATGCAATTGTATTGTTAATTTGAAAGCATTAAAAGTGCAGTTTCTTGTCTCTCCTCCTTGTATTAATCAAGTGGTTGAGGTTGATATAGGATTTAGAAATATGTAGACCAATACTTTCTAGAGATAGTAATTATTACATTAATCTAACTACACCGTTGAAGATGTCATTTGTTGTTAATAATTCATAACTATTTTAGAGTAACTGTTATAATATCAGAGGTGAAACTGGAAGAATGTTATTCAACCTAAAGTAGTCTACTATTACTTTGATACATTTTTACTTAAGTAAAAGTAAAAATACCAGTCTAAAAAATCTACTCAAGTAAAAAGTAGTTAATTTAAAACATGAGTAAAAGTTGCTGAGTAACTTGTTTAACAGCGGGGGTGGGGTGGGGGATTCCCCCCTGTGGGGTTGTAACGTATGAGAGTTTCAGAGTATGAGAACCGTCTCAGAAAATATCACGGTTTATGGTATTAAACAATTGTTAAATATATAAACTGCATTATTAAATTACGGTTATTATTTTCATCAGTTAAAATGACAGTTAAATAAATTAAACATTTGTTCAATAAAACATAATATCAACTAACTTCAATAATTGATTATGATTATGATTGACATCTTATTTTTTATCATGAATAACTTATTAAATTTTATTACAATTTTTTCAATGATTTAATAGAAATATATTATCCAAAACAGTGGTAATCAAATAAAAGTTTAGCAAATGTTTTAATCCTTTTATTTTTTGGCAAAGTGCTGCAAAACAGATTTAGTCAATTAAACCATGGACAAACAATATATATATATTCCTTAAAGAATGTGTAAATACATTTTACTATTATTGTTGGTGTTTAAACAGCACTTCCTCTTTAAAAAAGGGGAGGAGACCACAAGAAACTCTGGGTTTACCGAAGAAAACCTGCTCCCAACCAGGTTAGGTTCACAGAGTAAGTTACCATGGTAACTGACTCTGAGTATAAGTTACCTCTCTTTCAGAAACGGGCTTGACTTACTCTGCTTTCTCGGGTTTGATATACCCCCCTTTCTGAAACGGAAAACCCAGAGTTTCCCTCATTTCAGGGTTAACATACTCAGTGTTTTCACTTAACCTCCTTTCTGAAACAGGCCCCAGATCTCATATAATGGTGTCAATGCAGGCAGTTCAATAACATTGTTGAATATTAAATAAAAATGTCCCCAACTAAGCAAAGCCAATGGCGACAAATGTTGTTGTCTGCAATTTGTAAAACTTCACAATAAAAATTTAGATATTCTGAAATGTTTCCCTGTATTTTTTATTTCATTAAATATTCAGATGTTTTTGTGAACGTATATTCATGGTGTTTATTTTGTCCTGTTTTTATAAAAGAATATTTGATTAGGATACTTTTTTTCATACAGTGGTTTTAAGGCCCTGACACAGGCGACATAAGCCAACCCTAGAGTTGGCTTTAGTCATTGCTAGTTCTTTGACGTCGGTTTTCTGTTTCAGGGCCTTAAGAATTTATTTATTTTTCTGTACAAAAAACTTGTTTGCTGTAGACCAGATCATTTTCAATCCTGAAGTCCCCTGCCACTCCTCCCTCTGAGAACAGCCAGCACCCTTAGTGTCAGTCATTAACATATGAAAGGTCTTCTTCACACCTCTCACACCCAGCAGTGTTTCAGCTGTATATGTCCGTGAAATTTCACGTATTCCTGTATTTGCCCGCTTAGGTGAGGTTTCCGGGTTTGTCTGGAAATATACTGTTCCGTGTTACTCTAATCCGCTTTTTCCCACATACATCCAGCAAACATCAAATTGCACAGGAGTTTACCATGCCCGGATATTGCCGGATTTGAGTCTTTTCATGCAGTGTAATAGGCTGTTTTGTACCCAATGTTGTAAAATGGCAACCGGAATGATTCGCGCAGAGTTCCAGATTCCTGTCAGATCCAATATAGGCGGCACACCATCGTTCTTTACTCTTAATCGGTCTGAAAATCCAGTCTTGTTTACAAAACAATCCTCAGTGAAATGAAGCGAACAGACGGACGATGTTTTACCTCATCAGCTGGAGTGGAACGTCATTAAAAATAAAGTTTATCCATGCAGTCCTATTGGAATCCAGAGCATATGCAGCAACTGTCTTCTTCCGCAACCAGGCACTGCACAATATTTTGAATTGCTCGCTTGGTGGCTCGATCCGGTTTGAACTTAGAACCGGTTTGACAAGGTAGGAATCTATGTTATTTAGCTATGCGTGTAATGCACGAATCTGTAATGCGCGCAGGGGTGGTGTTTTATCCTCTTTGACGTCATAGTTCACCACTTTGAAAAACGAGTCGTTTGCTGGGGCTGGTGTCAATAAAAGCTTTTATTGGACTAACAAGGACATTTTCAGTTCTGAAACTTACAGGATATTATGATGACCTCCATAAGATGTCAAATGCTCAAGGAAATTTTGATTTCTCAGTTCATCACCCCTTTAAGGATTCTTCAATGAATGGAAATTGGTTCAAAAGAACAGAAGTTATTTGAAATAGAAATCTTGTGTAACATTATAATTGTCTTTATTGTCACTTTCGATCAATTTAATGATTCGTCCTGAATAAAAGTACTAATTTATTTAATAAAATGAAATATATTATATATTTTTTGGAACTGACTAAATCAAACCTTGCCAACCCTGACCTTGACTTACTTAGTAAGTACAGTACATGTTAGTTTTTTTAATTACTAATTTGTGTAAGTATACGTAAATAATATGTAGTCATTATTTTTTCTCTCCTCTAAAACAGTTTAGACTTGCATGTTTGAAACAATGATTCACATGATGTAGGATAAGCAGACATGATGGTCTGTCCCTGAACAGCAAACATGTTGTTATATTATAATTCTAGTCAGTGATGTGTTTGTTTTGACGAACCTCACGATAATGTTCTTCTTCCTCTACTAATTAGTTAAGTTTAAGAGTTAATGGTACCGCCACGAGTTACTCTCAACAGTCTTATCACAAATGTGTTGCCATAAGTGTTTTGATGACAAACTAATGAAATGTTGTATAGCAGAGTATGATGAATAACATATAGGGGTTAGATGGCCCTGGGTTAATTTCTGGTTCATTATTAAATGTCACACAAGCCAACATATATCCTTGAAAAAAATATGTTGCAGCAGTGCATGTAAAATTAGCTAGCACATTAATAGTGGCTGACAGCCACCCTAGCTCCTAAGATGACACAAAACCCTTTAAAATGCACTTGTTGCACATGCATGTCATCGTGTTAATATAATACTTGAACTACTTGCTTACTTGCCTTTTCAGCAGTCCATTAAAAGCACCAGAAGCTTCAACAACAGCTGCAAATTGCTGTCGCCCATGCTGAGGTGAGAGGACATGCATAGTCGAAATAAGCGTTATCAATTATAGAACCAGGCCAACCAAAAGCATGTCATTGCTTTCAGATTTTCCAGAAAATAAACAATTAGTCTAAGAGCAATTTCAGCTAATTGAATTTAAATCTCCAAGCCACTTTAAAATGTCATTCTTATTTAAACTGGAGAAATGGCAACATACCAGCTTTGCACATTCCAATTACATAAATTGTTATGTAAAACATGATGTATATAGTAAATACATGTATGCATATAGAATACTAATTGAAAATATAGTTACATTAATTATACAGTCAAATGATTGATAAGTATTAAAAAACAATAATTAAAACAGCAAACCATATAATATTATGTGTGAAATTTAAAATGACATGAAAACAATAAAAAGATATGATAAATTAAGGCATATGCCTATGTGTATATTTGTCTTTTTTTTTTTTTTTTTTAGCATTTCTGCTATTTGACTTCTTTTTTCTCATTTATGCATTGTTTAGAATCGCATGAATCTGCTTTTTTTCTCAAGTTTCTATGTTTTTGAATGCCAGCATAAACATTTAGGTTATAAGGAGGAGTTCCTGTTCAGTAAAAAGAGGACATTCCGTTCTCTTAGCTCACACTCTGGCTTTTGTTTGTAATCTACATTCTTCTAATGTGTAAACAACCTGGTATACCACTTGTGTCCAGCAGAGGTCGATATTATAAAATGAATAGTGTAGGCAATGTTCACCAACACATTTCAGAGGACTTGATGAGATGTACATTACAGCATCTTATCTCTAATAATAAAAAATAAGCACACACACACACACACACACATACACCAATGGAAACATCTTGGAGCCCAGCTTGCTAAAAAGACCTTTGTTTAGTTATCCTAGGGTGCCAATTAGTGCTTATTTACTCCTCCCTGCTGTTCCAAACATGACTTACTTTTCTTTACCTTGTCGATACAATGAATAAAGGGGTCCAATGGTTTTGTCAGTTTTTGTTTGTCAGAAACTTTCTTCAAAAATCACATATGGGTGAGTAAATAAGGATATATTTTAATTTAAGTAACTATTCCTGCTTAGCCTTTTGTTCACCACAGTATTGTTCTGTGACTTTGCTAAAAAGACACGCATCATTGATCATCAGTTGTGTTTTGTGATGCTGACTTCAACCCTTATCATCAAACTGCATAACCACAGACATCTGAAAAAAAGGTTTGCATTAGGACTGCTTGACTACTTGACCAATTAACTAACAAACACCTTCTGCTTCACTAGCTAAACCAGGAAGACTGTCTTTGTATACCAGCTTAACCAGAAAAATACTTTTATTATCATTCTTATTAATATAACCTTTATTTTGCCAGGAAAGAAAGCAAACTGAGATTAAAAATCTCTTTTCCAAGAGCGTCTTGGCCAAGATTATCAGCACACAACTTAAATGGGTTTAACAAATAGCATACATCCATATAAAAAACACACAGGCAAATTTAAAAAAAATAAAAATAGGTACAGTGCTTAGCATAAGCGAACACACCCATGATAAAGTTGACTAAAAAGAGGAATAAAAAATCTTTTGGAAATTGATCTTAATGCCTTAATTTAAAAAAAGAAGGAAAAATGCAGACTTAATCCAAAATTTTAAAATGAGGAAAAATCCAACCTTTAAAGACACCAATTTTCGTTGTGAATGAATAATGTGTCGTATTTAAAAATAAATCAATAAATCAATAAATAAAACAAAATATTTAAAATTTGGTTATTTAACTATTTTAAATATGATGCATTTTTCATTCACTAAGAAAATTGGTGTCCTAAAAGGTTGAATTTTTCCTCATTTTTTAATTAAGGCATCAAGATCAATTTCCAAAAGTTGATTTTTTTTTATTCTTTTATTTTTATTCCTCTTTTTAGTCAACTTTAGCATTGGTGTGTTTACTTACTAAGGACTGAAAATCAATGAAGTCAGGCAAAGCGTCTACAAACAGATGTTTCTGTCTCCAAGTCTTTTCAAGCAACGCATTCTCACCCCAAGGCGTCACCTTTGACCATGCTTCAATATTTGACGTTTTATGCGCCCTTTAGCGTCACTTACATGACGCGATCCTAGGGCGTCATCTGACTGACGCTAAAGGGCGCCTAAAGCGTCAGATATTGATATACAGACAGTTAAGTGACGCCTTGGGGGTGAGAATGGGCTGTTTCAAATCATTTTAAAAATGTCCGAATGAAACCAACTCCCTGAGATTCAATTTATTTTGCAGTTTATTCCAGGCAGAATGAGCTGCAACTTTAAATGCTTTTTTCCCCCCCAGTTCAGTTCGCACCACTGGAACCAACAATAAGAAAATATCATGAGACCGAACTACCTACACATATATATGTCTGAAGAAATAAAGGAAGCAGTCCCAGGATAGTTTTTTAAATCAGAACATGCCTGTGTTTTAGTCTACGGATTGTCAAAGCAGACCATCCAGCATTTTTATACCAGTTTTAGTTCCAATAAGGTATGCTGAACGAACAACATTAAAAGCAAGCTGCAAGTGAGTTAGAGACAAATTGGGTGTGAATGCTGAACGATATAGTACCAACCAATATCCGGTTTAGATAATCCAATACTTATGAGTCGTTGAAGCAGTATGGTATGATCAACAGTATCAAATGCTTTGGATAGATCAATGAATAAAGCTGTAAGTTATTTTGCATGATTTTAAATTCTTGATCCCCTTTAATCGCTAATAGTCATATTGCGGTGTTGGGTTTGGGTTAACTAATCCAATCCCTGACAGAGAGGGGGATTTGATCTTTAAATATGAGGCACGAGAAAGAAAGTAGGACAGATATGACATGGAGATACTGTTAGCAAATTGATATATGTGGGAAAAGGCTGCAATCACGTGTTCTTTAAATGAAAGCAAAAGCAGCTTCTTTGTCAGAGCCACAAAGTGTCCGTTCTTCATTTAGGAGACTTAATAAAAAGCATATGCTTGGTGAAGCCTCTGTAATTCATTAACTATAGAGGACTCATGTAACATGCCATCTCTTTTAACTCTCTCTATTACAAGTCTGAAGACTTTCTCCCGAGGATTACAAAAAGCGACCTCGTTTTTTAAGCGTGACCAAGACCAATGCATAGGAAAATAAATGTTCTCATATCATTTCTGATTTAACTGTAGGGAAAATCAATATGAAATGCATGCACTGTATGTTAAATTAAAATTGAATGAAATCCTAGTAAATGTTTGACATCAGATCAGGGTACATTTAACTGATGCAAAGAAATTGGTTGCACAAGAGGTTTAATTCAAAGCATACCCACATTACACTAAACCGAGACTGAAAAAAAGCATAGCAACTGTACTTATAATATAATATTAAATAATATAATATTAATTAAATAAAATGACACTATTTGTACTTAAATAGAGCACACTCATGTTTCTTAACACACTTAAGTGCACTTTTTAAAAGTAAAAATTATCAATAAGTTTCAATAAGTTGATTGGCGACTTATTAAAGCACATGTGAAGTACTCTCTTATAATTTAGTTTTTCAATTTCAATTTTACATTCAAAGTTAATAGTTATATGAAATGTACTAGGCTAAATTACAACTTTATCTTTACAGATGTTCAATTGCATTTTTTTTAAATACATGACATATAATTTATATTTGAATAGAAATGACATTAAAGTGTGTTTTAGTTTACCATAAATGTTTAATTAGTACACTCGTCAGAAAACTTTAACCATCAAATTCGGATTATGAAATTACATATAAAAAGTAATTCAATTTATAAAACATTTTAATTTAGAAATCAACATTCAATTAAGTGTATGAAAACATTACATAAATTTTAATTATATTATATATATATATATATATATATATATATATATATATATATATATATAATATATATATATATATATATATATATATAATATATATATATATGAAGAGTTCAGATGCAAAAGCCTCTAAATGCCATTTGAAATTTTCTTCTTTAATGATGATTTTTATCAAACTTGTATATTTAAGTTCAGTAATTTCACTTAAATGGCAATGATAATTACCTATTAATTGTTATTTAAGTGAAATTACTGAACATAAATATACAAGTTTGATAAAAATCATCATTAAAGAAGGAAATTTCAAATGGCATTTAGAGGCTTTTGCATCTGAACTCTTCATATATTACTGTATATTAAATTACTTTATATATATATATATATATATATATATATTCCATAATAAATACTCATTTTAAGAGTATGCTAAAGTGTACTTCTTTTCACATAGCCGTTATAAAATAAGATCAAAAGTTTGATTTATTACAGTGAATTACTGTGAAGATTTATTTAGAAGCCTTTGTCATAGTTTAGACCTGCTTTATCTACGCACTTCCCCCATCTAAAGGCACCTTTGACCTTTTAGACACTGGGAACTCAAATGGAGCTGTGGATATAAAGGGGTTAGTGTATTCCGTCAGTTCCAAGTCAGATGATACTGACGTGTTCAGAGCTGGGAAAGAACTAGATAAAGCCAAGAGATCGTCAAGATCACACCTCTAAACTCAGTGGGACAGGTCAAAGCTGAGCCAATAGAAAGTCTGAGCTTTCCAAGGCTGTGTGCAGGGAAACTGTGTGATGCATTGACTGGGTCTGAGAGTGTTCATGATGTTTATCATCTCTGGCAGATCTCCAGTGGCTGCTGAAAAGCCACCTGCTGTTGGACTGTATTTAGTTTGTACTTTTGTCCTCTATACTTTTGTTCTCTCTGTTCAGCAGGGGTTTGACAACAGACAACATTGTTACAGCAAAATGTTCTTTGGATTTAGCAGTCCTTTAGCTATAAGATAAAACAGTATATTTGTGACACGATTTTGGACATCCACACTTAAAACTGTTACTCATTATATTCTAAAATTTCGAACAGAATGAAACCATCATGTTCACACAAGTGTCCTAGCAGAATAATGTCTTGGTTACTGTTGTAACCTTCGTTCTGAGAATGAGACTGACACTCATACTTGGGATTTCCAGTCACCTCTGATACTTTGAGAAAACGCCAATGAAAATTGACAAGTTGAATTGTGTGCCCCACTACCCTGGACATACAGGTATAAAAGGAGCTGGTGTGCGTCAACTCATTCAGGTTTGTGCTGAGGAGTTATAATGACTGACACTAAGGGTTCCCCGGTGAAAAAAACACCAAGTTTTGGCTGTTGTGCAGATGTCGGCAAGCCCCCGCGTGCTGGATAACCAGCACACTCGCAACATCACAACACTACATTCCATGGGAACTGGTCACTCAGGCCAGTCCTTTGACCTTTTCTGTTTTTTCTCTCTTAAAAATTCATAGCTGTGAGGACCCGATGTAGTGCTGGGGAAACGTTTACGTGGAGAAACATCACATGGACTTACCCACTGGGAAGTACCACACATGGAAAGAAGTCTCTGCTGTAGGCCCTACCTCAAGATGGAGGAACTTCTACAAGCACAGTGACTAGTGGCAGAACAAGGTTCAACCCAGGGAAAGATAGGTTTACCACTAGGGAGAATATCTCATATGGGATTACCATCAGGGAATCACTACATATGTAGCACCAACAAAATACTGGATGAATTGTCAAAACCTCCACAGTGCCAGCAATATCGCCAACAACTCAAGAAATTACACTCTATTTAGCACAAACAGTGATACCATAATATGTTAGCAACATGTATGAACATGTTTGTATGTTTGAGAGAATATTGTTTATGCATATATATAGTTTCTGAAATAAGGCCAAAACACATACTAAATATGTGTCCACAAGACAATAGATAAGTCTGGTGCATGGTCACATATCTATTGTCCCGATTCCACAAGAATGTATATTTTCCAAATTTTATAACATAGTTTATTCTAGTATATAGAGCATGGGGGCAGAGAACTGAGTATAGTCTCTTTTGTTAGAAAAAAAAAATATCCATATATTAATTAGACCAACATCTTCAAAAAGTGCATTAACTTTCTTATGTAGAGACCCCTTGTCATAGCTGTTTCCACAACAGGTTTTGGTTTTAAATTTAAATCTCCTCCACAAATAAGAAAACCTTTTGTTGTCTTTGTCATGATACTAGTAATTATCTGGAAGAAGCTCAATATTCTTTCTTAACCCTCCTGTTACCCTCAAATCTGATAACACTTTTTACCCTCTGGGGTCAATTTGACCCCAGTAATTTAAACCTCCACAATATGTGTATTTTTTTTACAAAGTTTTGTCTTAGTTAATTTATGTCTTTGTTGACTACTTAAGTAACGTTTTAAGTTGACATCCACCCACCACCCCCCTCCCCACCCCACCTAACCCCACCTAACCCCACCTAACCCCTTACACATCCAGAATACCCATTGTACGACTATGGACAAATTTACAAATCAACATAAAATCTTACTGATTTGACCTAAAATTGGAAAAGTATAAATACATCTGGTGTTTTATTTTGTTTTATAATATTTCTAAGTATAGATTTTTGTAATCTATAAAATTTGGAAAGAAAAACTATTTATTTTATCAAGGATAGTAACACGAGTTATGTTTGGGGTCAATCTCACAAAAATTATGTTTTCTCCTCCCCCATGGCACGGGAAACATCCAAGTTCTCACAAAAATGATGTTTTCCCCTCCCAAATACACAGGGAAGAATTATTAGTTATCTTGAGAATTATGTCACATGTCATGTGAACTACTAGTAGTTCTCGCAATACTACAGATATGGTTATGTTTGGTTAGAGCCCTAAAACAGAGGGACGTTTTTTGAAAATGATATTGAATATGTAAAATTACAATGAACATTATAAATTCAAATTATAACATGTTATAATGACCTCAATATAACAACCAAAACAAATGTGTGTGAAATTTCAATATTTCTTCTGTTTTATTATACAACTAAAAGAGCCTGGGGTCAAATTGACCCCAAGGAACACCGATGCTACAAAATTTGTACAGGACTTTGAAAAAATATTAGCAGGTAAATTTTATGTTTTCAGAGTTGTCCCCATTAAATTAGGACAAGTCATTAAATTTGAAGCAAAAAATAAAAATAAAATTATGTTTTTACAGACGTTAAACATTGAATGGGGTCAAATTGACCCCAAGGATAATAGGAGGGTTAATACCTGTTCAACAGGTTCAATTCTACAGCCCTTTAATTATCTGAAAAGGTTTGACGTCAGACAAACGTCAGACTTGGTTTCATAAATTCAGTGCTCAGCTATTATGCATCCGTGTTCTAAAAGAAAGAAAAGGCAAACTGAAGATTGAAGAGCTTAGAGCTGACCCTGGCTTTTATGAAGAAAATGACTGTATAGCACGCAGCTACCATACATTTGTCAATTTTACCACTGTACTTATAACAGATAGTTTAAATGAAATGAAATTAGTTGAAATTAGAAATTAGAACTTTAGGTTGCTTTTGGGTCTTTGCATCTTTAGATTTCATAATTACTTTGTCTTTGAAATATGCTTAAAATGTTGAATTAATCTAATATGTAATGTAATTTATATTGAAAGATGTATATCATGCAATTTAAATTTAGTTATAATATATAATATATTACACATTTTTAGTGATGAAGTTACAATTTATTGAATCACTTTAAAGGCCACAAGATGGCCTTTAAAGTGATTTAAAATGCACTTTTAAGTACAAGTTTGTTTAGCAGTTTGTTAATAAATAGTCTATAAAGTGTACTCTATATACATTTAAGTGTCTCTATTTCATTAATATTAAATTATTTGGAAGTACAGTTAAAAATATACTTTTAAGATTTGAAGTCCCAAGACGTCATCTAACTGACGCTTTTGACCATACGTCAACATCCAACATTTTATGACGCGGGTAGGTTTAGGTCTGGGGTAGGGTTAGGACTAGATAGCGTCATCTAACTGACGTTAAAGGGCCCTAAAACGTCGGATGTTGACGTATGGTCAAAATGAGAACGGACTGGTTCTACAACTGCATATTTTATACAATTAAGCCCACTTCTTTTTCACAACTGTTGGAGACAGTGTGACCCAATGTTCATGAACTCCTTCACGGGTGGCTTGTTTATATTGAGTGCTTGAATAAATAGGTGTGAAGAATCATTACATAATAGGGATCAATGCACAATAAGATTTCTGTGGCAAAAATAAACAAAGCAAGTCAGACGATATACCATACACTAAATAGATAATCCATGCATTCTTGAAATGACGTCACAAGATGGCCTGATTAGGGAGTGCCCTAAAGCTATGAGGTTAAAAGTGTCAAATATTCCACTGTTTCTCCCACAAAAACTTTTATGAGCAAATGGAGTTGTGTGCAGGCACACGCCTAGTGTGTTGACTAGTCTCGTGATGGAATGTGTGATGTGATTCGACGTTCTGAGACACAAAGGTTGAGGACCCAAATGCAATTTATTTGAGTAATCCAGAATTGTAATCAAACACAGGCAAAGGGTGAAGCACAAAAAGGCAGTCCAAATAAACAATTCAAATTTAATTGTACAGCGCTTTTCACAATACATATTGTTTCAAAACAGCTTTACAGAAAGTGCATTTCAGAAATGTACATGGAAAAGTACATTTAGTTAATCATATAATAATTTAGGGCATAACATATCGCCGGCGTCGAGTCGTCTCTTCACAGGCAGGTGTTGAGGCATCTGAAGTCTCCGTGAGAGGCTGGATAGAAACTGGAGCTGACGAAAACCATTTTCCTCGGGACCAGCATCCCGAGATTACAGCAGAAAAGCAAATGGGACATAATTAGCATAGCTGCTGTTCATAATATTAATGTATTTGATCTGATTCAAAAGAGGAATAAAAGGTAAGCAATATGTGAATGCTTGGCTAAAGAGATGCGTCTTTAATCAAGTTTTAAACTGTAACAGCGAGTTAGAGCCTCGAACAATATCAGGAAGGCTATTCCAGAGTTCAGGAGCTGCGAGAATGCCCTCCCTCCTTTAGTGGACTTAGATATCCTAATGACCAGAAGCCTCGAATTTGGTGATCTTAAAGAACGCGACGGATTGTAGGACGATAGAAGGTCCATTAAATACACAGGAGCTAAACCATTCAGGGCTTTATAGGTCAGTAGTAGTATTTTGTAGTTGATACGGATCTTAATAGGTAACCAGTGTAGAGATGATAAAATAGGTGTTATATGATCATATTTTCTTGACCTAGTAAGAACTCTAGCAGCTGAGTTTTGCACTAACTGTAGCTTGTTTATTGAGGATGCAGGAAAACCAGCTAATAAAGCATTACAGTAATCTAGTCTCAAGGTCATAAATGTATGAACTAACTTTTCTGCATCAGAGACAAATAGCATGTTACGTAGCTTAGCAATGTTTATAAGGTGAATAAAGGCTGTTCTTGTAATTCATGAAATATGATGTTTGAAAGACAAGTTGCGGTCTAGTATAACACCCAGGTCTTTTACTGTAGTGGATAAAGTAACAGGACATCCTTCTATATTACATTTTTATTGTAAGAGGTTTTGTGGGTAGTTTTTTGGTCCAATAAGTAATACCTCAGTTTTATCTGAATTTAAAGGGATAGTTCACTTTGAAATTGATATATTTTAGCTTACCTCAAGGGGATCCAAGATGTAGGTGTCTTTGTTTCCACAGCATTTTCCATTTTGACATTTTTTGTTCAAACCGTTGTTGTCTGTCAGTCATACACTGGAGGTGAAGGGGGTCCTCAATCGGTTCACCTCAAAGAGCATGCACAGAGAAGTCAAAATTAAACATGATTTAATGACTTGTACATGTAAGTACACATTGATGGCCTAAGACACGAAACGAGCGGTTTGTGTGAGAAAACGAACAGTATTTATATCGTTTTACCTCTTGTAATCATAGCCATGACAAAATGATCTGACGGGTAGGGCGCTTCGGTCTGCGCATGCACTGGAAGTGATCGCTTGCGCGCCTACGTCACTCTTTGTTTATACAGAGATTTCTGAAGTTTTACCTTTCACTAAACATATTTAGATATACGGGAAACCGCAATGGAAGACGATTTCGGTATATCTAAATATGTTTAGTCAAAGGTAAAACTACCGAAATCTCAGTGTAATTATTGAGTGACGTCACACGCAAGCGATCACTTCCGGCGTAACATTGAACTGATTCAGTTCGGTTCAGTTGGACATTGAACAACTGATTCAGATCACTTGGATTACACGAGGTAAAAACGATATAAATACTGTTCGTTTTCTCACTTAGGCCATCAATGTGTACTTACATTTACGAGTCATTAAATCATGTTTAATTTTGACTTTTCTGTGCATGCTTTTTGGTGGACCCCCTTTGCCTCCAGTGTATGACAGATAGACAACAACGGTTTGACTGAAAAATGTCAAAATTTAAAATATTACGGAAACAAAGACACCTACATCTTGGATGCCCTTGAGGTAAGCTAAAACATATCAAAAATTAATTTCAAATTGAACTATCCCTTTAATAGCAAACAAACAAAGGCTTCTGTCAGGCAGCCAAGCAGGCTGAGCAGGCATCCAGGGTGGAGCAGAAGTACAAGGCGTACAGATCCAACAGTTCATGGAGCCAGGGCGGTTCCGACCTTGTAGGTGCATCTCGCACACGCCAATTCCATTGTCTCTTTTAATAGTGAAATCGTAAAGACGATTGGCTCCCTGGCCAGATCACCATTCAGTCGACTACGTCTGACGTTCTTGGCTGAAAATGAACTAATGTCATGCTTTCTAATGATATCTCCTAAGGGTATCATGTCCTAGTACTGAGCCTTGTGGTACTTCATACTGAACTTGTGATCGATAAGACATCTCTTCATTTACTGCATCAAACTGATAAGATAATCAGATAAGTATGATTTAAACCATGCTAATGCAATTCCACTAATGCCAACATAATTTTCAAGTCTATTTAAAAGCATGTTGTAGTCAATGGTATCAAATGCAGCACTAAAATTGAGTAACACTAATAGTGAGATACAACCACGATCGGATGATAAAAGCAAATCATTTGTGACTCAGATGAGAGTTGTTTCAGTACTATGGTACGGTCTAAATCCTGACGAAAATCCTCGCAGATACCATTTCTAAACAGGAACATAGTTGTGAGGATAGTGCCTTTTCAAGTATCTTTGACAAAAGGTAGATTTGATTTCGGCCTGTAATTAACTAATTCTGTAGGATCAACTGATCAGGAATATTATTAATAAAGCAATCTTTAAGTGCATAAGTCTAACAGATTTGTAAAATGGAGACGACTTTGCAGCCTTGGCTAAATGAAGTATACATGGTACTAGGTAAGGATTTGAGATGTCATCGCTCTGCTGTAGAATTTCAACGGCATCAACATGGATTTCATTATAATATTAGATCTAGAGTATGATTACGACAATGAGTAGGTCCTGACACGTGTTGTCCAACTCCAAAAGAGTTCAGAATGTCTTTAATTGCCAATCCCAATGCATCTTTTTCTTTAGCTACATGTATATTAAAATCACCAACAATAAGGACTTAATCTGCAGCCAGAACTAACTCTGATAGAAAATCAGCACTTTTTTTTGATAAAATCTGTATGGTGCCCTGGTGGCATTTATACAGTCGCCAGCACAAATCTCAAACATGGTTTATCATTTACACTGGATAGTGTTATAATAAGCACCAACACTTCCAAAGAATTATATTTAATACTAGACTTCTCAGCAATTCTGAAGATATTACTATAAATGACAGCAACACCTCCCCCTTTGACTTTCAGACAAGGCTCATGTTTGTAATAGTAATCTTGCGGGGTGGACTCATTTAAATTAATGTAATCATCTGGTTTTAGCCAGGTTTCTGTCAAACTGCACACCTAGGTTATAATCTGTAATCATATCATTAAAAATAAGTGATTTTGAAGTAAGGGATCGAATGTTCAGCAACCCAAGCTTTATCATTTGTTCATCCATATTATATCTGCTTTTTATTTGTTGAACATCACTTAAATTTTTACCCTCAAATGGGTTTAGGATTTTTTTGTATGTCCTAATTCGGGGAACAGACACAGTCTCTATATGATGGTATTTTTCTGACCTCAGACATGTGACATGAGACATGGCTAGCAGACATGCGGAAGGACGGCCATTACAGGACGCTGGTCAGGGGCTGGAGCCATCACTGGGGTGGGACTCTGATGAGGTAGTCAGTCAGGTCATGGCCAGCCAAGTCCAGTTTTACTGCTGCTAGATCCAATGTTGGTCAGTTACAACCAGTTGCGGAGATGGAGGAAGCAGGATCTACCTGCAGCAGCTTTATTAAAAAAAAAAAAACAAAAAAAAAAAAAACATTGATACTCAGGGGCAAGATTGGGAACAGAACAACCAAAACAAGTAGTGTTAATAACTGACAAATAACCAGGCAGAACACAGGCAAAGACAAAAATCCAAACAGACTGACAATATGACAAAAGTGGTGTTGTTGAAATGTTCTTCGGCTCTTGCACAGGATACCACTGACGTGTCTTTGAGTTAAGAAGGAAAACCTGTAATGTTTCAATATTTGAACAGGGTTTTACACTAATCCTGATGCCATGTTTCCTGTTTCATATTTAAGTAGCACGTCACAAGAAGGTTTCATTAGTTCACATTACCTACTTTAGTTAACATGAACTAATGATAAAAAATTCTACAACATCAATCTTATTTAATCTGAATTTCAACATTTACTGATTCATTATTAAATTCAGAAGTTGTATTTGTTAACATTAGAAAATTCACTGTGGAACATGAACAAACATTGAACGGCTGGATTTTTATCAACTAACATTAACAAATATGAATAAATACAGTAAAAAATGTATTGCTCAAAGTTAGTTTGGGTTAGTTAAAACTTATGTTAACCTAATTATAAAATGTTCAGTACCTAATTTTATAAAATTAATATCATTTGCTTAAACCAATTTTATTGGAATACAGCAAGTTTATTGGAATACAGTATACACATTATTTTTTAATGCTTAGGTTTACTCTCTGATTGTGCATTTGTTTATATGATGTAATTTAAGCATCTGATACATAAAGGGTGAGGCAGAGGGTGTTTCTTTGCAAGGAACTTTAGTGCTTGTGAAGTCATTACCTCACTATTGTTTGCTGTGTGACCACTATAAGTCATGGTGATTATCAAACACATAAGATGATTAACTCTTCTTCAAACATTAGGATATGTGCTTTTATGATACAGGATTGGCATGTGGCATGAAATTTACAGCATATTTGCATAAACCATGGGAAATCAGTGATAGTGTTCAGAGGAAACTTTTAGGTTACACTTTATTTTACATTTTAGCAATAACATTAAATTATGCATAATTACAAACCAAAACCTAATCCTATAACTCCATAGTAAGTACATGTAGTTAATTAATATTACTCAGTGGTACATCTCAGTATGTACAATGTAACTACATCATCTTAAAATAAAGTGTGACCAACTTGTATTGCCAAATGATTCCTATTTTATATCTTAAAGGCAGGGTAGGCAGTTTGTTTCTAAAACACTCTTTCCCAAATTTGTTTAAAATGTCTTTATATACGAATACATCTAAAATGTAAGTACTCTGAATAGGAGAGTATAAAAATCGAGAGTCTGTAGTACTCTCGGGGCTAGAATAAACACAGCTACTCTTTCCATTGGGAACCAATACAATAGTTGGTTGGGCGACTGTCACTCTCCCTTGCTACCATGGCTGCTACCCCTGCTGCTATAGGAGCTGCCCACATGTGCGCACCCGGTTGACTCGCTCATTTCGAAAGAGCAGAGGCACGTACCGGCCAGAAGCTAGGAAGTCTCACAATTATGGCAGAGAAAGAGCAGCCAAAATTCCCAGTACTACCTGTACCTGCACAGTCAGCACAGATAAACAAGGCAAAAAAAGGTGATGTCACTCCATGCACTGCCCTCCTCTCCGCACGGCTCTGATAAACGCGTCCTACAGCTGAGCAATCAGCATCACGCGTTCATGTGTTTTTGGGGCGAGGCTAGTTTCTCTGTTGAATACTTTCAAAATCCAGAAGTTTTCTGCTAGTTTCTCAAACTTACCTACCCTGCCTTTAAGTGATTCAATTGTGGTTGAGGTTCCCTTTCAATATGGTTCACTCACATTACATCTGCTTTTAGCTGATGACGCATATAGGGGAAAACTCTTGTTTTCTTCAAATTCTGAAGCATGATTGGTTCACGTCTTTGTAGTTTACCTCGCCTGGGCCTACATGTTCCCTCTGGTAGCCCTGCTGACACAGCCTATCAGTTGGGTCAGGGAGAAGAAATCAGTTCAGTTCTCCTAGTTGTACCTTGCTGGCAGAACCAGCCTTGATTCCCAGATCTAATCCAGCTGCTGTCAGCACCCCTATGGTCAATACCACTGAGAAGGGACCTTCTCTCTCAGGTGCAGGGGCTGATTTGGCACCACCCCCAACCGGAATTGTGGGACCTGCATATTTGGCTCGTTGACGGGAGCCATCAGACTTCCCCTGTGGGAAGTAATTGCCTTGAAAGTGTACACTCACCTAAAGGATTATTAGGAACACCATACTAATACTGTGTTTTTGATCCTCTTTCGCCTTCAGAACTGCCTTAATTCTACGTGGCATTGATTCAACAAGGTGCTGAAAGCATTCATTAGAAATGTTAGCACATATTGATAGGATAGCATCTTACAGGATAGCAACTCCTGGGTGTGGTCCATTCGAATCCCGTGCCATCTACTTTCATCAGAGTGTATAACCTGGAGTCCTGGACATCCCTGCACTTCAAGCACTTCATGCTACTGCACTGTCCAACGAGTCATGCTACCAGCGTCTCAGTTGAAATATCTGAAATAGCAGTGTTTCTGCATGACTTTATAGACAGTCAACTCCGCCCATTCTGGCGAGGTGAAACACCATTTATCTATGCATGGGAGTTTTCCACCACAATGCTCGTTCTCGTTATTTCCAGCAACCAGGGTTAAGTGAGTGACCATAACGTTATGTGTCATTTCAGTATCAACTTCTTATGAGATGTTTCTACTGAAGTTCTCTAGGATCTTTTACCTTTTAAATGGGGGTTTGACTGCTTTTCTTTGCATGATTGTGTTTATGGGGTGCAATATAACATGTATTCATGGTTTTTCTTTTTTTAAAAGTCTTATTTTTCATAAACTTCACCTTTATTGTCAGCCGCGCTCTCCTCTGTCCCCTGAACGAGCGGTTCAATTCCTCATTCTATGAAAACACTCCCTCAGAAACACGTTATGGGCTCAGATTGGTTAGTTTGGCCCGGTGTGTTGTGAATGGCTAAACTGTCCCTCACGTTGTCCGGAAGGTTAACGCCCATTACCTTTATGGGTGAAATGTGCATGTCATGAGCACCGGTCCAGATGTAAATATGTGTCGAACTGCAGTATCAGTTTCAGGCATAATCAGACCGAGAAAGCCACGATGAAGAGTCAAGCAGAGCCTCACCACATACTACAGCTCTTACTAAACATTTCTGAATGATAATTTGCTAAATTTTTTTACTTTATACACGTTTATTTTACACAATAGCATCTGACTGGCAACAATAGCAACTGACTGGCTACTAATGTTATACTCAAACAGTGTTGGCATGTTTACGTTCTTGATCAAATCGAAAATGACGTCATAAAGCATATATACATGAAAAATACGTTTAAAACATTAGTAGGCCTACTTATAGAAAATTCAGGTCCATAATGTTTGTACACGTTTGTCGTAGACACAAAATAGCATAGGCTAACTAGTAGTGGCTATAAAGCCAGCGCTGGTATTTGAAAAAAAAAAATAAAACACAAGGCTATGTCTGGAATTATAAATGCAAATACATTTAAAATGATGAAGTCTTAGCCTACTTACAGGTTGTGGCCCAATACTGTTGCCTCTTGTTTTAAAGTCGGAACTGCTTCATGTTTTAGTAACAGTTTCTTGTTGAATCCGGTGTTGAACTTGTGTAGATTCTGGAAGCTGTCTTCCGTAAAATGCGCAGCACAGAGAGCTAGATTACGATCATCATTTTCAGGAACATAAACAAACATAAATTGTATCCATTGTTGAGGAAGTATAGCGTCCATGGGAAGCCCGAACACAGAAGACCTGACAGTTGTGTGAACAACACACTCGACGAGTCGACGTGCCTCAGAAATATGCGCATGCCATTTTCTGCATATTCTGAGGGAGGGGTTGATGCAAATGTGCAGCTATAGTCCCAATCGAGTCGATTTTGTAGGCAATATACTTCCTAATTTTTAAAAGACGATATCTCTGCTTACACTGAACTTTCAGCGCTGCAACTTTGCAGATACTGTTCATGCACCAACAGCAACATTACACACTATTTAAAATGAAAAAAGTGAAATCGCAGTCAACCCCCCCCCCCCTTTAATATCGGATCAGGTAATGACACTACACACTCACGCCCACTACGCACGTGCATTCATGCAACAACATAAACACAAGACGAGAAGGAACCAGAGAATAGTATACCGTGACAACAATATGCTGACAAACCTGTTACGCAGCTAACTCTATTTGAGGTGTCACATTATTTTGTAATCTTAAAGGGACACTCCACCCATTTGCATTACGCTTTCCATTGTTAGAAACCCAGTTATACTATTGAATGGCCGTGCAACACTCTCATTTTCCCCTGGGACGAGATAAATCTGCTATTTACCTTTTTCACTTCCTCCTACAATGACGCAAATATCGTAATTTTACGTCAATGTAGGCGGAAGTGTAGGGGGGGGGGGGGGCTCTGTAATAACTGCAAGCACTAGTCCCCACCCTTTCAGACCTGCCCATAGGGGTTGGGCCTAATACGTTAACAGACCTATCAGAGATCAGTGCCAGTGCCAGTGCGATTTCACTGGCATAAACTTTTTGAAAATATGGTCGAAGGTACTGAATACGCAGGCGGATGCATTATGGAGGATTGGGATTACTCATAAGCCGCTTTCCGACCAAGTAGTTACAGGAACTTAGTTATAGGAACTGTCCACTTCTAAACAGTTCTAAGAACTACTCTCCCCCAAACTCGGTTTTGCTGCTTGCGTTCGCACTGGCCAAGTGGCCATAGGAACTGGTAGGAGGGGTAACGCAAGCACGGTGACGGTCTTGCGGCCACATACTGTACAACAACAACAGACCAGCATGGAGGAGGCTATTGCAATGTTCCTATTCTGCCTTGCCGGGACCTTAATAACGGAGAACGAACTGCAGCGTTTAAAGATTATGCTTGAGTTCTGTACAGAGAAACACAGAAGACGAAGGCTCCAGCGTAATATGATATTGAGTAATATGACGGAAGAAGATAAAAGAGCCGAGTGCAGGAGGCAAACAAAACGATGGGTAAGTTTAGCTAGCATTAGCAGTTAGCTGGTTGAATGCGTTATGTTTGTCTTAATCCTCGTTGTAATGTTTTGCAAAAACACACAGCGTATGGCAGACAGCGCGCTACAAGTTCCGTGTTGACAGTGGGCATGACTTATAAGTTGAACCAATCAACGTAGACCTAGGGAAAGGGAACTAAAAAAGTCCTCGCTCTAGACTAGGTACTGAAAGAGTTATAGGAACTACGGTCTGAGAAACTAAAAAATGCCCAATTTAGTCCGGTCAGAACACAAGAAAAAAAGGGTTATAGGAACGTTAGGTTCTAGGAACTGCAAAAGTCCCTCCGGTCGGAAAGCGGCTATAGTGTCAGCCATATTTTTTGGAAGCTAAGCTAGCAGGCTAGTTCTGTGGAGAAAGCCGTGTAGTAACTTTAGAGGTTACCATCCTCTTTTTCCTGAACATGACCGGGATTCAGCTTTTGCTTTCTGCTGTCGCCATGCATTATTTACAAGTACAGCTTTTGTTTCATTCTAACTGAATTCATTCTAATTGGTGAATCTGAATGTAGTGTTTACATGAATGCTTAAAAAGTGATCGGTTGATGTGCGTTTTAACATTGCTAAGAAAATTCCCGCTTCTCTGTGAGAGATACGAGACCGGTAACTTACATCTCACAGGTGTCGCTAATCGGTAATCACACAACCGGTCTCGCGCCGTTCTCCACATGGCCCTCACTCGTCCTGCTTGCTACAGTAAACATGATGAATGGCGACCGTTGAATGCAATAGCCGAATCCCGGACATTTTGGGCGATCTCGAAACACATTTTCGGGCAGACTCATCACGAAGACTCACTAGACCCCCCTTTGTTGTTTAAAAGGGGGGTTGACTGCTTTTTTTCTTTGCATGATTGTGTTTATGGGGTGCAATATAACACGTATTCATGGTTTTTCTGTTTTTAAAAGTCTTATTTTTCATAAACTTCAACTTTATTGTCAGCCGCGCTCTCCTCTGTCCCCTGAACGAGCGGTTGACTTCCTGATTCTATGAAACCGCTCCCTCAGAAACACGTAGTGGGCTCAGATTGGTTAGTTTGTCCCGGTGTGTTGTGATTGGCTAAACTGTCGCTCATGTTGTCCGGAAGGTTTGCGGGCGAAACGCCCCCATTACCTTTACGGGCGAAACGTGAGCTCCGGTCCAGATGTAAATATGTGTCGAACTGCAGTATCAGTTTGAGGCAGAATCAGACCGAGAAAGCGGCGATGAAGAGAGTACACATAACCTCACCACACACGGCTCTTACTAAACGTTACTGAATGATAATTTGCTACTTTTTTTTAACTTTATGCACGTTTGTTTTACACAATAGCATCTGACTGGCAACAAGCAACTGACTGGCTACTAATGTTAAACACAAACAGCGTTGGCAAGTTTACGCTCTTGATCAAATCGAAAATAACGTCATAAAGCATATATACATGAAAAATACGTTTAAAACATTAGTACTTATACAAAATTCAGGTCAATAATGTTTGTACGCGTTTGTCATAGACACAATAGCATTACTAGTAGCCTATAGTGGCTATAAAAACAGAAATGGCATTTGAAAAAAATAAAACACAAGGCTACGTCTGGAATTATACATGAAAATACTGTACATTTAAATGATTAAGTCTTAGCTACAGGTTGTGGCCCAACAACTTCTGCCTCTGGTTTTAAAGTTGAAACTGCTTCACATTTTAGTAACAGTTTCTTGTTGAATCCGGTGTTGAACTTGTGTAGATTCTGGAAGCTGTCTTCCGTAAAATGTGCAGCACAGAGAGCTAGATTATGATCGTCATTTTCAGGAACATAATCAAACATAAATTGTATCCATTGTTGACGAAGTACAGCGTCTGTGTGAAGTTCGAATACAGAAGACCTGACAGCTGGATGAACAACTCTCTCGACGAGCTGGAGCTGCTGAAATATGTGCGTGTCCTTTTCTGCATATTCTGGAGGTAGGGTTGATGCAAATGTGTGGGTTAGTGACGTACCATAACCTAGCTGTAGTCCCAATCGAGTCGTTTTTGTAGGCAATTATACTTCCTGATTTTAAAAAGACGATATCTCTGCTTACACTGAACTTTCAGCGCTGCAACTTTGCAGATACTGTTCATGCACCAACAGCAACATTACACACTATTTAAAATGAAAAAAGTGAAATCACAGTCAACCCCCCCTTTAACTACTGCGCTGTTACCGGTAGGCGTGGCCTCCTAGGGCAGCGAAGCAAGTGCATTCTGGGAGTTGTTGTCTTTCATCCACATAAGCCAAATATATATACAGTATATACAGTATATATACACACACACTCACCTAAAGGATTATTAGGAACACCATACTAATACTGTGTTTGAGCCCCTTTCGCCTTCAGAACTGCCTTAATTCTGTGTGACATTGATTCAGCAAGGTGCTGAAAGCATTCCTTAGAAATGTTGACCCATATTGACAGGATAGCATCTTGCAGTTGATGGAGATTTGTGGGATTCAGGGCATGAAGCACATCCAGGGCATGAAGCTCCTGTTCCACCACATCCCAAAGATGCTCTATTGGGTTGAGATCTGGTGACTGAGGGGGCCATTTTAGTACAGTGAACACATTATCATGTTCAAGAAACCAATTTGAAATGATTCGAGCTTTGTGGCATGGTGCATTATCTTGCTGGAAGTAGCTGCCAGAGGATGGGTACATGGTGGCCATAAAGGGATGGACATGGTCAGAAACAATGCTCAATTGGCACTAAGGGGCCCAAAGTGTGCCAAGAAAACATCCCCACACCATTACACCACCACCAGCAGCATGCACAGTGGTAACAAGGCATAATTGATCCATGTTCTCATGAGACTCATCAGACCAGGCAACATTTTTCCAGTCTTCAACTGTCCAATTTTTGTGAGCCCTCGCAAATTGTAGCCTCTTTTTCCTATTTGTAGTGGAGATGAGCGGTACCCGGTGGGGTCTTCTGCTGTTGTATTACTTCCGCCTCAAGGTTGTGCATGTTGTGGTTTCACAAATGCTTTGCTGCATACCTCGGTTGTAACGAGTGGTTATTTCAGTTAAAGTTGCTCTTCTATCAGCTTGAATCAGACGGCCCATTCTCCTCTGACCTCTAGCATCAACAAGGCATTTTCACCCACTACATTTACACTGGACTGCCGCATACTGGATGTTTTCCCACCATTCTTTCTAAACCCTAGAAATGGTTGTGAAATGGTTGTCTTTCTAACTAATCATTCTTTCTAATCGTTTGTTTGTTTGTTTCTTTCTTTTTAATTAATATCTTTCATTCTTTATTTCCAACTAATCTATTTTTCTTTCCAACTAATCTTTCTTTATTCTTTCCGATCTTTCTTTCGTTCTAACTAATCTTTCATTTTTTCTTTCTTTCAAACTAATCCTTTCTTTCTAACTAATCTTTAGTTTTTTTCTAACTACCCTTTCTTTTTTCTTTCTTTCTAACAAATCTTTCATTCTTTCTAACTAATCTTTTTTTCTTTCTAACTAATATTTCTTTCATTCTTTCTAACTAATCTTTCTTCTTTATTTCAACTAATCTTTCATTCATTCTTTCTTTCATTCTTTCAAACTAATCTTTCTTTCTAACTGGTCTGGCTTTTTCAAGCCAACTTAATGTTTATCTCATCAAAAAAAAAATTCTAGTTCTAAAGTGTTGCCATAATGTCTATCAAAAATAGTTGAACACTGCTGTATCAGGCAAGTGGATTCTATTGAAACAGCTCCTTGACTATACTTATTTATTTACATCAAAATGAGGTCAGGAATAACACAAGATTGAAATAATTACTCTTTATTTTTTTCCAGACACAAAGCATTAAAATCACCTTATTAAAACAATCCAGTTTTTGTGTGACTTGTCTAAATTAGTCCAATTTAGCGATGGCATTACCTTAGCATCAACATAGCAACCAAGCTGTTTCCGATGCCTAATTCTACAGAGGAAAAAGTCATGAGAAACAGTCGTGGTCTAATGTTATGTTCTAAATAAACTAGAAAGTATTCTTTAATTGATTAACCTCAGTATAGTGTACTCTAATAATGTACACTTCCTGATGTGTTGATTCTTGATGTGAGTTTTTAGGGGTTCAAGCACGAAGTGATGAAACCCTATTGTTTTTGTTAATTTTCCCATCATGCAACATTCTCCATGTAAAACTGGTCGTGCAGGACGAACCGTAAGTCCTAGAGACTTGAAACTTTGGGGGCTGGTAGTACTCACATAGCCTGCCCTACAGCAGCCTTTCTCAAAGTGGGTGCCGCGGCACACTGGGGTGCCCCCTAGCTGTGTCAGGGGTGCCGCCAAAAAATTACGTAGGCTAAAAAAAATGTGGAAAAAAAAAACCCCAGAAAAAAAAACAGCTGACATTTCATATATAAATATATTTGAATTTACATTCTTCTTTTTAAACATATGAACATATTAATAAAATTGTAAATTCATTTTAGATAAACATAATCATAAAAAAATCCGTCTCACAAGACCGAAGCAAGACACACACAACTTGACGCAAGTGACGCAATCCATAGCAACGCGTTGTAGCAACACCTCAGACTGACAGAAACGTAAAAATAAACGTGAATTTAGGCCACTTTAGTTACAGCATTATGGATCGTTTTTTGAAAAGAAAATCCCCACAAGAGCCGGGGATTTTTATTTTATTTTATCTGCATCCTGCACTTCATTTGAGTTCTCCTGGTCTGGATTTGTTATTGGGCTCTTGTATTGGGCGGTCCACCTCTTACGGTTTTATGGCATTTGTGTCTCTGATTAATTATTTTGTGAATTACTTTGCAAACCTGTGTTTTTAAAGGTGCTATAAAGTTTTTATTATTATTGTTATTTACAGTTCATATTATGCTCTGTTCATTACTGTTCTGTCTAACTAAACAAGACATTTGCATTTAAATTTGGGTTATGCAGTGTTTTTAAATTATATTTTACACTGGGGTGCCTTGAGATTTTATGCACTTTTGAAAGGTGCCCTGACTGAAAAAAGTTTGAGAAAGGCTGCCCTACAGCATCACCTAGGCATGCCCCAATCGGCCTGATGGGAGCGCTACAGCGGGCAAAAGTACGAAATGGCTCATAACTCCTCAACTGTCGATTCGGATTGGCTCGTCACCCTGGGTACATTTTCGGGTATTTTGTGTTTTTTCATAAACCTACTTTTGCAAACTAGTCCTAGATTTTTGGCCCGACCGGAACCAAACCAATGTGGCAAGATTCTATGGAGTCCGAATGTCAATTTCGAATTATCCAATTATCAAAAAAAAGTTTGAAATTTGGGTTCACGGTCCCTAAGGGCCGCCAAAACGTCCCAAGTGGGAGGAGCCCCTTTTAGTAAATCGCCTATAACTCGTCAATGGAACGAGATAATTGCACCAAACTCAACGCACCTGTGTGAGAGCTCATTCTGTGGTGGCATTAAAAAAGACGGGGCGACTGGCCACTTGGTGGCGCTATAAATGTTAAAAAGGTGCCAAAATTATGTATTTCTATGGCAAATCCCATGAAATGGCTGAAAGCGGCCTTCTACCTGCCTGATTTGCATAAAACCTCACAAAACCAGGTGTGCGCATGCGTCACCTGACCCTATAGAGGCCTGAAAACTTTTATGGACGTCGGGACACCGGTGGTCCTTTAACTATTATAAAGGGGGAAAAAGCTCCATAAAATCCTATGCAAAATGACATTTAAATAATCCCGGTTACCTAACACATGAATCAAACATGAATTATGTTAACTCAATTAATATAGGGCAACCGAAATAAAATAACGCTGCGGTGCACTTGGCCGCCCCAGCGACAGCGAGAAGGAAGCAGTGAATCCTGGTTCCCTACCACGATATAAATTATTGATAAAACAATCAAAACTAGTTAATATATGTCTCATTTTACCTTCTTTGCAATTGACATATCTGACCAAACTACAAACCTTTCAGCGATGCATGTGAAAAAGGAATGTGTGCTTGACAAGACCGCTGCACACTCAATTTGCTCCGAGTTTAGCGCACAGCAGATATAGACCTAAATTTGTTTAAAATTCTATTAATTTGATATATTTACTTCATAGACATCTTTCTACGAGTATTTGAAATCTTGCCTTCAAGCAATGGACACTTTAAAAATGTATCATCCTTTAGTGGACTATATTTTAACCAAAGTGGATTGTCTACTAAACCAGTTCTTCATTATTATCTTTTGCTGGGTTCCAGGCCATGTTGGACTTTCAGGCTGATGCAGCTGCTAGGAAAGCTCTTAATCAGGAAGTTAATGAATGTCAAATTACTCCCTCAGATATCAGACCGATTATTAATCGATACATTTTAAATGAGTGGCAAGAAGAGTGTAATATGTGCAAGAATAATAAGTTGTACGGAACTCATCCGGAAATTACTAACAGAATTTTTATCACTCTTAAAATTAGACTTGATCAGGTGGTCTACACCCGATGTCGTATGGGTCACATACCGATCCCAATAATGGTATAGGTGCTGTATGGGCCTTATTAGATTTCTCTGGCCTTATTTGATTTCTCTGGCATCTAACTATCCAGTATATTAAACAATGGCACAAACACCTTGCTGGACACTTCAAGTCGTTTTTGAAGTTTATGATTGAAGTGTGAAACTGTAAAAATATACAAAAGATACAATCACTAAATATGAAATTTGAAAATTACAGATTGACAATAAAGTAAGGATAAGTGAACTAAGAAAATATACATCTTAATATCAAATAACCTTCTCATATGTATCACACAATAAATTTAACATTATGTACTTACAGACATTGCATCTAACAGAAGCAAAGAAAGATGATGCTTAAAGACCTCACATTTTGCTGAACAACTGCAATACTATTAGTACTTCCTGTTTCCTGAACTAAGGGGTTGTCTATGATTGCTTTTCAAGATTAAAGTCCTCATTGGAATAAACATTTTCAAAATGATAAACCCCCTGAAAAATACTAAAAACAAAAATACTAAACAAATGCAGTCCTGCACAGGTGCATCCCTACTTTACACTTTGCACATCTGTGCACAAGCAATAGATGGTGGCATACACTGAGCCCTTAACACTGGACAAAAAACTTAAAGCTTAACATACTATGCAGTATCATTTAAGCTCCTGCCAGTTAAAGGACAACTCCGGCGCAAAATGAACCTTTGGTCTAATTACATATTGCTACCTAGTCAACCGTTATCTGAGATTTGTTTTCATGATTGCCGAATGTAAATTGTTTTATCTCAAAAAACAGTTTAGCCTATAAACTTTACCGAAGCATTGAGAACTTTGTCAGTGTCCATATAGTTTAATAAGAAGATATTTTATACATACAGTCAATTTCGCGACTACAGGAAGAAGCCATCTTTTAAAAAATAGTCTCTACTAGTCAATCTACGAACGCCGATCCAAGTGCGCTGAACTGTGCAGAATCTCATATGGTCCGTTGATTCCGGAAGAAACACAAACACGAACCGTTTTCTTCTCATCAATATGTACACTACTGTTCTCGCTCACCATTCACATCTCACCACCGCACTTGGATCGCCGTTCGTAGACCGACTGGTAGAGACTATTTTTCAAAGATGGCTTCTTCCTGCATTCGCGAAGTTGACTGTGTGTATAAAATATCTTCTTATTAAACTGTATGGACACTGACAAAGTTCTCAATGCTTCGGTTTGAATGTAGGGACACTTATTATGCTGTCGTGTTAGTATGGGGCTATTTTGAGCCTTGTTAGTGGTAATAACAAGCGATTTTTATTTGTCATTACTCTATGCCCTATATACTAGCATTATACTAGCGTTATAGACTAAACTGTTTTTAGAGATAAAACAATTTACATTCGGCAATCATGAAAACAAATCTCGGATAACGGTTGACTAGGTAACAATGTATAATTAGACCAAAGGTTCATTTTGTTGTCCTTTAAAACGTGCCAGGCTGTGTCAAAGGGTTACACAAGTATACAGCCAAAATTTCAGGCTGAACGTGTAGGGGAGGTGTTTGTGAAGAACATTTTGTTCAGTGTTTGTGCTATTTGACACCGGCATGGAGAAGATTTTAAATACAGGAAACAAGTGTGGTGGGTGGGTGTTGGGAAAACAGGTGAGACTCCCCATCCCCCATGTTTACAACTTCTAGACCAGCAGCTTTTACACCATGCAGATTTGACCCCTGTGATCTGTTCTGAAGTTAAACAAGTTAGTTTTGTTGTTTAGAGAGTACTGTTAGAGATCTTGCACAACTGTTTACAGTTTTCACCATGGTTCAGTTTTGATGAGTGTACACAGACTTGAGTCATTACGTCCTGGTGAAGACTTATGGCAACATGTTTACAAGTTTAACAGGAACTTCCAAATAAAATAATTAAGAAAGTTTAAAAATGTTAAAAATTGTGAAGTTGCAATACTTTTTGACATTACACTTGATTTCTTCCTCGCTAATTGGCTAGATCATTAAAAGTTGCCATTGTTGCTGCAATTTGCAGTCAGTTGTGCAGGATTTTTATTAGTCCCACCCTCCGTCGAGACAAAAACATACCATTTTCAAGGGGGAGGGGAATTTATTGTTTTTGATTAAAGATTACAAGGGCATATTAAATAAAAAATGAAGATGTGGAAGCATAAAAATATTGTTGTAAACTGCATAAAAAGAGCGAGAGAAAAATAATTGCCGATTTTGATTTCATGGTGACTTTAAATGAATAGTTAAAATGAGAAATCTGTCATTATTTATTAGCCCTCATGTGGCTGTTTTTTCCCTGAATTTGGTTCTTTCAAGCAGCTCTGTCAAAGCAGTCCATATAGTAGAGAGGTTAAGCGACTTTTGACTTCAAGTCATGATGCAAAGGTCCCCTTTGGTATGGAAGTACCTTATGGCCATAGCCACCTTCTTGCTCTGCTGCGATGTTTCCAGTGTGAAGTATTTCCACCATAGGATTTCCACACAGCGAACATGTTGGTAGCTCAATGCTATCCTGCTAGCTGGCTGCAAACTGCGGAATGGATTTCCTGAGCCCCCTCTGTGTGTCTCATTGAGCCCTATTTTTTACAGTCTATGATTGAGCTGCACCTCCGTTCAGGATATCCATTCCACAGTTTGCAGCCTGCTAGCAGACTAGCAGGCCCGGGGAATCCCTTTTGGAGTCATTTCAGCAGCCAACGTTAAATTGCAGACATGGATCATAAATATCGGATTTCTCCGCAAGTTGGATCGGAAAAATCGGCCCCATCCCTACAGAACTTTACCACAGCTCTGGAGCCCTGTGAGGCGGTCGACTGGTATCATACAGGTGTAAACCTGGGGGTAAGCTCGAAACTGAAAGTGGTTTCGACACACGCCTCCAATTCGGGCTGGGGCGCCCTCTACAAGGGCAGACCGACTTTTGGCCTGTGGTCAAGCCAAGAAAAGAGCTTGCACATAAACTGTCTAGAGATGAAGGCGGTTAAGAACGCATTGTGGTTCTTTCTTCCCCCTCTAAATGGCTACCATGTCCTTGTCCGCAAGGACAACATGTCGGTGGTTTCCTACATAAATCGCCAGGGTGGTCTGAGATCACGGAACCTTCATGCACTGTCAGAACGCCTGCTTGTATGTGTTCAGTGCAACCTACTCTCGTTGAGAGCGGCGTGTGTGTCAGGCCATCTGAATGTGGGTCCAGACAAGCTGTCCAGGCACAACGTTCCCCCAGGGGAATGGTCTTTCCCCCCTCAGACAGTTCAGCTGTTGTGGGACACCTTTGGTACAGCAGAAGTTGGCCTCTTTGCGTCTCAAGACAATGCTCAGTGTCCAATATGCTTCAAAAAGAACAAGGACGTACTGGCCCATCACAGGTCCAGCTGCCCTATATGCTTTACCTGTGATCATGCTGTTACCACAGGTAATCAAGCGTATCAGGGAGAATGGTTACTCTGTGCTTCTAGTAGCATCGTTCTGGCCGAAACAAGTTTGGTTTCCGGAGCTGACACAGTTTCAGAGCTTGGCTGCGTGGCCTGTCCCGTTGAGGAGAGATCTCCTCTCACTGGCCATGGGGACGATTTGGCACTCACAACCCGAGCTTTGGGCTCTGCATGTGTGGGCCATCAACGGGTACCCATCAGTCTCCCTGACGAAGTGTTAAACACGATTGCGCAAGCTAGAGCGCTCTCTATTAGACGGCTTTGTGGTCAGTGTCCTACAAGAGCTCTTGGATAAGGGTATCCCCATCCATGCTCAAGGTATATGTGGCGGCTATTCACCTTTGGCTAAGCCCTGCCCCCCTTAGTTACTGTTGCTACATCCATCAAACTTCATCTGCGTTCTGCATGGCTTATGCTGTAACAGCTCTTCCTGCTGAAATGTTATCAAACTTTTATAAAGCACTAAAAGCAGGAAATAAAGTGTCCCGATAGAAGTAGGCAAAAGGGGCTGCAATATGCGTTCGAAGGCTATATTCAAGACATACAGGTGAAACGCAAGAAACAAGGCATCCAAAATAGAGGCAAAAGCATAAAGTTACCGGTCACAGTCAAAAAATGAACCACCACATTTCCTACTAAATGAGACGGAGGCTGGGACTAACAATATCAGGGAGCAACACTGTTCATGCAAAGCTGGGTAGGTCTCTATTCACTTCTATAATCGTTATTACAAAGCAAACAGACTACACGAGTACAACGTTGTATTTATTAGCAGTGTGTGCTAGCGCAGTGTTTCCCAACCCTGTTCCTGGTGGCACACCAACACTGCGAGTATTCTTTGTCTCCCTTATCAAACACACCTGATTCAACTCATCAGCTCATAATCAGATGGGTTAATGAGCTGATGAGTTGAATCAGGTGTGTTTGATTGTGTTGGTGTGCCGCCAGGGACAGGGTTGGGAAACACTGTGCAACAACCAATGCCAAACAATGTCAACAACCGTTATGAGAACCGAAATCATAACCTAAAACATTATAAAATGGTCTAACTAGTATAACTTCACACTCACAGTAAGGTTAGAAGTAAAAAAAAGATGTACTTGTTGATCTCTGCGGGGTTTAGCTGACTGAGGGCATCCGTTTCCAAAGACGACACTTGTCAGGATTTTACTTCGGTTTTGGGAAGGGAAAAAACGGACACCCCCCTCCAACCTCTCTGGGAAACGCGTATCTGTGTTACAAATGCCCAAGGCACAACATTAAACCATATTTTGGATAAAACTATGACGGTAATAGCCTGCCGAGACCAAAAAGATGAGACGCCTGTGTCGAAAGTCAATGGAGAGCTGTCCGACCTCTGTGGGAGCTCGTTCTTGGCTGCGGTGTGATTGGTCAATCTACATTCTAGGGTGTGGCTTAGCCAAAGGTGAATTGCTGCGCTTTTCAAACATTCGCATGGCCAGTCACTGGGTAGGAACGATCTTATAGTCTGCTTCCTCAGGTGAGCTAGAAGGATGAACCCTCCTCATCCCCCCTCGGTTCCCATGTGGGACCATTCCTTGGTCTTTAAGGCCATGAAGGGTGCCCCTTTCAAACCTCTACAGTATGTGTAGTCTTACGTATCTCTCATTGAAAACCACCTAGCTATTGCCTCAGTCAAGTGGGTGGGAGACTTACACGCACTTTCTGTTAGCACGTCGGGCCTTGAGTTTGGGCCTAATGAATACAATTTCATCCTCAAACCAAGACTTGGTTGTGCTACCATCTGGTTTTGCTTCAGTCGATGAAAACCAAGGAGCATCCTATCAAGCTCTGGCTTATATACGCATAAGCCATGCCCATTCGAGCGGGACGTGACGTTTGAGGGCGCCGGCGCCATCATTGGTGCTTACGTCACGAGCAGTCCCTCGATAGGTTGCAGCAGTTGCCACAGAGTGGAGGGCTGCATTGGGATTGAGTCCCGTTGGGTCCCGCGGGACCCAACGCAAATCACGCAGGAGCGGGCACTTTGAACTTTACTGCGGGCGGGAATGGGCGGCTAAAAAAAAACTGTGGGATCGGGAGGTAGCCTAGCGACATGATGGAGATGTCAATAAATGACGTGAAAAAGATCCTCAAACGAGGTATTTACAGCACAAAACCTAAGCAAGGCTAGTCTGACATTTGGACTACTATTCATCTTCCTGATCGGTGCGTCAGAATACATGCAGGCCAGGGTAATGAAAAAACAACCCCATGATTCTCTTTAATAATAGCAATACAAATACGTGTTTTTCCTGGGGGATGGGAGAAGACACAAAATCAATGCATCTCTATTATTGTGCGGGAATAAATTCTCAGAGTTTTGCGGGTGCAGACAGGAGTGGACATACATATTGCGGGAGCGGGCAGGAGTGAAGTACATACATTGCGGGAGCGGGCAGTAATGGTCAGAAATTCGGTGGGCGCAGGCGGGATGAAGAAAACAGTCGAGCGCAGGGCTCTGCCGCAGAGCACCCAATAGGCGCGCAAGCTGCCTCGCCTAGGTCCGCTAGCTGCAGCAAGTGCATTTAAATTAATACAAATTATGAGGATAATTTTTGTCTTCAGTATTCCCGAGAAGAGGTTTTGCCTCTAAGGTTTTTTTTTTTCCATAGTCAACTATCTAGCTAGTTATTAGTTATCTAACATTAAAAAAAATTCTATTTAACAAGAAAGTCATACGAACCTTAAAGTGTTAACCTGTCACCTCTGACGTTCAACAGCTGTCACAGCTCCTGGTGAAGATGGGATGTGTTGTTGCAGGAGCCAGGAACTGATTTGCTATAGGCTACTCCTGACTGGTCGAAATCTCATGCTACTTAGGACAAATGTAATGTACAGAAGTAGCTGCACTGCTTAAATACAAAATTAAAGTTTTTGAATGAAAAGATATGTAAAGTCACACTGATGACATAATTTTTATGTGAAATGTGCATATTTACCCCCAATTGTCATGGTATGGGGAAAATTATTTTTTTTTTTTAACTTGAAACCAATTTCATTGGATTCCTTGACCCCCAAAAATGTACACTTTGACACTAAATTTGTCATTTTAGCGACAACAGAAGATATGGGCTCTAGAGTATTTTCGGCGCATTGGCGGCCATTTTTGAAAAAAACATGTTTATTTCTGATACAAAGTGTGATCTCACTTGTGTCTTAGGATAAATTTATTTGTATGACCCTAAGGTACTTCCATACCAAAGGAGACCTTTGCATCATGACTTGAAGTCAAAGGCCTATTTTTTGGGCTTAACCTCCCTATTAATATGACTTGTGCTAATATTCCAAATCTTCTGAAGTCACTGTGTGACAAACAAAATTTAAGCTGTCATTAACTTATACACTACTGTCCTGTACAGTATTGAATATACTGTTGTCTCCGATGGGAAAGCATGATAATAAGTGTGTTCCATTGTGTAATTTTTGCTCTTCACATCACCAAACATCAATACAGTACTAGTATTTCACTTCAGGTCACGTCATTTTAACATGGCAATAATTTTGTGTCCACCCTCACCCATTTTGATTTCATGGTGACTTTAATACAAGAGTTACACAATAAAATCTCTGCTATTTTGATGCTAATGTCAGGTGGGGGAGGGGGGTCTTGACCTCCGATGTCAGCAGTTTCTTTGTTCTCATGTGGCAAGATGGAATGCTAGAGAATCTCATGAAGAGTTCAAAGTATAAGGGCTGAACACCAAAATGTTTTGCCTAAATTCACCATGATTTCAAACCTATTTTGTAATCATTACCTTTTAATGCATCAAGTTCAAGACATTAACAAGATTTTAAAAATTATTTCTCTTTACTATTTTCTACAACAATTTCTTTAAGCCAAGCCGACGCCAACGAACTAGCGCTGATGAAAGCCGACTGTGTTGTCGCCTCTCGTCCGCTCTCGTCGAGGTAAAAAGCTGCAATTGAAGAGTTCAGATGCAAAAGCCTCTAAGTGCCATTTGAAATTTTCTTCTAAAATGATCATTTTCATCAAGCTTGTATATTTAAGTTCAGGCCTGAACTTAAATATACAAGCTTGATAAAAATGGTCATGAAAAGCCAATCAGAGTTCTCTCTTTCCCCAACGGCCCGACGCCGATTCAACATGTCGAATCGGGCGAAACAAAGCCGACGAGGACTATTTTCAGCCAACGGCACAGAACGTGCGTATCACACCGAGAAAACTTAGTTGGCCGACGCACAAAATCTGCCAGACGGCCGACCGTCGGCTTGGTGTGTTCCTGGCTTTATAGGCCTGGAATTTGTTTCTTATTGTTTATTTCAGACTGTGTACTGTACTTCCATTTGGAACTCTAAGCCAGTTCTGTTCATTTAAGATCAAGCCTTATTTTATTTAACATTCCTGTTTCAGCCAAACTTCTGCTTTCACTCTAGTCAAGACAAGTCACCTTTATTGATATAGTGCTTTTTACAATTCAGATTGCATCAAAGCAGTTTCACAGTGATAACATGAAAATAATACAACAAAGTTGTTCTAGACGAAAATTTGCGTAAACGTCCAGCTTAAGTAAGGCAGATCAATAATATTGTTGAATTTTAAATGTCCCCAACTAAGAAAGCCAAAAGCCAAGGCAACAGTGACAAGGAACCAAAACTCCATCGGGTGACTGAATGGAGAAAAAAACCTTGGGAGAAACCAGGCTCAATCGGGGGCCAGTTCTCCTCTGGCCAACGAACGGACAGTATATGATTCGGGCAGCATTACAAGTCAGATTGGAGTATTTATACATTTCCATCTGTTTTAAAGTCGAGGTCACAGCAGTATGGAGACAAGTTGTTGAGGATCAGTGCCGATGGCTGTCGTGTTGATGAGGCTAGCACATCAGGATAAGTTGGGATGAGTCCAGGCGCAGGTCCACCAGGGTCAACTTGGGATAAACAGAGAGACTAAAATTAGCATAGACGCCATCCTACTTATGATGTACATCAGGATTTACGGAACGTGTTCCCAGATCCGAATGATCTAAACTATGCAGCCTAATTTTGAATGAAAGGGGTCATGAACTGGCTTTTTAAATTGTATCAACTTATGACGTTCGCTTGGTTTTTACTATCAAAAACATCAAAATGAATAAGTAATAGGCTATTTTCTACCCTATTTTTGAGCCTATGTCAAAAACGCTCCTTTTTTTGTGGGCATCTCGCACTGAAGTCTTGGAAGTAAATGCCCACTGCTGTGAGTGGATAACAGTTTTGCATATTATGAGTTTCGACTCACCCGTGGATGCACTTTTTGAATTGTTTTAAAAACGTCCGTGTTGTAAAATGGCAACCGGAATAATTCGCCCATACGTGTTCGACCCAGAGTCCGTGTGTTGCACCATTCCTGTCAGATCCAATATAGACGGCACAGCACCATTCTTTAATCTTAATCGGTCTGAAAATCCAGTGTTGTTTACAAAACAATCCTCAGTGAAATGAAGCGAAGCAACGGACAATGTTTTACCTCATCAACTGGAACGTCATCATTACTGTAAAAATAAAGTTTAACGCAGTCCTTTAATAAAGTTTAATGCAGTCCTATTGGAATCCAGAAGCATTTGCAGCGACTATCTTCTTCCACAACCAGCAATACAACAATATGTATTGCTTGGTAGCACAATCCAGTTTGTCATCACGAGGTAGGCATCTATGTTATTTGGCTATGCATGTAAAGTGGGAATCGGTGGGCAGGGCTAAACCGGCCACTGTTCAAGTAGGTGTTGATCTTCTTCTGCGGGGGTGGTTTTTATCCTCTTTGACGTCATAGTTCCCCACTTTTAAAAACGAATCGTTTGCAGAGCCTGGTGTCAATAAAAGCTTTTATTGGACTAACAAGGACGTTTTCAGTTCTGAAACTTATAGGATATTCTTATAATATGATGACCTCTTAGACGTCAAACCTCAAGGAAAATTTGATTTCTCAGTTCATCACCCCTTTAAGGAAGTCTATAGTGTGTTATGTGTATGCTAGGTCAAAGAGATGTGTTTTTAGTCTTTATTTGAACTTTATTTGTCTGCTTCCTGGACAATGTTAGGATTGCATTGACCTTGCATTGACGTCAGGAAACAGTACAGCTGTAAAAACAATGCATCACCCTGCTGAACCAACAAACACTGTTGCACATAATTGCACAACTACATTTTATGTAAAAGCATGTTTTCTTCATCAACAGATCAACCTTTCATGGTATACGATAACACAACATACATCTGTTACTATAAAAAAAAATGTCCTTACCACTGATGGACCGCAATGGCACTGTCATAAGAAGACTCCAGTACATGCTGATAATTGATACACAGCTGCAGTGGAGCGACGTTAAAGAATCTGATGGACATTTTGTCCTGTTTTATTCTCACAGCAAACTGCTTTTTCAGCTGCAAACAGCCTTGTCCTTGGCGTCATATCAGCCTTTTTACCCAAACAAACACTGTTGATGGTACCAAAAGGTCAGACAAACACATAATATTTTAATATATTTTATTAGAATTTGTGTTAGCTTTCGTTAGATTCTCTTCACATACAATGATGAGATTTTTAATCATTTCACAAATTCATGTTCATGTGATGTCTAGGCTAACAGGTCTCAACAGGTTAAGCATGGTGATTCATTTTTACTGTAAAAGGATATTAATAAGATCCAATACAGATCACATTTTCAGCATTTTGGGTGATAAAGACTGTTAATGCATTCTGCCCTTGTATAACCTGACAATTATAGACGATTAGCACTGATATGTGATCACAATGAGAACCTGATACACAATGGGCAGCTTTCCATAACTGATGATGATTTCTGAATGATTTGCTCATTTTTATTTAGGTTGTTCAACCAAGCAGATGACCAGATCTTTGTTAGTGGGGGAATGTCTGACCCAGATTTGTTACATAACTACCAAAGCCCCACCCCCGTTCTCCACCTTAGCTGCACAAAACACACATTGTCTTGGCTCTATGGCTGCCATAGCAACTGAGCAGATTCTGCCTTTCTTACGTTTTGCACTTTAACCAAATTAACTCACAACCATATACTTTATTCTTATTTTTTGCACAGTTTTACTTTTTTCTTAATGTTCACAATCTCTTAAAACTCCAGTTCTAGCTCCATCCTGCAAGAATTGGCTGGGGGTTTGTGTGTGTGTGTTCTTAAGTAAATGGCTTTCGTGGTTGAAGGGCGAAGAGTGTAATTACATTTCCACCACATGGCTCTCACTGATGCCACATGTGATTTGCACATGCCGCCAATCAGCCATGTCCTGCTGCAACTGTCTCTTTTTGTTCATGTTAATGCATGCACACGAGAGGGGTTGTCAAAGGGAACACAATATATAATTATATAATTATCATTGGTCAGCAGCTTACAACCACCAACAACCCATTAGTAAAGCCATACTAAGAAGATGTAAAAATCGTTTAAACCCTGCAGGATAGATGATGCATTCAAATGGGTCAGCACTCCTGTCACTCGCTGAGAACAGAATTCTAATAAGCCCGATCAGTGCTGAAACTCATTCAGAGCATGAAGCACACTGAACACTGATTGGTGAAATTGTTCCGATCCAGGCTCGAGGCCCATGTTTGCTCTGCTGCTCATCAACTGGGTCGCATGCACAGAGCCAATATATAATATCAACAATAGACCAATATTAAAAACAGTCTCTTTTTAATGCTGCAGTTAAGAACTTACTCTTATCACTGCTGTGATTGATGGATGTCAGTATATTACAATGGTATAAAACAGGATATTTACACTTCAAATGGTCGATAACTTAACAGTATCAGATAATAAAATTATTTTATTATCTATTTACTTCAGTAAATTTTAAGTTAAGTCTGTAAAACCTTATTACCGTAAATTCTTGCTACCGTATTTTATACTGTAAATTTCTGGCAACCACAGCTGGCGGTATTTTACCTTAAATTGAACACATTTTTTTTTACAGTGTATTGCTGGTGGTTGTGCAGGCGCATGGCAAAGGAGATGCAATTCAAATACACTTTATTCCAGGAAACTTAGGCAAACCGACTTCGAACTTCTGCTCAATTTCAGTTCGCTTCTGTACTCAGTCTGAGACATTGTCTCATCGTCAGTTTTCCTCCGGCCAATCAACGAACATAGGGTGGGCTGAGAGCTACGTCACGGCTCTCAGCCCACCCTTTGTTCATTGATTGGTCGGCTGTTCTCCCGACACTAAGCACCGAGTTTAAGATTGTATTTTAGGTTAGGGGAAATCGAAAACCACCGCTGATATGGAGACACGTGATGCAATTTGCTCTGTGGAGAATATTCCCCGCATTTGCAAACTGAACCCCAAGTTTTAAAATTTAATTTATCAACTATTACCGATCGTCAGCGATCGGAAACTGGGGAGACCAAAGGCCGACAAGGCGATAGTTGTGATTGTGTCCCCCCTGGTTGCACTCATGGAGGATCAGGTTAAGGAGGCAGCAAAACTCGGTCAGCCATGTTTTTTCCAGTATTTCGCTTGATGGTTTCTTTTTCGCATCAAACATGTGTTTTCAGTGGAAGTTCGATGCGGCTGAGCTGGCGAATAACACACGTCATAACCAGACGTTATGTGATTGGCTTACGGGTATAACCAATGATTTTATACTTCAGACAAGCGCAATGTCTGACCAAGGTGGAGCCGATGGGATGAGGGAGCCCAGTTGAGCCACTGCAAGAAGGTCCATGGATAAAAAACAAAAAGAAAAAATGGAAAAAAAGCACAAAAATGTAACAAGTTTGGTCCTGTCTTCTGTCGCCAGTGGCTAAGCAAGGAAGTGCACAACAAATGAGAATGCAATTCAAATATACTTTAATTAAGGAAACTGACATAAAGCACCTCAACATTGAAGTAGATAAGAAAAAGCAATATATGCAAAACACACAAAACTGGAAAGTTATATATATATATGCACCTGACGGTCAGTTAATGCTTTGTATGTGGTCTATGCATCTGTCAATATTTATGAAAATATCATTGTACCATTAAATTTGTGAAACTATAATTCAAGGCAGAAGAAACTGATTATATATTTATAATAAATTAATTTCCTATCTTTGAGAAAATTCAGAGAGTGAAATTAAATCCATTACTTATTATGTGGCTGTAGTAGTTTAGAATGTTGCCATGTTTGTGTGAAAGAACTTTATTTGCTTAGAAGTTGAGTGCTGTGCAGCTGTGAATACATTCTCAAATGTTACCCTTTTCATTGGAAAATTTAGTTTGGGTCATTAGTCACCTTTATTTGTAATTCTTTCTATGTTGGTTGTTTAATGGAACAACAGTACAATTTGTCCTGCAAATTTGAAGTTGTACAGTTCCAGTGAACTCATTCTAGTGAGCTCATTTAAAATTATGCTCAGTTTATGCTCAGTTTATTAAAACGTTACCTAGAATGATATTGGATGCAAAACGGGCCCATGTTTTTTGGACTGCAGACTACAGAGTGGTAATTCCACAAACTATAGAGCAAGGTTTTTCTTTTTTTTTTTTTGCCAAATCACAGTCACAATTTTAACCCTTGGGTGCTGTAAAAATGACCGATTTGTATTTAAATGAAATGAATGTAGATATACTCCATATTTTAGTTTGATAATGTTTTTTTATTTAATATTTAGTATTTTTTTTTTTTTTGGTTTGGGGGGCAAGATATGAGGGAATGTGGGAGTTTTGACCGAACTAGATATGAGGGAATGTGGGAGTTTTGGTTTCTATTTGAAGAATACTGTAAATACAACTATGAATGGCAACATACCAAACAACAAGCTTTCAGTTTTATGCAGTTTTAAACTAACATAATTTTGAGGAATTAGGTGAAAGGTGTGAAGACATACAAAAACAGGTTCATAAAAACAAGTTACTTCCCATAATATTTCTAAGCCTATATCTTGTTACCTTCTGAGAACTGTTGACATTGCTTACCTTCTGAGAACTGGCATCTTTTAATCCTATAATTGCATTTCTGGAAATCAAAACAAGAGTCTTGGCAGGGTTCACAAAGAGAAAAGCGTCTGCATACTACCTTTCTTTCCTAAACAAACACTTGGAAAATTTGAAAAGGAATTTTTTTTTTGACGGGTGTTCGAGCAGTCAAAAAAATAAAACAAAAAATATTGTCAGTTTGTTTGGCAATGCAATCCATGTTGCTCCAGTCCTATTTTTGTCAGTATTCAGTCTGGCTCCCTTGCACATTCAGGTTGGTAATCTTTTCAAATATATTACCAACGTAAGTCAACAGGGTTTATGGTTAAATGCACGAAAAAAAAAAGTCCATATTAAGACAAGCTCAAGATATTATCATGTTGTATTCATTATATGTAAAAACACCAAGCTTTGATCATCAAGCTTTTACTTTTCTTGGAAAAGGCGATGGCTAACAACAGTTTGTTGGGGACATTTAACACCTATGCCAAACAGGAAAGTATACCCACTAGTTCACTTTTACATATTTTCAAACTATTTTCACACAGACTTTAAGGGGAAAAAAATATATATATATTTTAGTCAAAATACTGAAAGACTTCCAGAAACCGAGATATAGTTGCCTCAATTTAGCATGTTACATCCAGCGATCGTTTTTAGAACTCGATATTCAGAAAAGTTGTTTATTTCAGATTTTTATGAACAAAACATGCAAGAAACAAACTGTTTTGGTCAGAGCTTATTTTCTGCAATAATCCATCAAATAAAATAAAACAAAACCTACTGGTTATAGTCAAGAGAACCAGGGTGATGCTAACTTCCAGGCTACGTACCTTACAAAAATACAACATTGCAGCGCTCAGTCAAAGAGGACTGATAGGATTGTCCCTATCAAAAAAAAAAACACCCATCTTAGTAAAATTCTTGGTGTTTTAATGTAAAGAGACAAGTTAAAGTTCTGAACCATGCCACTGTCGTAAATCAAATACACAACCCTTTGAACAACAGGCAACAGTCAGAGCCACATTAGTACAAGCAATGCATTTTGGTCCCTGTGATAAAGTACTACAATTTATAAACTGGTGAAAAATTACCTAAAAATACTGATTAAAATATCTACAGTTAGTTTACAAAAATCATGTTTAAAATGGATCAGTGCACAACAGTCAAAGATAGAAGAATTTAGTGATCTTGTGTGCAAACTTTTACCTCAAACTAGGATTCCTGCCAGAATCAGATATCATTACACCCACAAATTGGTTTTTAAAAGTAACTGGCAAAGTAGGATATAAACTGACTCAATGTGCCCTTCTACAACCAACAAACAGGGAAGTGATCTATCTAATGTCATCCCTCATTTCACATGGACTAATGAACAAATAAAATGCAAGCCGTCAGTAAGAGTTAATTACTTAAATGACGCTTCAGTCCAGTATTTCACTTGTATGTCATTGGCTCTTCGCCCTCTTCGCTGAGCAGACATGTGCGTATAAGAGCTTCAGTGACTGCGTACGGATCACAGTTGGCTGAGGGACGGCGGTCTTCAAAGTAGCCCTTCTTTTCTTGGCCCACAGATCGTGGAATTCGTATGCTAGCACCACGGTTAGCCACTCCAGCAGAAAACTCATTGATATTGGAGGTCTCGTGACGGCCAGTCAGTCGTCTGGCATTGTCCAGCCCTCCTTTAGGATCGTAAGCACGGATGTGATACTGGTGTCTCTTGGCCAGCTTCTCAATTGAGTCCTCAATATATCTAAAATGATAATAAAATTGATTAGTATAACCAAAAAACATTTGGTTTCGATGCAAGGGGTTGAGGAAGACGCAAGGCTTCCTTACACACACTTACTTCAGACCCCCTTCCTCACGCATCTCCTTGGTGCTGAAGTTGGTGTGGCAGCCAGCTCCATTCCAGTTCCCTGAAATGGGTTTTGGGTCAAAAGAGGCTACAACACCGAAGTCTTCACAAACCCTGTGCAGGAGGAAGCGGGCCATCCACAAATGGTCTCCCATATCAATACCCTCACAGGGGCCAACTTGGAATTCCCACTGGAAAACAACAAGACAACTTCAGCAACCAATTTCTATTTTCGATTGAAAAATGGTTTCCTAAAATGTAAAACTTTACCTGTGCCGGCATGACTTCAGCATTAGTGCCACAGATTTTTACTCCAGCATACAAACAGGCTCTATAATGAGCTTCTACAACATCTCGTCCATAGGCTTTATCAGCTCCCACCCCACAGTAGTATGGACCTAATCAAACAAATCAAATTAATTTCATTAAACCAACAGGAGTCTTCCAGCTATTTAAAAAGAGAAATGTCCAAAACCATCCATAGGTGGATGCATCCATTTACCTTGAGGTCCAGGAAAGCCATTGGAGGGCCAACCAAATGGATGACCATCTGTGCCCAGAAGAGTGTACTCCTGTTCCATTCCAAACCAAGGATGCTTATCCTGTACCATACCCATGATCTTTTTACACATCTGACGAAGGTTGGTTTCTTAAGGAGCAACACAAGAGACATCAATACAACATCATCCATTATAACCAATTATCCGATATCAATTATAGTATCGTCATCTATTCACCAGCAGGTTTGTGGTTGTATTTGAGAACATCACACAGAACCAGTTTGTTGGGATCCTTTCTGAAAGGGTCTCTGAACATGGCTTGGGGTATCAAGTACATGTCACTGTTGGACCCCTCAGACTGATATGTGCTAGAACCATCAAAGTTCCATTCAGGAAGCTCTACAGAGACACAATAAAAAATACTTAATTTTTCCAACACTGATAAAAGTTAATAAACTTTTTTTTTTTTTTTTTTAAAGAAACCAATATGATAATCTGAATTGACAATAACTACCTTCAATGGTCTTAGGTTCTGAATCTAGAGTTCTGGTCTTGCACCTCAATCCTTCCCCAGTTCCATCAATCCAGATGTACATAGCCTGAACCTCGTCTCCCTGAGGGAGGTCCAAGTACTGCTGTTTCACAGTTTTGCTCAGCATGGAACTGGCTGAAGTGGCCATGGTGGTGCTATATCAAACCTATCAGGAAATAACACTGTAAATTAACTCATAGCATACAAATGATTTGAGAATGGTTTGTAAAAGTAGCCTGCATTAATTGAATCAAAAATAGAGAAAACCGGAATATTGTGAAATTACAACTTAAAATAATGGTTTTCTATTTGAATATACTTTAAAATAATTTATGTGATGCAAAGCTGAATTTATCAACCATTACTCCAGTGTCACATGATCCTTCAGATATTCTAATTTGATACGCAGTTAATGTTTGATACTGCTGATTTGATACGCAGTTAATGTTGAAAAAGGTTGTGCTGCCTAATGGTTTTTTTTTTTTTTTTTTTTTTGGAACCAGTGAAACTTTTCAGGATGCATTGATGGATAAAAAATTAATGAATAGCATTAAATCAAAATAGACTTTTTTTAACTTATCAAATTATAACCTAACTGAAAAGGAGTATTACTTTTTAAAAACAAAGAAAATTCTACACCTATTGTTAAGACTTATGTTTTAAATAAATGCTGATCTTTTTATTCAATGAATCCTAAAAAAAAAAAAAAAAAAAAAAAAAAAAAAAAAGTCCAAAAATTCCAACATTGACAAATGAGCATATTAGAATGATTTCTGAAGAATCGTGTGACACTGAAGACTTTTGATTATTGATAAGTTCAACTTACCATTACATGGTAAAACTAATATTTCACAATATTTTAGTTTCTGTATTTTTAGTTCAAACGAATAAACGCCGGCTTGATGAGCATAAGAGACTTTTTAAAAAGACTATAAATAATAATGGTTTCCAATTCCAAACTTTTAGCTACCTCGCATAGAAATCGCTATAAACAGTTTAATGTTACCAGAAACAACGTGGCCGGTTGAGCCACTCAAGACATTACGCAATCACTCAGACAATAGAGTACCAAGCGCGAGCGACTTCATCAATTTACTGAAGTTAATAAGGCAAATGTTAATGAATAAAACGAACCCAGCGTCATTAACACAAAAGACAGAACGTAATAAGCATCAGTGGGAAGAAATTAACCGGTAACGTTAGAACAAACAAAGCTCAACTAGTCAATTTAAATGCTTGGCTAATATAGCTGATGCAACATATTGCGGTGATGTGATGACATCAAAGCAATTCAAAAGTTACATTTAAAGCGGTACCGGATAACACAAATGTTAAAGCCCTCGATTTTAACTACGAAATCACCCATTTAACGTTAACTTTCCACCCTTCAAATTAAAACATACCATTTAAACATCCCTTAACCAGAATAAACTCGTACACGTTTTTACGAAGATACATACCTTTCAGCGAGTATAAATAGTCACTAAAGGAGTGGCTGTATTTCCAGAGGGTTTTAGAAAATATTCGTGTATGTTTGCCTCTCATCCTCCAAACTAACAGCATTTGCTTTGGCCGAAGTTTTTAAGTGGATTTTCCAGATCCTTTCGCCGCTGATTGGATGAAGTAAAACGTGATTTGAGTTTGGCTAGGTGTCTTCATATTACAGGGTCATTTCATTGGGCGCCGTTGAAAATGGGCGGAGCATTCCATTCAGAATGTCTTTCTCAGACAAAGAACATCAAATATTCTGTTGATGTAAATCATTTTTACATCATATTTTAATAATTAGGTGATCATAATGTCCGTCCACTGACCAATGCACTGTTGCTCGATAAGCAGCTAGTAAAACGACTGTCGATTTCAAGAAAAAAGAGGCTAAAAACAATCACTGGTTTATCACGCACTCTAGCGGTGTTGTGGAAACAGCACACGTGCACAGCAGAAATTTTGTACGTGAAATATTATAGACGTACCTACTAAAAACACTATCCACAATTCACTGCTTAAAGGTCAGAATTCAGGTCCTCCATTTTGGTCCATTGAATAACGGAGATATCTCATGGAAGGCCTACCCTGTTGTGCTCATGGCTCCATATTAAAACAGAAATAGGCCTAAGTAAACAATTTTTATTAGTGGCCTTAGACTTTTGGACAACATTGTATTTTTCAGGTTTTGCTTACCATGCTATTTGAGTTTTGATAAATATTTTTTTTAAATCATTATTTTATTGGCTAAACAAAGTCTTGTCTGAAAATTCTTTAAATGGAAGTGGTAATCTTGCATCTGAATGCAATTGGAAGAAAAGAGTATGATCACATATAATAAACAGTGTAGATTATGTGATACTCTTCTAAATTGCATGACTCTTTGTTATAAGTTTGTAAAATAGAGCATATTATGGTCCTCCCTACGGAAACTACACCAGGTGTGTAAAGCCCCCGAATGCTTGGGGACCCGTTGCTCTTCACTAATATTAAGTAACATATCACAATATAATGTAATAGTTTTAATAATATGCAGATTTAACTTCAGTGGAGTCATGTGGAAATTTCTCCATGCATTCAATGCAGATAATGACATGAGTCTTGATGTATGCCTATGGCTTCTAAACATCTGTCTGAAGCAGAAAAAAAAGGTAGGCCTATGTTGGGTAGAAAAGAGCAAATTTGAGTAAAGTGGTCTGATTTTTTAGCTTTATTAAGAGTGCACAAATTTTTGTTTATTAAAAGGTTTTACACACAATGATTAAAATATGGGAGCGGCACAGAGGCTCGGTGTGGGTAGCCCTGTTGCCTCAGAGATAAAAGATCCTCTAAGTCCCAGATCAGCCAAGAGACCTTCTCTGTGGAGTTTGCCCTGTGTTGGCTTCTCCAGGTGGTCTGGTTTCCTCCACAATCCAAAAAACATTCAGTAGATGAATTGGGTGTGAATGATAGAGCGAATGTGTGTGTCTTTTTGGACCAGGTCTCGCTATAACAACAACAAAAACAAAATAAATGTTAAAGGCCTATACCAATTTCTACTTTGATAAAAATGTAGTCATGAGGCATATTCTGTAAGTAACAATATAGATATTTAGCCATCAATGGCAGAATGAAAACCAATTTCACGAGTTCACATAATCCTTACCTTGGCACAGTTTGGTAAATATAAAATTTAAAAGCTAAATATATTTGCTTGCCTGTCTAAAGGACGGGCTCAAGTGACAATCAAGTCCAGCTCTAAATAGCATCCCCTCTGGACTGCTACTGCTAATATTACTAATTATTATTAATAACAATGATTCTTTGTTGTTTAGTTAGTTAACATTAGATTATTAGATTAGTTTAGTTATTGACAGGACTCCATGAACGAGGTTAAACAATTAAGTGCTATGTCCACAAGATGTCGCTCTACGCTTTATTAATTTCATGCTTTGAAACTAAATCAACACATGAGATCCTACTTTTACGGTGAATCCTGCACACAGTGAAATATATCTGAACTATTTGTCTTAGAAACAGTTACATATGTGTTTATCGTTATTGGCCGTCTGTTTTTATTATAACTAATTCTTTTGTCTAACTTATTATTGCATTGGGTGATAATGAATTCAGCAGACAGGCTACCAAAATGCAATCACACATCTACAAGGCCCCCTCCTCTCTGTTGTCTCTCTCTCTCCCTCTCTCTCTCTCTCTCGTTCACATGCACGAAGAGTATAAGTCACTGTCCAGTGACGTAGAGCTGGATGACTCACTGCCCATCAGAAAAAAATTAGACCCTCTGGTGTTTGTTCTGTTCTTTGTACTTCATGTGGTTGTTAATAAAAAAAAAAAAAAAAGAAAAAAATTAGACCGTTTCCTATGACCTGATCCTACCAAACTAACAATTAACGTTGGCGTCTTTCTCACCACCAAACCCTCATCCTAAACTCATCATGCCATTTTGACATGATTCTTGTGTGGATAAACACCGAAACATGTTAATTTTAATAGGCTGGCCCTTGCTTTCTTACAAGTAATAAGGGACACCCAGTTGGTTCAAATTTGAATAGGTCTAAGCTTTATACGATACATCTTTTTAACCTTCCACATATGGTGAAAAAGCATCAGGGAGGAGTAAGACAGTGAGTGAATCAGTTAGCCTACATTACAATCCATGTCACCCTGGCAGAAGTGTGAGGAATATGTTTCCTTAATTAATGCACAGATACTAATGAGATAGGAGGCTAGACAGGCCAGTTTGCTGATTCTCCTCTGTGGGATTGGATTATTACCCAGTTGGGCTTGAATAGGATATTGCTGTGTGGTTACACTGAACCGTCAATGCACTGTGGTTGCACTTTAACTAACTGAAGCATCCAAGTGCAGTTAACTAAAGCCTCAGTGTCATGGTAACAATCTGAACTGAAAAATTAGAGGTGTTAGACATTGCAAGAGGCGGCGGGAGTTGTCGTGGTCTGTTGTTTGCTCTTCAAGGGCCTGGTCTTTTTTTTGGGGGGGGGGGGGGGGGGTCTCTCGAGTTGGACACTTTTCTTGGAATCTTGGAGAATAAGTGAATAGCTATAAACATTTATATTTACCAGCTTTTCAATATATGCTCACAGTCCTGGATGACTCTACCATCAGTTTACAATTATTTATCATTAAATGCTTGTGTTAATAAATCATGTGTTCACACCCTTCAATTTCCTGTGATCAGTGAAACCTGTGGGTGAGTCATCAGACTCTGCAATGCACCACAATAACCTATACTGAGGGAGGGTGGAGACTGACAGAAGCTTCCCAGGAGAGCTTTGGTTCCACCACAGACAGATCAGATGTAGACCTACATGGTGCTGACTGACTAGTGGGCATTTCCGATGTGTTTTTGTTTGTACACTAGTTTGTTTCGCTGTTGTACACAACACACACTGAACGAGTAGGCTCTCATGAAAATGCCCACAGCAGCCTGATGATGTGAAATCCAAGAGGAGTCTATGCAGCGTGTTCTAGCTCTTACATGCGATCACCACTATCAGAGCATCAGTTGCGTCACTGTTATACATGATTATATAGAAGGAAAGTGGCTGGATCCCAGTCTAATGTGCTCATTTTTCCATGATGTCATTTTATGTGGCAAAAAGACAAAAAAAGAGACATTTTCAAGACAAAAAAAAAAAAAAAAACTCAATTCACATAAGATATGGTTTCCATGGTTATTCAATAGAGTTTACGCTTGTTCCTAAGTTACGTTAATCATCCCCTGTCTATTGAAGCCCTGCAGTGAAATCATTTATGTATGGATGAATAGAATAATAAAAGGTACCATTTTATTTAGGGTGTCTTTAAATACAGTAGGCCTGCTAACATTTAAATCAATAATTTTATACAATGCACTTATAGTGTGTACATGCATGTTTTTTTTTTTAAATTGTACTTAGCCTACATTTATACATTTAATATTTATTATGTAGACTAATATAAAATGTGGCTGAATAAACAAGTTATTTAGAATACAATGCACATGGCTCAAAATGATTTTACACTCTAACTACCATGGCAACATTATATGTCTTAGACTACCCCGGTGTTATTGCGACAGATATGCATATGCATATTGTGTGCATGTAATCAGGCATTTGCATGTAGTTCTGGTCATAATGTGAGAAAAATAAGCAGTGAGATGGATTAGTGTCTGACATCACCCTGAATCTGAATGAATGGATTTATCACGCTGGCCGTGTGCACTTTACTTAACAATAATCGTGATTTTAGCAATAAAAGACAGTGCAAAACTGTTAATTGGTAAACAGAAAGTTTCCGTACTATATACAGTAAATAACTGTGATATAATTTTACTGTAAAATACCATTAAATTTACAGTTTTTGAAAGTGAAAAAGAAGAACTCGTTGTATCATTTACAGTGAAAAAACGTAAATTGACATTCCCCACTTTTATGTATTTTTGTTGAAATAATTATGGTTCCTCAAAGTTTTCTTGTTTTTTTTTCTACAGTACAGTTATGTACTTTATGGTTTTATTTTACATTTAATGTTGTTAAATTACTGTTTATTGCTTTTTAAAAAAAAAATTCATATGTGTTACCATGATTTCGTTTAATGTTTGTGTGATTGACACTGCAGCTTCCTTATGTAAGTATTAATATTCTTATGGAAGACTACTAGCTATGATTGTTCATGTAATTCTAACTGACAGTCAGATAAGCAACATTTGTAAAAATATTATAGACCCCTAACAAAATGAGAAAAACACTAACAAAGAAAAAGGTATAATTTTTCATACAAATACGTAAAAATAATCCAACTAAAAAGAAAAAGGATTACATAATTGCAATACAAAATTATTAGTTCCCGAAGAATTAAAAGTTCTAAAAAAATGTAAAGAGTGGAAGTGCTAAGACAATGGTAATAGCCTACTAGAGTGATGATGAGTATTAATGCGATCAGCTAATTCACCATTCATCATCATTAATACTCCAACTTAATATGTGACTTTGCAAGTGGTATACACTCACCTAAAGGATTATTAGGAACACCATACTGATACTGTGTTTGACCCCCTTTCGCCTTAAGAACTGCCTTAATCCTACGTGGCATTGATTCAACAAGGTGCGGAAAGCATTCTTTAGGCAAGGCAAAGCAAGTTTATTTATATAGCACATATCATACACAATGGTAATTCAAGGTACTTTACATAGAATAAATTAAAATAATCAAAAGAAATCAGAATTATTAAAACAGTTTAGAATAAAAAATAAAATGAAGAACAGTAACAGTCGGATGAACAGTGGCACACTCATCATTTAGTAAATGCATAGCTAAACAGAAGTGTTTCGAGTCTGGATTTGAATGTGTCTACTGTAGGAACACACCTGGTTCCAGCTGCGGCTGGCATGGCTAAAGGCGGACTCGCCATGCTTAGAGTGAACCCTCGGTATTTCTAGCTGATGTGATCCTAATGATCTGAGGGGTTTGTTGGGTTTATATTCAGTGAGCATATCTGCAATATATTGAGGTCCTAACCCATTAAATGATTTATACCAGTAATGATACTTTAAAATCAATCCTTAATGTAACTGGCAGGCAGTGTAAGGACTGGTGTGATGTGTTCATATTTTCTGGTCCTGCTCAGAATCCTGGCAGCAGCGTTCTGTATGAGCTGCAACTGTCTTATGGTCTTTTTAGGAAGGCCAGTGAGGAGGCCATTACAGTAATCCACCCTGCTGGTGATGAAAGCATGAACAAGTTTATCTAAGTCTTGATTGGAAACAAAGCATCTAATTCTTGAAATATTTTTCAGGTGATAGTATGCTAATTTAGTTATTGCTTTGACATGACTATTGAAACTACAGTAAGGTCTGACTCTAGAGACACGCCATTCCTGACTTGATTTTTAGTTGTTTGACCTCTAGACTAAAGGAATGCATTCACATTGAGAACTTCATCTTTGTTTCCAAACGCAATGACTTCAGTTTTGTCTTTGTTCAACTGAAGAAAGTTTTGGCACATCCAACTTTTTACTTCATCAATGCATTGGCACAGGGAGTCAATGGGGCTGTAGTCGTTAGGCGATGGGGCTAAGTAAAGCTGTGTGTCGTTTGCATAGCTGTGATAAGCGATTTGGTTCTTTCTCATTATTTGGCTCATTGGGAGCATATACAGGTTGAATAGGAGTAACGGCAAGAATTGTGACTTGAGGGACTCTATGTCATGGATGTCCACTCAGACTAATGGCCGCCTATACTTACATAATAACCTCTCCCTACCAGGTATGACCTGACCCATTTTAGGACTATCCCAGAAAGCCCCACCCAGTTTTCCAGCCTGTCAAGAAGTATGTTGTGATCGACAATGTCAAATGCAGCACTGAGGTCGAGTAGGAGCCTACCAGTATTGATAATTTGCCTGTATCAGTATTTAAGAGAATATCGTTTATTATCTTTATGAGAGCTGTCTCTGTGCTGTGATGCGATCGGAAACCAGATTGAAAATTGTCGAAGTATCCATTTGAGCTTAAGAATTTGTTCAGCTGATAGTCTTGGTATTTAAACAATGGCCAATTGACACTAAGGGGCCTAAGGTGTGCCAAGAAAACATCCCCCACACCATTACACCACCAACACCAGCCTGCACAGTGGTAACAAGGCATGATGGATCCATGTTCTGTTTACGCCAAATTCTAACTCTACCATCTGAATGTCTGAACAGAAATCAAGACTCATCAGACCAGGCAACATTTTTCCAGTCTTCCATTTTTGTGAGCTCTTGAAAATTGTAGCCTCTTTTTCCTATTTGTAGTGGAGATGAGTGGTACCCGGTGGGGTCTTCTGTTGTTGTATTCCATCCGCCTCAAGATTGTGCGTGTTGTGGCTTCACAAATGCTTTGCTGCATACCTCAGTTGCAATGGTTATTTCAGTCAAAGTTGCTCTTCTATCAGCTTGAATCAGTCGGCCCATTCTCCTCCGACCTCTAGCATCAACAAGGCATTTTCTCCCACAGGACTGCTGCATACTGGATGTTTTTCCCTTTTCACCATTTTTTTTGTAAACCCTAGAAATGGTTGTGCGTGAAAATCCTAGTAACTGAGCAGATTGTGAAATACTCAGACTGGCCCGTTTGGCACCAACAACCATGCCATGCTCAAAATTGCTTCAATCACCTTTCTTTCCCTTTCTGACATTCAGTTTGGAGTTCAGGAGATTGTCTTGACCAGGACCACACCCCTAAATGCATTGAAGCAACTGACATTTGATTGGTTGATTAGATAATTGCATTAATGAGAAATTGAACAGATGTTTAATAACTCTTTACTACATAAGTATTACTAATTATAAGCATTCATGTTGGTAGCTGTAATTTAGAGCTGCACGATAAAATGACATTGATTCGGCTATATGTCTATTAAATCTTTGACAAAATTACAGCAGGATATTCAAATCAGTTGTCACGTATGAGACAACACAGTCTTAACCTCTCAGTTTGTGTTACAGTAATTCAAATCACCACAGACGTCCAGATAAAAGTTAGGATATAATACTAAGTGCTGATGTCTGGTAGCGATCCAAATAGAGTAAATCAGCATTTGAATGTAACTTGATGTTTTAAATAAATATTTTATCAATTACATCTTTACACCAATAAGTGGCGACAAGTGACTGTTTAAAATGTATTTGTCGTTGCATCATTCATTCATTTATAAGAAGTGTTGATTCACGTTTTTATTAGTGAGTCATTGAATCATCCATTTAAACATAATAACATGTATATTTGTTATACATTTTATCAGAACCTCTAAATGACATGCTATTTTGTTTTGCCTATTTAGAATAGTTGGAGGATCATGATTTCTATATTTTAAGCAAAAAACAAAAACAAAAAAAAAGACAAAATTATCCAGAATCATCCAGCTCAACTAATATAAATATTTTAAATAAAAATACTAGAGACCAGTTGCGAAAGACATCAAAAATAGTTAAAGTTTTGCTCCAGCAGTTTTATCTAAATACATTTGACAGTGTAGCATAGCAAGACAACCATGTAACCTGGTACTGAACTGAAAGCTCGTGCATGGACTACATCATTATGAGTATCTAAGAAAAAGAAAAAGAGAGACAAGAGCGATATGAAAGACCATATCAGAGTGTAACCTGAATGTTTTATTATTTCATAAAGGAGACAACCTCAGGGGAAACAGTTTCTCTAATTGAAGCTGCAGCGTTCTTATAGTACTTTAAGTAATTCAGAGATGCAGCCTTTATGTTTTTACATCCAGTCACCAGCTACTAAAGGCAGCAGATGTTTTCCAGGCTTTTAAAGGGGAATCCCTTCGGGCCACACTCACATTGAAAATGGATATCTTTTGATTGTGGATCATCAGAACTAAAATGACAACCAGTGTTGTTCTAAATAAAGCAAAAATGATTATAAAACATACTGCATTTGTTAACTGAAATTTGGTAAAAATGTAAGATGTTTAAATGAGATACAATTAGGCTAAAACTAAAAATGACTAATGAATGAAAACTATATTAATAAGCAAAAATGGCAAATGAAAATAAAATAAAGCTAATTCAACATATTAATAAAAACTATATAAATAATGCTAATATATCACTGATGACACACACTCTATAGACATTTCAATTCTAAACCTCATCAATACAAATGTTGCTAGATCACATTCATCTTTTTTTAGCCCCACTCAGTGGATATTTCACTTTGAAAGTGTCATGAAACTTGCAAGAAGCAATGAAATATCATTTTTTAGAAGCCACAGGTACACCACTGGTACGAAATGTAATCTCTACTGAAACTTGAGCATTTATGGATGATGAAGTCACAGGTATTGCAGTTCTCTAGCAATGTCTCCTGAGGGAAAAGATACGGGTAGGGAATGACAGCAAACCAACTGAGCTGCTGACAGCAGGACCCTGGAGAACATGTTCTTTGTAATACAGTGAAACAGAATTTTGGACAGAAGAAAGTAGTAGAAAGCTTATATAATGCTAATATGACACTGAAGACACACTTTCATGACAACTCATTTTTTTTTACGAATTGATAAATAAAGATTTCATATAAATCCATGTCATTCATACATTTTCAGTTGAAATGTCAAGAGACTTTAAATAAAGAAAAAACAGGAAAACAAATCACATAATTCAACATTAATGGCTTATCGTTCTCATATGTAAAAAAGAAAGAAAAGAAAGAACATAAAACCAAGTCGACATGTTTAACAAAAAATGGAAGTCTCATTTCATGTTTGAGAATCACACCATTCAGTCTAATGAGCAAATGTGAGCAGTCTGAAGTCAGGTGATTAGTGTATGAGTGACAGGACCGACCTTTAACTAGCGATAAAGACTCACTGAGACCAGAGTCAACAGGGGTTTCCACTCACAATGCTCACCGCTGAGAACTGTGGGTCACAGCAGTCCAACATACTAATTAAAAGGCTCCTTAAAGCAATACCTCATTATTCTTATTAATACCGTAATTAATCCTGTAATAATGTAGATAAGCATAATTTAATTCAGGGTCAATGCTGATTATTTGAATTATTCATACATTTTAGTACAGTCCTCCACTCATGCAAACAAAATCCAAACTGTTAACCATTATTCTAGGACACACCTGGTCATAATGGCCTGTTGATCTTTTCCATTGCCATCTAACTAAGCACTGTGTGTGAATTGACTCCTGATTAACAACATTTTTAGCGACTATACAGCCACTAAAGCGACTAAAGATGAATTGTTCTATGCGCTTGTTGCTATGGAACCTTGTCTCCACAGAGAAGAGCCCTTGACATCGTTGAAAGCACTCTACTACATAAACAAGTGCTTTGGCACTGTGTGTGATGCTGGACTTCAAGCTGTGGATATACCGGCTCCTGGTGTGTGACTCTATCGGATGATGTTCAACAGAATGAAATTTTCTTCATTTAATTATTTTTTATTCATTTATTCATATATTTTATTTTGAATGCGTCTGTGCCCCTGTGAACATTTTTACTGAGAAAACTGTTATATTGTCAATTATGGAAAGTGTTGTGACATAATAAAAGAACTCATTTAGCTTAATTGTTCAACTTGTGGTGTAATAAGCTCATTAGCCACTTAGACACTGTACAACAGGCTCTTTGGAAACACAAGCCTCTATCTCTATTTTAGCAAAACTCTAAAAACGTAGGCTACACATCAGCCCATTCTCATCCCAAGGCGTCATATACTGACACTTTTGACAATGCGTTCATCCAACGCATATGGCAACCTTTAGCGTCAATATGAGTGGGCCAGAAGGCGCCTCCTAGTGGTCTAACCCTAACCCTACCCCAGACCTAAACCTACCCATAACCAAAGTGTGTTATATTGACGCTAAAGGGTGCCATGTGCGTCAGATTTAGATGCATTGTCAAAAGCGTCAGTATATGATGCCCTAGGATGAGAATGCGTTGTATACAATTCACTTCAGTTTCAATATGAAATTAACATTAAGAATTTTTATTACAGGGGCAGAGATTACTGAATAATAAAGACTTATTTTTGTGTGGCTCCTTGCACAATAACACAATGACCTCAAACCACTTTTATAATATGCATGGATTGTGAACTAATAAACAGTATTTAACTGTTCCCATTGCCATACCTCAGCTCATCTTGGTAGCTCATCTGGTACAGATTTGGGACACAAATAGAGCTATAAAGAAGCAAGCTTAAATGGCGTACTTGCTTCAGCAGAAGCATTTTTATGCTTTTGTTAATACTGTCAGTCTAGGTTTAGGGTAGGGTTTAGGTGCTACATTATTTTTAAACACAACACAGCATTAACGTTTTAGTGCCACTCACTAGACATTTCAATTCTAACCCTCATCGACACATACAAATGTTGCTATAGATTCACGTTCATCTTTTTTTAGCCCCACTCAGTGAATATCTCACTTTGAAAGTGTCATGAAACTTGCAAGAAGCAATGAAATATCATTTTGTAGAATCCACAGGTACACCACTGGTATGAAATGTAATCTCTACTGAAGCTTTTTTATTTATGGATTTATGGATGATGCATTTATGGATGATGAAGTCACGGGTACTGCAGTTCTCTAGCAATGTGTCCTGAGAGAAAAGATACGGGTAAGGAATGACAGCAAACCAGCTGAGCTGCTGACAGCAGAACCCTGGAGAAAATGTTCTTTGTACTACAGTGAAACAGAATTTTGGACAGAAGAAAGAAGTTAGGTAGAAAGCTAGCAACTGGGAGCGAAAGAATCTGAGAGAAACGCATGGAGTGCTTTTCTTTAACAGACAACTTCATATAGCTTCCTCTTTCAAAGACCTCAAGTGTTGGCTTCTATTCTTTGAGTGTCTTGATGTCATAAAAAGGTCACCCTATTCCAAGGCTTCAGAATCGCATTGTGTTCCTGCTGCCACTGCCAAAAGTGTGTCTTTTACATTATAGAGCAGGTGAATCCACAGCACTCTTTCAGTAAAGTGAGGCCGGTCTTGGTTGCGAAGGGAGTAGTGTTCTGCTGGACTCTGGGTCTCCTCCCAACATCTACATAGAAGAGGTGCATAAACAGTTAGGATATTTCCCCTTCCACCCCAAGGTTATAAAAATGCAAAATATGATGGGTTTGCTGTAATTAGGATATTAATTTTCACCAATCAAACATTTGAGAGCGGTATGATTTTATTTTGTTTTTGAAAGAAGTATCTTATGCTCACCAAGGGTGCATTTATTTGATTAAAAAAATTACAATTTAAAATGACTATTTTCTATTTCAATACATTTTAAAGTGTTACTCATTGTAATAATTATAATATGCAATATATTATGTTTGGTGCTCAAGAATTTCTTATTATTGTCAATGTTGAAAACAGTCGTGCAGCTTAATATTTTTGTGTAAACTATGACATTATTTTTTTTCAGGGTTCTTAGATTAATAGAAAGTTCAAAATAACAGTATTATATAAAGAAAATAAATACGCTATAAATGTATTTACCATCACTTTGGTAAATTTAATACACCCTTGCTAAATAATAGTATTCATTTATTTTAAGAAAACTTTGTGAACAATATTGTTTGCAAATCAGATTTTTTCATAATGCTTTTCATGTAACTTTGATTTTCTTTGTCCAATGCAACATTGACACTGTCCCAGTTTGCCCACAGTGTTTAATTAAACTCGGACGTTGCATTATTGGTGAACTGGGAAATCCACTTATGTCATTTTATTGAGGGAATGGTACTTTACTGTCATACGTGTACAATTTCTAATCATATAAATCATGCATGTTAAAAAAATGCTTTTCAGATTTATTAGTTAGCTCTACTTGTATGTTGACCCATTTACTATAAAAATCAAGCACATATTTCAGAATCCACAATAAACAGTAAAGGAAGAACAGGCCAATGAAGGCGTTAAATCAGCGGAATCTAAAATTGCTTTATTGCTAATAAGTGTTATTGTTGTGTTATTATTATTATTATGCATTTTATTAATTACATTTAAAAACAAATGTTGACAGTTTGCCAGAAAGGGCTGGAAAATTGTGATTTGAGGTCTTTATGTTTAACGATAATATTTTGGATTTTAATATTATTTTATACTGGAATATTTAAAACAAACATTGACAAACGATTAGAAAATCATTTAAATTAACATTAACTTTAGACATTAAAATAAACATTACTTTGTTCAACCAACTATAAAAGAATGACTTACTCTTGGTTTGAGAGCTTTTTGGTAATTTGGACTTAAGAAACTCAGCCATCTCTTTGTCCTCCTCCCGTTCCCTGTGTAGCAGAGGTAACTGTGATGATTATGTTGCAAAGCATTATGTGACGATTGACTATTTCATTCATTTTTGCATGGTTGTCATGTTCTTCAGTTAGTTCAATGTTTGATATTACTGCTTTGAAATGTAATCTAAAAATATAACGTGCATTCATTTATCATCCATTTATGTTTATATATATATATATATATATATATATATATATACATATATATATATATATACTGTATATATATATTCATAGTATTCTGTCGGTTTTAAAAAAAGACTTCTGCTCAGTTGCAATTTGTTCCATAACTTCTATTTCAGCTTTTCAGAATTGGCTGGTAATGGACCTACAAAGAGCCGGCAACAAGATGGTCACTGCATCTTTAACACCAGCTGGTCTAAAAATACACTCAGTGCTGTTCAGTCTATCCTCATTTGATACTCCTTAAAGGGTTAGTTCACCCAAAAATGAAAATTAAGTCATTAATTACTCACCCCCATGCTGTTCCAACCCTGTAAGACCTTCGTTCATCTTCGGAACACAAATAAAGATATTTTTGATTGAATCTGAGAGCTGGATCAGTCCTACATAGAATGCCTAAGGGACTGGCTCTTGACGGCCTATAAAGTCATTAAAGAAAAGGTTTAAATATTCCATGTGCCTACAGCGGCTCAATTATAAGTTTATCAAGCGACGAGACTACTTTTTGTGTGAAAAAAACATAAATAACGACTTTATTCGACTATTCCATTACTTCCTTATGGGCGCATGCGCGAGAACTGAGACGAGGACGTTCTCATTCGTCTACTTCTTGTTACCGGCTGCTCACCGCTTAGGAGTATTACTGCCACCTACCGTATAAAATGATGATCCATATATAAGGCGCTCCGGATTATAAGGAACACTGTCGTTTTTTTTAGAAGATTAAAGGCTTTTAAGTGCACCTTATAGTGCGGAAAATACGCTAATTTAAAAGCGTATGTACAGCGCGCATCTTCCTCTGCTTGTAAACAGAAAGTTTTGCGTTTCCAGCTATATCAGCACATCATCTTATACGGTAGGGGGCGGTAAAACTCCTAAGCGGTGAGCAGCCGGTAACAAGAAGTGGTCGAATGAGAACGTCCTCGTCTCAGTTCTCGCGCATGCGCCCATAAGGAAGTAATGGAATAGTCGAATAAAGTCGTTATTTGTTTTTTTCGCACAAAAAGTAGTCTCGTCGCTTGATAAACTTGTAATTGAGCCGCTGTAGGCACATGGAATATTTAAACCTTTTCTTTAATGACTTTATGGGCCGTCAAGAGCCAGTCCCTTAGGCATTCTATGTAGGACTGATTCAGCTCTCAGATTCAATCAAAAATATCTTTATTTGTGTTCCGAAGATGAACGAAGGTCTTACGGGGTTGGAACAGCATGGGGGTGAGTAATTAATGACTTAATTTTCATTTTTGGGTGAACTAACCCTTTAACATGGTGCTGCAATAAAGTAATTGTTCTTTAGCACCCATAACAATCATTTACTAAAATTGGAAGAATAGATGAAAATAATACATTAAATATTGGAAACAATTTTTGGGATGAGCTGCCTTTAAATTATGTCACTATGCACCATAATTATAGACAGCCCTAGGAAAAAGTTTATTCAAGTGTGATATTTGTATACTTATTATAATTAAAAATAAGAAAGTGCACTTTCAGTCCACTTTTTATGTACTTACACTGCACTAAATTGCACTAACGCTTACTTGACTTATACTGACATAAAAGTCTAATATAGCATAGGCTATACAATATATATACTTACAAATATAATTAAGTCCAAGTCTAATATATGGGATATGCTTAACAATATATACTATATATACTTAATTCTAAGTATTCTAAGTATACTTGGCTCGTGTTTACTCCTTTGATTGATTAGCCTATTACATACTTTTTTCCACATAGTTTTACAGAGGCTACTGTCTTATAAAATTCCATTCTTTGAAAATATTGAATTCTAAAGGAAAAAGATATGTTCCTAATTCTAAATATTGATTTTTTGTGTGTGTGTGTGTAGGCTAGTCCACTGGTAGAGTCATTTACTTCAAATCTATACTTTACTCTTTCCCTGTCATTGGCTGAATTTTCCAGTGAGGAAACAGGTTCAACTCGTAAGCTATAAAACCTATCAAATGTGTTTGGTGTCGCCCAGCCAGCAGCTCCACATATGTCTGCCAACGAGGCACCTTGCGCCAGAGCCCCGGAGGAGGCGACACTCCTAGTAGTGTGCCATCAACCTAGGTGGGCAAGGCACGTCCTGGGACTCATAAGCCCGGATGATAGCATCCACTAGCCAGTGGTCTAACCTCTGCTTGGAGACAGCCTTCTCCTTCTGCTGGCCTCCGTAACAGACAAAGAGCTGCTCTGAGTTCCTAAAGCTTTGCGATCTGTCCACATGACAACGTAGAGCACGTACGGGACAGAGAAAAGCTAGAGCTGGGTCTGCCTCCTCCGGTGGCAGTCCTTGCAGGTTCACTACCTGATCTACAAACGGAGTGGTAGGAACCTTGATCACATATCCGAACCGGGATCTCAGAACAACATGAGAAAGGCCCGGTCCGAACTCCAGGCACGATTCATCGACCGAAAATGCTTGCAGATCCCCTACCCTCTTGAAAGAGGCCAAAGCCAACAGGAGAGCTGTCTTCTCGGACAGGATATTCAACTCCAAAGTATTTAAGGGCTCAAAAGGGGGCCTCTGAAGAGCTATAGGGCCCTATTTTAACGATCTGAAATGCAAGTGTCAAAGCGCATGGCGCAAGTAACTTTGTGGGCGGGTTCCAGCGCTGTTGCTATTTTCCCGGCGGGATAAATGACTCTTGCACCTGGCGCAAATCTAAAAGGGTTTGGTCTGAAGTAGCTTCATTATTCATAGGTGTGGTTTGGGCGTAACGTGAAATAAACCAATCAGAGCGCCATCCAACATACCCTTTAAGAGCAGGTGCGCATGTTGCATGACGGATTGTTATTATAACGGCGAGTTTACCAGGCGCACGCCAGGAGCATTCACAGCCGATGAGACCGATGTTCTTGTCAGGGCAGTGAAAGACAGAGAGGCGACGTTGTATGGGGAGGGGAGAAACCCTCGCACATCAGCGTCAGTTAAACATTATAAACATATGTTTCTTGCCCCTATTGGGCAAACAGGTCTGATCCTTCAGTACCACAATTAGCCTTAAAAAATGGGTAATTAGGTTTTTTCATCTTCATGTAAACCACAATGATTTCCCTCATGTGTTAATATTTTTCCTTGTTATAATGTATGATTTGCAAAAATAAAAACTACTGCATCTGTGTTGATGAGAGAATCAAAGTGTATGCTCGTTGTGCACCCGCTACATTATGGGGAAGGATGCTTGCTTAAAATAGCATTATGAACAATGAGCAACGCGCCACTGACTTTGGACCAGTTTTTTTTCTGGTCAGGGGTGCAATTGTTTTCTGGAACTTTAAAATAGCACCAGGGAATGTTTGCGCCGAAACACGCCTCCTTTTTGAGCCGATCTGCCCAGGGAGCGCAAGTTCATTTCCTAGTTTACCCACGTGCGTCTGTGGAGGGAAAAATCCCGCTTTGCGTGCGTGCAAAATAGGAATGAGACATGTGTTTGTGTATAAAGTCATTTGTGCCGGGGTGCATGATAGAGCCCATAAAGTACTAGATCCAAACTCCGATCTGGCCTCCTTTTTGAGCTGATCTGCCCAGGGAGCGCAAGTTCATTTCCTAGTTTACCCACGTGCGTCTGTGGAGGGAAAAATCCCGCTTTGCGCGCGTTCAAAATAGGAATGAGAAATGTGTTTGTGTATAAAGTCATTTGTGCCGGGTGCATGATAGAGCCCATAAAGTACTAGATCCAAATCCCAACAGGGTAAAGGGTGTGGATTACAAGGCGGATTTAACCTCCTAGCACCCTTGAGGAGTCTGATGATCAGGTTGTGCTTTCCTAACGACTTCCCGTCAACTGTATTGTGATGAGCGGCTATTGCGGCAACATACACCTTGAGGGTGGAGGAAGACAGCCTTCACTCCAACCCATCTTGCAGGAAGGAAAGCACAACTCCGATCTGGCAAGTTCAGGGGTCTTCCTGGCGGGAAGAGCACCAAACGACGAATAGGTTCCACTTCAACGGGTAGAGGCGTCTCGAAGAGGGGGCTTTAGTGGAAGTGATGGTGTCTACCACAGCCTGTGGAAGGCCACCTAGAACCTCTGCGTCCCCCAGAGGGACCCGGACGCAGGTGCCATAGAGTGCCCCGTCTTCAAGAAAGCAGGTCCTTTCTCAGAGGAATAGGCCAGGGAGGTGCACACCCGGAATGTGAATGGCCCAAAACAACCTCAGATACTTCAGACTCCATAGGAGGAGATGACTTAGAGATCCTCTAAGTAAGGGCTTTCGAACCCAAACCTCATCTCGGCTGGAGGGCCCAGCTCGATCGCACCCTTCACTAGCAGGGAGACGATCTCTTTCCTTAAGACAGGGGCTTCGCCACTACTTACCTGGGTAAAGAGGATGACCCTGTACCTGCGAGGACGGCGGGCAAACTGAATTGCATAGCCGAACCGGGTGGTACGGATGAGCCAGCGGGACAGTCTCGGAAGTGCTAGCCAGGTTTCGAGAGACCGCACCAACGAGCCCACTCAGACCACTGGCGTTCCCGCGGAGGGGCAGGGACTGGACTCCGGAGGCATTGCTGCAGCCGAGAGAGAGATCTGAGTGTGCGGTGCAACACTTACCTGCTTCCACCGGGGGGCAAGCAGCAAGCCAATTTTTCTCTGGGGCATTCCACTGCTGACTGACCCGTGGCGAAGAAAGGAGGGGAAATGAGGAGCGAGGCTCGGGGGCGTCGAGTCCTGGATTCCGCATCTCCTTGCCCAGCGACAGATGAGAGTGGTGAGGCCGTGGCGCCGTTACTTTCATCTGAGCGCTGTGGAGAGGGGAATGAGAGTGGCGAGGCAACATGGCGGCACACACTGTCATTCTGGCCCTCTTGGACGTAGGAGACTGGGAGCGGCGAGGCAATTGAGCGTCAACCTGGAGTGCCAGTCTTGACTGTGAGTGACCCAGACGAAGTGGAAACCACTCTTCTAGTGGGTACCACCGACCAGGGGGCCAGCGGCGGAACATAAACACAAGGAAAAGAAGATTCTCCACCCGGCTCTCCTCCGGGGGAAGGATGGATGCAGAGGCACCCTCCCGAGAAGCAGTCACCACGTCCCCCGGGTCGCCCGTCTCAGGGTCGCTTACCTCTCCTCTTGCTGGGGGCTTAGATGAACTCCGAGCGGGCTGTGCGCTTCTCCTGTGGTCGACATCCTGCTGCTTAGATAGCTGCTGCTTGGGCTGGGCAGGGGTGGCGGCAGGAGGGCTCCCTCGGTGACGAGCAGCCGGCGGGGACGGGGAAGCCACAGCCCATCTCTGGGGCATGATGTACTTGATCACCCCCGACTTCTTCTGAGCGGCGGAGAACTGTTGGGTGTAGCTTTCCAACGTCTCGCCACCCTGGGATATGGGGGAGTTCAGGAACATATTCTTGTCCGACTCCCCTACATCTGCGATGGTGTACTATGTGTTTTGGATTCACACAGACTTGTAGTGGAGAAGAGGTGGTCCGCTATTAGCAAAGCCACCCCACCACTAAGGGTAGTGAGAGAGGAAAAAAACGTTTTTCAGATTTTGGCATGTTTGGCTTTCCACAGCACCAACTTGCTTACATACTGCTAAAAGCTTTTTTACACACATCAGGGCAGGCACGGGGGCGGGGCAAAGCTCCCCCTGAGTAGCCCGGGAAGTGTGGCTGTCAAGTCTGAATCTGATTCAGCAAGAGTACACACACAATTACAGTGGGAACTCAGCGTCATAATTTCCAGATTGTAACAGCCCTCTGTCCGATGCAGCGATCGACATCTGATCCTTCCCTGGAGGCCTAAGTGAAATAGCTGGTCCCTCATGAGAAGGACCAGAAATTCCACCCGAAAGGTGTCAGGCATGCAAAACAGTGAACGTGGCCATAACCTAATGGCACACGGGACGCTGAGCGCTCAACCCTTCGTGAGAAAGGCAAGACAAACAACGTGCCGACAAGGACATGCTCTCATAAGAGAGCATAAACCACCCACAAACACAGTCTCAGGTTGTTTGCAATGCGCAAGAGGAGCGAGGGTTCCGAGGAGGTGGTCTCGTCGAAGAACGCTCACTGTAATGCTCAGATCACCAATGCTATTAACAAAAATAGCCATCTACTGCTGGCTACCAGAAGAGGAACTAGATCGGAAAACAGGCAAATTATGTGGGTTGGGTTGCCGTGACAACATGCGCTGTCAGCCGGCAGCTCGACGCCACATGGCATGCTGAGCGGCTCAAGCCCTTACAAGAAAGGGGAGATGAACAATGTGCCGACGTGGTCAAGATCTCATGAGAGAACATAAACCACCCACGAACGCAGTCTCATCATGCCTAAGCCCAGGCACGTGAAACAGTGATCGTGGCCGTCAAATGAGAACAGGAAACGGCCACAGCCAGAAACACACGGGTAAAACGTCATCGTCAAAAGGTTGCAAACTTCACTCGTTTTGCTCTTTCAGAGAAAACGCTCTCTTAATTGTGCTGAAGCACACAGGGACCAATACGGCAACACAGCAGGGAATCTGCAAGCCCGCTGTGAGCACTCAACGGAATACCAGCTGTGAAAACAGCTCTTTGAAAAAAGGCAGATTGCATGAATCAGCAGCTGGTACATTGGGAGATCGCGAGGATCACCGTCACAGAGAGGTCTTGACAGAAAAACAGAAAACAGAAACAGAAAACTTGTTGAGCATGAAGTTATTCTCCAATCTTGAAGCTCATCACTCAGAGGACACAACTGGTAGGCTCCGAAGCTAAAAGCAAATGTGTGTGCGCTTGCTTCCGCTTTATACCCGCGCTGGTAGGCGGGACGCAGAATGCAAATTCTGCATGCCAATGTTCATTGGCTTGTTTTAATTCACGCAAAGGCAATTGGTCTCCCTAGTGTCCGACGAGACGTAGGAGTTCACATACGAAAGGGAACACGATATAAGATTGCTTACGTAAATGTAAAATAATGCGATCATCAAACCTTAAAAAGCATATAAGTTCAAAACGTTACAGAATGAAATAGGCTATCGAACTCATGAAGAGGGAACATCCGTGAAGCTTTGGGAGTGTTGATGGACTCGATCTGCTCCATCTGTGTTTTGACCATGATTCTGAATCCCATCCAGACTTAGATTAGATAGATTAAAAAATATATTTTCTCAGCTTTTTGTTTAAAATGTTGCTGTTTTTAAATGAAGCTAGAATAAAATGTTAAACTTAAAAAAAGAGTTACTGTACAGTTAAAGGTATATTTCAAGTATAAAAAAACGAATACCTAAATAGAAACAGTAAAATACTTTAAGTGCAAAAGTAACTAAGTATAATGTTACAATATTCACTTAAAGAAAACTTACAAGTATACTGGAAGACAATTATAAAACTAATTGTTTACTGAGAGTATAATTTAAATTGTACTTTCATAAACTCTAAAATGAGCTACAAGTATTTGACAGTAAAAGTCTTGTACTTGTAGCATAGTTGCAGTACAAATGAAAAGCTTTAAGTTGTAAACTAGTTGTGTCCTCAAAGTTTACTACCATTTTTATTACTAAACGATATGCGTTTAATACAAGCATTCTGTCATATTCATTGTATTATTTTCCTGATTTTGGTTCATTTACATGTTCGGTTTGTGTTGTGTTCATTTATCATTCGAACCGCACCAGATATTGTTTGGAAGTGGACCAAGATTTATCTTTTCAGCGGTCTCGGTCCGCTTGTTTGATGCATACAGATGTTCGGATGGCACTGTTCACACTTATTCAAATGAGCCTCAATAACAGAGAAATCGTACCAGGGTTCGTTTTAATCGAACCAAACATGCAAAGTGTGAACACACCCTAAAAAGTGGTGTCCCAAGTAGTATTGAAACAGTACACTTACAAGTATACTTCTAGTACATTGATATTAGTTTACGTTCTAGATAAAGTATCCTTAACAATATACTAGAACTTTATTAAAGTATAGTTAATAAAATGAACTTGAAGTAGCCTATACTTATTTTTCGTAAGGGAAGGCAGAACATAGACATATAAACAGCGAGTCCAGATTCAATCACAAATGTGTGTAGAGCAGAATTTTCCAGAATTAAATTCCCTTAATCACTGCAGCATGGCTTTATTACAAATAAAAATCCTATTACTTATGTATAGAGTGTGAGTGATATTGTTTTTCCCCTCAGGCCTTCGACAGAATCCTGTCTGCCTCGGAATTGAGCTCAGTCAGAGATTTAATAAAGGGTGCAAATGAATTGTGTGTCAGCCTCCATCTTTTTCCAGCATTGCTGAAATTGGCTCACCTGAGACGCTCAAACTCCACGTCATCTACCAAGAAGTCTCTTGCCTCCACTAATTTATGAATCTGTTTCAGAAACTCTTCCTCCTTCTGTTTGTCTTCATTAGACTTGTCATTATCTGAAAATGGATTTAACAGTTACTTATTAACAGAACAGAAAAATCTAAACAAAATAATCTCTGCAAAATGAGGTTGGGATTTAGTGGTTTAATTAGTAGTGCATGTTTTCTTGTTGTGCTACTTTTAGAAAATGGTAAAGCATTTCAACAAAGAGAGAGATCTCTAATCTCTAACTTTAGTAAAGGTACAGTGAAAGGGACTTTTAAATCGGTAAACTGTAAAACAAAAACATTGATCGCTGATAAAGTTTTACTTAGCCAATTTAATTATTTATATTTTTGATGTAATATATGCCAGTGGCATTTCCAGATCATACCTGGGATAGACAGAAGCTTTTGAAGCTCTTTCTTCAGTCTTGTAATTTCTTTACATAACTGGATATCATCCATCCTGCAAAATAAAAGGACACGCAAACATTGTCACACACTGTAAAAAAATGAAACATTTAGTTAATACAATGAAGGTGATTGATTTAATCATCAGAAACTTAAAATAGTATGTTATCTGAACTACATAAATTATTTAAGTTGATTTGACAAAAGAAATAATGTTGTGATTACAAATCATGAAAATATTTTTTTTTTACAGTGCATGACCTCATCACGTTGAAAGTATAATTCATTGAGTTGTTAGAAAGCCAGATAGCTATTTAAAATGCATTTAGTCCGTAAACCTGTTTGCTCATATCAACATTCTTGTCAATATCACTGTTTGGTATAAATCCGCATTTCAATACCATTTTAACTAAACTTTGCAGGATAATTGTTAAGCTATAGCACAAGATTTCGCTTTATATCTCTCTGGTTTAGTTGAGACAGGCAGTTGAGGCTGAGCACCAATCAAACACTCGTGAAGAAATGCCCCACTGGTTTTGTAATAGGCAATGCTCTTCCCCAAACGATTGTGAAGGGAAACCAATATACATGTATTAGACATTCTGGCAGCATCAAAAGCAAAACATTAGCATTTTAATGAGGGGCAGCTGGCTGATTGTAGCTCTTTTTAATAGGAATAAGAAGGACAGATGACTGTAGTTGTGATCTCAGATCAACTTTACAAACCGCTCAAGGCTTGTGAGTTTGGCTGTTGACTATCATTTATAATAAACAATACAGTTTTTTGGTACACATTCTACATTCAACTACATTCATTAGTAGCTCATTGTCCATGTAGTCATTGTGTTTTATTATATCTGGAGTGTGAAAATGTATACTAATAAAATATAATAATAATAATATATAGTATATGTATATGTATATATATATATATATATATATATATATATATGTTTTATTTTTTGTGTTCTGTTCCTGGTTGCCTGTGTTCCCTTTGCTAGTTTGACTCCATGGTTTTTGATTGAGCTTGCACATGTTTCTGGTTACGTTAATTATCCCTGTGTGTATTTAAGCCCTTATGTTTGCATTTATGTTGATGTGGTTGTGATATCTTATATTTCGGAGTATTGGCTGGCTATCCCCTTTGTCGTGTGATTTCTATAGCCAGTTAGCCACAAACCCGAACCGAATGGATTTATTTTTTAGTTTTTTTCTCCCGCTTCACTATTTTTTAGTTTTTTTCTCCCGCTTCACTATTTTTTTAACCCACCAGCCTCAGCGAGCAGTCCAAGGTACGGTTCGAAGTGAACAGTCATAACAGGAGATCATTGGTGGTGGGGAGATCCCCTACAGTTGCACTACACTACAGTTCTATTTCAGTGTTATCGGTTATATGTGTGTTATGTGTGACAATGTGGCCAATCAACATTTAACGTTTTACAGTAAATGTGTTGATCTAAACAACTGTGACATTTGTTATTTAAAAAAAAAGTGTTCTTTATTTTTTTGTTTTATCACACTTGCATAGATGGGTCATTTTAGACCCATGTGTGTAAACTTGATGTATTTACACCAAACCTAGGAAATATTAAAATATTAATTTGATAATTGAAAACAAGATATTTAGAATATTCACATCATGAAATATTAAATGCTCAGATAAAATAATTTCAAAAGGTGAAACAAAAAAAAAAATGCCGAGCCATGCATGGATAACAGGAAATCAATACGGGTCTTTTTAGACCCATGTTGTGCATTAGAAGGTGTATCTATAGCTTGCGCATCAAAGGGTTGATAAAGAACATTCACATTTAATTTGATATACATTGTCACTTCCAGTTACTTTTAATAATAAAAAATTAAAACAAACAGCTTTGTCATAATTACAGCAGAGCATACCACCATATAGATTGTATGAGGGGTCTTTGATTAATTATAGCCCATGTCAGTTCAAATTCTGCTGACATTAAAGAAAAAAAAAAGAAAAAGAAAAAAAAATGAAATTCGGACGTTCATGTATGCCAACATTAATCAATTAAACGTTTCAATGTTGGCCCTAATAACATATTGTGTAATACAAAAGAAGAAGCATTTTCACTAGTGGTTACAGATAGTTGGGCCCCACAGTATATATTATAGGTATTTACATGTGAAAATCAATTTACTCACATGTATCTGAGCTCAGATTCCCTCCTGACCAAAATGTCTCTGATCCGTTCAATTTTACAGAGTTCCCCCTCAATGTCTCCCACTGTGGTAGTAGAGTCCGCCATTGAGACCACATCTGCCTCTGTAAAAACATAAACAAGAAGATCTGGTCTGAAACCCCTCTCACAACCACAAGGAGATCCACAAGGAATGCAGATCAAATTGCGTTCTATACTAAATATCAGATTTAATGCAATGTCTTCTCTCTCAAAATTAGCAGTGCTTGTGGAGAATTTCTGAAAAGTGAGGTACATTTTAAGAAGCACCAATCAATAAACAACCACAGAGCCTCTTTAAATAGCACACGTAAAGTGCAAGTGTAAAGTAAACCTATATACAATTCATTCAGGTCTATCATTACTACCTACTTCCTTTTCTTTAATAGATTCTTGACCTCTTAAACCTCTTCATCATTCTGTATCCCTCCTGCACCAATGAATCAAAGCTTTAGCAGCAGCAGAAAATTGCAGCATGTCGAGGTTACCAACCTCGGCTGTCACACAACAAATTATTACTTGCACGGGTTTAGCAGGCCTAGCATAACTCTTCGCCTGATCCTACAATTGGTTATGTCACTGGCTGCTACTTTCTCATGAGTGGCATGGTAACCATTATGCAAGGCTAAGGGTAATACCTTCTGTCAGATTTACATTTACATTTAATCAGATGCTTTCATCCAAGGCAAATTAGAATTGAGGAAACAGAAGCAATTAAACCAACAATAGGGCAACAATATCAAAAGCATCGTAATCTTAAGTAGTTTGTGGAACCATTGGGACCAATGGTCTCTATGATTAACTTACCTCAAAATGCTTTTGAGAAACGCAGCCCTGGCCAATATACAGTGGTCTGTTACTAGAAAACGAAGATGAAGATGCTCTATATTATTTGGAGAAATGTTAAAATAATAATAACAAATAAATTATATAATATTATACCATGGTCTGGGTGAATACTCGATTCTGATTGGCTGGAGGGTGTCCGTTAAAAAGTGATAGAGGACACCTAGTAAAGTAGTTCTGGTGAAACTGCCTGTTTACCATTCGAAATGACTAAATAAATGCGCTGCCTACAACAGCTGTGAGTAACCATAGCAACAGGCAGTCAAAGTATCCATTAACAATTTGCTCTATCAAAACAAACATCTAACGTTAGTTAGATATTACATAGCCTACTAATACAACAATGAGCGATTTTGTTATTTCTTTTAACATTTATGGAGAATATGACAACTTTGACGACTGGGATGCTGCTGAAGAAATAAAAATGTAAATAAAACGGAGAAACGTCGCAAATTACACCGCTGTTGCTCTGAATGAGACCCTGCGGGAGTTTTACGCAGCTGTCCAGACAATCAAGGCAGGAGGAGAGTACAGCGTTTCAAGCCTAAGAAGCCTGTTTGATTAATTGTTTTATGTGTAATTAAAAAAAATAATAATGATAACTATGCCTACCTTTGTGTTTCATGAAAAACAAAAAATGCATTTTTGAACCTGAAGGGCTCTACAAGCTGAGCGGACTATAAATATCTCCGGTTGCTAAATAAACCAGGCGAGTTATTATTTGTAAAAACTTGATTTAGCCTAATTAAAATATAAACTAGCAGCTAATGTTTTAAAAATGTTTTATTTGGCAAGTGACCATGGTACGCGGGTTAAAGCCCTTCGAGGTGTCCATTGTCAGGTTTTAATGGACTTCGGCGGAGGCAACCGTCCTCCGCTGCGCGTCGGCCGGTTCACGCCTCGCCGTCGTCCATTAAAACATGACAATGGACACCTCGTCGGGCATTAACCCTTACTTAATTGTGGGCTCTCGTCAGTGTGTACTTTGTGCTGCTATTCTAAGTTGAAATTTGCCTTTCCGGGTTATTAAAACCTGTTATACTTCATCTTTATCGTTGTGCGTCTGCCTGTTTTCGTTTGTTATGGACATCCCTGCTGTGAAGCTACTTTGCCTTGAGCAGGGAAAACTCTACCTCGTGGCTCACCGAGAGGATTTCCTCGATCTGGACTACCTAACGATTTTGCCGTACGACTGCCTCATCTCGTTTCTGCTCACTGGAATGAGCACATCAATGCGAGAGCAGTTGTACGGGAAGGCTCCTCGAGGGAGCTTCGCCGCCTTTGTAGAGAGTGAGTGCTGGTATCCTGTTGATCTGCATCTACTGTGAATGACGTTACCTGCCCCACTCCCAGTCCCAACCCAGTGCCCAGCCCGGGTCCATCGGACTGTGTGGAGCAGCATAAACCCACAGATGTCGAGCCCTTCTCTGCCACAAACTGTGAGCCAACACCTTCGAAAGTGTGAGAGCTGAACATCGCCATGAGTTGCGCAAGGGAGCATATGCCGCCAAGGGAGTGTTTGTGGAACCAGAAGGCAAGGATGAGAGCCACACCTGCCTTCCCACCACTGAGAGTGAGAATCTGGCAGCCGTCTAAATATTGACTGTGAGAGAAAATAATTCCGTATTACCCCTTACCATCTTGTCTGCAGAATCTTCTTCATCTGTCTCATCAGTCCTACCCAGCCTCCCTGTCCCACCATCTCTCTAAACCACTATAAAAGATTTGACTGGTCTCATTGGACTGTTTACAATTGTCCAGTTTCGTCCTCAGCCACTCCTGCCACACAGTCATCAATGTCTCTCATCAATCCATTTGTGTCCTCTCCTCTTCTCAGTGGCATGGTTCCACCTCGGGCCTGCAGGGAGCCATCTCCTTCTGGGCGAGAAGAGCCAGTCACTCCGCCTACAGCCTCAGCGGACTTCGCTCCTCCTCGACCTGTCACCCTGGCTCCTGCGCTCCAGTACTTGCCACTTCCAAACTTTTGACGTCGGCCCACGCTCAGCCTTCCCTCAGGTTCCGTATCCACCCCCTGGCCTTCAGAGTTCAGACCCACACTTCCATCTTGGTAGGTCGTCTCTCCATTTTCTTGCTGAAAGAGGCCACAGCCACCAGGGAATACAGTTTCTATAAAAGGGTGTACATGGTCCAAGTAACGTGTCAAAGTAACATCTACATGGATGGCAGGACCCAAGGCTTCCCAGCAAAACATTGCCCAAAGCATCACACTGCCTCCGCCGGGTTGCATTCTTCCCATTGTGCATCCTGGAGCTATGTGTTCCCCAGGTAACCGACGCAGTCATCCAAGTGATGTAAAAGAAAACATGATTCAGACCAGGCCACCTCCTTTTATTGCTCCATGGTCCAGTTCTGATACTGTTGGAGCTTTCGGAGGGGGACAGGGGTCACCCTGACTGGTCTGCGGCTATGCAGCCTCATAGGCAACAAACTGCGATGCACTGATTATTCTGACACCTTTCTATCAGAACCAGCATTAACCTCTTGAGCAATTTGAGCTACAGTAGCTTGTCAGTTGGATCGGACCACATGGTCCAGCCTTAGCTCCCCACATGCATCAATGAGGATTGGCCACCCATGTCCCAGTTACCGGTTCACCCCTGTTCCTTCCTTGGATCACTTTTGATAGATACTGACCACTGTAGACTGGAAACACCCCACAAGAGCTGCAGTTTTGGAGACGATGTGACCCAGTCGTCTATAGCCATCACAATTTGGCCCTTCTAAAACTCACCCAAATCCTTACACTTCTAACACATCAACTTGTCAAAGACAAAATGTTCACTTGCTGCCTAATATATCCCACCCACTAACAGGTGCCGTATTGAAGAGATAATCGGTGTTATTCACTTCACCTGTCAGTGATCATAATGTTATGCCTGAATGGTACTGTTATTCTTGTATTATTTATTTACTATTAGAGTATTTATTAACATTTTAATGTGTTTTGTGTGTTTTAAGCAGATTACAGATTAAAAAATCCTTACTGTACTTTCTACAAGCCTGAAGTAAGAACAACATGCATTCAAACATGATGTACTGACTGATATTAATGGTATGAATTTGACCTTTTCCCTTTCTTTTTTGGCTCACATGACCGTTTGTATTTCCAAACCACCAAAAGTCATGAAGTACTGAGAAGACACATCTAGATTACAAATTTGAGCATTGCAGAGCATTTCAAAATGCACAAGTTCACAACTCCACTGAAGCATTAAGGCTTCTTATGTCAATTTAGATAATTAAAAAACATTAAGATGCATGTACTCTGAGTGAGAAAGCAATAGAACAGATTTGGCACAGTACAGAAAAAAATATGTTTTGTTTGTTTTGCGATGTAGCCTAATAGAAAGCATGTAAAGGAAACAAAGCCTATTTAAATACAATACAATCTGTCACGCTGAGACTTTCAGACTTTTTTGTTCATAAATCATGGTCATTCAGTTCTTCAAAAAAGCATAAATTTGACAGTAGCCTATTTTTACGGAAACAATTTACAAATTTAGCTACATCATACACATAGCCTAAGACAAGGTAACAAATTAATAGGTTTTTACAGTAGCATTTTAGTATTTTTCTGAAATGTAAATAAAAGAAAATACATAAAGTGTAGTTGCTTAGTTTAAATAAAACAGAAAGTAATTGTTTACTTCAGTGACTAAATTTGCTTTACCCTGATGATCTCTAAGACTATTTAGCAAAGTTTTATTAGTAAGGTTCATTAGCTATAGCAAAGCTTCTTCTGGGAGTCAGTAGAAGGTTCACTGCCCTGTGCTAAGAGGGGAAAATGTAAAGAAGCCAATATGACACTGTAAACTCAACAGCAGCACCGGGAAAGACAGGTTCTTTCCCAAACCCCCTTCATACATCCCTCTTTGTGTGACTGTGACTTCAAATTATGTTTTGTTACTAAATCCACATTAATACGATAATATCTCCAAAGACAAATGTAGAACATTTAAGTTATTTATGGCTAAACTATGAGTTGTTTTGCGATCTCAGCATAACATTAACCTGTCCCTGAACCCAATCTCTAAATTAGCAGAAGTTCCACATGTGGAATTCAATCGGCAAAAAGTCCAATGGACAAGAAAATGCAAGTGTTCTGAAAGGTTTTGATACAGTGACAGGTGTAGGGATACCTGTTTGGTCCACATCTGTTTTCCATTTCGTGCATTCCAGGGATCCATACTGACAGGATGCTCTGCGCTTTTCATCCATCACGAGTCACTGAAGCCTTTTCTTATACGACTGTATAAAAAATCCTGACTTAGTTGAGATATGCAATGCAAGAGAGCACGCTAAAATAAGGCAGCGGATCCAGCGGTTCTCTTTACTGAGGAAAATAGCGACGGCAGAGGATTATAGTTGGACATCGTTACAGCTCTTGCACTCCTGTTCCTGACTCGTTGGCGACATCGTGTGGTCATTGGAAAAACAACAACAACAATAACAACTCAAGACAGTTTTGTGCAGTATCATAATAAACGCTTCTTCTTCTTCTTAGAAATATATAATGCTTGTTTCTATTTTATTTGTGGTAAAAGTTGTATGCATCGCAACTGTGAATAAACCTGGATCCAAGCTTATTGCAGGGGTTTGCGCTTTTGAAAATGCTACATTTATTTTTAACATATGCATCTTCAAATTAAAATCACAATATTCACAAAACCAGATGTCAAATCAACAACCGTGCAAAATGTTGGCATGAATGAATTCCATAAAAATAAAAGATATAGATCTCAATTAGTTTGGGTAATTATATTATAGAGATTATATTTGTTCTTCAAAATAAATGGAAACTGGAAGACAAAAACAAAATACTGTAAATAGAATCACGTGAGGAAGTCAGATCAAAATATTTGCACCATTCACTTTTGATTTTCACTCACGACCAGCTTAATGCACAACACAACCTTTCAAAGACTGAATCCATTTGTGTAACAATAATTTGTGTAACAATTTGTTCTACACATAAGTCACATTGACAGTAAGAAAAATGTATATCCGCTATGCTTTAAAAATCCGCTAATTTAAACAAAATGTTTTTGATGATGCAAAACATGTAATTCTCATGAAACTCCAAATGTAAACAAATATCATCATCAAATGTCATCATATTTCTATCAAAGAAGTGCAAATCATGGGGGTCGATTAATGTATTGTCAGTTTCTCTGAAACATTTGGTCAAGTGGCATACGGTGCAGACTAACTACTGCACAGCATTTCTGCATTATATTATAATAAAACATATTTTTTTATGGTGGAATGTTCTGATGAAAGACTTGGCAAATCTTGGCATGGAGAATTCTCTCTTTCACATGCACTTCATTTTTACTCAGTAAAGGGTAAATGAAAATTATGTCACTAATGACTCACCCTCATGTCATCCCAAGCCCGTAAGACCTTCGTTCATCATCGGAACACAAATTAAGATTTTTTAGATTTAGTCCGAGACTTTTCTGTCCCTCCATTGAAAATGTATGTCCGGTATACTGTCCTTTTCCAGTAAGGAAATAAAGACATCATCAAAGTAGTCCATGTGACATCAGTGGGTTAGTTCGAAAATAACCATCGAAAAAACATTTTGGATCAAAAATAACAAAAACTACGACCTTATTCAGCATTGTATTCTCTTCCGGGTTCTGTTGTCAATCCGCGTTGTTGCGCTGATGAAATATTATCAGTGTGCCCGAGCTTCGTTTACAGACGTTAACAGTACAGTTTACAAAACAATCTTCGCAAACATGTCTAAGGATTTCGACACAGAGGAAAATTTGATTTTTTTTGCCATATTGTCATATTTATTTGAACCCGAATACACGGACGCCAGCAGCGTCTTACGTCATCAGTGTCACTGCGGACTTGTGAACGTGGAAGAGAATACAATGCTGAATAAAGGCGTAGTATTTGGTATTTTTGGACCAAAATGGATGCTTCAATACATTCTAACTAACCCACTGATGTCACATGGACTACTTTGATGATGTCTGTATTTCCTTTCTGGAAAAGGACAGTATACCGTACATACATTTTCAATGGAGGGACAATAAATCTAAAATATCTTAAACTATGTTCCAAAGATAAAGGTCTTACAGGCTTGGAACGACATGAGGGTGACATGAATTAAATTTTTTGGGTGAACTAACCCTTTAAGGAACAGGTTCATTGTTAATGGAGAGAACAAGGTCAAACAAGTTCAAGTAACTCTTAAGTCTTTGAGAAACTCAATAGCATGACTTCATTTAGTGTTAGTAAGTTAGCCGAGTTGCAGATTAAAATACTTCCTGGATTGATCAACTTGTGTTTCACAAATAAAAGTACATAATGCAGTAAAACCTGCTTGGTGAAATGTCTTAGCTGATCATTTGATCACATTCAGACACTACTGAATAATGCATTGTTTAAAACACAATACACATATTGCAAGAGTCCAGAACTGGCCTTTGTGTTTGCAGCAACCTCTCTATCCTGATCTTTGACCATTTAGTCGATTATTCCCGCAAACGTGTTAATGGGCAAAGGCAATCCTTTGCTCATGTATTTGCTCAGTCCAGCTGCGATGTCGTCCTCTGTCATGAACTTTGACTTTAAGGATTTTTGAATATAATATCCAGGGTCTTGACACGGAGAGACCTCAATGCTGTGTTAGAAAATGTAATAAAATACAAACAATATCAAAAACAAATCAATATCAACTTCGTGTTTGATGCTTCCTGAGCACCAAATCAGCATATTTAAATGATTTCTAAATTATCATGTGGCAGACTAGAGTAATGGAAAATTCAGATATGCCATCACAGGAAAAATTCAAAAAATAGAAAAAAAAAGAAATTTTAATTAAATTGTAATAATACTTCATAATATGACTTGTTTTACTGTTTCAATCAAATAAATGCAGGCTTGTTGTGTAAGAGCCTTTTTTTTTTTTTTTCAATCTTACTGACCCCAAAACTTTAAACAAAAGTGTTGGTGATGGATTGATTTCTCACCTCTCAACATTCATAAATTTCCTTCGAAAGTCTTTGTCCAAACGCACTGTGAAAGTTGATTTGTCTGGTGTCTTCAATTTAAAATTGCATGTTCTGATCTTTGTCTCCTTATAACAAAAATAACAGCATAAATGTCCAAACTTAATCAGGTATAATTTGCATTTCCTACAGTAAAAAAACACTTCACAGTATAGTCCAACAATGTAAAACATCTTAGAGTTACATATGTACATATCTATTATTCATCCTCGCGGAACCTAGGGCACGTTCAAGTTCAAAACGGTGCACAACGTTTTGCTACGGTTTCCTAGTTGAACGTCATGTTTCCTGGAAACGGTGTGCACCGGTGTGCAACGGGGTTTGAGACAAATTTTTTCTTGTTTGGTGGGTGTGTCAGAACTGCAATCCAATCAGCAGCAACATGTATATAAAGCACGCGGTATTAAAGTGAACTCGCACAATGGGTTCAAGGAAAATCATTTACAAATGTGTTCAATGCAGATCGTTATATGCAACAACAACAGAGGATATTAGAAGATATGTTTGTCGTTTGTTGTAAAAATATAGGATATCAACATAATGATGTAGGTTATTAGGCTATATTTTTTTGCTTCATTACAAGTGTATGACATTTGGTGTAGAAATAAACAATGGTAAGTGCTTTTCCTAAAAAATGAGAAAGAAAATAGGTTATTAAAACATTATGAAATACAAATAAAGTTAGTGTGTGAGGCTAAACAGAATGTGTTTTAGTCTGAATTAGGTAATGTGTGCTTTCAGTTTCCACAAATCCCTTAAAATTGATTGGGATGTTCTCTTGTGTTCTGGGCGGCAATTGCAGTTACTGTAACATCGGGTATATTTTGTAGTATTAAACACATATTTATACCGACTTCATCAGGCTCTGAAAATTTTTCACAAAGAACACAGAGAATGGCCTTATCGGGCTCCATAGTTGCAACTCCTGCGTCATCAGAACGGGGTGTTCAACGCATCACCGTTTCTGTTTAAAAAACGTTGTGCAACGTTTTGTCCGGGCTGAACGCAGCCCTGGTGTCTGAGGCACATAACATCAAGCCAATCATTGGTTGACGCAGTGTGATGGGATCGCAAGGTGAACCTTATAGTATAAGAAGGGTGCCTGACAACACATCAGATTTGTATTTTCTAAAGGAAGACACACACACGCATGCCCAAAGCATGGAAATATAATTCGCATTGACATCCCCATAGCTTCAGAATCTGATCCAATGTCTTGTTCCTTTCTCAGGGAACCGGGGTTACATACTGTATAGCCCCTTTCACACAGAGATTCCGGAAAATACACGGATGATGTGACCTGGCATTTGTCCCGAGATTGTTTGATTTTGGATCATTCACACTGCCAGTGATTTGCCGGGATCTGTGAGTGATTTCACACACAACCCGGAAAGATCCCGGAAAGACACATGACATCAGGACGAGACGTTTAACGCGTCGAAAACATGTACACGCGCATACCGTTCCACAAAGCTGGTGAACGATCTCAGCATCAGCGCAGATAGTGAGGAGCTCCTGGTCTCTGCTTCGTTCCAGTTTGCAGACATTTGTTCGTCCTTTCTTTGTTGATGACGAACACAAACTTTCTTCTAAGAGCAACAGAGTCACGCAATGGCACGAGCGTCATCACTATGACACATCCCTTATGGCATTGGTCCTAGGTTCCGGGACTGATTCCGGCAATGTTACTAGGTCCCCAACCCGGCATCGATGCCGGTATCAATCCCGGGTCGTGTTTGCGTTCAAACAGTGTGAAAGGGGCTTATGTAACACTAAGACATTCCTTTTCGAGGGAACTCAATGCTGTGGCAGATTCTGATGCTATGGGGATGTCAACACCTACGGTACTACACTTTGCTGACCAAGGCCTGCCCTCTTGTAGTTATAACCAATCTATCAACCTAGGTCTAGGTACTAACTCGAAGGCCTCAGCCCTGAGCCAATAATGCGTCAGAGTGCGAGTGTTACACATCTTGATGGTATCTAGTATAGCAATGTAAGAAAAAGCCCTGAAGTTTCTATGACCAAATAATGAGGATCTCAAACTAGTCCAAGCCATGCTCCAGGAGTTTACTAGTCTACTAAATCAACATAGCCTTGGCCTAAGTCCATGACCCACATCTAGACCAACCATAGGCTGGGACAATGAGAAGGAGTATAACCTTCTATCCAGTCCCGGAGAGAGGGTGACAGACAAGAGAGTATAACGACTGTTATTCAGCCATCTCAATCAACTCATCTATCCAGCTCTACTTCTGAAAGTGAGTACCTACATGAACCGACCCAACAAGGGGAGCGATTAAACTACTATGGACTCTTTATCAGGGAGCCGAATAGCAGGCTCATCTGGCTTTAGTAAACCAAACTTAGCTTAGTTTCAGGGTAAGGAATGGGCCCAATCTCAGTTTAGACCACCCCAATCCTAACATATTTGAGGGGCCACAAGTGAAAGGTTCAACCAGATGCCATTCCCTTCTTTAATTTTAGTTTGAAAGCAACCTCCTGCAACCCAAGAAGGGTTGATGGGGTTTGGGGTTTTGGATGTGGAGGTATAAAAGGTGCGCCTTTTCACCACACTCACAGCCCTCAGATCTGTGTGTGGTTTCTTCCTATTCCAGCACCTCTGCTCTCCACTCCTTGGAGAGGAGTCTCAGGCAGCCACACTCGCCTTCTGCTTCTTTCTCCAGGAACTTCTTCCTGGTGAGGAAGCAGATGATTTAAGAGGAGACTTGACCAGACGAGGGATATACAAAGGTGGCCGGACTGTGTTCTTGCCTCTCTAAACCTGTTCACCACCATCTCAACTGCAGTGCCAAAAAGTTCAGAGGGCGATACAGGGGCATCATGGAGGACCGTTTTATCACTCTCCCTGATGCCTGACAAATGAAGTCATAGATGCCTCTCTGTCACCACCACAGCCATCATAGAGCAGCCAATAGATGTCCCCACGAATCTGACACCTCAGCAAATCTGGGAGATAATGGTTAGTCTAAGCGACCATCTGCAGTCTCGTGTTTCGAGCCAGACCAATCCAGTCTTAGCCAGACTGTGGCATAAGTCATAGGGCCCTATTTTAACGATCTGAAACGCAAGTAGCAAGCACAAAGTTGCTGTTTAATTGGCGGGATAAATGAATCTTGCGCCATGCGCAAGTTTAAAGGGAGTTGGTCTGAAGTATCTTCATTATTTATTGGTGTGGTTTGGGCGTAACAGAAACAAACCAATAATAGTGTCATATCACATTCCCTTTAAGAGCATGATGAACAAGGTGCGCTTGTTCTATGGAGCAATTCTAACGGCACATTTACCAGACGCGCTTCAGCATCGGTTCACAGCCCGAGGAGATCAATGTTCTCGTCAGGGCCGTAAAAGAAATTGAAATGACATTGGGGATGGGACAAACCCACCCAAATTAGCTTCGGTTAAAGGATTAATTCACTTTTGAAAAAACTTTTGCTGATAATTTACTCACCGCCATGTCATCCAAGATGTCCATGCCTTTCTTTCTTCAGTCGAAAAGAAATTTAGGTTTTTGATGAAAACATTCCAGGATTTTTCTCCATATAATGGATTTCAGTGGGAACCAGATGGTTCAAGTTCCAAAAGAAACTTTAAGTACAAACTGCAAACTTGTTCAAAGGGCGTTAAACGATTCCAGACGAATGAATAAGGGTCTTATCAAGTGAAACGATCGCTCGTTTTATCAATAAATAACAAAGTTTAAGTTTTATATGCTCAAATGCTCGCCTTGCTCTGTTCTGTAACGCACTCCTGTTCGAACGTGTTCATCAAAATGAACAAATCTTTTTCCGAGTCATTTGGTTCATTCGGCGAAAGAAACGAACGAATTGATTCGGAAAAAGATTTGTTCAGTTTGTTGAACGAGTTCGAACAGGACAGTCACGAACGAGCACCACAGAACAGAGCAAGGCGAGCATTTGATCTTATAAAACTTAAACTTTGTTATTTTTTTTTTTAAATGAGCGATCGTTTCGCTTGATTTATCGTCTGGAATCGTTTAAAGCCCTTTGAACAAGTCTGCAGTTTGTATTGAAAGTTTCTTTTGGAACTTGAACCGTCTGGTTTCCACTGAAGTCCATTATATGTAGAAAAATCCTGGAACGTTTTCATTAAAAACCTTAATTTCTTTTCGACTGAAGAAAAAAAGACATGGACATCTTGGATGACATGGGGGTGAGTAAATTATCAGCAAATGTTTTTTTGAAAAGTGAACTAATCCTTTAAACATGCATATAATAATTTGGGTAAATGTGTAAGCTTTATGTTTATTTTTCCCATCGTCATGGACATAACAATGATTTCCCTCATGTTTATTTATTTTTCCTTATAATAATGTATCATTTGCAAAAAGTAAAATGCATCTGTGTAGATGAGAGAATCATCTACAGTGTATGCGCGTTGTTCACACTCTGTATTATGGCCAAGCATGCACGCTTAAAATAGCATCTTAAAGTACGCGCAACGCGCCTTTGACTTTAGACTAGTTTTTTTTCTGGTCATTTTTGCAATTGTTTTCTGGAACTGCAAAATAGCACGAGGGGTTGTTTGCGCCGAAACACGCCTCCTTTTTGCGCCGACCTGCCCAGGGAGCGCAAGTTCATTCCCCAGTTTTGTAAAATGACAGGTGTTATTTATTATAGTATAGATAAGTGTAAGAGTATATTTAGTACAGACAAGATTTATTATAGTAAGTTTGTTTTTAAATATTTATATCACGTAGTATCTTGGGACAGTGCAATATTCTTTCTTTTAGCGTGGAGCAATCTTAAATGTAATCTTAAAGCAACAATTGTACGGGTGGGGGGTTGCTTAACATGGGATTAAGATGCTCTTCGTTGACGTTGAATGTATTTTTTAAGTCTTGATTTCTTAAAAAGTCCATTGTGTGTAGTGTGTGCTGTGTAGCTTGTTAGCTGTTTTAATGTTTATCTTTTATTTTTGATTCAACGAGCTCTGCTACAAAAATTCCTATGTACCTGTATAGCTTTACCGGTACAAATGGCAAATAAAAGCTTTAACTTTTTAACTTTAACTAACTTTACCGGCGTTTGTCTGTGGAGGGAAAAGCCTGCTTTGCGCGTGTGCAAAACAGGAATAATAAATGCGTCAGTGTATAAAGTCATTTGCGCCGGGTGCAAGATAGTGCCCATAAGCTCAAATAGCTCATCATATTCATTGCTTTGCAGCGTGAAGCAGGAAACAGATCTTTTAGATATATCCATCTCAACAGACAACACATCTATTTTGTCAAAATCAGAGGTGAGTAATGAATGAGTCCTCGTTCACCGCAGTAGAAGCTGACAACCAGCACAATATTTTCCATTCCATTCTCTCAAAAATGTTTTTAAATACACAGTTTTCTCAGTTTGTGCAGTTTCTAAGGCTTGGCCAGACTTACCGTGTTACTCTTTGGCTTTGTGTCATTGAAAGTGACTGTGAGACAGTTGAGATCTAAAAACGGAAAGAAAAAAAATAGTCACTTATTTAAATTTGTTCAGGTTCAGTTTATCTAAATTCATTAACAAGAACAAATACCTTTTCATTCAAAAATATTCTTACCTTCAGTTTTGCTTTCTGGTATTGCTGAAATCTGAGCGCCAGTGGTTCTGAGTGAGAACCCTTTTTCAACCTCCCTGTTACTTAGAGACACCTAAAAGGAATGTGAAGGGTCATATGAGGTCAACTAACATTTGCTGGTGATTTAATTTTTAACTAGAAAAAATCTAGAATGCATCTTTAAAACTATAAAATGTGACTCACTGGAAAACCGAAGATCCAGGACAGTCACATTGTGTGTGACTACATGAAAGTACTGTTTAAATACTTTGATAATCATATAAGCATAGACAGCATAAGTCACACTCACTTTTAAGTAGCTAAAGGAGATCAGAGCCCCACACAGCTCAGCAGGCATCTTCTTCTGCTTGGCAGTGTCTGAGGGAAGAATGTGGGCTCTAAATATTGGACGAATACACCACTGGCTTATGTGTGCCAATGACTATACTGAGTTTTGTTGCTGAATATAGATAAAAAAAATTAAAAACACAAGTCTCTCACACACCTCTTTGTGCTGCTTGGGCTATTTTGAAGTCTGGGAAATCCACTTCCAGGTCCGTGACAAAAACTTCTTCTAAAGCTTCTTTGGACTTGTTGGAAAAGTAAATCTGCACAAGTAGAGGGGAAAATAAAAACAAGACTGTTATGTTATAGTTCTGTTACGTTCTATATTCAACACTTCAAATATGAACAGCTTGGCATTCTGAGCAAACGTGTGGCTCATTATGAAACAATATCGAAAGTTTATGCTTTCTCTTCCCTCATATTGCTTTCACATTCTTTATGCTTATTTTGTATTGTTTATTTACTGCAAACTACTAAATTACACCCGATTCTCATTGCATCATAGCTGAAAAAAGCTGACTACATAAAAGTCATTCATTCTCACCTTGATGTAGTAAATGTTGAAGTACACTGGCTGCTGTCCCATTCGGACATAGTAGGAGATGATGTCAGCTAAGAAAAGGTCAGATTCGTGTGGTTTGCCACTGTTGGCCTGAAAAAAGTCAAAATTAAACATGGCGGAACCATTTGCATGTAAAGTTATTTGCAGTAGAATTTACATAAGTTACATTGACAACATTTATTAGGAGTGATGTTAATGACTCTTGTGAAAAAGAAGTGTGGTAAATTGTAATGTGGAATGTGCACTTGTAATCTTAGTATACTTTACAAACTGTACTTGCAGATAATATATATATTAATGAAATGAAAAGCCACTTCCATGACAATGTTTATTTACACACTTAAGTAAACTTACAGGCGCACTTTAGTCATATTTTCAAGACTATAAAAGTCGGTTAAAGTTTGTTTCAATGGTCCACTATTTTAGACATTCTACTTCAATGTCTGAAAAAGCACTGTAAAGTTCAGCGTATTGCATTTAATATACATTTAAACTATAATAAATTTTCATTTAATTTAATTTCATTTAGGATGCAATTAAGAACCCGGTAACATTACATTCAGTTTACACTTTCAAGTATTCTTTAAAGTATTTTTTTTTTCATTATGAGTAGTGTTTTTTTTTTTAGAAGTAATTATGTGTCAAGAGCACCGTAAAATAAATATTTTTGGGATTCAATTATGTCATTTGTTCACAAATGTATTTATATACAAAGCAATAAACAACAACAAATTAAAATAAACATATACTATACGCTAAAATGCCAATTAAGTGTTCTACTCAATGTACAGTTGCTGGCTTTGCATTTATACAAGGAAATGACTGAAAAGAAAAATACCTGAAAGAGAAACTTTCAAACTTCCTCATTCCATTCAGATTGGCATCACTTGCTAAAAATACACATGTTTGTACCCAAGAATGGCTGATATGCTAAATGACTGTCTATCTTTTGACATACCGTTCTCGCAAGATCAGGAATCATCTGTCCAAGACTACAGACATTGCACTCGTACCACGGATCCACCATTCCAAGATAAGAGCCCAGAGTACAGAAGTTACTGCTTGTAGAGGGCACGGTCTCCTAAAACGAAAGTTTTATAAGATCGTGCTATTTCTGCTAAAATGGAAGGTTTTTTAAAAAACGTTTTTTTCCCTACACTAGTAAACTATTCACAGGTATCCATCACAGTACACTTTCCGCACGTGAACCTAAAGAGAAAAAGGGTATAATTGTTTGTACCTTCACAGGGGAGGTTGCAGACGACTGTCGAACAACAGGGATGTAGTACATCTGTAGGTTGACTTTCGCAGTAAGAAACCGTCTCCTGGCTTCCCGTTTCCTGTGAAACAAAGTCAAACAATTGTCATAGACGTGTTTTAGAAAAAGGAAACTTACTGATGACTTCCTCATTACAGAAAATTAAGAGGCTTCTTCAATAAACAGTAACAATAACTGAAGTGATCTGTTTATAAGTACTTTATATTTACTCTATAACAACCATAGAAATCAAGTCACCTTTAATCTACAGTATTAGAAGACTACTGTATATCTATTTGTATAACAACAAAGCTTGAATGTTGTAACTGTTTTAAGACACTCCCCTTCCAATAAAATTGTATCTGTACATTGTATAGTACTGTAAATTGTATAGATAGTACTGTCCTGATATCATTATGATTAAAGAGCCTCATTAAAAAAAAATAAAATGACTGAAGAGAAAAGTAGTTTGGCAATATCTTTTATTATTATTTCTTAGGAGATAATTGAATATTTGAAAAATTGGGGGGCAACCAATAAAATCGTGTGGTGCAACCAACTTTCAGACACAGGCAAAAAAAAAAAAATATCCATCAGGAAATTATATTATAGAGAGGACCACACACCACATGAGTGTTTTTTTGAATGTTTTAAATGAGATATTTTGGTAACACTTCAGAATACTGTTTTGCATTAATGTACAACTACACAGGAACAAATTGGTAATGCACTATTAACATTCTAGTAACTATTATGTACAAACAAGAAACTCTGATCAATGAATTAGTTACTAACAGTGCTTAGTCAAATGTGGTGGTTCACTATTAGCTAATCAAAAACTACTACTTTTGATGCTACCCACTGGTATGACTGAAGTGTTACTAAATCGATTAGAAGGAATTACTGTGCAAAACCTTACAAAAACCTCTAAAGCTTATAATCTAATTAGTAACTCCTTCTGAAGGATTTAGTAATACTTAAGTCATTACAAGTGGGTTTCCATGATCTTCACTTTAGAATTAATTATGAACCTGTATATAGTTCTTATTAGACCTCTGGGAGGTATGAACAAATTGTAGCTTATTGATTAACCAACAGTTGAACAACGTTCAACAAAACACTTTTACTTGCTAATTTGTTAATCAGAGTTTCTTGTTAGTCAATAGAAATTACTAGAGTGTTGAGCTACTCATTTATTCCTGTGTAGTTATTCATTCATGACGGAACAGTATTCGTAAGTGTTACCAATTTTTTTTTATTATTCATCATAGACACTCTCGTATGTCTTTGACCCAAATAACAATAACAAAAATCCCAGACGACATATTGTCTCCTACCTAAACCAGTAGTACGCCCTGGCTAGCCTTCCCACTGCCCGGTCATCTCCCATCACCACTATTTTAGCAGTGTAGTCCCGTTCTTCTTTGGGCAAGGTGGTCCCACTGTTTCCCGCTCTCCTCTGCAGTGTGCCACTGCTTCCAGCTGTGCCCGTCTCCTCCAGTGCGTCCTGCATCAAAGCCATGCTGTCAGTGACGGACGGCTTCACCTTGATTCCTCCGCGCCGCGAGAGTCGCCCACTGGTCTGCTCAGACTTTCCGCCAGTAAATTCCGTGTCAGAAGACTCGGGTCCCTGCATGTCACGCTCTATACCGCTGTCCGTTGACATGACAGAGTGCCGTGGCATCTCCGAGTTGAGCTCTGCGTGGAGGTCCGACATGTAGAACTCATCTGGGTTGAGAGAGAGGTTTTCACAGTAGGATCCGGAACGGATGAATTTGGCCAGTTCTCTCCCTGTGACAGACAAAATGAAAGGATATGTTGTGTTTTAGTGAACAGCCTCATCTCAAAACTCTTGTGGGTTCATGCTACGATCTATTTTTTATGTGACCTAATCATGAAAACCCTGTTTCTGTAATGTAATGCAGAAGGTTTTTAATCTTCCTGAAAATAAACCCAAACTACAGTGTAATAACTCACATATTATATATCCTTCTACTGTGAATTATCATAAGAGATTTCAACAATGTCATAAACTATGCTCAGATCTGTCAAGATACTAAAATCTGCAATCTAAGAAATTCAAGTTTCTTAGATTCTAAGAAATTCAAGTTATCTCTTCTGTTGATTTTTATCATAACACGTAACAACACAACACAACACAACATAATTGAAATAATGGAGAAAATATTTCAGAGTATTTATTTACACAAAGTGCCCATCTTGTGTGGTAAAGATAATTTACACTAACTTACATTCACATTAACAAAAGAAACCAAATAAGTAGTGGTGGACACTCAGTTAGGATTTTTACATGACCGATTCAAGTTTGAATCTGTCTTTTTCGGCTCCCATTTTTATCTCTTTTCCCATTGCATACCAGCTTGGAAAGGTGTTCATTTTAAGTAATAAAAGTGTAAATAAAGCACAAATGGGTATTTAATTAATAGCAAGAATAAAGTGTTTAAAGAGCCCCTATCATGGATTTTTAAAAATGACTGTTCATATGGTGTGGAATATAGGGGAATGAAAACATCCTGCAAATATTTATATCTGAAAGTGCACCGTATATAAAGTTATTGTCTTTCAAAAGTGAGAGTCGACTCTGAGTCTATGAAATGAATTGGTTTTGAAACGAGTCATTATCTGGTTCGTAGTGACGTAGATACATACTGGCTGCGCGCATAATAAGACGGAAGTGTAAACTTGAAGTCTACACATTCAAATACTTCATCATAGCATCATGTCGAGAAGACGCTGTGTTCTACAATGCAAAGATAGTTCAGCCACTTTGTTTTCATTTACCAGGGACGAGCATGTGAAGAATCGTTGGTTAGAGTTCATATTTGCAACGATACCACAACAGTATAGCCCGATTGTGTTCTCACCATTTTATTGACGAATAACGTTAGTTCAAAAACATAAATTAATTCAAATGTGGATTCGGTTGTTCCTGAAGGAGGGCTCAGTAACTTACTTACCCAGTGTATAAGGATCAGCTTCCTCCTTCGAATCACAACCTGTAAGTATTATTAATAATTGTTGCTTTTATGGGTTTTGAACAGTTTTGTTGCGTCGGGGCGCGAGGCAGTATGTGTGTGCACGTGTATCTGTGTAAGTTGCGCTCAGCGCAGCTTCTAGGTCTCCAATGTCAATTTTTTTTAAATATGTGAAATGTTTGTCGCTGTTATTGGAGTTGTCATAAAGAATAGAGCGTCTTGTAGTACTGCAGTGCTTTATCAACATGTTTATGCGTTATGCTAACAAACAACTGACTGGGTCTGTCATCAGACCAATCACCGCCGATTAGCGTCATGCAACGGAGTGGTTTGGAAAAATGAGTCGTTGTACGAATTATTGGGAAGTCGGTGAGCAAATCAGTTAAAAATAAACGCATATTACAAGACAAATAAAGTGTTTTTTTTATCCTTGCATGCATGTTAAACTGTTTTTGGGAACTCCTAAAACAAAAATAGGAACATCTCATCTGATAGGGGCTCTTTAATGGGCATTTAATAGGCCTATAATTGAAACTGGATGTGATATCCTCGCATCGATCGGACAGGCTGGCAAAATCGGCAGCTCATTTTGTTACAATTCTCAAAAACGTGGCTCCTTTCTGGACTTTTGAGGCACCTTTCCTGATTAGCAGGTTCAATCTGGTTAGGGATAGGTGTAGGGTGGGGCTTTAGAGATAGGGCAAGTAAAGTCCGGGTAAGGCAGCAATAATTTATGATTTTGATAAATATGCACTGAATATATTGTTATTACATACTATTTTATGTACTGTGCAAATGGAGGCAAATGCTTAGTGTAAAGAAAAGTGTACACATAACCCTTGAAATATTGTAACAGTATTAGCGCATATAGCCACTTCCAATATATTTTAGTAAATGAATCCCACTCACAGAGCTCCTCCTCCTCCCACCACAGATGGAAACTTATCTCCGGATTGGGAAATGGAACATCGCACAAGGAGCCATGGGACAATAGACCTGAAACCCAAAACCGTCACAATGACACCACAAACAAATCCTGCTTCCTGATCCGGCAAACACGTATGATATTAAAAGGAAAAAATAACAAAATATCTAGGTCTAGATCTTTTTTTAGAGAAGATATTTTAGAAAAAGCTATTTTGAGACAGACGGAATCTGTCAACAGTGTTTATTTGTGTTTGTGAGAGTATAGATAACAATATAGAAAGAGAATAGAATATTTTTGTAGTGCACCTTTGTTGGCGTCACAGAGGATCTGTGAGTATAATGCTTGTAGTTTCTGTCTGATCTGACCCTGTTCACCTCGGTTCACATCTGTGCTCTGTTCTACTGTTGCAAGCACTTCATTGAAGTATGACTCCACGTCCTGGTCCAAGTCCTGACACGAGCACAGACACATAGATGATCAGACACACAAACGCATAGTCACACAGCATGAAATCACACATGCAGATGCACACACAACATATAGCCATAATTAAGACAGACACATATGGGATGTCCTGTGGATGTCCTGTCCTGTTGCTTTGAGTTTTTTTTAAAAACAAACTGCAGACAGCTGACATGTGGACAGAGACAGAGAAATGCTGACCTGCAATAAATGCTCGCCCTTTGTCTTCATCATTGTATAATCTAAGGACTAAAATGATTGAGTTTTTCGACTGTTATACAGAAGTTAAATGTAGATACAGGCAATTTACCCTTCATTTAGAAATAATTCATGCTTTCTCTTCAAAGAAACCTTTCAGTAAAGTGTCAATTTGTGTGGTTCACAAACATGCTGAGCTAAAAGTGAAATTATATGTTACACCATGTCCTATAGCAGGGATGGGCAACGTCGGTCCTGAAGGGCCACTGTCCTACAGAGTTTAGCTCCAACCTTGAAATAAAATCTACCGTTCTAGTAATCCTGAAGACCTGGATAAGCTTGTTCAGGTGTGTTTGTTTAGGGTTTGAAGCTAAAATCTGTAGGACAATGGCCCTTCAGGACTGAAGTTGCCCATCCCTGTCCTAATCGGTTCATTTCTCGTTCACAACAAAAATGTAACATCTGAATTGTGCACTCTTAACTCATATTCTGTCAAGACATGAAAACATTAAAATGTGCAGACGTCAAAGGTTTCACTTCTATTTCTATATCAATACAATCAATATAGAAATTTACAGAGATATATTAAACACCAATGTTAGATAATAGAGCTGGGAAAAAGTTATATTTTGAGTTCTAAAAAATAAATATATATATATATATATAAATAAATATCATAGCAGATTTACACATTTACTTCTATGTACAGACATATAGATATACACCAAATATTTAACAGTACACTACCATTTAAAACTTTGTGGTCGGTCTGATTCTTTAAATGTTTTATATTCTCGTATGCTCAGCTAGGCTACATTTATTTGATAAAAAAATACAGTAAAAAAAGCATTATTGTGAAAATGTCATTTATTCCTGTGATGTACTGTGATTTTCACTTTACTCATTTTTAATTTTTCACTTTTTCATGAATAGTATTCACCAACCTTTTGAATAGTAGTGTATTTATAAATATCATGGGGGAAAAACATGGTCGTGTTTCCCCATTAAAGGGTTAGTTCACCCAAAAATGAAAATTAAGTCATTAATTACTCACCCCCATGCTGTACCAACCCCGTAAAACCTTTGTTTATCTTCGGAACACAAATAAAGATATTTTTGATTAAATTTGAGAGGTGGATCACTGATACATAGGCTGCCTAAGGGATTGAAACTTATACTTGAGCCACTGCAGTCACATGGAATATTTAAACATTTTCTTCATTGACTTTCTGGGCCGTCAAGTTTCGATCCCTATGTAGGCAGCCTATGTAGCAGTGATCCACCTCTCAAATTTAATCAAAAATATCTTCATTTGTGTTCCGAAGACAAACAAAGGTCTTACAGGGTTGGTACAGCATGGGGGTGAGTAAATAATGACTTAATTTTCATTTTTGGGTGAACTAGCCCTTTAACACCACAATCTTTGACACTGTGCGTGCTAACCATTCCAATGATGTACAGTAATTAATTTAGTCATGAATTTAAAACAAAATTGAAAAACAAACACACCTTACTTTTTACTAAACATCTATTGTTGACTAGATGAACTATATTAATGTTTGTTCCCCCAGAGATGTTCAGCAAACAGTGAAACAAGTGCCAACCTCAAGCTCATTTACAAAAGAAAGATCAAGAGAAAAAGGGATAGTCATCCCCAAAAATAAAAATGATCTCATCATTTATGCACACTTATTTTCTCCATCCAATCTGATGGAGTTTGGTTCCTTGCCACTGTCGCCTTGCTTTTGGCTTGCTTTGAGCTTGCTCAGTTGGGGTTATTTAGTGTTTAGCAATGTTGTTGATCTGTGTTGTGCTACTTTCATGTTATCACTGTGAAGCTGCTTTGATACAATCTGTATTGTGAAAAGCGCTATATAAATAAATGTGACTTGACTTGACTTGACTTATGACATTCCAACCCTCCTCTATGAACTCATTCTGTGAAACACTGTTGTTGTTTTTTTTTTTCAATTAATGAATGTCACGGGGTCCAACGTTGTTTTATATATCACTGACTTTCATTGTATGGACAAAAACAGTTGAAGCATTCTTCAAAATATCTTCTTGAAAGAAAGTCACACAGGATTTGAATGACGTGAACTAGTCTGAACAGCAGGATCAATCAGAGATTTGCACAAAATTCAAAACCTTGACTATGTAAGTCCAAAACTTCAGCTTTTCTAAATAAAATGACCAACCTGCAGAGCATCATTGAGAGAGGGTCCGTGACAATCCTCTCCCAGTATCGCCTGAATACTGTGCTGCACTAAACAGCGCATCATGCTCAACGGTGTCCGGACTGATCCTTGAGCCTCAATGTCAGCCTTCAGAACAGTGCTGAGAGACTCGGAAAACACTGCAGGATCCGCGAACACAAAAACCCTGAACACAGAATATAGCCATTAAAGGGTTAGTTCACCCAACCCCGTAAGACCTTCGTTCGTCTTCGGAACACAAATAAAGATATTTTTGATTAAATTTGAGAGCTGTATAACTACCACATACCGTTTGTTTTTTCGCACAAAAAGTATTCTCGTCGCTTGATAAACATATAGTTGAGCCACGGTAGTCACTTGGGATATTTAAACATTTTCTTCATTGACTTTCTGGGCCGTCAAGAGGCAGTCCCTTAGGAGCCTATGTGGTAGTTATACAGCTCTCAAATTTAATCAAAAATATCTTCATTTGTGTTCCGAAGACGAACGAAGGTTTTACGGGGTTGGTACAGCATGGGGGTGAGTAATTAATGACTTCATTTTCATTTTTGGGTGAACTAACCCTTTAAAATCTCACAGACACAATTAGTCAAACAACAACAACATTCTGATTCACTTCTTTTTGGGCTGATGTGAGGTTTTTTTTTTGATAACACTTCCTGCTGACTTCAGCAGCCACATCAACCCTGTAGAATGGAAGCGATTTATTACCAGTGCAAAACAGTCAGAAGCTGGGTTAACAAGCTTTAAATATCTGGATGCACAACATATTAAAAACTGCATTACAAATAATGAATCTTCTAGTTTTCACCTTCTATTCTTATGTAATGTGGGGTTCTTTAGAAAGGGAAACACCTTTGTTTAATGCAAGCAATCAAATTAGTATATTAGTAACAGCCCTGACAACAGTTGTTTCCTTGTTCCTTTCTTGCTTTACACATTTAGATAGCCTTCCCAAAAACTGAGAAATCTGGTAGTTCAACTTTCAACAGTAATTAACAGTAACAGTAATTAGTAAGCACGGAAACTCCACTCAGTTAACTTGAAATGTATTAGTATAAAGAAATTACCATTACCCAATGTTTCATATTAGCTTGTACTATCGCTCATGTTGCATTAATGTTAAAGAAAACATGAAATCAAAATGAAGAGTTTGTATTTGCTTATAGAATGCTGCTATAAAAATAAAATCGCTCCAGAAATTTGTGACTAACATGAAGCGTTTGCAGCAAGTATGTGACAATGATTCAACCAACTCCAGTGACAACCAATAAAACTGTGACAAAAAAAGTCACGCCCTACATTTGTTCTCATTGTAGAAACTTGTTTTGTTAAACAATGTGTATGTTTGTGCAACATTTGCCAGTTATTTAAAGATAAGACACACTCTTTTTAAAATATGTTTTAAATAAGTGTTTAATCGTTTTTAGGGTCACTATAGGTCAATTAACTATATTAACATTGTGATGATGATGCCCTAATGCAAAAGGTTGCGGATAAGGGAAAAGGGACTCACCTCTCCTGCTGAGGATAGTGTTCATTTTTTAGATTTTGTTCTGCAAGAATCCTTTTCTGATACAAAAGGCCTATGAGAAAAGAAACAAAACAAACTCATGCAAGAATGTACTTCAGACTCGTAGGGATCTTGATTGACTGATACATTCGTTTTTTTGACTGCAAGCCAAAATCAAGCTCAAAAATCAAGAGAAGGTAAGAATGTTTGTCATATTTTGTCTGAAGATTTACAAAGTTGACAAACCTGGAGCTAATCGTTCTGCTTTCATTTGCCCAGCATAGCTGAAGCCCACAGTACAGTAGGGCTGAGGCAGAGTCAACAACCTCTTGCAGAAGTCATAAACTCTTTTATAGAGGTCATCGGGAATGTATACTGTCTGCAAAAAAAAAAACAAAAAAAAAACACATGGTTGTCATACAGGGTGTTAGTTAAGCTTCTTAGTAAACCTTCGTTGAACTGACCACATTTAGACATGAGAATATTTTGTTTTTGGTACAGAGTTTGTACTATGTGTGCCAATGTCTATAACAGTGCTTCTTAACTGGCTACTCTGTTCTGATGTTTACTAAATGCAAATATAAAATGCAATCAACCATATAATCATCCACAGTTTATGATGGCTTGCATTTTATAAATAACACATATGCTATACACTCACCTAAAGGATTATTAGGAACACCATACTATTACTATATGTTTGACCCCCTTTCACCTTCAGAACTGCCTTAATTCTATGTGGCATTGATTCAACAAGGTGCTGGAAGCATTCTTTAGAAATGTTGGCCTATATTTATAGGATGGCATCTTGCAGTTGATGGAGATTTGTAGGATGCACATCCAGGGCACGAAGCTCCCGTTCCACCACATCCCAAAGATGCTCTATTGGGTTGAGATCTGGCGACTGTGTGGGCCATTTTAGTACAGTGAACTCATTGTCATGTTTGAGAAACCAATTTGAAATGATTCGAGATTTGTGACATGGTGCATTATACTGCTGGAAGTAGCCATCAGAGGATGGCTACATGGTGACCATAAAAGGATGGATGTGGTCAGAAACAATGCTCAGGTCATGGCATTTAAACAATGCCCAATTGGCAATAAGTGTGCCAAGAAAACATCCCCCACACCATTACACCACCACCAGACTGCACAGTGGTAACAAGGCATGATGGATCCATGTTCTCATTCTGTTACTGACTCTACCATCTGAATGTCTCAACAGAAATCAAGACTCATTAGACCAGACAACATTTTTCCAGTCTTCAACTAGCATCAACAAGGCATTTTCGCCCACAGGACTGCCGCATACTGGATGTTTTTCCCTTTTCACACAATTTTTTGTAAACCACACAAACTGACCAGATTGTGAAATACTCAGACCGGCCCGTCTGGCACCAACAACCATGCCACGCTCAAAATTGCTTAAATCACCTTTTTTTCCCATTTTGACATTCAGTTTGGAGTTCAGGAGATTGTCTTGACCATGACCACACCCCTAAATGCATTGAAGCAACTGCCATGTGATTGGTTGATTAGATAATTGCATTAATGAGAAATTGAACGTAAAGGTTTTTTTTTTTCAGTTTAGATTCAGTTTATGGTAATAACAACACATTTTCATATTTAAATTTAATGACATCAAATGTTGTACAATAAACAATTTGACTGTGTTGGATCACCACTTGATGTAAAATCTAGACCATATGGAGCAAATCCAGTTGAGAATCATTTGTTTAAAAAAAAAAATGAATGTAAAAGGTTTAAAAGTATAAGACATTTTTTTCTTACCTGCATCACAGCATAGATGAGTGTATTAAGTAGAGGAATGAGATGTTTTTTGCAGTCAATTCTTTCAGCCTATGTACAAAAAGGTTTCAGAAAATCATGTTTACCAGTCATTCATCCAGTCACTCACAAAATTCTATAAACCCTCACAGCCAACAGGTCCTTTGTGGGTTTAAATGATGCCAATCATCATTAATTATGAGATAATTAACAAATAATAGTTAACTGCTATTATAATGACTCAACTTTCTTCTTTTTCTTTTTTATTCCAGCAGCAACAGATAATCAGGTGTTTCCAGCAGGTATTTTCAAGTAACCAATGTTCTCATAATAAACAATATAGGGTAATTTATTAAAGTAATAGCATTTATGTTATACTCACTAAACATGCTTAAAATGTTGTGTCAATCCCTAGAATGAAAATTACACTCCAGCATATTAACAAGCATTATGCCATAGAAACTGGTGACTCACTCTTTCCAGTTCCTTGATGGCCACCCTCACCAGAGCCAGACTCCTGACAGAACTGGCTTGCACTTTCTTGTGTAATGTCCATCTCAGCATTCCTGCAGAATGAACAATAATAAATAATTCAGACCAAGCTAAAATATATATTCGTCAGATTTTATGTATTGATATCGCCATTCGAAACACGCGAGTTGTTCCATGACATCAATGTTTAAAATGTAGTGCAACTTGTTGACATTAAATTTATATACGTATATATAGGCTTACATAAACAGATGACACTACTGATAAGATTCCATTTCTTTATTAGCCATATCTTAAGCATTGGGCCAGATTTACTAATAGCTTGCCCCAGCTCAAACCCTTGTTTGGCGTTAAAAACTACTGTCCGGATTTACTAAAGACGCAGTAAAAAAATAGCACTGAAAAGGAGTGGACAGAGTTATTTTTGTGGCTGACCTTAAAGCATACGCATTTGTAGGAGTATCCCTTTCAGATGAAAAATTTATGGGAGCATTGGGAGGAGAGTATTTAAATGAATCATGCAACGTGATTGGCTGAGGTTAGCGCTTAGATTATTTACCCCCCACCAAAACATAACAAGTGACTATAAAAAAGCAGGAGCAGGATCTTTAATGCAGGATCAGGGCCCGTATCCCTAAAGATTCTGAGAATCCTCTCAGAGATCTCCTTGCCTCCTTGGAGTTTTAGCTTAGAAGTGATTCCAGAACATTTCCAGTGAACTCTGAGCAAGGAATGGATGGAAAATCCTATCTTAGTAAGGAGGTGTGGTTGACCCCGTTGCTAGGTATGAGTCATCATTTCAAAAGCCGTGATTGGTTGATCCTACAAGTTTGATGAAAATTAACTTTTGGTGATAATGAGCAAAGGATGTACCCTCAAATCAATAAACATAATTATACACTCTAATCTTATGCAGACTGTAATTTTAAATAATATTTCACATTCAAGAAAATATCTGGAAAATGAATAGTAAGCTGTAGGGGTTATAGCCTAACATTAGAATCTAAAATATGTGAAAACTTAAGCTAATTACACCCTGTTCAAATAATGATTTGTGTCTTATTTGCTCATATTAATATCCAAGCTGGCATATTTTGTACTTTTCCTCCCATATGGACCTCATTGAAAACAAGATAGCCAATCTCAAGGGGCTGTCCTTAATGAAGTAGAAATTGCAACGTTACAAGTCAGTGTGGTCTTAACGAGGGTAACACGGCTCAGCTTTTATCAATGTCTGTGATTTCTGGCTGGTCTATTTATGAAGGCTTGTTAACAAATATCCTACAAACACAGAAAATGGAGAATGGCCATTTTGTGCAGCTGCTTAGGGGAACTCCTAAGCCACTAAAAGTCCTCTTCCCTGCTCTTAGCAGATCTAGCCTTAGGAGCCCTTTTAAGCACTAGGAATCTTGAGGAATAGCTTTTATATTAACTGAGATTTTCGTTTCATTTTTTTAGTGGAAATTCTAAGAAAACGTCATGACTTTTCTTAGAATTTGGAGCCACTTTTTGCCACTTTTTGCACAAAAATTCTTTAGGGATACGGGCCCAGATTTTAGCCAGAACGCATAGATAGAAACAAACAAACTAACCAACAAAAATATTGCTGAGAGGGATATAACCTTGACAGACTTTGATTGGCTGAAGATAATGTGCGTGTTAAACCCACAAATAGGCCTACTGAACAAATGCACTGGCCATGGCGGTTATCGTTTTTTTCACTGAAGCTACTGGTCATCTACTGGATCAGGTTTAGTCTTTAGGTATATGTGTGTTCTTTCAGTGAGTGTGATCTGTTAAATCCTACCTTTGTTGACAACTGGTTGCTCGGTGTCCATTTCTCTCATAATGGTTAACAGGCTACGGTAGATTTCGGATTCGATTGCAGCATATTCAGCTTCTTAAAGAGAAGCCAACAACATTATTTATCAAATCACATGAGTGTGAGATACACCACTGTTCAAAAGTTTCTTTTTTTTAAAGAAATTACAACTTTTATTCAGCAAGAATGCATTAAATTGATCAAACTGTTTTAAACTGTGATAACAACCATAGATAATAACAATAAGAAATTTTATTTGAGCGTCAAATGAACATTTCAGACTTCTGAAGGATCATGTGACACTGAAGAATGGAGTAATGGCTGCTGCAAATTCAGCTTTATCATCAAAGGAATAAATTACACTTTAAAATATATTAAAACAGTCGGTAACGCTTCCTTTTACAGTACAGTACTTACAGTGTCCTTACAGTGTACTTACCTAGAAAGTACTGGCTAATATAAGGTAAGTACATGGAACAGGGGTAGGTTTGGGGGTCAGTTCAGGGTTAGTACTAGTTATTGCCCAGTAATTTTGTAGTTACTAAAATAAGTACATAGTATTTACATGGGTAACTGGACTGTAAAAGGAAGCGTTACCAACAGTCATTTTCAACTGTAATGATATTTCACAATATGGCTTGTTTTTACTATATATTTTTTTACAAATATATGCAGCCTTGGTGAGCATGAGAGACTTCTTTAAAAAAATGTTTAAAAAAAAAAAATCTTAAAAAACAAACATTTGATTAGTAGTGTACATTTAAAATGGATACAAATGGATAATCAAACATTTCTCAAAAAGTACCCATTCTTATATTTATGAGTTTCTCTAAAAGGCGTACGTCTCACCTGCCGAGTCCATACTAATACTGCTAGGATTTCTCCAAGATGCCATAATGTAGCTTAGTCCTTACATAATGAGGTAAAAGGAAATCCACTGTGACTGCTGACACAAAGACAAGCACAAATTATACAGAACATTATTGCATAAAAACATAAAATAAGAACACTATACATTGAAAATTTAGAGCATTCAAGCATTCAAAATCATCATTTACTCACTCTCATGTAGTTATATTTCTTTCTTCAGTGGAACACAGAAGAGCATATTTTAAATGCCGCTAGGGTCCAATCTACATTGGACCCGACTGACTTTCATTGTATGAACTTTTTTAAACAAGACTATTTTTTTTGTGTGTTCCACAGGCATGAGAAATACTGGTTTGGAATGACATGAGCATGAATAAATGGTTTCCTAAAATAACCCTTTAACGTGCTGGTCATATTAATGTGACTCACTCTTCTATTTTCCACTTCATGATGCTGAGAGTTTTCTCACTTTAATTATTGTTCAGCTTATAAGCACATGGTAACATGTTATTCTGAGCACGATTATTTGAACTCTGTGTTAACAGTGGACTCTTTACTGTAATTGATAGTTAAAGCTGTTGTTTACCAAAAGGCAAACACACACACACACACACACAGTCATGCCTAACAGACTCAGGTGCACTTTTACTCACTACTGATTATTACACAATAAAACTTCCTCTTCATTTCACCCTCTCAGATATGGTTTACAACTGACCAGCAACGGAATGCAACTAACTCCACTTCTGAAACACTATTAAGTCACAACAGAATCTACTTCCAAGAAAAAGAGTGAGGAAATGAAAAAGCAGTGAACTACAGTGAACAGTCTACTCTGTCCAAAAGTCAGAACTGAACTGAACAGAAACAGAACAGAAAAATAAATAACTGGAACTAAACAAAGGGGCCTTTTTCAGTGACCGACACAGCACGTAAAATTATGCAATTTTTTTCCGATAGCTTGGTTTCTCAGTGCTAAACTCAGTCACATTTCACAGGCTACCTCCGGTAAGCTGCAACTTTCTTTTAGGGAAATAAAATGTTGAAGTTTAAGAGAAAAAAAAAGTTTACTGACTTACCTTTCGTCCGTGCGAGTATATTAATGGACTACATCTGGCACATGTATAAAACACTTGTGCTGGCCAGACAGTCAGAGTGAGAGCAGCACTCTATGTAACACTTCCTCTAACTGCTGCGGCTGACTGTGACTGAGGACAAATGCAACTCTGACTCAAAGCTGAGTGAACGCGAGGGAGGGACAAGAAAGAGAGAGAGAGAGTTTGACAGAGGCAAGGCAGAGGAAAGTTAACAAGGAAGGTTAGGGGGAGAATGTGTGAAAGAAGTATGGAGAGTGGGTGTGTGGACAAACTGAAGGGAAAGTACTCTGTAATATGAATGATAAAATTAGCAAATATACTCGAACACCTGATTTTGGACAAGTTCAGGCTGAACTTTCTCACATCCAGCCAGACAACGTGATGCATGCATGTGCGGTCTGCATAAGCCTAGTGCTGCAGAACGGCAAAACCAGCGTGCAAAGATTAAGCCCCTGATCCTGCACATAAAGCCATTGAACAAGTGAAGAGAAACAGGGTCAAGAGCGCTGTATCAGCACAGAAAGCAGCTCGCTGAACCACAGGCTTCCTGTCGCTCACTTGGCCCTCAGTCTCAGAGAGAAAGTCTATGACAGGACCTGACACACATCCTGCCCCCATAAATGTGGGGGCGGACAACACACACGGCTGAGATATTTTTAGTAGGCTACCAGCCCAGAGGGAAAAAAAGTTACACTTTTACTTGTACTTTTTCACATTAGGTTCAGTCTTACTTAAGATAAGAACTAAGATAAGAAGGTGAGGGTCAATGACAAATAAAAGGCCAGTAGCAATACTATAATAATGCCCATTACAAAAACATTCTTAAAAGCTGTGTTTAAGTCATTGTATACATGAATTTAAATGCGAACGTATTTGTGGCTAAATTATACTGACAACAATGCAACATTTACAATAAGTTTCGTTAGTTAACATGAACTAAGAATGAACAATTCTTCAGCATTTATTAAAGGGATAGTTCACCCAAAAATGAAAATTCTATCATCGTTTACTCACCCTCAAGTTGTTCCAAACCTCTATGTGTTTATTTGTTCTGCTGAACACAAAGGAAGATATTTGGAATCAAACAGATCTCATTCCCCATTGAATACCATAGTAGGAAAAAATACATACTATGGTAGTCAATGGGGAATGAGATCTGTTTGATTAAAACATTCTTCTAAATATCTTCCTTTGTGTTCAGCAGAACAAATAAACACATAGAGGTTTGGAACAACTTGACGGTGAGTAAACAATGATCGAATTTTCATTTTTGGGTGAACTAACCCTTTAATATTAGTTCATATTAATTGAAACATTTGAAGAGTTCAGATGCAAAAGCCTCTAAGTGCCATTTGAATTTTTTTTCTAAAATGATCATTTTTATCAAGCTTGTATATTTAAGTTCAGTAATTTCACTTAAATGGCAATGAAGATAACCTATTAATTGTCATTTAAGTGAAATTACTGAACTTAAATATAAAAGCTTGATAAAAATTGTCATTTTAGAAGAAAATTTCAAATGGCATTTAGAGGCTTTTGCATCTGAACTCTTCATTTATAATACATTATTATAATCAGTTAATCAGCTTTATTTTTATTAACAAACAAAGATTAATAAATACTGTAACAAATGTATTGCTTGTTGTTAGTTCATGCTTGGTTAAATACATTAACTAATACGTTAACTAATGAACCTTTTTGTAAAGTGTTACCCAAAAATGAGTGTCATGACAATGGCCCACATTATTCATAGACACAAAAAAATTATTCAAATACAGCTAAGGAAAAGCATTAATGCATGCAGACAAATATGTGCAAACAGTAGGCCTAATAAACAGCATGAAAAAACATTTGAAAAAACAACTCTGTGTAGTAACTACGACACACAAGGTGACGATTGCCTGCTAAAAGATTTAAATGAAGATAAACGAAAAAATGTGGGAGGAAATGCGTGGCTTGATTCGTGTGCGTGCCATGTATGTTAGTGAGATGTAGAAAGAATGGATAACAGGTGTATGCAAGATCTTGTTCCTTGTTAGTGTGTGTGCAGTAGCCTACCTGTATATCACTGCCCCCACTCATTCAAACTTCGCTGCTGCAGACTTTCCAATGACTCAGGAGATGAAATCTGACGTAACCCACAGCCCTGCATCTGCATAGCATCTTTTATAGCAAGTGCCTGTAACGTTTTAATTTTGAAGCATGCATACAGTCCTGTTCAAAGAGTGGGCTCATCTGGGCATGACACTAGAGTTCTAAGTTCTGTAACAGGAACAACAGCCACTTCCTCTGCATGCTATTTTTATCCTACAGACTAAGCAGTGTAGGCTAATGTTAAGCAAAGTAAAAAATATAGTTTACATTTCCTTTCATTATATTTTTAGTGTCTAATATTTTCAATAAAAATGCTTGTGGCATGCTTAAAGATTTTGGCTAAAATAATTCAATTATTCAGTCAGTGGCAGGTAAAAAGCTAAAACTTGTGATGAACTTCACCAGGTGACCTTGCGCTGCACTAGTTCGCACTTCCTCGGAGAACTCACTACCTTAGATAACTGATGCACTTGATAAATGTGAAAATGCTTTGATTTTGCATTTTTCTAAATTAATATAATATTGTTTTCTATTGCCAGCAAAAAAATGCCAGAAATGTGGAACTGAAGGATTAACATGAATATCGGAATGTGTTGCTCTTTACAGCATGAACTGACAACAGCATTTGTGTAAACCTGATGATCATGTTAACCATCATGATTTGACAATGTTCCAAAGACTTGCACGTTTCAATGAAAACAAGGAAATCCGATGTGTCTGTGGAATTTACATGGTCATCGTCACAAATTTGTTTAAACAAGTTTATTTTATTGGAGACCTATAGAAACAGTGCAATATATTTTTAAATACTAAAGCTTACTGTACTTAAAAAACAAACAAACAGTAGGATAGAAAACAGGGACTTCTGTTCCGGTTCTGCGGCTCCACAACAAACGCCTCTCAAAACAGGATATCTCTCTGAAAAACACCTTCAGATGGGAAGACAGCCTGCAGAGCTGTGGAAATCCCCACACTAGGACAGTGGCAGCACACACTTCACCCTCACAGAGAGGAACACCCCCTTCCAGTACGCACACGCCTCAGTGGACAATGATCTTTCTATTAGAACAGAAAGAATTGACTGAACCAATTACCAAAGCTAGCAGGAATCTTCACACACAAATGAATATTTGGTCATCATTTACTCACCCCTTTTGTTTTTCCAAACCTGTATAACCCTACTTTTTCTGTGGAACACATAATAATATATCTTGAACAATGTCTCTGTGCTTTTGTTCTCTATGGAACACAAATTAAGTAAATAAAAGGAGGTACCATTTTACAACAAGATCCCATGTTAGTTTTAATAATGTTTAAAATGTTTTAATAATGTTGATGTTTAAAGGAGCAATGTGTGACTTTTAGCGACATCTAGTGGTTCGGTTGCGAGTTTGCACCAGGTTTGCACTAAGGGCTCAGCCCACTGCTCACCCCTCCCTTTCGAAGAAGCTACGGTTGCTAAAACGGGACAAACATCCCGTCGGCTGAGACAGCAGAGAATAGCCAGAGTAAGCCAAGAGTGTGTAACATTGTCACTGTTTCTGTACCACAGTCCATTATAAACCACATCATGAATACTGTCTGTTTACAAAGCCATAGTCAGGTGAGGATCAAGGGTTTTAATATATAATTTAATAAAATAATAATCAGCTGATTGTCTCACAAACGTAACCCTTACAAAAATAACCTACAGGAATCCTGCAGGAATATTATGCAGGTTTCCTACAGGATTTTCAGCTCATTTTCCTGAAGGAATACCTGCAGGAATTTTATGAAGGAAAACACACAGGAATTATATCCTGCAGGAATTATATCCTGCAGGGTTTTAAAATATAGTTTTCAAAATTCCTGTAGGACTGCTGTGCAGGATATACATGTAATTATGCAGGACTTTGCAAGTTGTATTCTGCTGGAATCATGCAGGGGAAATAACTTCACAACAAACAATGTACATTATCACAGTTTTTTTATTTTATTTATTTTACTGTCAGAGCAGAGAGAAGCGGAGTCCAATTCACATGCATGCAGCCAAATGTTGCTCTAGTTGAACCCTCTAAACTGTTTTCCTGAAAAAAAAAGAGTTTTAAAAGTGTGTGAGAGAGAGAGAGATCTAGCGAGCGAGCGTGTGTGTGTGTGTGTGTGTTTGTATGACAAATTATTACCTGGCTCGTAACTTGTGCTCATCGTTTAACTTCTCTCTCAGTGCTGCCCTGATGAATTTTTTCGGAACATCCGGAAATTTTTTCTGTACTGTGTCTGTAAATGCAATTCTACTTGTGAAAACATGATAACAATTTTGCATTGTAACTGCAACATCATGTTTGTGTAAAGAAAAAAAGAAGGACATTTTACTTACCCAGGATTATCACAACTTTATCCTGGTCAAGAGCTGGCTTTGCTATAGTGGTTTTGTTGGCATTGCCAGCTCTTCCGGACAGCCCATGGCCAACATGTCTCTCCCGAACACTGCCACCACCAGATCTTTCACCATGGCAGAACATGATGTGCCACCCCGTCCACAACTTGTTAGGACATTTTGACTAATACCTAGCCCTGTCTGTCAAGAAAAAAAGTTAGGGACACTATATCTAAAAGCATTTTGCACAACACCACATGAAAATATATTTTTATTCACCTTTTCAGTCAGATTCTTCTGGCTTGAACCATTCGGTTGTGGTTGTTGATACAGAGTAAGAGGGGTCCGGGTTATACCCTTGAGCATTGGAAGAATTTCTTTAAAAAAAAAAAAAAGAAAGAAAAGAAAAAAGATTACTAACAGACAACCACACTGACAGATAAATTGATATAAGAAATACAGATATGAAAAAATACCTTGTTGCAGAGATTTATTGAGTGCTCTTAGATTTTCATTTTCTTTTTTTAATTTGAGAATTTCTTTCTCAAGTTGAGTTACTCGGCTTGAAGACTCTCCAGCTTGACTGTCCATGCTCTTTATTTCCTGCATTAAAATACTATCCTTTCTGTGGATGACCTAAAGATGGACACACAATATTAATATTTGTGATTTTAAAAAGCATAATGAAAAATCTAAGTATTTAAAAGATGTATTACTTGATGTTTGACCAGAGGCTCTTGATCAGATGATGAGTGAGATGGGGACCGAGTTGGAGTGTACATTTTTTTGTCTTTGCCACTCTTTTTGCATCATTTTGCAAACATGGCTGACTATTTCTTTTCCCCTCGCCGGAACATCCTCCTCCTGAGGGTTTCTTTGCTCTCTAAAGGGAAAAATAAAGTAGGAAATACATATCTATCATGACTGTCTTGTTTGCTGAACTTTTACCACCAATATCTATAACTGTGGCTGGGGAACTTTCCTCTTCATGAACAACATCCACAACATCTCCAGGTTCAAACTTTTTTTTTTAGTATGTCCTTTCTAGGGACAATATCATATGTGGGAGGATCCTCTCTCCAAGAACCCATGTTTTGTTCATTTTCTAAATAAATAAATAAATAAATAAATAAATAGTTACATAGGCTACATATTTACTTACATATTTAACATACATACATTTATACAGTAATAAAATATATATTAATCCAAATGTGCACAAAAGTCTAAAGTCTCATCATTCACATTCATCGTGCCCTCAGCTGATGGGCAACAACGTAGCAGTACCTTTAGCAGCTAACTGCAAGCCAGCGACTCTCACGGTCTCGTCCGGTGCAGACTTTTTACTTTTCTAAGGTAGCCAAAAGGTACAATATCAATTATTAGCGATTAAATACAAAACAAAGTAATGTGATATGTTAACAACAGATAAAGATATGTTTTATAGTCATTTATTAAAAAATCTTTTGATAGGCGCCGGCCTAACGTTATCATTATAAGCCGAAGCAACAACAACAAAAAGAAAAAACGAAGAAAGAAAAACGTTTTCATACGTTTTAGTGTTATTCATTTAGAAATGTATGGCAGAACAGTAATTTAAAGCATTATAACGATACAATTATATAATAAAAAAGGCGACTTACCTTCACAATACAAAGTGACAGTTGAATGATGAATCGGCAATCGGCTACGTGTGATTGTATCCATGACAACAATGTTACTCTCACGGTCTCGCCGGTTTTCGTCAATGATACACGTCACCTCAGTGAATCGAATCTCTAGAAGGATTCATTTACCGGTTCTTCGTATACGAGCGTCTTTTTCAGGGTGAAAGACTCTTATTCTTATTTTCTTTAAAAAATAGCCTTGTAAAAAAAAAACACATCTAATCCTATGTTCCTAATTTAATTGTATAAATACCCATATTCGTTATTGTAGTCATTGAATTCTCTCATATAATTTGGTTTAACCTATAAGGATAATACCAAAAAAAAAAAAATCTTTATAATATTTACAAAGAAATAACACTAACTTGTTCCTTTTTGAAGGATGCAAATGGAGTATAAAGTGTACTTAAATGAAGAGGCACCTGTTCCAGCAGCTACAAAAAGGCGATGGACACAGAATATAATAGGTTGCTGAATTCAGAATAATATGCAAATTACTGTTATTTAGGCAATTGTTTTCTTATTATATAATTACATATTGATATTAATCAAATAAGCAAGAATTCTGCTCTTTCTTCTTCTTCAGGCGCTAAAAAGAGAAGATCATACAAGACATGGCTTATTCCTGAGTTGAAGTAATTCAGGTTTTGATGTTGGCCTAAAAACATTTTCAGTGATAAATTAATTCATGGCCATGTTGTAGTCAAGAAGCCATGAACTAGCTCATTTATGTTTATAATTTCATACTTATATGAAACCTTTAATCACACCTTTCTATACAGCCTCAGGCATACGACATGCAAAGTGGCTTTGAGTGACTTATTAGATCTTATCAATCTCCACTGTCCTGATTCAACCAATGGTGTTCCAGATAGCATACAAGTTCATGAAATCTTTTCACTGTGACACTTTTGAAGTCCAGTATATTTACCCATCCTGCCAATATTTCTTTGGTAATGAAATCCCCACCCACTGTGCTTCATGCAATGCCCCAGGTCACATGGAAAACCTAATCAAATCTGGCTCTGTCTTTATCAAGTTATCTATTGCATATAAATTAAGAGGTAAATTCCAGAATACAGATTTTTGTCAGTCTTTGAATTACAAATGGTCAAGGACTAAGCGTAACTCACAAGACGTGAACATTTAAAAAAAAAAATTTAAAGATTAAAAAATTAAAAATTTAAAAGATTTTAAACTTCCTACAGGACAGCAGTGCAGCAAGATAAAAGAGAAAAATCCTGCAGGATTTTATAATTCCTGCAGATTTTTTATAAAATCCTGCAGGATTTTAAACTTCCTGCAGGACAGCACTGCAACACAAGAGAAAAATCCTGCAGGATTTTATAATTCCTGCAGATTTTTTTAAAAATTCTGCAGGATTTTAAACTTCCCGCAGGACAGCAGTGCAACACAAGAGAAAAATCCTGCAGGATTTTATAATTCCTGCAGATTTTTAAAAAAAATTCTGCAGGATTTTAAACTTCCTGCAGGACAGCAGTGCAACACAAGAGAAAAATCCTGCAGGATTTTATAATTCCTGCAGATTTTTAAAAAAAATTCTGCAGGATTTTAAACTTCCTGCAGGACAGCAGTGCAACACAAGAGAAAAATCCTGCAGGATTTTATAATTCCTGCAGATTTTTTTAAGAAATTCTGCAGGATTTTAAACTTCCTGCAGGACAGCAGTGCAACACAAGAGAAAAATCCTGCAGGATTTTATAATTCCTGCTGGATTCCTGTAGAAAAAATGAAAATCCTGCAGGATTCCTGTAGGTTATTTTTGTAAGGGAACCAGCAGCACATTTCTCCCCACATACTGTAGCAAACCCATAATACAGCGAGGGAGCAGCTATATATTTTTTCTAACAGGGTAGTAATAGTTTAGCTGGCTAATATGAGCTGTTACTGTGGCTGAGCTGGGACGCGTCTGCATCGCATGAGTCCAAAGGTCGGAAGTGCGCGCGCTGTTACAATCATGTCATCTCCGCATCCCATAGATACTATTTACTACACACAATAGGCTTTTTTCTCTGATTTTTAAAATTCTTCGCGATCGACTTTAGTGATAAAAGACTTTAGTAAAAGTCTCTATCGACGGGTTAGTGATTCCTGTAACGTACTGTTTTACGGTCAATGACATGAATACTAATCATCAGCTGTCTCACGAACGTAACAGCACATCTATCCCCAACATAACAAACCCATAACACAGCGAGGGAGAACTAAGTTACATGAAACAATCCCAACTACATATTTTACACCACTCACAAGGGAAAAGTCACTACTCACGGAGTGTAAGGCTAGCTTCCAGCTTTCCGCTACTTCTCTTTCAAGGTAGTGATGAAACGCGTTCTGTAGCGCTGTTTGTTCGCGTTCGGCTACGGTAGGAAAATGACGTCACAACATGGCGACCTTCATAGAAGGGGATTCCCTCGGTTATGGAGCTATTAATGTCTCATTCTAAGGTAATAAAAACATTACGGCTAATTAAGTAAGTTCTTTATACACCACTGAAAACATAGTTATGGATGTCATATTGCATTTCTGTTAATAGATACTCAACTTTGTTACACATTGCACCTTTAAATTAACACTAACTAAAAAGAATACATCTTTTAGTATTTATTAGAATATTTTCATTGTTAGTTTATGTTACAGTACCTAATGTAGATAACTTGTTATATGTATAGGTTTGGAATGACATGAGGGTGAACAAATAATTTAGTAAACATGTCGAATGTCATACAAAGCCATATATTGTATTAAAATGAACTGGCCCTTACAAAGCTGTTTTACAGTTATGGAGTACTAATTACTCAGATTTCCTGTATTCACATGCTAGACAATATAAGGAAGTGATCAGTGCCTACCACCAACATCAGCGGCCTACTTCTCTGGGCTTGGGAAATGAGTTTGTGTAGGGGAAAGGTAAACTAATCTTGGCCAAATGCAATGGAGACAAAGGCAGCTATGCACTGACATGAACATTTAGCAAACCTGCCAAAAGACTATGCGAGTCTGTCGAGGGAAGTGTGAAGTGGGTCAGTCACCCAATATTAAAGTCACCTATTGTCTGAAATCATATAGTAGAGAACACAGGGACATGGAAGTTGCTGTTACAAAATGACCTTATAATTTTTTTTTTTTTATTCTTGTCTGGCAAGAATGTCTATCACCATGTCCATTGTTTAGACTAATCCTCTCAACCAAAACCTTAAAGACATTGTAAAAATCGCTCAACATGATGTTTTATTAACAAATTTCAGGAGGAACACGTTCAAATGATTCATCCAATCAGCACGAGAGAAGGACTATATATAGCCGACTCGCCTATGTTCCTGAACAGTTTTCAGCATCACTCACCCACGGCCCCACCCATACTCCTAACTATTGTCTGGTTCCAAATCCCTGCAAGGAATAAGTCAGGAGTGTTCAGGGTCTGGCCCAAATTCTGCACTTGGAGCCCTGCCCTCGCACAGCACACCAAATATATACTTTTACTCTGATTATTTGTAAGTGAACTTGTGAAATACTTGATTGCCTTCCCTTTTCCATATTTTATGTGGTCTTTGCATTGTTCATTGTTCATTTGAAGAAATAAAAGCCTGGAGAAACATTTCTGCATGAAATGCACCCATTTAGCTTGAATTTAAGCTAATTTTGGTAGAGATCACATAACTGAGGCAACATTGAAAACTCACTGTGGATGAATAGCAGCTTGTATTAGAAAGGATAATATGACTCACAGTTGCCTGATTATTACAGTATCAGTAAACTGGACAGTTTATGCAGTTAAGCATACAGGGTTTGCACAATAATCTGCATTTCAACAAATAATTAGGCACTCAAAGTACTCGACTATACTGAGATATATTCCATGATGTATCACGTGTAAGATGTGTAAGTTTAACGAAGACTCTATTTCTATATATAGTAAACATGCTCAAAGAGAAGTTGGTTTCTTCTAGCAAAAATATTTCTTTTGGCAGATTGAAACTTTGACATTTACCTACAGTGAAACAACGAACAGCGAAAAACCACAGGCAGCAGCTGGAATGAAGTAGGTCAATAAATCACAAAACCAAAAGGCTTCACTTTCAGTCTTCCTCCACGAATTCAGTTCTGCTAGTATCTTAAAGAGCACCTATCATGGATTTTTGAAAATGACTGTTGATGTAGTGTGGAATATAACGCTAAGCGAATGAAAATATCCTTCAAAGATTTATACCTGAAAGTGCACCATATATAAAGTGATTGTCTTTCAAAAGTGAGAGTCGAATCTGAGTCTATGAATGAAATGAATTGTTTTTGAAACGGTCATCCAAATCCGTACAGTACTTTTCCATTTATCTTAGGCCAACTAACGAACAGACAGACGAACAGACAGACAGACAGAAACAGCACCAGAAGATAACCTTTGGGCGGAGGTAAAACTAAAGGCATCGGGCTATCCCATAAGTAACATCCAAGCAGACAGCGTGATCTTCTTCGCTCATATTACCACATGAACGGGGTCTTCTTTTTTAGGCTAATCATTCACGGCGTTGTTGTCCAGCAGAATATAACTGTCCATAAACACAGCTGTCGGTGTAACAGTTATTCTTTAACGTGACAGGTGTCTGTTCAACTTAAAACACACTCTCTTCGCGGCCGCTGTTTAGAGAAGTTCGCGAGTTGTGAGCAAAACTGACATCTTTCTCTTTACTGTTGTAAGCAACCATATGCTTTCAACAAAAACAAACTTCTGCAGACTCAGAGCGAGCCGGCCCGGCAGGTGTTTACGCCCCCCTTAGCTCTCAGGCTCAAACACATTGGTTCCTGTTCCTAAGCATTTATTTATTGCACGGTTTCTTCTTCTGAATATATCATATTTAGACAAAAATTATATATTTAATTTGGATTCCCCTTATTTATATTAACCTATGAAAACATTGTCCCTCTGCATGACTGCAAGCTTATATGTTTTATCCTATTATTATTGTATTATTTATCCTATTATGAAGCCAGGCTGCGTTTTTGTGTGTTGGTATTTTTATTTTTATTTTTTAAATCATTTTCACTTAGGGTGCAAACGTATTAATGTATTGTGTTAGCCTAATTCATGCATTATTTTGCTTAGCATTTTTGCCCTAGCTTAGCATCAGCAGATGTATCGTTACAACTGTCAATCTGAAGAAACCAGTGACTACCAGGAACAGACTGGTTGACAACCAAGAAAAGGTTGGTGACATCTGGAGAGGCAGATGGCAGCTCGGGAAGATGGCAACCGGGGCGGTATGGGCTAGCACCCCTAGCCGCAGCCTCTGTGAAGAGGAACCCAAAACTAGCTACGGAAAAATTAAATGATCAATACCCCCAGGGGAGCCCGAGAGGGGGGAGAAAGAGAACCCCAGTCAGACGGACCTAAGGTTATCGACCAACAGCAAAGGAAAAACGACTACGAGTGCGGTTTGTCAATGTGGAAAGATTTGTAAAAATGCAAGAGGCTTGAAGATCCATCAGTCACGGATGAAATGCCTGGAGTCACGGCAAGAACCACAATGCACAGGCTTAGTGCCTGGTGAGTCAGAGGAGGAGCAGGGCCTGGAAGAACCCCATAGAGCCCAGAGCCTCCACGTGGTACAAACTGTCCCCCCAGTCATGCAGCCCGAGAGGAGGAGGATCAGGTGGCCTCAAGCATGTAAAACAACTGAGTGGCAGAAGTTCGATGAGGATGTGGACAAGGTGCTGGAAGCAACGGCCAAAGGTGATGCAGAGAGGAGGCTGCAAACTATAACCACCATCATAGTGAGCATGGCAGTTGAGAGGTTTGGTGTGGAGGAGGAGAGAGGGGTAACAAAGCCATACACCAAAAACCAGAGGGCAAGGAAAATTCATAACATCAGAATAGAGCTGAAAACCCTAAAAAAGCAGCACAAGGAAGCAGGAGAGGAGGAGCGTGGGCCACTGACAGAGCTGCGCAACATCTTAAGGAAGAAGCTTATTACTCTGCGCAGAGCCGAACGGCACAGGAGGCGGCGAAGGGAGAGGGCTAGGAGGAGAGCAGCCTTCATTAGAAACCCATTCGAGTTCACCAAACAGCTCCTCGGGCAGAAGAAAGGTGGACGCCTAGTCTCATCTAAGGGTGAAATTGACCAACACCTTGCAGATACATTTAGTGATCCATCCAGAGAACAAGAGTTGGGACAGTGCGATGCCTTGATAACACCACCAGAGCCTGTAAAGGCATTCGACCTGAGGGAGCCATTCCTGAAAGAAGTATAGGAAGTAGTAAGGAAGGCAAGGTCTGGGTCTGCACCAGGACCAAGCGGAACATCATATAAGGTGTACAAGTACTGCCCCAAGCTTCTATATCGCCTGTGGAGGATCCTAAAAGTCATCTGGAGGAAAGGGAAAATTCCAAAACAGTGGCGGTGTGCAGATGGAGTATGGATCCCAAAAGAAGAGGACTCCAAGATCATCAGCCAGTTTAGAATCATCTCGCTTTTGAGTGTTGAAGGAAAGATCTTCTTCAGCATAGTCGCAAAGCGGTTGGCAGAGTTCTTCCTAAAAAATGGATACATCGACACCTCTGTGCAGAAAGGCGGCATACCAGGTGTTCCAGGCTGCTTAGAGCACACAGGCGTGGTTACACAGCTCCTCAGAGAAGCAAAGGAGAATAAGGGTGATCTGGTGGTGCTGTGGTTAGACCTGGCCAACGCCTATGGCTCTATGCCCCACAAACTGGTACAGGAGGCTCTGGAGAGGCACCATGTTCCTGCTTTAGTGAAAGCCCTTATCCAGGATTACTACAGAGATTTCAAGCTGAGAGTCTCATCTGGGTCAACAACATCAGAGTGGCACAGGCTGGAGGTGGGAATCATCACAGGCTGCACCATTTCAGTGATCCTGTTCGCTCTTGCAATGAACATGTTGGTGAAATCTGCTGAACCGGAGTGCAGAGGGCCCAAATCCAAGACTGGAATGCGCCAACCACCAATCCGTGCCTTTATGGATGACCTCACAGTGACAACGGAGTCAGTGCCTGGAGCTAGATGGATCCTGAAGGGTCTGGAGAGGGTGATGGAATGGGCCAGGATGTCATTCAAGCCAACCAAATCCAGATCCTTAGTGCTAAAGAAGGGCAGGATGGTGGAGAAACATCATTTTAGGAATCTCAGGAACTCAAGGAACTCATCTCAGGAACTCAAATTCCAACCCTGTCTGAAAAACCAGTAAAAAGCCTGGGAAAGATCTTCGACAGCAGCCTCAGGGATACAACATCCATAAAAAACACCTGTGAGGAGCTGGAGAGGTGGCTGAAGACTGTCGATAAAACTGGGCTCCCTGGAAAATTTAAGGAATGGGTGTACCAACATGGGATTCTGCCAAGAATGCTGTGGCCTCTGCTCCTGTACGAGTTTCCGATCTCCACCATTTCAGAATTAGAAAGGAGAGTCAGCCGCTACCTAAGAAGATGGCTGGGTTTCCCGAGGTGCTTAAGCAGTATCGCCTTTATGGAAACACCTGCAAGCTGCAACTCCCGCTAAAATCCATCGAAGAGGAGTTCAAGGTCTTGCGTGCAAGGGAGGTGCTGCAGCTTCGTGAATCTGGGGACCCTAAAGTCTCTGGGGCAGGGGTAGAGGTCAAGACGGGCAGGAAATGGTGGGCAGAGGTGGCAGTAGACCAGGCTGAGTCAAGGCTACACCATGGTGTCCTAGTGGGAACAGTGGCCAGAGGAAGAGCTGGGCTAGGAACCTTTCAAGGACCCCGGTTCGACAAGGCTCGTGGGAAGGAGAGGAGGCAGCTAGTACAAAGGGAGGTGAGGGCGGCGGTAGAAAAGGAGAGGTCCAGCAAAGCAGTGGGAATGGCACGTCAGGGTGCCTGGATTAGATGGGAACAAGCTGTGGAGAGGAAGATCACGTGGACTGACCTTTGGCGGGCAGAGCCACACCGCATCAAGTTCCTGGTCCAGGCAGTCTATGACGTCCTCCCCAGCCCGTCTAACCTCCACACCTGGGGGCTGGTCGACACACCAGGATGTGCCCTGTGCCAGAGAAAGGGAACCCTTGAGCACATCATGAGCTGCTGCCCAAGAGCTCTGGAGGAAGGCCGATATCGCTGGCGGCATGACCAGGTGCTCAAAACAATTGCAGAGAGCATCCAGACTACTATCAGCAGCTGCCAGAGGTCAAAGCCCAGCAAACAAACCATCAGCTTCATCAGGGCCGGAGAGAAGCCAGGGAAATCCTTCAGGACAACAGCAGGGATCTTGAACACGGCACAGGATTGGCAACTGAAAGTGGACTTGGGCAAACAACTTAAGTTCCCCCAGCATGTTGTTGAGACCACCCTGAGGCCTGACATTGTCTTGTTATCAGAGGCAACAAAGAACCTGGTCATGTTGGAGCTCACTGTGCCATGGGAAGACCGAATGGAGGAAGCCTTTGAGAGGAAGAAGGAGAAATATGATGGCCTTGTCAGCGACTGCCACAACCAAGGCTGGAAGGCAAGGTGCTTACCTGTGGAGGTGGGGTGCAGAGGCTTTGCAGCAAAATCCCTCTACGGGGCCTACACTGCACTCGGCATCACTGGTGAGAGAAGGAGAAGGGCAATTGGCAAAACCACAGAGGCAGCAGAGAAGGCTTCGAGGTGGCTCTGGATCAAAAGAGCGGAGGCGTGGTTAAATGCTGCTAGGGCACAAGCTGAGGCCTGATCAACTTCAGCTGGGTCGCCTGAAGGAGGGTGTCTGATGTTTCGAAAGACCCGAAACACCCAATGAGATCAGGAACATCACTGATGATGTGCCCTAGCTTAGCATCAGCAGATGTATCGTTACAACAAAAATGCATTATTTTGTCATGGACCTTATTGAAGTTATTCCCTGTACAATGAAATATGATATACAGACATCACATCAATATACATATATTGATCAGAGTGAAGATGTTATAATAATAATAATAATAATATATTTGTTGCAGTACACAGATAAATTAATCTAATACTCACACATAATAATGAGGCCCTATTCAAAATAAATTGTCCCCATGGGGCTTGATACAGCTTAGCAAGTTGAGACTTTAAGCAACTGTTTCAGTTAAAATATTGATTTAAAATGGTCAAATTAGTTTAGATTTGGTATATCCATGTTTAGGAAAACAAATAGTTCCAATTATTTCAAATACAGTGCATCTAACACACCGAGAGCCCAAGTTGTGGCAAAATAGCTTTTGGAGAATCTGTAGTTACTGCCTTTTTCCTTGTTATGGTGCCACATTTTTGATAAGTACAAAACAAGAATACAGTAACTGCAAAATAGGGGTAAAATATCAAATTAAAAATGATGATTGGTATGTACAAAGAATAATATAAAGTAAAAAACAGCCACATCTACCTACAACTATACGACATCTACCTACAACTATACGGCTGGATGACAGGATAACTTAAAGTATTTTTTCTCATTTCTGCACTCTGCGTAGTTACTGCCTTGCTTAGGGCAGTAAGGAAACTTTCTGTTAACCAATTAATGTTTTTTACCGTTAAAATCGCGATCATTTTTTTTTTACAGTGAAGCATAAATAAAATTGATTTTATCTGATACCATATGTTTATCATCATCACACACACTACACACACAAATTACCCAGGGCTTTGGCAAAAATGGCATTGGGAGTTTTAAAAACATTTTAAAAAATATTTAAAATTGTGTTTTTTTTATTTTATGGAACATTGTAAAGGCCTAGATATTGTGTCCTCCCTAATATCCTGCTTTTTTTTAATTATTTACTACCACCTTCCATCAGTAATACAGACCCGGAAATGGCTGAAAAAATGGGAGGAGACTATTTGGAATTATTTCTAGCATCAATGTTATAGTAATGATTTGACCACTCAGAGGAAAAAAAAAAAACTGCATGTAAATATAATTTCATCCTGATGAGGGGTGTGTGTTGCATCTGCAGGAATGAGACTACTGTGTAACTTCCTGCAAGTAAATTAGTCTAGGTTCCCCATTCTAGTCAAATGCATTCATGAAAGAGCCTTCCTGCTATATTAACAGACAAAAATGTATGAATTCAAAGACTCAAGTTTGTTTTAAGGTACATTTTAAAGAGGACCTGTTATGCTTTTTTACATTTTCAACTTTCTTTTATTGTGTATGTTGCTGTTTGAGCATGAAAAAGGTCTACAGTTGCAAAACACAAAGTCTAATGGGTGTTATCCACTATATCAGTAAGAAGTGCACTGTTTTGAACTCACTGAAATGCCTTAATTTAGTCTTAAGTTTTCTTCCAGAAATATTCCCAATGCATACACAAAATAAAGGGTGCGAGTCCTGGTTGTGTTGGTAGTGTACTGTCACCATGAGACCCTGGACCTGTCCCAATACCACACGTGCAGTCTTTAAGTGCTCAATACTGTTCCAGGTCTAAAAAAAGCCAAAGCACTGCAGTACACTTAAAGCACACTAAATCCACACTATTTCTAAAACAGCTTCAGAGCGGTATTTGAGGCTAAGCATCGTCATTCTTCACATTCAGAAACTTACATGCCCGGATTTTGGATTAATTAGATATGACATTTAACTTTGCCATTGCACATCACAATCAACTTGTATAATAACTGCTTTAATCAGATCATTGTTTCTGCCTAAATTATTATGATGCTAGCAAACTGCATGATTTGTATTATCTTAGAACTGTACTTTTCTGACCTCTCTGATAAAAAACTTCTCTATACTCACTCTAAAAATGCTGAGTTATTTCTTGGGTAAAATATGGATGAACCCAACCATTGGGTTTAATATTTCATTTAAAAAATGTAAACCAATGGTTGGGTTCTTCCATATTTGACCCAAACATTGAAACAACCCAGCTTTTTTCTGTCTTTTCTGTAAAGTTGCTTTGAAACGATGTGCATATGGTGAAAAGCACTATACAAATAAACAAAAAGGGTGAACTTGGTTGTAGAACAAAGTGTTGGAAATTGTATTGATACAGAGATGTGTGTATTTTCTAAAATGGTGCAACTGCTTTTATTGTGTCATGGAAATTCTTAATATATACAATGTAGACAATCTATTTATTTGTATGATACAGCTGCAAATAAGTCTCTTTGGTGATTGATGTTCAACATAAATTACTGAAGAGCCATAATCTATTAATTTGCAACAAGAATATTTTCATAAGGCGTATTTTAAAATAGTGATGAACATTAAAAATCATGAAAGAATGGTAGAAACCTCTTTTTTTCATGCCAAGAGTTCAAAAGATAACATCCATTAAATTTCTTTTTAGAAAAAAAAATGGTCTGAAAATGTTTTCAATTTAAAGAAAAAAATAATAATTCACCATTTGTGATGTGGCAGCGAGCTATAACACACATGCATGCTCTTTTTATGTGATTATTGAAGTTGAATTCGTATCAAAATATGCCAAATTTCCCTTACTACTTCTGAATAGGATGCCTACTTCATAAATTGTATGAAAATTGTGGAAATAATGGTTCAGATCACTCGAAACACTTATGGAAATGGAGGCAGTAACGGAGACTGGTTGGAGTCTTACAGATTTTTTGAGATATTAACCTAAAATTTGAAACACAACTTGTTCAGAGTTTTGGCTGATTTGATTTTCTTGCAGTTTTAGAGTCCACCAGGTTTTGAAAAAAATATACTTTATATGAAATATGAATAATTACATTTTTACATTTTCATAAACTCAAACTTCTATTGCATTTTTCTGTTTTACTTTCTTTTTTTAACTTCTACAAAAATCTGTCAAATATCTTATTTAAAAAAGACCAATCTTATATCTATATTCTTGAATTACAACCATTTAAGTTCGGATTGTGCATTTTCATGTTTCAAAAAAGGGGGTGCGACACTTAAATAATATATATATATATATATATATATATATTATTTTTTTTTATTTTATTTTTTATTGTGTAACTGTCTTCCATCAGGTAATCAATAGTTATATGAGGTAAGGTAATCAGGTAATCAGGTAATCAATAGGCCACACTTGTGGCCTTTGCACTCAATTGAAAACTTGGACCAAATACAGGAAATACGTCATGTAAGTATAAGTCGTCAAGTGCAAACAAAGACCACAAATGTGGGTACTGGGACAGGCCCATTGCTTTTTCCACCCTAGATCTAACACAGTTATAGTACGAGGTGTGAAATTTGACCGATCAGAGCACAGGAGAAACAGGAGCTTGGGCATACATTCTCCATTATCATGTGAACTTCCAGCGTCAGTTGAGTTGCTTTACTGCCATTTACAGTATAAATCCTCAGGGGATAGTAAAGTGTCCATCGTATTCACACTTCAGAATTTTGCCAGAAGTTGGTCATCTAGGTACTTTTGGCCTACACTTTTATGAGTACTGTGAATTCAGTACTTTTGTCACATAGGCTTACTCTTTTTTAGCCTGACTACGTCAGACTTCCTACTTCCGCTAATTTCATTTCTGTCTACGAAGCAAAGTGAAGTAGCAGAGTCTGGTATTACCAGGCTAACTTTTTTTTACCAATGTGTGTGGTTTATGGAAGTATGTGATTTTGGATGCATAAATTGTCATAAAATAATTCCATGATGGAACAAAGGCCTGGGAAGTCTTCCTGGCCGTGACATGGGGTAGACAGTCTGAGACAATTTACACGACATCTGGGTGCCTGAATACGCAAACTTTTGAAAACGAGTTTCAAAGTGCAAACAACAAAAACACGAATCTGTGAAACCGATGACGTAATGCACATGCGCGTTACGTGTTCAATCTATAGTGTTTCCATCTAATGGCCTGCCCATAGCGTTTTTAGTAGTTTTCGCAGAAACCGTGTGAATGGGAATCGTTTTGACAATGGTGTCGTCTGTATGCAGAAAACTCAAAGGAAAAGCTTCTCCGTTTTATACGAGCATTTCACCCATTGCAACATTATTCTTTATTGAAAGTGGATCATATGTAGTTGAAATGTAAAAGAATGTTTTAATTTGGTGCCCTCTTGACCGAGAAAAGACAGAAAATAACCAAGGGGCGCCTATATATGAAAAGACTACATGTCCCACAATGCACAGCTCCGCAAGCCACACCCACTAATCCGGAACAGCGCAAACAGAGAATTCACTCTTCAGTCTACAAGGCTAACATTAGCTGTTACCGGAGTTTGAAATTCATTTCACACAAAATGTCTAGTTGGGTGTGGTGAGCAGGACGATCGAGGGCGAGGGATGTAAGAGGATGGCGCTCCGCGAGAGGCCGGTTGCGAGAGTTATAACAGAGACTGATAATGAAAGACACCTGTGAGGGCGCGCCGGTCTTGAGTCTCTCACGGAGAAGCGAAAGCATAAAACGGGGAGCGACGACGGCAGATCGAGAGAGAAACAGGCCTGATTTTATGTTGTGTTTTGTTTGTATTGTGTGTAACGTTACAGCACTCACCAATGAGGGGCTGCTGGCTTATATACTTTCGTTTTGTATTTGTTCATTTTACTATTAAAATGCTTAAATGTTCACCGGTTCCTGCCTCCTTCTTCCCACAACAACAAACCCTGCTAACGTTACATTGGCAAACTCATCAGTGAATTACTCCTCGTTTGTATTTATTTCTGTTTGGTGAATTACTACATGATACCTGGATGTTTAGTCAGGCGAAACTATCACAACACAAACGTCTGTGTGCTCGTCTGATTCAGAGATTTCCTCCAGGAGAAATTGCCATCGTTGAAATTATCTGCAGCAGACGGGCTGTGTCCGTAGGCCGTAGCACGCAGCGAGAGTACAGGCAACAGCAATCCGCCCAGCGCCAGAGTCAGTGCTAGGTCCTCGACCGTGACAGGCACCCGCCTCGGCGTCTCCTGCTCCTCCATCAGCCTCGGCTGCTCTAAAATACTGCGACTCGTAAAGAGAGCCACGAACATCGGATTCGAGCAGCAGAATTTCAAAATCCTCTTCTTCCATATCATGTTTAGTTTCTTCCGTCATTGTCATAACTTACTATCTCCACAGCACTTGTTAGCTTAGCTTCCAAATAAGATGGCAGATATTGATTTCAGTTTCTGCAAGTGAAGTCCCACCCACTGATCTGTAATAGGCTTGTAGGGTGACTGGGTCCAACACCCTGGAATAATAATGAGCTAATGTTTGTAGTTCTAAAGATTTTAATGAAATATGACTTCCTGCTTATCATGACGCAAAATGACGATTTTTACGTCACGATAAGCAGGAAGTAAAACACTTAAATCCTTATTTCTCCCATCTCAGGGGGAAATAAGGGAATAAACCATGACCATTCAAAAACATGACTGGGTTTCTAAAGATACAAAGCTTAATGCAAATGGGTGAAGTGACCCTTTAAGCACTTCATTGTTGTATGTAAACATACCCTTAAGAAAGTATAAGACATGATCACATGAGGGCAAGTAATCACATGACAAACAGGAACAATGAGAATTTCTAAATAAAAGACAAGAAAACATTGAAACAAAATAAAAAACAGACATTATTTAAGAAAAATCTTATTCCTTATTACTCCCTTTTAATTTTGGAATAAAATATGACTTAGACATGTTATTGAGTTTTGTGAGATGTACCAATTTACTATTACTGTTATTTTTTAAAGAAAAATAGCTGTGAGGAATAGCAGCTGTGAGAAATGCTTATGCCTGCTCATGTGAAAAATTATTGTTAATAATAAATGAAGACAGGCATCTAGGGCTGACCCCATTACAAATCCTTTCAGAATGATCTTATTTCCTATTGACAAAGGTACTATTTATCCTCAAACTTGATCATAACTCATAACTTGTAGATCATAGCCCAAGACTGGTTGCCCACTGAAGCTAAGCAGGGCTGAGCCTGGTCAGTATCTTGATGGGAGACCTCCTGGGAAAACCAGGTTGCTGCTGGAAGCGGAGTTATTGAGGTCAGCAGGGGGCGCTCACCCTGTGGTCTGTGTGGGTCCTAATGCCCCAGTATAGTTATGGGGACACTATACTGTCAAAAAGCACCATCCTTGGGATGAGACGTTAAACCGAGGTCCTGACTCACTGTAGTCACAAAAAATGGATGTCTTTCGAATGAGTAGGCAGGGCCGGCGCTAGCCATTTGGGTGCCCTAAGCACAAATGGTTGGTGGTGCCCCCTTAACAACCCCCTCCCCCCAACCCCAACCACCCACTCACCCAAGGAATAACAACCATTAAGAATTTCTTAGTTAGGTTCTCTTTACTTCCAAAATAACTGCTGCAAATAAATACATTTACATTAACAATGGCACCAAATATGAAAAGAAATAAATAATAAAAAGGTTAAAATTATAAATACCAAAAAACACCACAATTACTAAAAACACATATTTGGAACTGGCTACAACTGCTGGTTGATGGTTCTTCCTCCTGGCCTTGAGTTGCTCCTTGCATGTATTTTAGCATTGACCCTGCATTCAGAAATACAAGACAAAATATTCAGGGATTCTACTGAATCAATAACCATCATACAAAAATATTGCACACATTAGTCTTTTATATAATATAGGCCAGGGGTGCCCAATCCTGCTCCTGGCGATCGACTGTCCTGCACAGTTCATCTCAAACCCTAATCAAACACACCTGAAGTAGCCAATTAAGGTCTTTAGGATCACATTCAGGTGTGTTTGATTAGGGTTGGAGATGAACTGTGCAGGACAGTCGATCGCCAGAAGCAGGATTGGGCACCCCTGATATAGGCCTATGTTTCACTGGAACATTTAAAATTCAAAACTTTATTCTACCTTTAAAAGAGGTCTGATGAGGCACAGTATAATAATTCTGTACATAATTTGTAGGGCTGGGAAAAGATAAATCGCGATTAATCGCATCCAAAATAAAAGTTTGTGTCTACATTAATGATATAGGCCTATGTGTGTGTGTACTGTGTATAGTTATTTTGTATATGTATTTAAGAAATATTTGTTATTTATATATAAAATATTTTAATATATATATATATATATATATATATATATATAATATAAATTATCTATAAATATATACAGTATATACATGCAAATATTTCTTAAATATATATGTGCAATTGTGCATATGTGTGTATATTATATATACAAAATAATTATACACAGTACTCATGTAGAAACTTTTATTTTGGATGTGATTAAGCTTTTCCCAGCCCTAATAATTTGACACCTCCATATGAAAATATACAAACAGTGAGATTGTGTTTTTTTTTTCTAATAGCAGTTTCACCAATAGATGTCGCCCTTGGGCCTTTGACCGCATTATCCGATAGAACAACAACGAAAAAACATATCTAAGCGATCTTCCTTTTCTTCTCAAACAAACTAACTGCATCTTAAACAGCCCAAGTAAAAAAAAAATTCCCGGGGAGAAACCCCCGGACCCCCGTTAAAATAAAAAATTCTACATGCAGGGCAAAGCCCTTGATCATTTGCACAACTAGCGACGCCCCTCTGGACATGCATACACGAAGCAAGGGTGCCTACAAAACTAACACTTTTATTTAAAACATTGTCTTACCTGCAAACGAGTATCATCCCACTGTCTCTTCTTTTTCCTTTTTTCCGCCCCCGACTCTTGGTGCCTTTTCGAGGCCATGTCTGATGTCGATCAGGTGTCTGCCAAATTTGACACTGATTGAGGAACAGACCACTGCGAGGTGGGGAAGGGGGGGCACCAGAGGGAGAGTGGCACAGGAGATTCACCTTTTTCTCCACTAATTTGGTCTAGGCCTATATTACTTTTGTATTGCTTTTGTATATTAACATGCTTTAGACATATTGTATTTGTTATTTATACTAGTAGCCTATTGTGATGATTTTTCACGACCCAGATTTTTTGGTGCCCCCCCAAGCACTTGGTGCCCTACGCGCAGTGCGTGGTGTGCGTGTGCGGAGCGCCGGCCCTGTGAGTAGGGGTGTAACCCCGGCATCCTGGCCAAATTTTCCCAGTGGCCTTCCAATCATGTTTTCAATATACAGTGGGGCCAAAAAGTTTTTAGTCAGCCACTGATTGTGAAAGTTGTGCAAGTTTATCATAGGTACACTTTAACTATGAAAAAAAAAATCCAGGAAATCACATTGTTGGATTTTTAAAGAATTTATTTGTAAATTATGGTGGAAAATAAGTATTTGATCAATAACAAAAGTTAAACTTAATACTTTGTAACATAACCTTTTTTGGCAATGACAGAGGTCAAACGTTTCCCGTAAGTCTTCACCTGGTTTGGACACACTGTAGCTGGTATTTTGGCCCATTCCTCCATGCAGATCTCCTCTAGAGCAGTGATGTTTCGGGGCTGTCCCTGGGCAACACAGACTTTCAACTCCCTCCACAAATTTTCTATGGGGTTGAGGTCTGGAGACTGGCTAGGCCACTCCAGGACCTTGAAATGGTTTTTATGGAGCCACTCCTTCGTTGCCCGGGCGGTGTGTTTGGGATCATTGTCATTCTGGAAGATCCAGCCACGTTTCATCTTCAAGGCTCTCACTGATGGAAGGAGGTTTTGGCTTAAAATCTCACGACACATGGCCGCATTCATTCTTCCCTCAACACGGATCAGTTTTCCTGTCCCCTTTGCAGAAAATATTTTTATACAGATAACGGGTTCAAACAGGTGCCAATAATACAGGTAACGAATGGAGGACAGAAGAGCTATATATGAAGAGTTCAGATGCAAAAGCCTCTAAGTGCCATTTGAAATTTTCTTCTAGAATGATCATTTTTATCAAGCTTGTATATTTAAATTCAGTAATTTCACTTAAATTGCAATGAAGATTACCTATTAATTGTCATTCAAGTGAAATTACTGAACTTGAATATCTAAGCTTGATAAAAATGATCGTTTTAGAAGAAAATTTTAAATGGCACTTAGAGGCTTTTGCATCTGAACTCTTCATATATACATATATATATATATATATATATATATATATATCAAATGGTGATCACATCAGATACTGTCTGGTTTTCAGCCTTTTATTGTGGCAAGCCTAAGGAACACCTGTGCAATAATCATTCTGTCTAATCAGCATCTTGACATACCACAACTGTGAGGTGGATGGATTATCTCGGCAAAGGAGAAGTGCTCACTAACACAGATTTAGACAGATTTGTGAACAATATTTGAGAGAAATAGGCCTTTTGTGTTAACACAGTCTGATCCCAAGAAGTCATATAACTGACGTCTTGGGACGTCTTTTGACCATACGTCAACATCCGCCTTTTTAGGGTACCCTTAAGCGTCGGTTACATGACGATCCCGGGCCGTCATACAACTGACACTTTACCTTTAACGTCGGTTAGGTGACGGGGTAGGTTTAGGTCTGGGGTAGGGTTAGGATCCGATAACGTCATCTAACCGACGTTTAAGGGGACCCTAAAAAGGCGGATGTTGACGTATGGTCAAAAGACGTCCCAAGACGTCAGTTATATGACGTCTTGGGATGAGACTGCGCTGTTTGTGTACATAGAAAAAGTTCAGCTTTTGAAAAATGGGGGCAAAAAAAAGTGTTGTGTTAATAATTTTGTTCAGTGTATATATTGGCTTAACAACTCTGTCTCCTCTCCATCAATAAGCTGGTGTGTGGTGGCTGTTTCGGCGCAATATGGCTGTATCAATATCATCCAGGTGGATGCTGCACATTTGTGGTGGTTGAGGAGATTGCCTCTTAAAGCGCTTTGAATGCCAATAAAAGATCCAGGGGGCGGAGTTGGATCCAGATTTAAGGGGTGGAGATGGGTAGGATTAGGGGTGGGGTTAGGAATCAGGGGGTGGAGATAGGTAGGATTAGGGGTGGGGTTATAGGGATCAGGGGCGGAGATGGGTAGGTTTAGGTATATGGAAGGTGGATTTCGTGTTCTGCGCTATATAAATGTAATTAATTATCTTGTGAATTTTTTTTTATAATTATTTCTAATAACATTGAACGGGCTAACAGTTCATAAACACCCCGAGCAAAGGAACATGAAAGACTGTTGTTTTAGCAGACAGAGGTGTCATTTTTTTGTTATTAATCTGACATTTGATCTTAAGAATGTCCCTAAAAACTACAGGGCACAGTGGAAAAACCAAAAGCAAGCATTTAAAGTCTATGTAATATGTGATGACAGTCCCATTAAAATCCCCTCCATGTAATGCGTAAAACATTGGTTTATTACAATGTGACTAAGACAGACTCCTGTCTTGGCAAATACCAATAATATCATTCTTAGTCATTATGTAACCATATACACAGACTTGTGAGTGGTAATTTAATTTGATTGGGACTTTATTTAATATATATATATATTTTAATTCGACGTTACAGTGTACAAATATAAAAACAATGAATGCACCACATGATACATGTCACATGAAAAGTACCGCTTACTTCTCTGGGATGCTAGGATCACAAAATAGTAATAAAAAACCCATTTTGTATAACAGTGTACATTTCAGTAGCATTGGTCATTAATCTGTACCCACAACACTCTTTCCAACATCACACCAAAATGAAATGTACTATGGGATACACCAACAATTTTTAATTAACAAATATTATTTAAAAACAGTCTGCCCTGAGAGCGAGTAAAATCCCTCAATTTGCTCAATTTTATTTTTTAATAAAAGATACATATGTACATTGAACACCGTTGCTTGATAAGCTTGGTAAAATATATACAAGTTAAGTGTTTTTAAAATAATTAGGAGAAAAAATTGTTTGACAGTTATACTGATTATTTTAGATTGTACATATATACACATATGCTTGTGAAAGAAAGAAAGAAAGAAAGAAAGAACGATTTCAGTTTGTTTTACTTACAAACTGTGCCAGTATTACACAGTGTACTGACTGAACTGTCTTGTTGTTTTATTCACTAGCGTTCAGCATCCGCATCCACATAGGTAGAACTCAACAACTGCTTTATAAGGACCTCTATTGGCCAACCAACCAAACTACAAGTGGTATTTAAACCAGGCAGTTTCAAATGTTTTTTAAAGTCATAACACCAAACATAAAACCACAAAGAGGATGTACAAAATATACATATACAAAAACAATTACTGAATACATTAGATTTTTAGGACTATAATCTGAGGCTCCACGGTCTCAATTCTCTGGTCTGACCGAAATGGGATTAAATAAACAATTAAAAAAGGAAAGACTGGAAATGAATGTGTGAATATTCTTTATATATATTTGAAGAGTTCAGATGCAAAAGCCTCTAAATGCCATTTGAAATTTTCTTCTTTAATGATGATTTTTATCAAACTTATATATTTAAGTTCAGTAATTTCACTTAAATAACAATTAATAGGTAATTATCATTGCAATTTAAGTGAAATTACTGAACTTAAATATATAAGTTTGATAAAAATCATCATTAAAGAAGAAAATTTCAAATGGCATTTAGAGGCTTTTGCATCTGAACTCTTCATTTCCTGAGAATTCTAATGATAGCTACAGAACATAATTATCTCATATATACAAACAAATTATTAAGTTGTCCAGAGTGCTTATTTGGATGCTGGTTAATATTTACAATAACAAGAATATTCTAGTAGTTAGAAATCCATGCTAGTTGCATAAGAACCAGGACAGGCCTTGTTCCAAAAAAAAATCAAGTAATAAAATCCCCATACACACCAAACCTTGGTTAAGGATGATTCAGATTTTGGATGTTAGTCACAAAAATTGTCTCAGTTTGCCCACCGAATTATTTTCAGAAGGATGTACCATTAGAAAAAAACAACAACAAGTTTGAGGCAAATAACCCCACATGTACATAGACATGATGCTCATATAATGTAATAAATGGGAACTTTTACCCAAACGTGTATCTTAGCTTTTGTCCTGAGAGTCGATATCCAAGTTTGAAACTGAAAGTGAAAAACTGGTATGAATGTTTTAACCAGACTTGAGGCCTGATCTCTGGGTTTAAGGCTGAGGTCCACTAAAAGTGGCAATAGGGAGACAAAGAAGAGAGCAGAAGGTTGGCTGCAGGGTCTGGGTCTGAGATGTGAACACCCTTCCTTTCGTCCAATCAGTCGAACTATCTGGCTTATAACAAACCGATACCTCACACCTGCAAAGAAAGAAATCATTTTGGGTTGTTTGGCATTGTAGAAGTGCTCAATGGAGTTTACATTCAAATACTAATATAGAAGGTCCAAAAAAATTTTGCAGATGGCTGATGCATTAAAAAAGTTTACCGGTGGTTGGCCACAAAACTAGTTTTATATAAAAATATTTTTAGTGTCTCTATGGTAATGGAATTATTAACTGTTTTTTTCTTTGTGACAAACAGTGATGGTCACTGACTCACTTTCAGTGACGCATGCTAGTTTCCATCTCAAAGTAACATGATCATTTTTAATGATTTTGTTCCTTATTTTCCCGTTCCCGTTTTGCTGGCTTAATGCAAAAAATGCTGAAACATTTACAGGATGAAATATTGTGAAATATTATTACAATTTTAAATAACCTTTCTCAAATGTAATTTAGGGAAAAGCTGAATATTCAGCAGCCATTACTCCAGTCTTCAATGTCACATTTCCTTCAGAAATTCATCATTCTAATATGCAGATTTGATTTGGTGCTTAATGTTGAAAAAGGTTGTGCTGCTTAATATTTTTTGTTTAAACCATGATACGTTGTTTTGCAGTATTCTTTAATTTGATCATTTTTAAAAGGAACAGCATTTATTAGATTTTGTTTAACAATGTACAGGTTTAACTGTCATGTTTAATCAATTGAATGCACCCTTGCTGATTTTTTAAATTATATTTAATCTAATTAATTATATGATGTTCCAAGTAATTAAACACATTACTCTCATTCATTCGATTTGTTAAAAGGGTTTTCTGTTTTACAACATTAAAATTTTATATATATACTGTATTTTTATATTGTAATCTTTTACTAAATGTAATCTCCAAATTAATGTAAAAGTCATTAACTGGTAGAAAGTCTTTATTAAATATTTATACCAATACTGCAACTGATGTCTCTATGAAATCAATTTTTTTCTTAATTTTAGTCATTAATTATAGCCATTCAACATTACAGTATAATTGAAAGCTACTACTTTTAACATTTACTAGACTTGGCCCTGTTAGACAAGTTCAAATTTTTGCTTGCCCAGTTAAAATGCAAAATGTTTTTGACCCATGCAAACTTGTAAGCAGTGCTTTAAGATTTTCAGGTAGGTCATTGACAAGAAAATACAGATATTGAATAAAGATATTAAACAATTCACAGTCTTCACTGCATAAATTATAAATTAAGTATGAGAATTCTAGAATTAAATATAGATTATAATTTGTTCTTTGATTTGTTCTTTTTTTATAATTTGTTCTTAGACAAACAGCAGCAGGTTTATTAGGCTGCTGTCACTTTTCACATTTTCCCACAACTTTTTATGTTCATTTAAGACTTCATTTAACTGTGATTGCGAGGATACTCGACAAAACTGGCATTATTTAAACAAAGTGTTTTTGTCCGTGCAAGCGATGTCTGAAGCGGCTATCTCTGTGCATGAGTCGTGTGTGTTACACAGACAGGAGATTCACAGGATCAGTACAGCACTGCGTTCTCTTTTGCGTCTTGTGCTTGAATGGCTTAAAAGCATTTGCACGAATAAGAGAGAGATAATATTGTAAGCCAATGGATGACAGGAATTTGTTTTATATTTTTAAGGTGTTAAACTGAAATCGATCGCATGAGTTAAAGTAGATTACTCCAGTAAAAGTAGGGCTGGGTAATAAATATCGATTTCTCGATATTAATCGATTCTCATTTTTATGAACCGATATCGATTCTTAAGTCTCAAGAATCGATTAGTCCTCCTGTTTCATTTGAATGAATGGGACATTATATCGCGGCTGCGCGCATCCAAAAAATCCCAATAATCTTTGTCCTTTGTTACTATTGATATGAAACAAAGTCTCAATTTTCAAATTACGTCCATTTTCTTTAGAAATTCAAAAAACATGAATAGAGTTTTGGCGCTGTGGCGTGAGATCGCTCTGACGCAGCTCTAGAGAAGCAGCAGCGCTGATCTCTCTTCCGGGTAAATAATACCAGTTACAGTGCATAATAAACATGAATGAGCATCTGAAAGTGTGTTAAAAGATAGAGAGTACATTATACAAATCCGTATCATGTCACATTGATTCGCTCAATCAGCGTTTCAACTGTGGAAAGACGTCAGTTAAACAGCTTGCAATCAATTTCATCGTCATATTTACCTCAGAAAACCCACATAAACTCGTTAGTCAGCCAGAGAAAATAACTGTAGAGAGGAGCATTTTGCTAAATGTATACACCATATTACATATTTGAATAAATCTGGCAAGTTTTTATGACAGCCACTTAAATGTTTATATTTCATATAATCTTCTTATTATAAAAATAAATAAAAGTGTAATTTAAGTGATTCATTCATTATTACCTTCACATTAGGCTAATGAACCCTAGTAGGCTACAACTAGACTCCCACAGTTTACAGCATTAGTTAAGAGATTTGATTCCCTTGAGAAAAATTGGCATTTATTGTAACTGATATCCAAAATAATCGATATTGAATCGAATCGTAATCTAATCGAATTGCAAGCTTGTGAATCGAAATCGAATCGAATTGTGAAATTTGTCTCAAGACCCAGCCCTAAGTAAAAGTATAAATATGTAAAAGTATAAACAAACAGATTAATGGTGAAACCAATGCCAAAGTCATGGGTTTGATACACAGGGAACTGGTGTAAACACTTGTCTATCTACCACTGCTGGGAAGGAAATACATATATTTTCTTTTTAGCCAAACTTTAGCATAAATAGCCAACAAAAACAAACTGTACCTGGTCACACTCTGCAAAATTTTCTTCTCATCTTGGTCCAGACAAACTGCAAAGGTGGTGTTGCAAGTTCCGCTAACCTGAACCTTATCCACTTTTACTTGTGTTGTGGTCAGTTGCTGGAAAACAAACAACATTATCTGAATAAAACATTAAAATACTGTAACTTGAATCTCCCAAATAACTTTAACATTCATAAACATTTAAACTTAATCTATGTGAATGGTGTTTACACCAGACTTGCTAACAGAGATGTGTGTACTTTCATACTCAGTATAATCTATGCTTCATTTATTAGTTTTAAATATTTGTAACAAACTGTATATGTTTTTATTCAATCGATAACCAAACAAGACGGAGTACAGTCAGTGTGTGGTGTAACTGAACCAAAGAGTAACCACTGGACTGTAAAAATGAAAGTACAACTGACACCAAAAACCCAAAGATGTAAAAACAACAGCCATGTCGTGTAAACCGGTACAGAAAGAGGTAAATTAAAACCAAAATGTTTGCTCTTGGTAAAAAAAAAAAATGTTGTTTGTCGGCTGCTACACATTGCTGCAGAAACCACATGAGAGAGTAACTGTAGGTGTTTACTTTGCACTAAGTTTGTTTGGGGCTGTTTAAACCACAGCTTAGTTTTCTCCCATACTTCCTTCCTGCTCACCTGATTGTAGCCTTTCTTTGATTTAGAGTTTTGTCTCTTCAGCACTTCCGTCATTGTCAAATGAAGACACTCCATTTTAGAATCTAAAGAAAAAGAAATAAATAAAGCACTTGTGATTTGGTTGATTTGTACTGTATTTACATTCACTAACAATCAAAATTGCACTAACAAAAAAAAAAAAAAAATAATTTATGCAGCATTTGAGTGCAGAACAAGCAAATATTCATATTCATAACTATTGGAAACATGTACACTGTATGTGTATACTCCACAGTTAAAGACGATTATTTAATAAATAAGTTAAAATAATTAATGGCTTCAACTAAAGCATATACAATTGATTAAAAACTGTGTCGCTCACAGTAGGTCTGTCTTTAAAGTCATCATTAAAAGTGAATTCCCCTATGGTGAAAATGAATGTGTAAGACTGGAATGTGGATGTGATATGTGATAATCTAATAATAAGGTTTGTTTAGTCTCATTTTGAAGATCTCAGGGTGACTGGTAATAATGTCTCATTCCCATGTTTTTAAGAATATAGAAATATCTTGCACACAAGGGTGTGTCTTTGAGTTAACACCTTCTGCCTTTTGTCTGAATGCAATTTACAACTAAGCAAATGGTCTGCCCCCAGTAAACATGGTGAGGGGATTCAGTAATTTTCCGCTAAACTCATGTTTTACATATCAGGTGAGGTCTGTTAATATGTTGGGTAAAGTTCTGTGTCCTAAAAAACATTCGATGGTTTGCTCTGATTATCTTGTGGAGTTGTAATAATACATTTACCTGACATATTAAATTGTTATAATTGACTATTCTAACAGACTTTGTCTTTATTTTCATTAGAGTTAAAAGGAATAGTCAAGGATTAACGTATTAAACGATGCACAGAATCATTGATAAACCTTTTTCATTTTATGGAGTCAGATGAAACGAGTTAATACATAAGATTAAATGTGTTGCATTTAAATAAAAATCGCATTGCCATAACATTATTTTATTCATCTTTTTAAATTAATTTTATTTGTTCCCTTTTTATTTGATAATGCTCAATGTCCCGAAGTGCTATGGGGAGGGTGTGGGTGGGGGGTGGGTTAGAGGGGAATTAGTAGCCATATAAGTTTTCTTTCTTATTGTACAAAATGTTGTACATTTTTCTCAAAATAAATAAAAACACTAAAAATGACATGGGAATGACAGAACATGTGTGAAACCTTCACCACGAATCGAATTCCGCCATTGGATCGATTTTGTGCCGACTTTACAAATGGGATTTTTACTGTGTATATACAGTGCATAAACAGTGATTTTACAATTTATAAGCATATCAATTAATTTCAGTCATCATTTCATTAAACATAAATGGAAATAATTATAAACATAATTAAAATATGGTTTTAAACGTAAACGTTCTGTCTATACTGATGACAATGTTCATTTCTACCTAGTTCCTCAGGATTCCTGCAGGCTTTTAACAGGTTTATGGAGGTGCAGGACTTTTCTGACATCGTCTTCTGACTTCTGCCACTGACATGTATCTGAAAGTAAAAGCAAAAAAAGAGAGAGGATAAATGAAAACGGATATTCATTTAAAATGAATCAAAACACTGGAATGGTTTGTCTTACTCTGTTGTAAGTCACTTCCAGTGACAAAGGAACAGCCTCACGGTCTCCATCAATGCCAAATCTCTTACTGGCAGCACCTGTAATCATATAATAAAAATATTTGATTCTTTAGAAAGGAAGTCAAGTTAGTCACCTTAACTACAAACCTACAAAACACAATACAGCTATTATAACAGGATACAAAAAGTTCTTCTTCCTTTTTTTATGATGTATAAATATTTTTGATTAGTCTGAATTTAAAGCTGCTTCCGTTGCTCAGAAATATATGATCTTGTGGTCTGCTACTACCCAAAAAAAATATTTCAGTTAATTATGGAGACAACAGCATGCTGCACAATGACAAAGTGTAAAGAGCAATACACACACTAAGCCCTTTCGCATGACTTGTGTCAGCGATTCAATACACTCTTTTGAGTTATGGAAGGGTGATTGTCCAGGGTTGAAAGATAGCAAAGAAACAGTGAGCATGTACATGCCAAAAACATTATGACCAGTCACAGGTGATGCAAATAATATCATTGGTCATCTCCTAGCAAAGTCACATACTAAGGACTGGGTAGATTAGATGGTAAGCAAACAAATTAGTTCTCATAATCATTCTGTTGAATGCAGGAGAAAATTGCAGGAATAAAGATCTGAGCGACTTTGACAAGGGGGGAAGGCGACTGGATCAGAATATCTCCAAAACGGCACCGCTTGTGGTTGCTCCCGGTCAACAGTGGTCCAATTGAAAAACCATAAACAGACAACAGGGTGTTGGGCACCCAAGGCTCACCAATGCATGAGGGCAACGCAGGCTATCCTGTCTGGTCTGAGCCTACAGAAGGTCTACTGTGGCACCAGTCGCACAACATTTTAATGATGGCACTGGGGGGAATGTGTCACAACACACAGAGCATCACATTCTGAGTAAAGGGCTGTGTAGTCAATCAGCTGCAAAACTGGACCTTGGAGCAGTTGAAGAAGCTGGTCTGGTCCGTTTTCTTTTACATCACATGGACTTTTGAGCCGTTTGACACATCAGCTATCGAAACGTTTTTGCAGACCAGGTACTCCCCTTAAAAGTGTGTTCAAAATGTTGCTATGGCCTCCAAATTCCCCAAATCTAAATCCAATTGAGCATCTGAGGAATGTGCTGGACCAACAAGTTCAATCCACGGCGGCGACCCCTCGCAACCTACAGGACTCCTGCTAACATCTTGGTGCCGGGTACCACAGGACACCTTCAGGGGGTCTTTTAAAGTCTACCAATAGCATATTAGGCAGGTGGTCATAATGTTTTGGCTCATTTGTTTATATATGCTTAGAAAGGAACATTGTCCTGGTGACTGCTTTAATATACCCATGGAAAAAAAGAAAGTTTCTGAAAGAAAAGCATACTGAGAAAACATCAAATGATGTGAAATTGGCCATTGATAGAAAGAAAGATCTGAAATTATATCTTGATGTTTGTTCACACTCACCCATGGCCTTGATGGCTCTTGTACCAGCTGTGTGGCCCAGCTCCAGAGAATGAATAAACACTTCAGTCCGTCTCTCTCCTCCAGCTAGTGTCAACTATAGTCAAGAATAGGAATACAACTTTTGTGAAACTATTGGATTGCATTATGGTCATAAAAGATGCAAGTTACAAAATAGGCCAGAAAAGAATACTGTAGTCAGTAGTTGAAACACCAAGAAACATCTAAAAATGTACGTAGACGTCATAGAGCGTGTCTTAAACAATTTTTTCAGGGAAACTAACAAAATTTAATGAATGTACAGTTTATTAAAACAAAATATATAACTTAAAAGTATATCTATTTATAAACCTTTTATGGTACAACTTTAAATTGTTTGACTGGAACTGCCACAGAATGAGGAAATGGCATGTTTTTATTCACCTCTGCTTGATAGAGCTGAATGAGGGCAGGGCGGGCTGCATAGCGGCAGTAATGGAGCACCAGGTCAGCAAATATCGGTAAACGCCCCTCAGCAGCGCCCTCGGACAAATCTGAGTCAATCTTCGATGTTTGCTGTTAAGGCAAGAACGCTTTATATAAATACATTGTTCATCACTCATTTTATGGGGGGAGGGGGTGGGGCATGGTGATAAATCAAAACAATACAAAACACACTTTCACACACGCAAGTTCCTTATATGAATGGCTTTATGGGATGTGGGTTTTTTGTGTGCGTGTGTGACCCTGCCGAAAACTGTTTGCCATACAATGAAAGGTTTACTGATGTTTGTTCTTCTTACTGATTATTTGGATATGAATGCATTGTCTGTTCATGTGAATGAGTTTGTGTAGACGTGAGAGTCACCTGGCACAACACATTCACGGGTAGGTCCAGCAGGCTCAGAGTGTTACGCTCATACCAGGGGTCCAGCATTCCCAGCAGATTTGCTATGTCGTTGGTGCTGTCCTCCGTCCCATTCACACTGAGATCCTGTTGATAAATGAATACCAATGTTTCTGTATCAAAATCGTACATGTGAATGTCTGGACTGAATTGAATGAAAACAAAATCATATTTGTTTTGACTTCAAAGTGTGTACAAGTAGTGTTGGACTTTATTAGCTTAGACCAGGAGTAAACATCTACATCCATATGCCTGATGAACCCTTAGGTTAGTTTAAGTCTAGCTGTCTTCAGTCCTGGCTAAGTTTGTCTTTAAATTGTCCCAGCATGACCTGATTTGACCAAAACTCCCACTAAAACCATCAAGAGAAACCAGAATAGCTTAGCGAGGCTGGAATACCATCTAGACCAGATTAACACCTCAGAGATGTGGTTTGATATCCAATTAAGCAATGTGGCCCATACACACTAAAAGATCTGAGAGAGATAACCACACTTAAATGTGGGAGTATATCTCCTAAATTGGTGATTCAAGTGTGTCTGGAATACAGGAACCACATGTGAAACTGTAATGATTGACGCAGTGATAATTACAGCCACGGCTTGCGGCTAGCAACAAACACGAATGGCCTTTTCATCATAGTGAATTTAGTAGTTGCATTTACTGCAGGGCTGGTGAGAGCTACGGAAGTGAGCAAGATGGGACAAAATTTACAAAAGAGTCAAGACACAACTGAATTGGTAGCCTGGGAAAACCCAGAAAAATTCCAGCAAACTTAGATTTGCTCTGAAAGTTAGTTAGGCAAAGAGCTCATTCAAACCCGTTTCCAGTCCGAAGAAATCGCGGCACCAATCAGAAACGTTGGGGCGGGGTTTACACGATGACGACAGCGCTGGGATTTTGAAGCACATTTTGTAGCCTACATTTCAAAGATGGATGCTGCCGTCGAACATCACTCGATCGAATCAGCGTCTGTTTTTAAGCGATTTGAACGTTTCCTTTTTGTTAAAAACCGAGCAAAGAACAACACTCGGAGATGTTTTTTCCGCCGGCCGCCGCTCTGCAAACATCATCTCCTTCATCGCTGTGATTGGTTTTAGGTCTACCCGCGACGTCCGCTGGTGACGCCCCTCTGGAAATGATTTGTCTATGACGCTTTGCCAGAGCATAACTCAGTTCTAACTGAGAATGGTCTGGTTTTAACCAGGCTACTGAATTGGAGAAGAGAGGCACACTCTCTGATGAACTTTTCATTAAAAACTGGTTCTGTACACACTTTTCAGATTTTAAGCAAATTCAGATATCACTACCTAATTTTTCATAGGTGAATTTGGTGATTGAATGTGTAAAATAGTACAATTCTGTAAACCGAACAGGAATTAGCACTTGAGAAGAGAAGTGAAATTTTGGCTGAAGTGTGTATGCTCCTGTCCAAATTGATGATTTTTGCAGTCAGTCTCTTAAGCCTGATGAATAAAACCTAAAGCCCAAAGTATACTTAAGTTTTGAAGTAAAAACTTCTGAACATAGCTGAAAGCATAGCCTTTCTTAATATACATCATTTGATAGCGTGCAGACACAAGCATATTAGTTTTATCTTTGTCCAATGTCTGCATCTATTTCTCTTCAAATTTTTTTTAAAAATAACTTTACGTTGTTTTTTTTTTGTTTTTTTACTAGAATTGCAATTGCTGATTAATGTGGGAGTTTATTGCTGTGGCGTCTCCAGTAGTTTCTTAAAGTTCTGTCTCTTTAATTGCTTTTGGACTTGAAACACCATGCTGAGTGTCGCAACCGTGTGGACCAGCTAATAAATGCAAAATGTCTATTATCCTGATGACACAATTATTTTACACACTTCACTAGGGCTGGGTATCACTAAAAAAATTAATTGTTTAAGATGAAGATGACGTTGCTGACTCCACATCTCTGCAGTATAGTGTATGCACGCGCACCTTTAGGAAGAAATGCACCTTTTATTTGGATTATGTAATCAGAAAGCATTTGTTTTTCATTTGAATTGGATCATTTCAAGCTTTCTATATGCCTTGTCCATATTTCTCATGTCTGTGAGGCAAGTAGTCTCTGGGCATAACCGGAGCATACTAGTGTTATTCTTTGATGCCTCGCCACAGCTAATCATGCTGCATGCTTATTGGCTCACTGATGTTAAAGAGATTAACCCCTTAGGTATAGAAATTTCATACCGCACGACAAGGCAATTCAGTCTGTGCCTAAAAAGCATCATACTCGCAAGATGACATCATGACTTTTGCGTAAACATACATGCCACTTTCGAGTCAAGTGACGTGTTATCTCTACGCATTTTGTGCTATCCGCGTGTATGCGTGTATAATGTCTACACCATTAACGTTTGCGTCATTCCGCGTGTCTGTACACGCCGTCAAATGTCCAGTCATAAATGCCATTAACCCCAGTGACGGTTAAGTTTAGGGATGGGGTTGAGGTAAGTCATATATTTATATAACGTTAAGTCAACGGCGTTCATAAACACGCTGAAAAGCGATTATGCGTCTTGATAGCACGCCAAAAATGGAAATACGAATTGGCGCGTCATACACACGCTACTTCATGAGATCAGTCTGATACTCGATACCCAGTCCTAAACGTCACTATACACATACCTTAGTGTACATGAAAAAAAGCAAAACATCAGTGTTGTAATTTCACTCACAATGCTAGAGATGGCTGATTTCAGTGGACTTGCTGAGAGCTGCAGAGAAGAACCCGAGTTCCTCAACGAAGAGCCGGCTGGAGTTGCATCCCGCCGTACAGGCACAAAGAAAAACTTCATCTTGAAGGCTTTGCTGAGGTGCGGACAGTCTCTTTCTCTTTTCCTTAGACTGCCATAGGCACGAGCAACCCTCCCTGCCACATGATCTGCCCCAAACACCACCACTCTGAGCGTAGTGGCCCCCGTTGGCCCTTCCTCATCATCGCTACTCAGAATGGGTCTTCTCCTGTAGCAAACGTATTGCAGCTGCGAGAGGGGGGCCACTGGTAACCCGAAATCAGAGTTCCGTAGCCGCACCTGCTGTGGCAGAGAATTGGATCTCTTAGAGCGGACGATCACTAATTCTTTAGCCTCAGGGGTGCCCAGGCTCTTGGCTCGACAGAGAGAGTTGCTGCTGCGAGGTTTGAAGAGTCGTGAGAGGCACTTGGAAAGTCGTGCGGTGGTTTTGGTCTTGGACACATATGGTGTGCTCAGACTGTCGTCCTCTGCGTCCTCACAGAAGTCACTGTCCGTACCCGAAGCTTGGGATGAGTACGAAAGCGTGGAACGGGGAGAGTATTCGGAGGAAGCGACCGACACCGTGGAGAACATGGAGTCTTTGGAGGCAGTGGAAAGGGAGGAGACAGTGGAGAAGGTCGAGGCACGATAGTCAGTGCAACCGTTTGATACAAACCCTTCCTCCAAGACATCATATTCATCATCTTCCACGTCAACATTGTCTACATCATCATCCTCCTCCATGCCCTCAGATGTTTGAGATAAGGTCAATTCAGACTCTATGTCTAGAAGGTCGTTTAGAACATCTAGCAAAAACAAAGATGGAAAATCATGACTCAGAGGGTCATTATTAGATGGAGGATTCATTTCCAATTCATGAACCCCTTTAACGATATTTGAAACTAAATCAAAGCGTCTGGAAAGCATTCTTATAATGTTCATAATTCCAAAACAGCCAAACAAATGTTTCAATCGTCAGAAAAAAAAAATTGGGACTGGCTTGAATTCTGTGTCCTACCAAAATTATCCTTGTCCCAATGGAAGGTGTAGCACTTGGCTGCTGGAAGGCTGAGCGTCTGAAGAACCCCTAGTGACACAAACACAACAAAGTCTTTCTCATTAATCACCAGCACACTCCAAACCCAACACACCACTGTTTCCCAAGCCGAAAAATCATGCCATCAGCTTTATTGCTTCATGTTGGCCATCCATCTTGGTTAAGTTTCTAAGAGTTGGTGCCAGGTAATATGTACCGCTGCTGCCCAGACAAATAGAGTAGTATGCCACCAAGCAACAACCATGAAACCCTATAGGATGTAAACCACAAATTCAAATGGTCAAAAGTATGTGGATGCCCAAATATTTCAAAATCATTGGCTTTAATAGGGAGTTTGCTATAACAGTTTCCATTCTTCTGGGAAACATGGCTACAAGGATTTAATCCTATTCAGTCAACAGCATATAAGGTGACTATACGTGGTTAGCAGCTGAGGTTCCAATTCATCTCACAGGTGGTCAGTGGGATTGCGCAAGCACGTCACAACGTTCTTCCCCATTATACTCCGTAAACGGTTTCAATATGAAACTCACATTGTCATTCTGCAACAAAAAAGGGGCTATTCTACTAAAATGTTTGTTGAGATGTTGGCTGAAATTGCCACATGCTTTAAATAGAGGGTGTCCAAATACTTTGGCCAGATAGTCAATGATGCAGCATAATCTATGTGTGTATAGAGAGCCTAAGTCCCTCCCCTTCCGGTCGACCACCATGGGACCTTATTTCGGAAAAATATTGAATGGTAGTCAATGGCGAGAGACAACAAATATATTGATCTCGTTTGAATTGTGCCCTGAATTACACGTATGATGTTTGTCGATTTAAAAGATACATTTTAAAGTAAAGAAAGTCGCAGTTTGATGTGAAACCGTTGAGGTATAAGACTGTAAAAATACATAATTACAAAGACTACAAACCCCAAAGGCGCACATTTTCTCTCAATGAATGAAGCTAACTTTACTGAGGCTGTCTGTCATTGTTTCTACAGTCTTACGTTATAATCGTAACGTTACGCCGTCCTACCTGAGTGTTTTGTACCAGACTGCACACACACGAGCAGCGGATCTCGTTTCGCTTCCCGGGAGATGTAGTTCATAGAGCGATTTTCACATAAAACTAAATGTCACTCTTCTGTTGTATGACAAACTGCGACGTTTTTGACTTTCAGAATTATCTTTTAAATTGACAAACATCACATGTGTAATTGAGGGCACAGTTCAGACGGTATAAAAAGATAAGTTGTCTCTCGCCATTGACTACCATTCATACTTTTTCCGAAATAAGGTCCCATGAGCCGGAAGTGGAGGGGCGGGACTTAGGCTCTCTATTATACAGTATTTTTTTCCTCATTTATATTGTTGAAAACTAGTGAATGGTAATTGATGGTATAATGAACACAGTTAAGTTAAGATTATGTTAATATAACTAAATCTAAATTATTTTAAGACTTATTAACCCCATGTAAGTTTGCTAAGGCCCCCTAGTGGGCCGTGTCCCATGTTTAAGAACCACTGATTTAGAAAAAAAAAATGGAATTAAAAAAAAAAAACATTAAAATTTCATAATGCTCAAGCTTAATTAATATTATGTTGGACTCAAGTCTGGTAGCAATTGAAAGCACATTTCACTGTCTCTTTATGGTTTGTGAGGTGGGCTAGAAGTACAGTAGAAAGTAAGATTGTACCATCTGACATCGAGCCATTGAAGGCTGGTATGTTAAGTTTTTCACGTAGCGCCTCCAGGCCACTCTCCATATGTTCTCGAGCTGTATCTACATCTGTCATGGCCGCTGCAGACTCTAGAAGGTCACTCACTGAGGAGAGGACTTGTGCCAACTCATCGTCTCCAAGGCACTGAAAAGGAACAACTTAGTCATAGAGTATATCCTCTTATGCTGTTGCAACTCATTCAAAGTCAGAATCTGATAAATGTTTAGCAGTGTTTCAAATGAAGTCATCCCTGATTTCTAACATCCAAGTAATCTCACATAAAGTGAATTTCACCTTTTGCAAGTAAAACTATTATAACAAGCTTTCCCCATCTATTAGACCCACTCAACCCATCTATTTCTTCTCCATTAGCCACCCACATATGAGTCATTTGGTCACACATCCGAATCAACCCCCAGCCCCAGTAGATAGTCCTGACTCCCACAGAGTGATACGCCCACACTTTTTACACACTCTCATTCATAATCTGATGCACACAATTGTACACTCAGTATCAACTCAAGTCTTTTGGAGTGCATTAAAACAGCAAATATCTTGTGATGTGAGGTGTACCTGCAGAGCACCGCTGATGGACTGTAGTGGGTATTTAGTTCCCAGCACTGCCTGGAAACTGTGTTTAATGAGTGTAACGCTACTCTCTCTCTGTGAGACCTCCGCTCCACTGAGCTGCTCCGCCACAGACAGGAACTCAGCAGGTACCTCAGCCGGGTTCATCAACAACACCGTACTGCAACAGAAAAAAGAAAAAACATCAGAAAACATCACTGTAGTGAAGCAGAAACACTGAGCAAACACAGCAGATAAGCTTTATAATCATTATTTTCTAGCGTATTTGATTTGAGTAGAACAAAAAACATGTTCAAATTAAAGCCATTTTGTATGATATAAACACATTGTGGCTAGACACTTGTCCTAGCTACAAAGTTTGGGGTGAATGTGTTTTTTTTTTTTTTTTTTTTTTAAGAGTCCGTTTACACAAAACCGTTTTATGCATTTTGGCGTTCGATGACAACAGCGTTTTGGGGTCCTGAAAATGCATATTTTTGAAAAGGGGGTTAAAATTGCAAGTTTTTGAAAAAAGTATAGTCTCGTGTAAAATACAAAAATTTGCGAAAACGGTGACGTCATGAGCATGTGTATTAAGTGTTAAGTCTACAGGCCGTACTGTTTTTTTTTACAAAGTGACATGTTACAATACTTTTGCTTGAACAAGGTAAAAACTCACTTTATGTAAGATTACAGTAAAATAGAATTAATAACTGTTTCTATTTTAATATAGTTTCAAATTGAATTTATTCCTGTGATGGCAAAGCAGATATTTTCAGGAGTCATTTCTCCTGTCTTCAGTGTCACATGTCGATGATCCTTCAGAAATTATTCTAATATGCTGATTTGGTGCTCAAGAAACATTTCTTATTTTATCAATGTTGAGAACAGTTGTGCTGTAACAATGTAATGCATCCTTGCTGAAATAAAGTATTCATTTCTTTAAAAGAAAAACCCTCAATCTTTTGAATGGTAGTGGATTAGTGTCAAATACCACGCTAAATATTATATTTATATTTGTATTTGCCATTTGCCAAATGACAAATAATATTGACTGGATGCAAAACTTTTTGATATCAACATCACTTTTCTTTCTCATCTTCTCATCTTATCTTATTTCATATTTCATTACTTGCATTGTAGTATTGTTTAGTGTAGTATAAGAAACAGAGACTTATGACACATCACCTGCCAGTTGAGAACCATTGAATTATACTATTGTACTAAATAATTACCATATTTATATACCATGGTATTTACAGGGACCTTCAAATAATAAAAAAAAAATAATAATAATAAAAACATGGTATTACCATGCTGCCCTGTCTAAAAAACATTGTGCACATTCTGTCAGTGAACACAGATTTAATTTCACACAGAAAAGGATTTGTTAAGATACTTATAATGAATCTTACTGTTAGCAGGGCAATTGTTTGCGATATTTTGGCCAATGTCCTAATGTCATCCTAAAAGAGACGTATAATATGACAATTCAATTCGGGATATCCAAGAACTAACACAGGAAGCGAGAGGTGAAGTGTGCAACCACAAAGGGCTGAGCAATAACTGACACAACAGGATTTCCTCCTGCTTCTGTGGAAACACACTCACATGATCTTAGAACGCTGACTGGAGACGGCAAGGCCTTGTTCCTCTCTTACCAGTCTGTGGTACGAAATTCCTGATTCAAGCAAACACACACAAGAACACATTATTTCATCAGATTTTAACATTAAGTAACAAATCAACATCTTAGTGAATGCCCTGACGTTACAGTGTCCGTTAAGTAATCTTTAAGGTACTACCAGTGCTCTTAAAACGGAAAAACAAGTGTAGTACTTATTTTGAAAATAATTGCAATGCTTCCTGAAACCATTGGGGGGCAGTGTGTTACTTCACTTTTCTTGTTTAAAATGATGATTGGGGGACAAGGTTAACCAGCTGATCCTTACTAGTCAGTAAGGCAGTCAGTTGCCTGATGGTTTATCTTGAATGAATTGATGTCAATGTGCTACCTGGAGCTCTACGCTCTTGATTTAAGGTGGAGAGCAGGCTACGACACACACTGCAGTAGGGTTCAGGCCACGCTAGGAAGCCATGAAACACTTCACAAGCTTCTGTCAGAATCTCTCCATTAGATGGACAAAAAGGCACCTGCAAAGAGAAAAAAAGACATGTGATTTTATTAAAATCAGCTTCTGAGTAAATAAGATAAAGCCCAAACTGAGAGCAATTTTTGTAACAAAGAGTCCAAAAGTCTGACTCCACATTCTTATTTCTGATTTAATACTGAATTACTACAAATGACATTATTAGCAGAATATTTTGAATGAAAACCTGAAAAATGTACATACATTTCATATTTTTTATTAGTTGGTTAGTATAGCAAAACTGAAAAGTAAATATATCTTCATTAAGGTGTATTTTATATATTTTTTTAAATTCCTTAAACTTCAAAACCTTAAAAAAGGTTTTCAGAAATAACAAAAAATTAAGATTCACACAATTTAATATAACAATGTTTTTTAATTAGACAATTCTTAGCTGACTTTGACTGAAAAATTAAAGTATTAATAAGCAGCGAAGCATAACATATAATAATAAAAGATTATGCCAAATTACTTAAAGGAATATTTCACTTAAAAATGACAATTCTGTCATAATTTACTCACCCTTAAGTTGTTTCAAACCTGTATGAATTTCTTTCTTCTGCTAAACACAAAAGAAGATATTTGGAAGAATGTTGGTAACCAAACAGTTGATGGGACATCCATTGCATTTTATTTTCTACTATGCAACATCAACTGTCTGGTTACCGACATTCTTCAAAATATCACATTTTGTGTGAAATAAATTCATACAGGTTTGAAACTACCAAGATGAGAACCAAGTCACTGATGTATGAATTGCTTATATATATATATATATATATATATATATATATATATATGATGCAGACAAAAATGAGTGTTGCATCACTGAGTTGTATGTGTATGAATCTTTTGTCTAAATTAAAAGAAAGACACACAAACAAATTCTACAAAACCTAGTAGTTTCTGATTACAAGGCTTTGGTAAATTTGTTCACGAAAGATCAACTCGGTGTCCAATTTACCTGCAGGAGTGTGGACTCAAACATGAGAGCCAGAGGGGCCACAAGCTCGTAATGACAGTCCTGTTGAATCTAAAACAACAGAGAAAGATATACAGCATCACCACCTTCACATACCACCTACTGTACAGACAAACTTACTCTTTATCCTTGATCAGATATAAAGTCATTTAAAATAAATACATTTTGCTAAACTCAAAAAGGAACACTATGCAACATTTGGCCCCTTTGTTTAAAAAACAAAACTGCATGCATTTTGAGGAAGAACATTGCTTTGGTCTGTTCAGGTAAATATGACGCTTTACAATAGATAATGATTTACAATCAACTCTGCACTTGGCGATTTATCCATTCAATAAAATACCCTACTCACCTACTGAATAATAAAAACACCATCTCGTTGCTTTTACAACATTTAAAGGGATAGTTCACACAAAAGTGAAAATTAGCCCATGATTTACTCACCCTGAAGTCATCCTAGATGTATATGAAATTCTTCTTTCAAATGAATACAATCAGAGTTATATTAAAAAGGTCTTTTCTTATATACATCCATAAAAGTGCATCTATCCATCATAAAAGTGCTCCACATGGATCCAGGGGGGTTAATAAAGGCCTTCTGAAGTGAACCGATGAGTTTGTGTAAGAAAAATATCCATATTTAACACGTCACAAAGTACAATTCTAGCTTCCGGGCAAAACGAACATTCGGAGTCTACTAACACCTAAAGCTCAACTTACGCAACTTATGATGTCGGAAGTAGCAAAGTGCTTCATTGCTTAGTGTAAATATCAGCAGTACGTTGAATTACTCACGCAAGTTGCGCTTAACAGTAAAGTCGAATCTGTATGTTCGTTTGGCTGGAAGCTAGTTTTTTTACTTTATAAAGTTTAAAATATGGATATTTTCCTTACACAAACTTATCGCTTCGCTTCAGAAGGCCTTTATTAACCCCAAAAGCCGTGTGACGGATAGATGCACTTCAAAACAGAAACGGCCATTCACTGCCATTATACGGCTTTGAGGAGCCAGGATATTTTTTGTATATAACTCCGATTGTCTGAAAGAAGATTGTCATATACATCTAGAATGACTTGAGGGTGAGTAAATCATTGGCTAATTTTCACTAAATGTGAACTAACTCTTTAATATGCCTCAGTTCTCGCTATCTTCAAAAAGCCAAGCCATTGTTGATTCTCATTTTATTGCGAACTCTTCTCTTTTTGAGGTTTGAGATTTAGCATGATCCATGTCAACCTTCTCGCTCATTCTGAGACCTAACCTACACTCCCACACCATATACACGACAAAGTTTGAACACAGATTAACTAGATCCACATAATGATATTGTGGTCATAATATCCTATCTAATAACGGGCAAAACAAAGACATTCAAACCTGCTGGAAATGATTCCTGCACTAGTATTGAGATCAAAATCAATAGAGAAAATAATTTTACAGACATGATGAGACACGCACAGGTGCGTGACACAAGTTCGCAATTTCCCATGAAAACCTGTCCCGTCTAAAAAAATAAACACTTATAAAAGGCTTACCACAGTGATTCAGGGTCAAAAATACATTTCGGATTTTTTTTTTATAATTTACTGATTCCTTATTTAAATATTGTTAATTCTGAAAAAAAAGCTACATAGTGTACCTTTAATTTAATTATAACCAACACCAATTTCAAATAATTATAAACTACAAATAATTATAAACAACACTTTGGATAGATCAGAGCTTATCTGTCACATCCTGCAGAGCCCACAAGGGGGCATAGAGATCTCAACACAGAGGGAAAGACAGTACACAAACGTGACAGAAACTATCACCTCTACGCGGGTGTAGTATTCTGTTCAGATAGCTGTGTGTTTACATGCGTACTCACCTCTCTGGCTTTTCTGAGAATTTGCTGCAGTAGAATGAGAAAGTTCTCTGGGTCTCTCTTTAACAGCTCTTCTAGACTCCAGCGGTTCATACACCAACCAGCTGCACAAACACACAAACATAGATATCCACCAATAAGAACCCTAATTGTGAAACTGGCACAAATGTGTGACTAACTTCAGATGAAGATGATATTAGTAAACAAGTCCCCCAAAGCATGCATGTAACCACAGGCACTACACAACCCGAACAGCACCAAATGAGTCACGCACACATAAAGAACACACACATCTGACAGGACAGGACTGGTTAATTACACGATACTGAGTATTTCCCCGAAATCTTTGCTGTTTAGGCCAGGGTCAACAGGTTCCCTGCTCTAAACAGTGATGTGCAGATTTGGTTAGAAATTCTGAGAAGAACATACTCACTGCGGTATAAAAATTTAGAGCAGCAGCGTAAACATACCATACTGGTTTAGTGATAGAACTGTGTGTAAACCTCAGAAGCTCATATATTTAGAACATGAACGATGCAAAGCTGAGCACTCAAAGCTTTCCTAAAGATCTGCAGTGACTGATACCAATTACACTTTATTCGAAGGACAAAATGCATCTCAGCTTCCTGCCCAACTGAAGGTGTCAAATAGTACATTTCCTTTACAAGACTATGAGAAGAACATCTCTGAATCTAACAACAATGTCACACAATACAGAACATTTGACACAAACAACATGATAACAACGTTTATCAGTAAATGTGACGGGTGTGATCTTTTTTTGTCTTAATAGAAAAACGAGTTTCCTGGTTCATAAAAACACCAACCAAGGCAAATACAAAACTAACAAAGATTCTATTCATGCCCTTTGCAAAACAGAGAAATAAAAACAAATCAGGCCTAATTCAGCTCTCCCAATATGTTAGTGTATCACAGCCATGTGTCAAGCCATCTTTGAGGCCATTCAGTTAAAAACTGCTAAAAGTGAAGGTGTAAAATAATACATTTACGTTAGAACAGACTCTGAGAATAACATCTTTTTTCTGAATCAATCCACAATGTCACACTGCGCATCACATTTAACACACACAAAATTATAACAGCATGTAGATGTGAATGTGATGGGTTTTAATCTTTTTTTGTCCTAATACAAAAAACAGTTTCCTGGTATATAAAAAACACCTACCAAGGCAAATACACAACTAATAAAGATTATATGCAAAACAGAAATAAAAACAAATCAGTCCTAATTCAGCTCTCCCAATATGTTAGTGTATCACAGCTGTGTATTATGCCATCTTTTACTCCTTTTCCAACAAAACCTTTTGAGAGCCGGTTCGACAGCCAAAGAGATCCAGAGAACCATTCTTTTACCTGGTCACCCTTACGTAGGGGACGGGATGACCAACAACACGACAGGAAAGGTTGTGACTGCCATTGGTAAAAACACAGTGGGACATTTGACGCCATTTAGTTAAAAACTGCTTTTATAATGGAAAAGTAGCATTTTGTTTGGTTCACAATCAGGTGCGGGTGTGGGAAGTAACATATTTTCCTTGCTTTATCATAAAAGTGGACCCTTTTATGATAAAGCAAGGAAAATATGTTATCATACATGTTTTTTATATGATATTTTACAGGACTTATTGACACAAAGTCATGATGATCTGCAGGGGTCCTCTCTCTATAATACTATTTCCTGTTTAGGAACGATATGCATGTACTTTTGAATAAATTATCCACAAGTTTCCTACGCCCCATGAGGCCTTGCATCAAAAGTGGGCGCGACTTCCGGTTCGAAGTAAACAAAGCGCGGCTTGACATGCTTAACACTCGTTCATTCAACAGTTGACAGTCATTCAAGTTTTAGCGATCCAAACTAGCTAACGATGGGGGAACACAACCTCAACGAAATTCAAAAGGGTGAAATAACAGTGCCTTTACCCTCCGCAGTAGTTGATTGGGAGTATTATAATAACATTATTAATAATCAATACACATCAAGGCATGGTGACAGACAGTTGTGCGAGCTGACAAACAATTAAAATAAAATAAAAAATACATACTTAGTCATTGTGCTTTGGAGTTTATTCAAAATTATAAATGAATGTGCTACTTGAATACATTAACTGGCACATTTGGTATTCTGTCAACACGGGCTTTGATCATGAGTTTAGGTGTAACATCAGTAGCGAACAGCCAATCACATGCTGATAGAGTTTATAGAATATTAAGAATTTAAACATATGTACACAGGAAGATTCGTCCTCTTTTGGGAGGTGATGGAAACTACAGTCGTTGGCAGGATCACTCTGATTTCGTTTTCAGCTTATGTTCAAAACAATCACGTTTAAGCCACTGAATTAGTTTAGTCCGGTTATACATATAACCGCGAACAGCACATGCTGTCCCTGAGCTCCGTAACGACATCGCTCATAAAGATTTGCGTCTTTAAATAGTAAAATAATTCTCCGAAAAACAGCTAGCCTCTTCGCTAACTAACACACAAAATACCATTGGAATGCTACTTCCACCGCCTCGCCGGAAGTTTCACCCACTTTATTTTTTACAGGAGCGCCCCTCGGAAACTTGTGGATAAGGTGAAGACAAAAAAAAAAGAAGATTGTTGTGTCACTGAATTATTTGCATGAATTAACACTGGGAAGCCAATTTACAATCAACCAGCAGGCCAACCCAAATGCTAGGCTGGCTAACGTCAGACCATGGCTCATTGAGATTGAGACATGGTCTTGGAACCACATGTTAATTTTCTCATATTTGAGGCGTGGTTTATGAATGCCCAGAGCCGTTTATTGGGTGCTACGAATGTCTATCAAATGCGCCTGTCCATATAGCTCATACCCAATCATTTTCAATTATACCAGATGACGTTTGTAGAGCGACAGAAATTAGACGAGGAAGAAGACGTATGTATTTAAGGCTGAATCGAAAGGTAACTTCGCGTCTGCTGCCATGTTTGATCCATAAACAAACTGCTTCGGTGTGTCGCATAGACATAGACATCATCATCGTCTTGCTGCTCCCTCCCCATTCTGTGATTGGTTCCCTAGATGAGGCAAAAATTCTGGTCCATGGTATCCAGACTGCCTAGCAGCGTGAATCGTGCTGCGCAAAAATTGTGGGAAACTCAGGCTATACCTAAACTCCAATCAGTGAAATAGGCTCAATTGAAACCCAATGAGAAAAATGAGAAAGGAAGAACACACATGTAAATTCCACAAAACAGAAGTTAAAAAAAAAAGAAATGAGAAACAGTGATGTCAACCAACAGCGACCCATCAGCAGCAGCAGCAGAGGGTAAGTGGGGTGGCCCTACCGTTCCAGGATTGTGCCAGGCTTTCTGATGGCCGGAGTCCATCCAGGCATCTTTCCAGAGCATGCTGGATCCGGTCCTCTGTGCACGAGGTGTGCTGCATCTTGACTGTTACTATAAAGAAACATAAGAGCTAAAGTCATATAAAGAAAGCTGCAAAACATTGCCTCCTATCTCTGATCTGCAAATACAATATCAAGAAAATATTACATAATACAGTTGGACAGCTTACTTATATGTCCATGGCAGAATTTCAATCAGATCAGATCAAAGAACATTTTTGTTACGCTTTTATGCTTGAGGTTTCAGTCTGGCTCTACTGTACATCCGATGACACAGCTTGTCTAAACTAAAAGAAGTAGCAGCATGTGTAATAAAATGTCTATCATTCCAGATAATGATATCTGCATAGACAAACACACGCATGTGTCTTTTTCAGGGAAGTAAACACACAGCATCCTTTGCATGTGATATTGAGGTTTAGGAAAATGTTCTACCCGGTGTCAGAGAATTTCAAGAGAACTATCGTGTTTAGGGATTATTACGGGGATTGCCTACTGTTTGTTTTTCTTCCTTATAACATTTAAAGTTTACATTCACTGTGGTACCTGCTATCTTGCAATAAACAATACTAGTATGTTGCCTGGGAAAAGACAACCACAGGGACCAGTTGCAGCCACTAAGTTAAGACTGTGTTAAGAACTAGTCTGACCAATTAGCAAATAATTAGGGCTCTTACTTTTTAAGATTCTAATGAGACAAAAAAATTAAAAAATTTAAAAAATGAGGTGACTAAGAGTTAAAAAATAATAGAAAAACGTCATTATGTAGATTGAAATACAGATCATGCACAGGCTACATATAGGCTACATATGCAAGTTTTGAAATCAAAAGAATCCTTTTATGAGAGAAATAATTCCCCAATAAAGCTAAAGTAGGAGTAAAGCAATGACATTAAAGCATGACAAATTATATTTCTCTTCCACCAGACTAATTTTCCTAAATGCAAAGTTCCGCATATGGTGATTTTTTTTTTTTCACCCAGTGAGCCAGTGACCAATGAATGTTTAAAATTCACAACTTGACTAGTTCAGCTAAATGTTTAAACTTTGGCTGACATTGGCAGTTTTTAAAGTGCAGCTGTGACAGAAATACAGCCTACTGTAGATAGAATCCTTAAATATATTACAGCGATAGTTCACCCAAAAATGGAAATTCTGTCAACATTTACTCACCCTCAAGTTGTTCCAAACCTGTATATTTAATTTCTTAACCTATATGAATGTCGTTGTTCTGAACACAAAAGAGGATATTTTGAAGAAAATTTGTAACCAGGGGACCATTGGGGGACTATTAACTATAGGAACAAAATACTATGGAAGTCAATTGTGCCCTGACTGTTCTCCAACATTCTTATAAATATCCTTGTTGTGTACAATAGAACAAAGAAATGTATACAGGTTTGGAACAACCTGAGGATGAGTAAGTTGTGACAGAACAAGGCTATCCCATTCCACTACGCTGCTTTCCCACTGTCTCTATGTAAACAAACACTGGCTATAATCACATGTTGGACTTTTGCTTTCGCGTAAACGAGCTTTCAAGTTAAACTTAAATAAACTTTCTTTTTTTCAATTCATTTCATTCTACTATATCCCGTTTTTAAACGCAAAAAATGCGTTGTGTGTGAACGGACCTTTGTTGCGTTTCTGTGGATCGTTTTTAATACAAATTAAGGTTTTTGGTCATTAGAACATTAACTTGAATGTAATGTACCGCCGGTAAGTGTGGCTCTGGCTCATATTAGATGCTGTATTTTTACTTCAGAGTAAACTTCCCCAATGTCAAAACAAAAAATCCCCCAAACCATAGGCAAACATTCAAAGAGATATTAAGTCATCTGAGTCATTCAACTCAAAGCACCAATATTTTTAGATGATAAACTAGAGTCAAGCTTTTTGCTTCAGTTGTCTGCTTGTAAACACTTGTCTAATGTCTAACGGATACAAGACTCATCACTCACCAAACATCATTCACGTTGCATTAACACGCTAGCGTGTGGTGTGGTGTGGTGTGGCCCATTAAGCGTCAGGCGTCATAAAGTGGATTTGCATAAACCGAGAGCTCGCCGCATAATATAGACCAAGGGCTGTGAGCAAATGTTTGTTGTTGTGATACAAACTATTTTACAAGGGAACCTATGTAAAATAAATAAAATTATGAAATAGTGAGATTATTTTAGACAGTGTTTCAAGATAGATAATCGCAATGTTTGTTTTATTAGGATTAAACTATGATGGATTTAAAATCAAGTTGAAAGAAAAAACTGTTTTACGAGACGATTTCAAAGAAGCTTTTCGAAAATGTAAAAAAAGCTACAATTATATATATATATATATATATATATATTATTATTATTATTTTTTTTTTTTTTTTTTTTTTTTAAATCAGCTAATTATAATTTAAGGTTAAACTTCTGAATGTCAAACCATCACATATAGGACAGTATGTCAATTTAAGAAAAGCAGACCAGTGTTGAAATTAAGCTGATTTCCTTGTCAGGGGCTTTTTATGATCTAATAAAACACCGGATGTAGGCTAGATGTTAAATTTGAACAGCAAAATTAAATCATTATGCAACAGAAATCCAAAAATATAATTTTTTTTTTTTTTTGTGGTCACTGCTAGGGGGAATTTGCTGGTGTTTATAGCTCAAGAGAAATCAAAAGTTTAAAACCCACATGTTGGTTTGTCAGTCATTAAGCAACTTAAGAAAACTTAAGAGAACTCCAATACCACGCAAATAACAAGTTACCAGGATGAAAAAACGAAACCTAAAGCAGTTATAACTGGTGTCTGATTTAAGGTTATTTAAGGCAATCTGTTATTGTTACAAGTCACTTGTTGTCAAGCGCAACAATAGGCCTGCGAGCAATAGTGGGAACAGCTTGATATGGCCTTAATGACCCTATGAAGCTCTATTACAGCCTTACCAGATTGCCTGGAAGGAACTAATTCATCATTGAACTTATGATTGCCTTTTCCATTATACAGGTGAACAAAAAGCTTTGTTTGCATTTGATTGATATTTCATTGACTAATTTTTACACAAAGTTGCACCCTTATTAACAGGTGCCAGGTGCAAATTAAATTACAACACAGATGTGAAATGTGGTTTTTTTCCCCCAATCAATTACTAATTGTTGTAGCCTAAATCATTTACATTTGTACACATAGAGACATAGTGCAGGTTATGTATAATAGGTATTTAATTTCTTCATCATATAATTTATAATTTCTAAACCCCTGTTAAAATGTCTTTGATCTTCTGTCACATTCTGTTACACACTTGACTCCTTGACGCCTTGACTTAGACTCGACTATATGAAGTCAAACACAATTTGAGAGGATGGGCTACATTGCATTTTTGACTGACAAAACTTTAAAGTGATAGTTCACCCGAAAAGGAAAATTCTGACATAATTTAGGCTCATACTCGATTTGTTTCAGACCTGTATGAATTTCTTTCTTCTGCTGAACATAAAGGAAGATATTGGTAACCAGACAGTTGACAGCCATTGACCTCCATATCCATAAATTCTATCAGTGTAAAATTCGGTCAGGTGTTTTGGGGGTTTTCCTACTATTTTACTAGCCATTAACACTATCCTGTTAAGCTTGTTCTTATGTTTGCAGTTTAAATGGCTAAACCAAACAGAGATATGAAAGGTTAAAACGCGTTCAATGTGTGTGATGTATACACTAGCTCAATAACCTGAGCACGGATGCCCAGGCAGTTCAGTCTTCTGAGGAGTGAGCATTTCTTAAAAATATAATCTGTGTTATCTGTAAAACTCAGATGGTTATCAAGAACCTAGATGTTATCAAGAATGCCTAGATACTTAAAAGTTCCCACAGTTATGTGTTGACTTTTAAGAACATGTTAAAAGTCCTGAGCACGGACGCCCAGGCAGTTCAGTCTTCGGAGGAGTGAGCATTTCTTAAAAATATAGTCTGTGTTATCTGTAAAACTCAGATATTATCAAGAACCTAGATATTATCAAGAATGCCTAGATACTTAAAAGTTCCAACAGTTAGCCTATGTGGGGACTTTTAAGAACATGTTTTTCATCATGTTTTGACTCTGAAGTAGACGCATGTGCGTCGAAACGTTGGTCATTTTGTACTAATAAATATATTAAAACGTTCTGTGCTCCGGTCTTGCACCTTGGTCTTAGTTAGATCCCTTGGGTCCTTTTCCTCATGTTTTTTCATCTATTTTAGTGGTTCTCAGTCAAAGATTCTCCACTATAGCTAAAATAGTGTTATTCCTGCTGTAATCAAAACAAAGCCGCTTGTTTTTAAACTTTTTTATGAACAGAAAGTGGTAGCATTGATTTATTAAAAGTTAAAAAGAACTTTAGGGGACCTGTTTCCACAACTCAAAATAAATGCATGGCTGCAAGTTAAACAATTTAATTGTTTTTTTATTGAATGTATTGTTTGAAGTAAAGATTTCAAGTTGCAAACATTATTTTTTAGCATTATGTTGACATAATAATCTTGATCATTACAACAACTTAAAGGCACACTATGTATTTTTTTGCGGCTAGGGGTCGCTTGTTCAAAACAAAAGTGTTTTGTCATATTAGATACATTTGAGTGTGTTCAAAGTTGTTAATGCTACTCTGTGCGTTCGCTCGGAGGCGACTACATGAGACACTTGTTGCACACTGCAGAGAGCTAGATCAATATTAGGTGGTAAAAAATGGTACTCGCGATAAATCAAGCAAACAAGATTGAAACAAAAAGACTAACTGAGTTTAGCTACATAACAATGATTAGTTTTCTGTTAATGAATGCATATCCAAACAGTTGCTCATCTGTCAAATAAAATATATAGCCTATTAAAGCATCTTTGGTGTATGGTTTCTACAAAATAAAATAAAAATCAGCACGTGAGCACACAATAGTTTCTTGTGAGTATGTGAAAGTCTGTATTATTTTTTTTATTATTATTTTTATTTATTTATTTATTTATTTTTATTTTTGCAAAGGTCCCTTTAGGGGCTCTGTTCAGTTGAACCGAAATAGATAAGATTAATTGGTTCCAACTCTGGTAGTTGGAGCGAATTATTTATTTATTTTTATTTATTTATTTTTTTTGAGTAATCAACTTTAAAATTGTGTTTATGCTAATGATTAAGTTCCTCTATCTCAATGTAGATTGTTGGTTGAATGCAAATGTACTCATAATTATGTAAACTGTTGCGTTAATGTTTTTGTTGTTGTTGAGCCAACACATTCTCTTTTAGCCTTGTCAGAAGTTTTCTAGAAACAAGTTACTGAGAGGAAAGATGTTATCAGCAAACATGTTATCAGTTTACATCTTGATTTGATCAGTTTTTAGCATTTTTAAAGGGACCTTTGCATTTCATATTATGGTGTTATGGTAACACTTTCGAATAAGCTTTCATATAACATTAGTTAACTACATTAGTTATCATGAACTAATAATGAAGGGCACTTCTACAGCATTTATTAATCTATGTTTATGTTCATTTCATAATACAAATCAAAATTTGTATGTGTTAACATACAAACACAAAAATGAACAGCTGGATTTTTATTAGCTAATGTTAAAAAGGATGAGCTAATACCTGCAGTGACGGATGTAGGCTTATTGTAAAATGACCTAAATTATTTAGGATAAGTTAAAATATTATATTTATTGATGTATATTACTCCTGCAGCCCCTTTGTTTGTTTGCTGAGGGTTCCCGGGTTGAGAAGCTCTGTTCTAGATCATTTTTAGGTGATCATTAGTGGCATAATAAAAGATCAAACTGGTGCAAACGAGTGACCAGCAGCCATCAGTCAGTCAGATGCCTATGGCCCTTTGTTCGTTTTGCAACCTCTGAAAATGTGGAAGTGACCTTGTTGACACGTAAAAGGATGTGTTCACATCCTCTTATGTGAGAGGATGATTTCATCTGGGCAACACAAAACACAATCCCAGCAAACTTCCTATGTGAAGCAAAGAGGCATTTGAGGTGCACAGACTATGAGCCGAATGAGTGAAATGCAACCAGGGCCTTTGCCTGAAGTACATTAGCAGCAAAGTGTTCAAAATTTGGATGTTTTGATTTTTAAAAAACAAGCATGAAATTCAGTTTTAGCCATTTTACCCATTATTTGAGTGAAAAAAACAGTACAATACCACATTACCACACTACAACTTTTTGAGACTTTTAAACAGATGCATTATGAAATCTGGACAGTACGAACACTGGACACTAAATTCCACATAAGATAACCTCAAATCCTAGCAGCACGTCTGATGAGATGCTCTCTTCATCCCAGCTGATTCACGTTCCCACTGTGACCCAGCGTGAAGGTTCATCTCAGCTACTGTAGCTCCTTCTCCTGATCATATTTCCAACAGCCCTGTACAGGAAGGTTGCTCCCGAGCTTTGCCGAGGAAACAGGTGTTTCTCCATTGTTGTGGTGCGATCGGCCACTGTGATAGACTCCCACACCGCGAGGGGGTCGACGCTCATTGTGTGGACTCTCTGATTGATGGGGACCAATATCCCCAATGCGCCTTCTCCTGTGAGCCTAGAGTCTTCTCATCCACATCCCTCCCTCCCACAACAATAAGGCCAAACTCCCCCCGCCGTAATCGTTTTAGGAAATAACAGCAGTCGAACAATGGTGACAACATTCAACGGTAAGTGCTTCCTTTTTATATGCTGCCGACAACACAGTGGCCCAGTTGAGCAGATACAGTAGGATGCAGGGGATCTATCGCAGTGCAATATTTACCAGAACCAGGATGCTGATTTGCTCCTGTCTAGGCGGAAATGAGGAACTCTATTCTTTCCTTTTTAGCCTCTATTGGTACCTGTGGGAACTTTACACTCACCTCAGTTTGAGAGCCTGTTGTATTGTGAACAACAGTGAACTGAGGGAACAAGGAAACAAGCAAATTCATTGTGGGGGGAAAAAAGTGTCTAAATTTGTTAATTAAAATAAAAATTTTCTTAGTAATAACATTTTCTACATTGTTTAGTTTTTGCTGCTTTGCATGTTAAAGCCTTTGAATATTTTTTAAATACATTTTGTGCACAGTAGTGAGCAAAAGTGATGGGCATTAGTTTGGGTTTTTTTCTCATTCAAGTTTGATAAAACCATCAAAATACGAAGAAAATAATAATAATAATAATAATATATATAATTATTATTATTATTATTATTTATTTTTTTTTGTCATAGAAAAATAAAACCTGTGACTGTAATTTATCCCATTTTTTTTCTCAAATGTCAGATTCTGTCAGATTTACCTAAAGGTAAATTTAAATTTACAAAAAAAAAAAAAAAAAAAACATATATTGACTACAACATAATCAGTTATTAAAATTTCTCTTGTTTTTGCATGTGTTCATAATGTTTTTGTATGACAGCCCGACCAAAAAATTATGTCAGCACAATTTGACTCACAACAACAACAACAACAATAATTTGAATTAAGGGTGAGGATGTCAATTTTCTTAGGCTGGACATCACTTTTGGCCATTACTGTATGTCTAATGTGTACTGTATATGGTGTTCAGTATCTTTTTTTAAATTATATATATATATATATATATATATATATGAAGAGTTCAGATGCAAAAGCCTCTAAGTGCCATTTGAAATTTTCTTCTAGAATGATCATTTTTATCAAGCTTGTATATTTAAGTTCAGTAATTTCACTTAAATGGCAATTCATATAATCTTCATTGTCATTTAAGTGAAATTACTGAACCTAAATATATAAGCTTGATAAAAATGATCATTTTAGAAGAAAATTTCAAATGGCACTTAGAGGCTTTTGCATCTGAACTATATATATATATATATATATATATATATATATATATATATATATATATATATATATATATTATTATTTTCACAGAAAAATAACTTTAGAAAGATCTGAATACATTTGTTATTTTTACCAATTAAACTTATGGACATCCCCATATTGTGAAATTTACAAGTGCCCGTCTAAAGATGTAATAATGTAGTGTACATATTTCGAATTTACATACTATTATTGTTCTGTATCCAGTCTGTTTGAACAGAATTTCTGTGTGTGAGTTCCTTTTATCATGAATAACCGATATGATTCAGTCATACGCAGCTTGAGTATTTGATTCGTGTATCTGATGTGGATAAATAAGTGTGCCAGTGGAATATAAATATGTAGAATAAATAAAGCACATTCTATATTTGGAAAGGATCACATTTTGTCCATATGCCAGGTGTGTGAGTTCACAGGTAAAAACAGTGAGGAATATGAAATTGATTGAAAAGATATGAACCCTGCTGTCATATACAAACAGGAAGAGGTTAAACACAAAACAACTTTAGCATGTCTTTCATGTCAGACATTACCAACGCCTATGTCTGTTTATGAAGGAGTTACTTTCACTTCAAATTATGACTCAAACTTAACGAATTCTGAACATAGAGGATCTGGCTGACAAAAACATGTATTATGGCAGCCATTTAAACAAAGTTTAATGCAAAAATTGCATGTTTATAATCGCTGTGGCTGAATATGGCTTTCGGGAATCTGCTTTAGAACAATTATACATTACCATACATTACTCTATAACTTTCATACATTCTGAGCACAGATATGTTTTTGTCCAGTGACATTTTACAGGCTGACCGCAGTGTTTAAAAGCAATGGTACAAACACTGATGATCGTCACCACTGAAACTTTCATCCAGTTTCATTTCCACAGTCTTGCACAATCTTTGGCCCTCCAGCAGACTGTTTTTTTAGAGATTAAAGGGACAGTTCACCCAAATATGAAAGTTCTGTCATTATTGTTGATCCAAACGTCCGCTGAACACAAAGAAGAATTTTGAATTTGAAGAATGTCAGTAACCAAACAGTTGATGGACCCCATTGACTTCCATAGTATATTCTTCAAAATATATTATTTTATGTTCAGCAGAAGAAGGAAAATCATACATGTTTGGAACAACTTGAGGGTGAGTAAACAATGACACAATTTGAATTTTTGGGAACTATCCCTTTAACTGGAATTTAAGCTTGGCCAATGATCTGTTATTAAGTGAAGAACCTGTTATTTTACTGAAGTGGATGTTTGTCACAAGAAATTACTTGTTTATTTATTTTTTCGTAGTAGTTTCTGTTGCACTATAGTAATGAAAACATTTACAAATATGCTAAATCAATTTATCTGTTAGTTGAAATGAACCAAACCCACCTTACTGCGAACAGTAACATATTTGTTGCTGATGGACAAGCACATGAATGCCTAAAAAAAACATCCTTATATGTATTATTAGAGTTTCTGTCGGATGCTGTTTATGCATGAAAAGGAGAAGTATCTCACTATTTTAAAGCTGAAGTCAACCAAAAACACTGAAGGCCTCTTGCAGAGATCAACTCTCTTTCTGAGTACTATGGCAACTATGAAAATAAATATATAATTTGAATATTATAGGTAGTATTAATAGAAAACTAATTTGCAAGTAAAATGATTTAACAAGTAAAGTAAATACATATCCTTTTTATTCAGCTGTATAAATATCAGACCCTTGAACTTAGAGGCTTGTCCTCCATAGTTTTATATATATACATATGTGTGCAGTACATCACATAAATGCATTAAATACTATGAGTTCCTCAGTGCAATCAGTCACTAACAGAATCTAAAGCACATTAATCTACAGAGCTGAAACATCAACTGTACTTGAGGGTTTATCATCTTACAATCGATAGATCTATACTGTATATATAAAAATATTTTCAAATGTTGTTATTCAATGTCATATACACCCCCCCCCCACACACACACACACACACACATAATCTTAATGAATTTTCTGTGAGAAGTAGAACGACTTCTGTAAGTATGTTGCATGAATGTGATAAGATCTCAGACTTAGCTGCTGTTTTTACATCTGACCGTTCACCACAGAGGAACACAGAAAAAGATTGCTTTAAGTGCTAAAATTCTGCATAGTTTGAGTAATAGAATCATGTAAAGTAACATAACAGGACAGATATGCTGCCATATCCCTATATTATAGGACTGCATTGTGTTGCATACAGGTAGATGAATATCATTCAACAGGATACGGTTCAGAACAGCTGTCCTGCATGCCTCGCTACACAGAATCAGTGAATAGTAAAGTTTCCATCTGACATTCTCAGCTGAGCGTCCTGTGTCTTAAAAAAAAACTCAATTTAAAGGGTCTTGGAAATATGTGGGTCTTGTGAACATTTGAGCAGGTACATGCAAAGATGCTGGCTAAAGTAAATCATGAGCAAGCTTGAATTCACCTGCACACCGATCATGATCAATGACTTGAACTTATCCTGAGTTTTTATTCTTTTCCTAGCTCAGATTTAACCATCATGATATGGGAATGCCCCACAGGAATCACTTACCTGGAGTTGTTAGCCTCTTCCCATGATTTCTTTGCCTCTTATCAGCATGCGGGGTGAGATGGAACCGGTGTCCTTGAAGCGTAATCCAGCACTTAAGATGAAAAGAGATGGAAATGTAACCACATCTTTCAGCATCAGCCTACATAGACGCTGAAATGACGGCAGCAACAACAGGAGCAGTCTTCAGCACGACTGTGACGCTTTACTGAAACTAACAGGAACTCAGAGAGAGAAGGTGCAGAAGAACTCAAAGAGGAAGACATGGGCCACATGTGTTCACGAGTGGGAGGAGGTTTAACTTACACACACGGCTTTTGTTCTTTGACGGATACCTTGGTTTTTATTAATGCCATTGCCATGGATGGGAATTTGCCATCTTAGAAATCAATGACAGCTTTTGTTAAGAATACAGAAAAATAATTTTAAACTGGCATGTAGATATTTTGTAAGAGATTCTCAAACATAAGAGTATATAGGCCTACCCGAAATATCAAAATAATTTGTTTTCTTTTAAAAATTGAACATTAAAAAGGTAACTTAGGTTTAATGACTAGTTTTGACTAGTTGTATTGTCTGAATAATATAATTTGAATAATCAAATGGCATGGTGTGTTTTTTTTCTCCAGACTTTTCTCTAAAGTGTAACTGCCGACTTAGCCTCTATACTCAGAGTAAGATCAACTCTTATTTCCCCTGAGGGTGAAATTTGCATTTTATACAGTGAGAATGTCTCGGTCACTCTCTGACTCTTCCCTTCTCAAAAATCACACAGCATGTTGGAACTCATTGAATATTGTGTGGTTGGTTGTTCTAAAGAAGGAACTAACTAACTCTTCCAATCAGAAAGATCATGACAGGAACCTCGGAATAAGTAAGAATATGCAATGAAAGATCTACAATAGCAAAACAGGTAGGCCTGTGACACTTGTTTACAGTAATGGGAAATAATGGATGAGCTTGGCTAGGTGGAAAATGAAATACTGCCATCTAGTGGTTATTTGTAAATTATCAAAAACCCGTAAGACATTCTGGTGAATGCTTGAAGACCTTGAACTTCCTCAAATGCAAGCCAGAAATAGCCTATAGCCCACGTAGCCTATACGGAAATGTCGTAGGCCTATTCGTTTGTAAATGAATGAAGGCCTATTTGTAGGCTATAGCCTAGCTAACCGACTTAAATGAGTGTTTATGTCAGCTGTTTAATAATAGAAATCACTTTAAAATAACTCTGATACATGATCTCTGGTTCTATTCACATTCATATGTATAATCGATGTGAATTTTTAGACTTGAAACGCATTCTGACACCCATATGCTATTTTCGCATGTGCCCTGCCACCAAATAACATTGCTTTTGAGTAGCCTACCCATCTTGAATCAACCATCCAAATTCAGGCGAAGCGTGACTGGCGTCGCTAATAGAGATAACCAGTGAATTTGAATGACCGTTTGATTTCATTGATCACAGAGCTGAACATTGTTATTCGTGAAATGTTTGGAGCATTTAACCTGTGCACTAGTTAGGCTACAATTGAGACAACTTTTATTTAAAATAAGCCTACTGCAATCAGCCTAGGAAGTGGCTCAGAGGGATCTTTCTAACCCAACAAAGTCTACTACTAGTCTAAAAGCAGTTCTATTCCACCTTCTTAAAAATAAATGTTATTTAGCCTGCTGTATAGGCTAGGCCTATGCAGTTCCATGAAAAACCGTAAACATCCATAGAACCTTATGTTGCACAAAAGTTTTACTGGAAATTATTATTCTTTACGTAAAGAAAAAAAATTGTTAGGCTATTTTCAGAACTTTTCTCTGAAATGTTCTTTAGGGAACCAGAATCGGTTCTTCTATGGCATCATTGCAAAAATCCCCTTTTTGGAAGCTTTATTTTTCATAATCCCACTCAAAACAAACAAACAAGTAAACCAAGAAAATGCAAAATATAGGCCATGTATTTGCATAACCTATTGCCTGCATAGTGTAGAAGATTCAGAACATTATGTACTGTAGAACGACGAAGTTATAGCCTAGGTATAGCCTAGCTATAGCCTAGCTAATGTCGCGGAGTTATCTTGTTTACTACATCCTGTTGAGGTTATGGTACTATAGCAACGGCAAACCGTTCTTGTGCTTTTCATTGGATGTGTTGCCTGTCCATTCAGGATGAGTAGCAGCTACATCGAAAATATTTTTGTCTCTTCTCTTCTCTTCTCTTCTCTTCTCTTCTCTTCTCTTCTCTTCTCTTCTCTTCTCTTCTCTTCTCTTCTCTTCTCTTCTCTTCTCTTCTTTTCTTTCCTTTTCGGAGTTATAAAATTTGCATAGGCCAATTGCGACAATATTTTTTAAAACACTGGATAATGTAGCCAATATGTCACACAAATATTCTTATAAAATATAGCCTATATGCACTGTAAAAAAAATAAATACAGTAGGCTAAATAATGCAACAAATGCCATATGGGCCTGTACAATTGGAATATATTTAGTAAAAGCAATATCTTATGGTAATCTTGTGGCATAGGACTGTCCTCCTTGCACGTAAGCGTGTATTGAGTGAGAAAGGATTTCATCAATTCTACACCTGATCTAAAAAAAAAATGTCACAAATGTGAAGACATCGTGCAAAATCTGTTTAATTAGCTCATGCATAGCCACAAGTTACCAGGTTAAAGACGGGGTTTGCTTTTAATAAGAGCATCATCCGAATATGCACTGGTTAACAGCATTCAAATGCAAAAGGAGTCATTAACTTTGGCTGCTATTTAAATAAAAAGGTATCGGATTTTTTATTTATCAGAAACTGAAAAAAAAGAAATGAAAAAAAAAAAAAAAGAAAAAAGAAATTTAATTTCCCAATGCACGGCACAATGAGGCTCAGAAAAAATATTTCTAAAAATACCATTATGTGTATCTTTCTCTGCTCTACAGTTTTTATGAATTAAATATTCACCACCCATTAGAGTAAATGCATTTCATATTTATTAGCCTACTGTAACTAAATTACAAAGTAAACTTAGGCTAGATTCTCTTTATTTCTATTCTTTGTCTGCTCTGGTTTTATTGATAATCTACCAGTGGATGTCGTTGTTCTCTCGAGTGTCACTGCTAGATGAATGAGCTCAAAGCTCTGCGTAAAAGACGCGCCCGACTCTGTCTCCAATCTCCATAGAGTATATAGCTACATAATGTGTGTGTGTGTGTGTGTGAGAGAGAGAGAGAGAGAGAGAGAGAGAGAGAGAGAGAGAGAGAGAGAGAGAGAGAGAGAGAGAGAGAGAGAGAGAGAGAGAGAGAGAGAGAGGGAGAGAGAGAACGGGGCGACGTGAGTGTCTCCTATCTCACTAGAACTCAAACTAACGGGATCTTCTTATATCCTCTACATGCACAGAGATTTAAGAACCAGACAAGTGAAAGTGCGAGTCCATAACTCCAGGAAAAAGAGAGCCAGCACGAACTCAGATTGCTTTCTGACTTTCTGCTTTTGCTGATGTTTGACGGAGGTACAGTGAAACTGTGTGGATATTCCTCTGCGATTTTCTTTAATTGCGAAAGTGTAGGCTAAATATTGCCGTTTTTTCCCGGTGTGGTTTAGATCAGGTATCCTGGAGTTTGCCCATGTGTTGGAGTCAGATTCAGATTCACATTAGTTTGTTATTTGGCACCGGTTTGGTCGTGGTGTCATAGCGGCTGTGGATTGATCTCGCTCAGATTGTCGACTGATTTCCTCCCCGTTACATCTGCTAACAGAGAACATCTTCTCTCATTAGGACACGGCTGTGTGTCAGCTCAGAGAGACTGAGGAAGGCGCGTGATGATGTTGAGGGTCTCGGATGCTTTGGTCACTTTGGTGACTCTCTACTGTGTGTTCAACGGGACTGTCGGCGGATATGGCATGAGCATGTTCGCCGCTCAGACCTCCCCACCGGATCCGTGTTACGACGAGAACGGTCACCCCAGAAGATGTATCCCCGATTTCGTGAACGCGGCGTTCGGTAAGGAAGTGCGCGCGTCCAGCACCTGCGGCAAAACACCGAGTCGGTACTGTGTGGTGACCGAGAAAGGGGATGAAAGGCATAGAAACTGCCACACGTGCGAGGCGTCGGACCCAAAGAAATATCACCCACCTGCTTACCTAACCGACCTGAACAATCCTCATAATCTCACCTGCTGGCAGTCGGACAATTACATCCAATATCCTCAAAACGTCACTTTGACATTATCCCTAAACAAGAAATTCGAAGTGACCTACGTGAGTTTGCAGTTCTGCTCACCCCGACCAGAGTCTATGGGTATATTTAAATCAATGGACTACGGCAAGTCCTGGGTGCCTTTCCAGTATTACTCGACCCAGTGTCGAAAGATGTTCAACAAGCCCAGCAAAGCCACGATCACTAAGCAAAACGAACAAGAGGCTATCTGCACAGATTCTCACACCGATATGCACCCACTCTCTGGCGGCTTGATCGCGTTCAGCACCCTGGACGGACGACCTTCCGCGCACGACTTTGACAATTCACCCGTACTTCAGGACTGGGTGACTGCCACTGACATTAAGGTTACTTTCAGCCGACTGCACACTTTCGGAGACGAAAATGAGGATGACTCGGAGCTGGCCAGAGATTCCTATTTTTACGCCGTGTCAGACCTGCAGGTCGGAGGCAGATGCAAGTGTAATGGACACGCGTCACGGTGCGTCAAAGACCGGGATGGAAACCTAGTGTGCGAGTGCAAGCACAATACAGCCGGACCAGAGTGTGACAGATGCAAACCGTTTCACTATGACCGACCCTGGCAGCGCGCAACCGCAAGAGAAGCCAACGAATGTGTCGGTAGGTCCAACTCTTTATTTCTGTGTCATCTCTGGAAAGCGCATAGTGCGGCGAGAGCGCATCACCAAAGATAAGTCGTTGATCTTTCGTCGCACGTTTGAGATGAGTTCGAAACCAGCCATGATAGACTGCCTAAAATTTGCGGGTGTTTTCTTTTTAAATTCAAGCATTTCGCATCTAGTGAAGATAACTTTCAGGACCATTAGCTATAGCAATAGGCTATCGGCGACAGATTCCTATAGAGAAAGCGCGATGATTTTGAGGAAGGGAGATAATCAAAATCTACATTTTTACAAGACTTGAAATAATGGTTTGAAGATAAGCTACTCTTGTCAGTCCTGAGTTAAACGAAAATAAATGATTACAGTCTAACTTGATTTTATAGCCGATTTGTATTAATTACAAATCTGTAGGCTGATTACCTAATACAAATTCATTTGAATTTGTATTAATTTTAAGGTCTGCTTTTGCAGTCCATTTTATGTAGGCTTCTAATAAATAATACTAAAATAAAACAAATGGGAATTTTGGAAACTTGTTCGCTTAGGCCTAAATGTACGGATAAATGCGTTAAATTATAGGCCTATATTTTTTTTAAAAGAAGAAAATTTGTCATTTGTCCAGTATAGCCTGTTAAGATGCGTTTTAAGGTTTATATAAGCATTACAAACAAGATATGTCAATACAGTTTAAATAATAATAATAATAATGTTTAAATAATCTTCAGTATTTATTATTAGTTTCGGAGAAAAAAAATGTATATCCGGCGTCAACACGCAGATAGCCTAATAGAAACCTAAAAGAAAAATCAATTTGTAAAAAGAAAAAAAGTGAACAGGTGTCTTAAAAACAAACGCCGCATTTTGTCGTCTAAAAGTGATAAAAGTCTGCCAATGAGCCGCCTCGTGTTTTGCCCCTGCATGCACTCACTTTTATCACTGTCATTAAAATACATTTTCTGACATATCACTTTCATTGGATTAAATTAATTGATTTTATTTAGAGTTATATCACAAATATAAATACGGATAAAATGATACAAACTATCGAATTAAGCTATATCCGTAGCGCTGGTTAGGTTCCTAACTATTTATTTACATATTAATATTATTCACTCTCAGGAATAAAAAAAAAAAAGGTACAAATCACTGGAACAGTAGCCTTTCAAAAGCTATACCTTTGTAGTCTATACCTAATAAGTGCATATTAGTATCTAAATAGTACCAAAAACATACATACTTAAATGGAACAAATTATAACCTTCTTAAAGGGTACAGAGTGTTGTTACTGATATGTTATCAAGCATTTGTAAAAAAAAATATTTTGTATGCACAGCTATTTGTAATGCACATGACCATTGTATGAAGCATGATAAACTAGCTGGGGAATATGGATATTTAGCCTATTGCTAAGGCCGCAATAATAAATAAATTAAACAATAACGCTTAATTTATTAAAATATAAAAACATCATTTATAAATAAACTAAACTAAAAGTCATAGTCAGCCGGCCTACACCAAGCTGAAGCCCCTTTAAATCAGTCTCTTTATCAGCAGTTTGAAAGATAAGATAACTCGGGTTATTAAAAGTGCAAATGGGTCCAGCAGATACATATAATACCTGTGGATTAAAACATCCCTTCAAATAAAATAGGATTAATACTGACAATGCCCTTTTTGTATTTCGGTGATTTCACTTTGCCTATACTGTTAAAAAGAATATCTGGGGAAAAAAAGCAAAAAAAAAAAAAAAAAAAGCTGTATCTCATTGGTCTGCATCTTAAAACACGATGAATAATAATAATATTTGAATACCTTACATCTATTGAATTGACTCTATGTATTTAGCAGATATAGCTTTCATTGCTGATTTCCTGTCAATGTGAAAACTTAAAAATCCACTTCAATATCAGAATGACTTTAGCAGTCTGTATGGAATGAGGGTGCACTGTCAATTCGACAAGCAAATAATGCCTGGTCCTACGTAAACAAATCTGAATCATAATCATCATCATCCATCACACATTTCAGAAGCAAATTTTGGATTTTTGACTCATCTTAAGAGAAGAGCTTGTTCTTATTCTAAACAAACAAACAAACCAGTTTAGACGCCACTGTCACACATGAGACATGAATTGCTCCCCTGCATCCTTGACACTTTATTTTTACCAGGCCTTCATGAGTGTGTCTTGCATGGGGCACAAAAGAACGTCACTCACAGCATCCATCTTGCTGTCAGCGAGCCGGACGCTTTTGCCGAACATTCCTCGGCTGTGTTTTTCCTGAGCGCAGTGCCATCAGATCCAGTGCCGAAATGAAAAGAGAGTGCGAGAGAATGAAAAGGAGTGAAGAAGTGAAAAGAGAGGAGTGAAGGGGTGGGCAGCGTTAAAGCAAACAGAACTTAAACAGGAGAAGAAAGAGCCGTGTGACACCTCTGAGCGAGGGCAGAACCCTAGGGAAAACCTTTGTGTGCGAGGGAGGGCAAAATGCAATCAAACACCTATAGAGACACTATGGCAACCTCTCATTCATAACCCAAGCCTAAATATGGAACGTATGTTGTAAATGATCTGACTGGGGGTTTGGTCCTCTTTCATCACTACTGTATGTAGGAGAAACATTTCTGCATTCTGGGAATTATTTCAGTGTAACTCTCTTTGTTGGTCCTAATATGTGTTCATGTACTAGATTGAACCCTTACTGAAAGGAAAGGAGCTCGCGTTGAACCGGGACGCTATGGATTCCATTTACTAATATAGCGAGTGGATAAAATGATTTGAGAACACGGGGTAGGTTTTAAAGTGAGTGAAACATAGGACAAGAAATAGTGTTGAGAGAGAGTGTTTAATAGATAGCGATCAATAGGACTGCAAAGAGACCTAGGTTTTGCTTAAACTGCACTTAACTGATTGGAAAAGGAGCCGTATAACCCCCCGAGCGCCCCGTTAATGTGGCTTTAGGGTATTGATCAGCTGATGCCATTGAGAAGCATAATTCCTTAATGCATTGCGCCATAGTCTGAAGCCTGTCAAGAACACAAGAGAAGACGGCCATTCTTTGAAATAGGAATGCCACTCCATGCTTGGGAAAAATCATTCAAATAATCATTATATTACATACAAATCATTTTCTAATCAAGTCATATCTTTACACATTTTGTTTTAAAGCAGCTTCACAGTAAAATAACAGTGTTAACGTAATGAAATCAATCAATTCTGAAAATTTTTATTTTAACTAAAGCATGTACAGAATACATAAGTCATCATTCATTCAGCTCAGTTAAGTTCAGTCAGTGTTGATTCAATTCAGTTTAATAACGGTCAATGTTGTAAAATTAATTTCAAGCACAATTTTTTTTTTGCATTGTTTCACTTCATTTCAATCAAATTAATAAGCAAACATTTAGAAGAGGATTGTCTTTTAAGCTTCGCTCCCTGGACTTGACCAGATGAGGCAGCAAAAAAAGTGAATGTTTTAGTAAAGATAAGGAAATGTTTTAAAAGAATGTAATCTTGATGACAGAAGAGTTCGTGTTTAATCTCGGGCTGGTTTTAGGGTTTTAGACGAATGAGGGATGTTTCTCTGTCCTCTATTGTTGGAAGTAAAGCATATCGCTGTCAGGATACAAATTGTTTCTCTTGTATTTCCCGCATGTGCTTGTTTCTCTGTCACAAAGTTAAGTTTAACTCCCTAGCATAGCATCTCTCCCACATGCCAAACCACAACATGACTCTGACAGTTTGAACAGACCGTCTCACATAGTTACCACATGATCTCCTTGAGCATTAACTACACACTTGGAAGTGGTTTAAAGCTCTCTTGGGCCCGATTCTGAAATTCTTGAGTGGCAGTGCAGGTTGATATGCTGAAGGCATGAATTAGGTGGACCCATCAGGCTAATCTCCAAGGACGTTTTTGTCATGTTTTTAAGAGGAAACAAAGTAGGGGACAGCGGGGCACAACCTAACGCATTTTGGTTTTGGCTCAATTAATTAAAAAATAATTAGGTTAGATTAAAGTTGTTTTTTTTACACAAGCAACATACACATCTCTGCTACAAATGAACACTTAAAGTTGTTTTCTAGGACCCACCATTTTCGTACAGTTGCACTGAAAGTGACAGAAGTGCAAAACTTACCCCATATGCGGGGTTAATTGTAACAGCCAGAGGGGTTAGTTGTAACACTTGTGTGTAACACACATAATTCAGTACTATTTTATTTGTATAGTTTGATATTGTTTGTGCATCTGTATTGGTAGATATCCATACATCCATCCCTCATCCAATCATCCTTCTTATTATGGATCAATATCATGGATAGAGACATAGAAAAGGGCTGCACAGTTTTGCAATAAATAATAATAAATAAAATCATAAAATATTGTAATTGCAATTGAATTAGATTTGTGTGTGGCAGCTGCATGTACAATTATTATAATTAATAATAATAACAGTCATAATAATACAAATGAGCTTTAAATAAATTTATATTGCATTAAAAACAGGCCATATTTTTAATAAATAAACAAGTGAGCAAAGCATAGTAAACTAAATTTTAAACATTTTAATTTCCAACATTATTTGTGAAACTCCAACAAAGTTAAATGTATAAATACTCAAAACCTAAAAAGTTGTGAGGCTCCGTTTTCATTTGATTATCATTGTACACTTGTCGGCTTGTTTGTAACACTGTGTTACAACTAACCCCGCTGTGTAGAACATATTTTTAACCCTAGCTAACAGTCGCTAGGAATTGCTGATATGTTTCAAAACGGTGCTATGTTTGAGCCAACAAGACAGTGATTAAGGCAATATAAAGTTAGATCCAACTCAGAAACCGAAAAAAAAAACTATGATGAAAAAATGTACTTTCATGGTGACAAAACACTCTTTGTCCAGTATCTTCACGAAATGTTGTCAAAACTTTCCGCAAATTCGCAGGAGAGCGTCTTCAGGCAGCGAGAGAAAAATATCGTAAACACAACCTGCTTGATCCTGACGAACTATGTAAAAGGTCCGTGTTACATTTAACCCCGTGTTAGGTTGTGCCCCGTGTTCCCCTACTCTCAATTTGGTCTTCTCAAATGTAAAGGAATCGCTCACTCAAAAAGTTAAATTCTGCCATCATTTACTCATCCTCACGTTGTTTCAGACTTGTATGATTTTTTTTTCTTCTGTGGAAAACAAAAGAAGATATTTGAAGAATGCTTCAGTTGCTTTTATCCATACAATTAGTGTGTTCAAAGTCAATGGAGTCCAACGGTTTTCGGTTCCAAAACTGACATAAAGGAATCATAAAAGCAATCCATACAACTCCAGTGGTTTAATACACTTCATATTGAAAAGCCAGAAATATAAAGGGTTAGTTCACGCAAAAATGAAAATTCAATCATTTACATCATCACCCTTATGTCATTCCAAACCCATAATGCTTTTCTTCTTCTTCAAAACACAAATGAAACAAATTTAATGAATGTAAGAGATTTCTGTCCCTCCATTGAATGCCTATTCCACCAAAACTTTGATGCTTCAAAAAGTTCATAAAGAGATTGTAAACCAAATCCATATGTATTGAGCAATTCAATCCAAGTCCTCTGAAGAGACATGATGGCTTTATATGATGAATATTCTTAATTTTACTACGGATTTAAACATATAAAAATTGATTGACACACATAGAACACATTATTTCTGGTAAATGGAAGCTCAAACACGTGTTTTGAAATGAACTACCCTGTACATGAGGGTGAATAAATGATGTAAGAATTTTGGGGTTAACTATCCCTATAGTGATTTACGCTCAAGTCAAATCAAATCATTGATCAACTCATGTATGCCCAAATCAAATGTGGCAACATGTCAATAGCATCAAACCTCATTGGTAGATGTACTATTCTGACAAGTCAGGTGACACGCAAGTTCCATTGATGTTTATTGTCAATGTATTTGGTATGGACTCAGATTTGGTTTAAATCGCTGGAGCTGTATGGCGCTTTAAAATTTTGGACCCCATTGTCTTTCATTGTATGGACAAAACTTTTGTAATGACAAATTTAATGTCAATTATGACACAACTTTCCTTTTTGGGGTGAAACTTTCTTTTAACAAAAAGCTAAACTATAAATGAAGAGTTCAGATGCAAAAGCCTCCAAGTGCCATTTGATTTTTTTTTCTAGAATGATAATTTTTATCAAGCTTGTATATTTAAGTTCAGTGATTTCACTTAAATGGCAATGATAATTACCTATTAATTGTTATTTAAGTGAAATTACTGAACTTAGTTTGATAAAAATCATCATTAAAGAAGAAAATTTCAAATGGCATTTAGAGGCTTTTGCATCTAAACTCTTCAAATATATATATATATATATATATATATATATACTGTATATATATATATATATATATATATAAATATATATTTAAATATGTTGTTCTATTGGTTCAGTAATACAGCAGGGTGTTAAATTTGTCAGATTTCTTAGACAATCAGCCATCAGTAATCTTTGTGTTTGTGTTTTTGTCTATGTCAGTAAAACTAAAAGGCTCTAGTTAATGTTTTAGCTGCCACATGGCTTTTATAAATCAACATCTCTAATCTTCAAAGCTGCCGATGGATCAAATAGTCCCACCTATCAAGCAAAATAGGGTGAGATGTGAGATGAGAAACCTGACAGAACTTTTGCACTTTGCTCTGCTGCATCACTATTGTACCTCACTACTGTTCAAAGGGGATGAATTACCATCATAGACATGTAGCAGTTCATTTCTCTAACCAGTGGCCACATTTCCCAGAATTCTTATCAGTCTTTACTGGAGTCCAGCTTGTTTGGTAAAGCGCAGGTGAACATGATTCTTGTGGAGGAATTTAAAAAAAAAAGTGTATTCATCCACACTGCATACAGCAATCACCTAGAAGTTATGAACCACCTGTTTGTGATTGTAACAATGAACATGAATGTTTTCCACTAACAAGTGAGAAAGCTCATTAGCTCTTTCATGTTACTCCACACCGGCTGCCAGCTTTTTTGACAGGAACGGTGATCAAAAACATTTTTTTTTTGTGTGTGTGTGAATTTGGAGTCAAGACTATGATGCACAAGCCCAGCCTCTTCAGGAGAACCAGAGATATAAGGGTGTATTGAACTGGCTGTGGGGCAGAAAGGCTGTGTGTTTTTGAGAAGGCCCAGACCTCCTGGCGAGATCAGTGCTGGCGGAAAGCCCACGCTGAGGCTCTGCTGTAGGGGGGTGAGTATATTTCCAGAAGAGAGCCTGGCTGTAGAGCCGAACACTCTGCAGCAAACTCAACCTGATGCCTGCCAGGCTGCAGCACACAAGGCCCAAACCAACCATCTGCATCTCGTTTACCTTGACGCCACCACACGCACACACACACACAGGGTCGGAAACATAAGGGTTAGCACACATATCACGCGCACGCAGGATGGTATGTGTAAAAATATGATAATGATGCTTCTCTTTGTACTAGTGGATAGTTTTGAGTGAATTCAAGGACAATGCCATTTGGATGCTCATAAGTGGTGGAGCATTATTGTGCCCAGTTTGTGAGAGAATACTGTTAAGTATATCTGACGTCATTTTCTAGGATTTAGCTTTAGATTGCTGGTAATTGTCAAGTTTTGAGGGAACTGGACTCCATGGCTGATTATAAATGGGAGTCAAAACAATTTATTCATCAGTTTGACAATGTTTAACAATGTCCAAATTTCTGTCTTCCCATCTTACCACAAGTACATCTGTGGTCGGAGCACTTAAACATTTTTTTTTTTTTTTTTATTACAATGATCATGGCTTGTAATGCAAGGACACATTGACAGCTGCAGGCCAATGTATGAAAGTGTATATCAACAGGATAGAGGTACTGTATCTCAGGCAGAACGATGGCTCATGGACAGAGAATTGTTTCAAGAGCTGAAGCCTGCTAAACTGGCATTTAAAGTATTTATTTCATGACTCAATTCAAACTTTGAGGACCATTGTGTCTGATGTGTTATTATTTCTATTGCTGTTATTTTATGATGGAGTTCAGTTGGAATTTGTTGATTGTTTAATTATGAACACCTGATAATGCTCAGCTAATGTGCATAAGATCAGCAGTGATCCGACACACTTTTTTTTACATGCAGGGATATTTTTCCTTAAATATTTTATTTAATCACGTTTGTGACATTTAAAAAGTTATTTTTCACTTCCCGATTTAATAACCATTTGTATGTTGAATGACCTTGCAATATTAATGGCCATCCATCTAGAGTGTGTTTTGGATTAATAGTTTTTTTTTTGTTTTTTTGTTTTTTACACAGCTTGTATTTCTGATATTCAAATTATACATGAGCCCTACAGTTTTTCAGAAAAAAAAAACATTTATAATACAAAACTGATACCAAAATGTGACAATATTTTGCTAAATTTTAATACGTAAATAAAATCAAGGTCATTCAGAGATTCAGAGTCAGATTCAGAGTCATGAACCAAACTGATTTTTTTTTTTCCTGTGTGTGGAACAATATTGCCACTGCTTAATCCCACAAACATAAGGCATGAAAAGGGACAACATTTTTTAAATGATCACTGCATAGAACACATCCATATACAAGACAAAACGGCATGGTTAAGACTTTATATTGGCATCTCAGTGGATTTTCTCTGCCTCCCTAAGGCAAAACATTCATTTTTGAGGCTTTTGTTTGATATTACTTGTCTGATACATAATTGAACACAGATTCCCATTACAAGCCCATGAAGAGGAAACCTTGAGCTTGTTTCTGAAAGAAGGAGAATGTGAAAGTTTCAAGATGAAGATGAGTTATTTTGAGTGTTTTGGTGGAAGCTGGGTTGTTTCTCCTCCAACTACTTCTCCTACACACTCTACAACTTATCATGACTTATTATGACTACATTTTATAATTTCAGGCAGGTTCATGTTATCACTTCACAGATTCAAAGCTGTTTCTTAGGAACATGGGGAATGTCATCCTTCATTGTCGGCATTGTTAGTGTGATACAGAAATAAAGCAGTCTCCACATCACTGACGGGAACCAGCTGAGGATAAACTGGCTGACTCTCACAACACAAACATAGTGTCTCATGTCTAGAAGTCTGATAGCGTTCGTTCACACAGAGTAAATGATACCAAATCGGATTTGTTTAATAACAGTAATATACAGTATATATATATATATATATAATACATAGTTGCAGAAGTTGCAATAGTCTTTTCTTCTCTATTGTGAGGAATGAAACGGCTTCTCAAACAAGACAAAATGTTGGGTGGGACTTGATTGAATCATTGTGGTTTGCTTCTGCTGTGATCTCGTGTGAGTAACAGTTTGTCCCACCTTTGCGTCAGTAAACACGTCAGCAGAGAAGAGAAGAGGAGAGATGTTGTTGCAAGAGGAGGGGAAGTTATTATTTTGATTATAGTTTTTTTTTTACAGTTACATCTTTAATTCGTAGATTGCTGTTTATATAGTAATATTGCTTTGGTGAGCCGCGTCTGAAGCACAACACAGTGACGAAGCCTTGTATGTCCATGACACCATAAATAGTCGCCATATACAGTAAGCGTGTTGCTAGCTTGTTCGTCTTCAGAAGCCACGTGTTTGAGTGTGTGTTTGAACTCTCTTTGAAAAAGATGAGAGCCAACCCCCTGCACCCCGTGGGTCGGGTCCCATGGCAGCCGGGGCACCTTTGGTGACCTTGATCATAGGGCTCATAGGTAGAGTTGGCAGACAAGGAGTGCAAGACAGGTACTGTTAGGTCTCATGACAGAAACAGCCAACATCATTCCACTAGGCTTACTGCACATAAGACCATGCCAGTTCTGGGTCAAGAGCCGTGGATTCCGTTCTCTTTAAAAACCATCCCTCCAGGGTCGTACGGATCATGCGCCACGGGCTATGTGCTCTACAACTTTCGAAGTTATTAGTGCGCTGAAACTTGCAGTAAAGGCTGACATATCCAAAACAAGCTTGAAGCAGTTAACCAATCACAACACACTGGATTGGAGGGGCTTCACCAGGCCTGGATTGGCTAATCGGGAGCACCAGGAGAATTCCCGGTGGGCTGGTCTGTTTTATTGGCCAGGAGGGCCGGTGTTGTCACGGCACTGGATTGAATGCTTTCCCTATAGGCTCCAGTCACAGAGCAGCCCCACTATTTTTTCATTATTATTTTCTTGTAGAGATGTGAAACATGGACAATAGTAGCGCTTATGAGTCTGGGCCATACCCACCACACCGCAATGAAAACCGACCTCATCATCGGCACTCAAACACCGCTCGTCGGCAATGGCAAAATGTTTGAGATGACCGATCAATGCAGGATTTATTTTCACAGAAGCGCGAGCCAACCACGAATCCCAACGCAACGCTTCACGAGATAATAGGATGCAAGTGGCTAAACTAAACAGCTGTTTTACGGTAGAAGTTTTGACCAACATTACATAAATAATAAGTTTGCAAAGACTATCAATCAAAGCTCAGCTTCGGGAAGGGGAGATTTACAGGTAAAGATAAAGAGACTGAGAGAAGAAGAACGAGAGGAGACGCTGGAAGAGCAATAGCCTATTGCATACTGTGCCCAGAATGAGAATAACTTTATTACGATGGATTCCTATTTAACACAGATATACATATGTTATTTGACAGTGGAAAAATAATGTGCCCCAAAACCCCCAGGCAAAATCACTTTTGGGATCTCTGTATTTATAAAACCCTGTGTACGGCTATTGCACTGAATAGAAAATTATGTTTTTGAAAAATACAATGAATTACAAGGCTGGACAGAACAGTGCTTATATACTGAGGTTTTAATTACATTATTTTAATATAGTCAGTCGGGAACTAAAGTGGGCCGGTCTAAGGCATAAAACTCCAGGGCTGAAAATGAGTCCCACTCCGGCCCTGGGCTCCATAGAGATTTATAAGACTGTTACAGACAGACTGGAAAGAGAGGTACATGTAGCCTAATATATATTTAATTAGACTTTGAAAAAGGGCATAATAGGTACCCTTATGAGGGTACATTCATTTTGAAAATATATTGATGTGCATGAATAAGTCATTTAATATAAATATTCCATAAAAAATGAAAATGGTCACTTCATGCTGACTTTAGTCAAATTTTTTTTTTTATATATATATATTATTTTTGGTCTTTTTGCCAGATTTATATTTTTGGGTGAGGAGATGAGAATAAGATGGGGAATATACCTTGCAGTACCTGCTTGAGCATCAAACATGTGGGAATTATGTGCTAACCGCTATAGGCCACTTCCCAACATAACCACTTTTTTACCGTATTCATTCACAAACATAATTGCAACCATTGCATGTTTTTGTAATTGGTGTGTCTTGTTCATTTCTAGCTTATTGTTACAACAAGTTCACAGACCTGCTCATTGGCTGTGAAGTTTAGCTCTATAAGGATAGCTCATATATCATACAATTGTGTAATTTATTGGCTGTTTCTGTGTGAGGCTTTAGGGTAAGACACAGTTGACTTCACTCTTGATGGCATTAACACCTCTCTTAAATCACTGTGCTGCAGTGCTGTTCAGACTCACCCTTGTTGATACCTGTTTCCTCTGTCAGCGCCAGCCGTCATTGTTTATAGTAGGCATAGAAGAGGATTGTCTGCTCGCCTATTGATGTCTGGCCCTCGAGGCGAAGAAACAACGAAATGAATTAATTGAGCCTTTTATTCCATAGTGAAAGCTTGTGTCAAACTCTCTCAGCTGTGGTTTGGCAAAGCACAGGAATAAATGAGGGATGTTATGAAGATTCGGTGAGACAGATGATTGTGAGAAATTGAGAAATGTTTCTTTTTGGCACAAAATAATACTTAGTGTTTTACTTTTATACAGACGGAGACTGCAACATTTTGTGTTTCATCGTTATTGTGAATTATTTTATTACACATTTGCTGGCAGTTGTTTTCCAAGTAATTATTTTTTACTCATTATATTAGGGCTGTGCAAAGATTAATTGCGATTAATCGCATCCAAAATAAAAGTTTGTGTTTACATAATATATTTGTGTGTGCTGTGTATAATTATTTTGTGTATATATATTATGTATAATATTTAACAAAATGTGTTCTCTTACGAGAGGTTCTCTCGTATTGCGTAAGCTAGCTTACGCTACGGGAAAGATTCATCTTTGCTGAGAAGTTGAAGCCAAAAAATTATTCCATAATTTTGTAATCATTGTCAACGCAGTCTCTTCTGAGGCAGACCATGAGCGGGCTAGCTAGCGGCTCATTGGTTCGCTCAGAGAGAATGCACGAACCTATGGGAGAGCGGCGCTGAGTCCGCGGCCAATGAGCGGACGGCGCTCGCTTACTGCGTCACAGCCCGCCAAAAGGGGCGTGGCTACAGTGTATAAAGGTCGCTCTCCCAGCTCGTTCGTTGATTCTTTTTCATTCAGCGAGCTACACGCATCCGCTGTCCTGGGAAGAAGCCGCCGTCGTTGAGAAGGCACCGTCTAGCGAGCTCCGGAGTCTGAGGAAGCCGGCCGTCTGCCACCTTCAGCCGCCCAGCAAGCTAGCGCCATCCGACGCGTATCCTTTTTACTATTCCATATTCCTAAAAGAGCACGAGCGTCTTTTTAAAGATGCCTCGTAATTCCTGCGGCTCATGCCGCTCTCCGCTCGAGGATGGAGACCGCCACCCCATCTGCGCTCTCTGTCTCGGAGTGGAGCACGCAGAACTCGCCCTCGCCAACGGAGGATGCGACCACTGCGAGGACCTGCCGCTGTCAACCCTGCGGGCTCGACTACAGGCGGTCAAAACCGCTCCAGCGCCTCTCACTTCGCCGCGGAAGAAAAAACGCCGCTCCCAGAGGCCGCCGGAGCCCCCTGCGGATCCATGTGGGCCGCCGCCGCCGCCCACCGACCGCTCTCCCTCTCCGCCCCTGCCGGACTTACAGTTGCCGCCGAGTGGCCGCTCTGTCGCCTCCGAGGACACCGCGGATGAGAAGGACTCTTGTTCGCTGCACGCATCGGACAGCGAGGATTGGTCGTCGATCGGCTCATCGACGAGAGAGTCTGCGGGGACCCGCGCCGGCATCGAAGAGGAACTAACGCGCCTCCTTTCACAGGCCGTTAGCCGCCTGGGTCTCGAGTGGTCTCCTCCCCCTGAGCAACCACCGAACCGCATGGATGGGAAGTTCCTGCACCCCGCCTGCAGCCGGGCTGCACCTTTCCTGCCTGAGCTTCACAGCGAGCTCACGAAATCCTGGAATGCTCCTCTCTCGGCTCGTAATCGCTCTGATGTGTCCGCTTCGCTGCGCTCAGTGGACGGAGCCGCCGAGAAGGGTTATACTGCCATGCCGCCCGTCGAGGACTCGGTCGCCGCTCATCTCTGCCCGCCCTCTGCTAGATGGCGGTCTTCTCATACGCTTCCCTCTAAAGCGTGCAGAGCGACCTCTAACTTCCATGCCCGCGCCTATTCCGCCGCCGGTCAGGCCGCTTCAGCGCTGCATTCGATGTCTGTCCTCCAGGTGCTCCAGAGCGACATCTTGTGCGAAATGGCGAGCAGCGGGAGGCAACCGCCCGTCCTTTCGGATCTGAGAAGCGCTATGGATCTTTCCCTTCGCGCCACTAAAGCCGCCGCACAAGCTCTAGGGAGATGCATGGCCGCCCTCTGTGTCGCCGAGAGACACTTATGGCTCACGCTTACCGACATGGGAGAGTCAGAACGTGCCGCGTTCCTCAACGCGCCTATTTCTTCCACCGGGCTCTTCGGATCTGCCGTCACGGGCATCGTTGACCGCTTCTCCGAGGTACAAAAAGCGACTCAGGCCATGAACTTGTTCCTGCCCCGCCGCTCGAGCTCTTCGACGGGCCGCTCTCACGAGCCGCCTGCCAGAACCCCACAGCAGCGCCCGCCTCAGCAAGCTCAGCAGCCCCAGCGTAGACAGGGCGGCCGCCCTCGCTCTCGCTCAGACAGCCGCCGCAGACAGCCTCCTCCCCGGGGGCCTCGACCCAAGATCGCGCTGAAGCCCGATCAACAGAAGTCTGCCTAGCACAGCTGAGAAAAAGACGGTTTTCTCCCGCTGCGGCCGGACCACCGTCAAAGCTTCGCCCACTGTTAGTCCCCGTCTCACCGCTGACTACAGTAGTGTTTACCGCCACAAACAAGCCGGTTTCCCTGCCCGCTTGCGAGCGACTAAAAGCCGTTTTCACGGCTACCCAGAGAGTTCACAAAAAGAGCATAAAAGCCTCAAGTGTAAAAAATGTGCCCACAACCATGTGCTCACGTACACACACAAGCACTTTATGCCCAGGGTCTCTCGCAGAGCCCATTCTCACGGAGCGTGCACTATCCGCTCCAGTAGCAGAGAACATAAGCACGCCCACGAGCCCGTGCGCGTGTCCCCCCTCTGCCCGCTCTGTCTCACGGCCCATAAACTCCTCTCTGAGTGTAAGTCCCGTTGCCTTCCACATTATAAGCGTGCCCACACCCAGTGTCCAGCCCGCGATGTGCAGCAATCAGGGCGAAATCGCCATTCAACCACTAGCCGCATGCTACGAAGCGTGGGAAGCCATCCCCGGCATCTCCCCGTGGGTTTTAAGCATAATAAAGAATGGGTATCGATTACAGTTTCGTCGCCGCCCGCCACGCTCGCGCGTGCGGCTCGAATCCACTGTCAGCCCGGCTGCTATGAACACGCTTCGCTTAGAAATAGCCAAGCTTCTGCAGAAGGGCGCTATAGAGAGAGTCCCGCCATCTATGACCGAGTCGGGGTTTTACGGCCGTTATTTTCTGGTTCCCAAGAAAGACGGCGGCCTCAGGCCGATCTTAGATCTCAGGGCTTTGAACAAAGCGCTCATGAAGAGACCGTTCAAAATGCTCACAGTCAGGAAACTCCTCGCGCACGTCCGCCAGGGGGACTGGTTCATCTCTCTAGACCTGAAAGACGCCTATTTTCAGATCCAGATAAACCCTCATCACAGGCCATTCCTACGTTTCGCCTTCGAGGGCCAAGTTTACCAGTATGCCGTTCTCCCGTTCGGCCTATCCTTAGCACCCCGTACGTTCACGAAGTGCATGGATACAGCGCTCGCCCCCCTGCGAAGTCAGGGGCTGCGCATACTGAATTATCTGGACGACTGGCTGATTCTAGCAGATTCCCAGACGGAGCTGCTGTCGCACCGCACAGTTCTCCTCAACCATCTGGAAGCGCTGGGACTCTCTGTCAACTGGACAAAGAGCTCTCTTCAGCCCAGTCAAACTATTTCGTTCCTCGGAATAGATTTGAACTCTATCACGATGACGGCTCGCTTATCCACACAGCGCGCGCGCCGTGTTCAGCGCCTAGCCGCCTCGTTTCAGATGGGTACCCATACATCCCTGAAATCGCTTCAGAGGATGCTGGGTCATATGGCTTCAGCCTCCGCTGTGCTACAGCTGGGTCTTCTGCACATGCGCCCCCTTCAACTCTGGTTAAAGAGCCGCGTATCCCACGACGAGTGGACGACGGGCCGCCAGATGATCAAGATTACTCAGACATGTATCACTGCACTGCAGCCATGGGCAGTAAGCGAGTGGTTTCAGAGGGGCGTTACCATGGGAACCTTCTCTCGCCGGAAAGTTATCTCGACAGACGCATCCAACTCGGGTTGGGGAGCGGTTTGCGAGGGCTCACCGGCCGCCGGCCAGTGGTCGAGCCACGAGAGTTCCTTACACATAAACTGTCTGGAAATGATCGCGGTCGAGAACGCGCTATTGTGCTTCCTCCCGCGCATAAACGGTCACCACGTCCTGATTCGCTCCGACAATATGGCCGTGGTATCATACATCAACCGTCAGGGCGGCGTCAGATCCAAGAATCTCTTTCATCTGACACGCCGCATCCTATTGTGGTCCCAGAGTCACCTGCTATCGCTCAGAGCGACGCACGTGCCGGGCCATCTGAACGACGGTCCAGACAGGCTGTCCAGGAACCTGGTCTCCCCCGGAGAATGGTCCCTGCACACTCAAACAGTCCAAACACTGTGGCGCCTATTCGGCAGAGCGGAGATAGATCTTTTCGCGTCAGAAGAGAACGCTCACTGCCCAATATTCTTTTCAAAGAGCGAGGACGCGCTAGCCCAGGATTGGCCCCGCCGCCCGCTCTATGCTTTTCCCCCGATTTCTCTGCTACCGCAGGTCATTCAGAGAATCAGGGACTCACGCCACTCGGTGCTCCTCATAGCCCCGCGCTGGGAGAATCAGATTTGGTTCCCGGAGCTAACGCGGCTGTCTCAGACAGCCCCGTGGCCCATTCCAATCAGAGCAGATCTCCTCACTCAAGCCCGCGGCTCGATCTGGCATCCCCATCCACAGCGCTGGGCGCTTCATGCATGGGTGACCAACGACTACGCGTCGAATTGCCAGAAGGGGTTTTGAACACGATCAAACACGCCAGAGCGGATTCTACCAGAAAGCTCTATGCTGCAAAATGGTCTGTGTTCTCCAAATGGTGCACCGACAAGAATTTGGACCCACGGACGTGCGAGGTTTCGTCTTTGCTAGTGTTCCTTCAGGAGATGCTGGATAAGGGCAGGTCCCCATCCACTCTTAAGGTTTACGTGGCAGCCGTCGCGGCGTTCGTTGAACCCCGGCGCGCCCAGTCTCTGGGCAAAGACGAGCTAATCATCCGCTTCCTCAGGGGAGCCAGAAGGATGAACCCCCCTCGCCCCCCTACGGTGCCGGTCTGGGATCTTTCTATAGTTCTAGAAGCTCTGAAAGCCCCACCGTTTGAACCACTTGAGTCCGTGGAGCTAAAATACCTCTCGTTAAAAACCGTTCTTCTGACGGCTCTCGCCTCAGTAAAACGTGTGGGGGACATTCACGCGCTGTCTTCGAGCGCCGCGTGCCTAGAGTTTGGACCGAGTGACTCCATAGTCATTCTAAAGCCTAGACACGGTTATGTTCCAAAAGCGATTGGTACCCCTTTCAGGGCGCAAGTGATCTCTCTATCGGCGCTGCCTGCATCCGATAGCGAACGTGACGCTGACCGCCTCTGCCCGGTTCGGGCTATCAGAGTGTACACTTCACGCGTTGCCGCGTTCAGACGCTCGGAGCAGCTGTTTGTGTCGTTCGGTGGCCGCACCAAGGGACTAGCCGCCTCGAAACAGACCCTATCCAGGTGGATAGTAGACGCGATTGCCTCTGCTTATGCCGCTAAAGACCTGCCTTGCCCTCTGGGCATCAGGGCTCATTCCACCAGAGGCATGGCCTCATCGTGGGCATGGTCCTGCGGGATTTCCATCCACGACATTTGTGTGGCTGCGGGATGGGCCTCCCCCTCCACTTTTGTCAGATTTTATAACTTGGAAGTTCCAGCCTTACAGGCTAAAATTCTGGCGGTCTAGTACTCACAGCCCTCCTATAGAAGCCGCACTATCGGGAGTTCCATCACAACCGGCTCACCCCTTGTGTCCCCCTATGTGCTTATGCATTAGCCTACACATCACGGCCCGCCTTCGCCGGCCGCCCTGGGCGTTTTTGCACTAGATGATAACGGCCGCTATGCTGGCCGCCGTATTATCTTCATCCACTTATAGATTCCCCCGGTGTTTCCCCTGGGATGCTTAGTGGTTACTTAGCGCGCACGGCGTTGACCAGGTGTTCCCGTAGCGTAAGCTAGCTTACGCAATACGAGAGAACCTCTCGTAAGAGAACGAATCGGTTACCTAACGTAACCTCGGTTCTCTCTAGATGAGGGAACGAGTATTGCGTTCCCGGCCGTGCTTGCGCCACTAGCGTTTCGCTTCATGCTACAGAATCAACGAACGAGCTGGGAGAGCGACCTTTATACACTGTAGCCACGCCCCTTTTGGCGGGCTGTGACGCAGTAAGCGAGCGCCGTCCGCTCATTGGCCGCGGACTCAGCGCCGCTCTCCCATAGGTTCGTGCATTCTCTCTGAGCGAACCAATGAGCCGCTAGCTAGCCCGCTCATGGTCTGCCTCAGAAGAGACTGCGTTGACAATGATTACAAAATTATGGAATAATTTTTTGGCTTCAACTTCTCAGCAAAGATGAATCTTTCCCGTAGCGTAAGCTAGCTTACGCAATACTCGTTCCCTCATCTAGAGAGAACCGAGGTTACGTTAGGTAACCGATTCGTTATTCATATACAAGATATTTATATTTATATATAATGTAGATAATGTATATTTACACACAAACACACACACACACACACATATATATATATATATATATATATATATACACACAGTATTTACGTGCAAATAATTCCTAAATATATACATGCATGCATATGTATTTATATATACAAAACAATTATATACAGCACACACACATATATTCTCTCCATTTTCCATTTTGGAAAATAATAATAATTAATTAATAATAATTAATCTTTGCACAGCCCTAATATATATATATATATATATATATATATATATATAATTATTTGCATGTAAATACTGTATATATATATATATATATATATATATATATATATACAGTATTTACCTGCAAATAATTATTAAATATATACATTATATACAAAACAATTATACACAGCACACACACATATTTTCTCCATTTTGGATGTGATTAATCATAATTAACCTTTGCACAGCCCTAATATATACACTCTAAAAAATGCTGGGTTGTTTTAACCCAACTTTGGGTCAAATATGGACTAACCCAGCCGTTGCGTTAAATTTTTACATTACATTTTTAACCCAACATTTCGGGTTTGTCCATATTTGACCCAAAATTGGGTTAAAACAACCCAGCATTTTTTAGAGTGTATATATATATATATATATATATATATATATATATACTTCACACTCTGTCACAATAGACATGTCACTAGAACAAAATCAATGACAGTTTCTAACAGGTAACATGTAGACACAAGAAAGAGTTGCTCAGTTCTATCGCCACACTCTGCCAGAATAAACAACAGCCGGATATTTTCCATTTAGTCTGCCAGGAGAACATACTGCTAAGATTACAGTCAGGGATGAAACAGTTGAATAGTCAGAGTGACGAGCTTATGACAAACATCTGTACCTTAATGTCTAAAACCAAATTCTTGTGTATACTGTAAATTTAGCAAAGAGAATGTGCTTTACTGAAGAAATCCTGTTCATCTGATCATGTTCTGTTTGACAAATGCAATTTTAAAAGCCTGAAAATATATACGCAACTATTAAAAAGTTTTGGGCTGTAATTGTTGTCTATTTTAATATATTTTCAAATGTAATTCATTCCTGTATCAGCAAATACAGGATTTTGAAAAATAATTTTCAGCAGACATTACTCCAGTCTTCAGTGTCACATGGTCCTTCATAAATCATTCTAATATGATGCTCAAGTAAAAAAAAAAAAAAAAAAAAACCTGTCAGGACCACTATCGTAAAAGATGATTGACAATTAGTAAACAGTTTGGATTGGCGGTATGGTTCTGTTCTGGGCGAGAACTACCTGTGCATCCATGCAGCCTAGCTAGTTTACCTTAGGGTAAACAGAAGAGAACCAACGTATAGCAGATATTGTTAATGCTCAATAATTTGATGTTTAATAATTTAACATAATTCAAGTAAAATGTGTCTGATTCGAAGAAGAATATCAGGAGGTCAAATCCTGACAGGACGAGAGGAGGAGCAGAGGATGGAGGAGGTTATTTAGCTCCTGAGAAACTTAATAAAGCTGCGGATAACACTGAATGGGCCTTATAGGAATGCTGTGATAGGCGTTGTATGTAGACGTATATTCAGCTGATGCGAACTTGACTGACGTGACCTGCCAGAACTAATGCTACATTTTATTATCAATGTTGAAAACAGTTGCGCTGCATAAATGTTTTGTGGAAATCGTTATAACGTATAACGTGAAACTATTATTTTACTCATTCGCCATTGGAATCTCTCAGACAAAATCAACAATAACAACAAAACATAAAGCATAATAGAAATGAGAACAGGAATGAGCGCATGATTTTTCTATTTTATGCTCTCAAACAACTGCATAGATGATGACAGCGTCTGGAAGGAGATATTCCCTACTCTTTCCTTATGAGGTGAAACGCAGGTCTGCTGCCGTTCTAGATTCATGGCCCTCGTGCTGGCGGCTGTTTTGAAGCCAGTTAAAGTGTCAGTACACTGTTAACAGAGATCATAAACAGAGCTGTAAACAGCGTAGAAACACTGACACATACCATGTGCTCGGCACGACCGTTTCTCCTGACACGTATTCTCTTAAACACCGTTGCCCGGGTATAGGTTCTGAATTGATGACCTCCGCTTAGGGTGGAGGGCAAGTGTTTGGGCTGGATTCTTAGCCAAACCAAACATATAGTGAAGACAAAAAGGAAATGAGCTGAGCCAGATAGAGAGGGAAGGGCTTGTTCAAATGTGGTACAGTTCTAATGTGACGTTTAAATAAAAACATATACTCTGGCACAGCTCATAATGCAACTATGATTCAATTAAACCCCATGTTTAGTTGAAATTCTGTTTACTTATTTATTTAAATACTTATGTTAACATTTGAGGTCTCAAGATCCTGGGTACAGTGGTATTATTTTATAAAAATAATAATATTACTTTTGAAATGTGGCTTTTCAAATTACTTCGATATTTTCCTTAATCAGTAGTAAGCAGATTGTTATTGACACACTGTAAAAAATTTCTTGTCAAATTAACAGTAACTTACTGGCAACAATTATCCAGTACTTGCTGTATTTCATTTAACAGTAAAATTACCGTAACACTAACAACAGTACTGTTAAGCATACTGTAAATTAAATAACATTATTTTACTGTAATTTCTTACCATATTAAAGTACAGAATTACACTGTTAATTTTTGATAATACTGTGTAGTATGAAATGTTATTGTATTTATTTTATAGTGCTACTGTGTAACCTGTAGAAAATCCGTAGAAATATTATTTTAACTGTTAATGGGAAATAGAAAAAAGAACAATTGAAGCTTTAACTGCACAAGGTTTATTGTGTATTTTCAAACACATTAGCGCATTTATAATATACATTTAAATACATTAATACAATTAAATACATTAATAATAAAAATGTAATATAATACAATAAAAATCATGCATGACAATCATGAACAATTATGCATAAATACATGCAAAAAAAATATCAGGTAAAATAGAAAAGATTAAAGGGGTGCTATCTGATCAATCTATTAGAAAGATAGTTCATAACAACTCATCCACCCACTCCCTGCTGGGGTAAAACAGCTTAAACTAGTCTAAGATTGTCTATTGGTTTGAGATAGACTGTCTAACTGGTCAGTTGCTGATTTTAAAGGGTTTTTGGCTGCTTTCTATCTAAGGGACCAGATTTGCAGGGCTGCGAGACACATATAAACTTATAAACTATAAAAGCTTTGACAAGTAAACCACCAATCCAGATGAGTATTACAAAATGACAAGTTATCCAGTGTCCTTTAAAAAAAAAAAAAACTAAACACAAAACAACCTCATCATGCACATGTGCCATGAAAAACTTGCATTATGGTATTAATAATCATTTATATGTAGACTTATGTTCTAACTTTTGCAATAGGAAGTTTTCTATCCAAGCTTTTATGCAATTAAACCTTAAACTGTACAACAACGTTTATTTTCACACAACAATTCTTAACAACTTGCAGATAGACAAAATTCACAGATGGATAATAATCTGTTTAAAATGTTCTCAGTGGGTCAGTGCTGGACCAAGGTATAGTAGTAGTAGTTAGATAAATAGAATAATTAAATTAGATTAGATTTACAATTCATCGGTCGTCAAGATGGATAGGGGTCTTCTTAACATGCACAGCTCACACCTGTGGAAAAGGAGAACAGACAAGACAGTTAAAATACAGTACGTTTTTGTTGTTGTTGTTTTGGCTAAACAGCAAAAACAGACAAAATTATGTCTAAAGTGTAATTCACTTAATACTAAAATCTTGTTTGTTGGACTGTTGTTTAAAATCAATTGTTAAAGTATGTTCATTATGTCCTCAGTTGTATGCTGTGTAATATAATGCAATGCTATACTGTTCAGTGTTGTGCATATGTTTATGCCACAAGAGGGCACTAAAGTATAGGCTATGGAGGATGCGTTTGTATTATTATTATGTTTGTCCAAGTTGATTTACCGTAGTTAAGAGGATCATATTACTGAGAGAATCTTCATTAGAGACTGATGTGTCAGTGTCAACAGCTGAAATAAATATGCCAAGAACGGCTAAAGATAACTCATCTCTATCGTCCACTCTTTTCTTTTGAATGCAACGCAAGCTGAAACATAACTCAACATCAATTCATTTACGATCACGTGAAAACGTAGGTTAAATCTTGCTTGTGTGATACATGACTTAATATTTTGGACAAAAATACACCTGGGCGCTTTCCGTGGTCCATCAGTTATCACTGAGGTAACGTTAACGTTAAATGGCAAAACGCCAGGTCAGGATTTACACGAAAAAAAAAGCGTGAAAAAATCAATAAGAGGAATTGAGACTTTAATTTTATAACAATAAATCCGAATCCTAACCTTGGATATCCGATTTCAGGATATCGATTTTCAACTCCTAACCCCTATAAGTTATAAAATAATGAACGTGCAGGCGCTTTCACCGACTTAACGTGGTAAATAACAAAATGATTAGACCATTTGACCTTATAAGAGGTTACATATGAAATATATGTTAATAAAATCACATATTTAATCAAGTAAGTTAGGCTATCAAGATGAAAGAAATCCGCGTCTGACTTATGCTAGGCTTATAACATTCCGCGGCCAGTTCTTTCTAACGTTAATCTGTTAACGTACGTAACTCATATGGTTTGCATAAAAATATGAATTACTAACCAGATATGTATGGCGAAAACGTTGCCGACAGCGACGCGATGCACGGCCTGCGCGTTCTTACAGAGAGAAGGGAACTGAAGAGTTCTTCATAAAATGGCAGCTGGTTGTGGTTATTTTTCGCGGTCATTTCGTACTAATGTATTTGAATTTACAGTAACATGCCCCAAATGGCTACATTGAAGGGTAGCCTATCATATACATATTATATTAAAATGTCTAGAATAGATTAAATTGAATGTAGAAATTGGTCAGCTATTCTAAAAAACTTTAAAGTTATTAGCTAGAATCCGTATACACATTATAAGAATTATTACTTACCAGATGAAGTTGCAGGTCGGCAGAAAAGACAGCAGCACCACTGACACGACAGAGAAACTCTTCCAAAGTCAAATGCTTTCATGCACACCCCACTGACATAAATTATGTCATAAATTATGACTGTTAATGGTCAACCAGTGCTACATTTTTATTTTAAATGTAAGAATAACATTAGTAGGCTAGCAATTTTTCCGTGGAACTGTGTGTGGTGTTTTTCGCGGTCAATTTGCACTGTATTTAGATTAACAGTAACTGATAATTTCCCAGAATGCATTGAAATTCTACAGTAACATACTGTCAACTGTGTGCACAGTACATAACTGTTGAAAAAACAATTTAATACTGTGAAAACAACTAAATCTACTGTAACTTACTGTACATAGATTATACAGTAAGAAACTGTTGAGAAAAACAGTATAATCCTGTGAAAACAACAGAAATCATTTACAGTGCACTTTGTTTATTGAAGCTCTAAGCACTCCATATGATATATTTCAGACTTACGGTAGTTCTATAAACTAATTGTAAGCCAGTTAATTTTGCTCTCGACAAATGAAAATAGTTCCAAAAGCAATATTTCAGAACTGACATTTGAAGATTAAGTTCAATTTAGAAGTAGTCGTAGAAAAGCACAGAGCTGGCGACATTCAGCATTGCCCGCAGACTTCTTCCTCTCAGTGCAGAAACGACATCAATGAAAAAACAGATCCGCATCTCTCTCGCTCCTTGTTTCTGGGTTACCACCTGAGGTGCGACCCCTGGCACTTGAGGTTCGATGAGTCTGGTAGGTCTGTCGACAGGACCACCAGTGGTGAGCATGAGCGCATCGTCCCCGAGGCAGCAGTTCCCGCGGCAACCGCCTCTCTGTGATTAATGACTGTATGAAATTACGTGTGTTTAACTATACACTTTGTCCCGGACCCCCTCGCACACCCCAGCAGAGCTTTTGCCCTACCTCAGAGGAAAGTTATGAAGTATGTCCTGAAGGATGTAGTAGTGTAAATATACTACAGGATTTAAGGTGAACACTAACTAATGACAGGTTTTATAAGGTGCTCTGGAAAATATTGAGATAGCGCAGGGGAGACTGGAAGACGTCGGCACGGTGCACGTTTGATAAATTAGATAACTCTATTTGCATTTCTACAGAGGTAAGGAGCCAAAAGCCTGCTGACCCTCTTTTGTGAGATGGTGAGTCTTGGTTTGAGGTAAACCGAGCTCTTCTTGCCTCATTTAAAGCGAATTTGTCTTTATTTACCCAAACTGTGGTACTTGAACATGACCATGTTTTGATTCGTAACTGTTCGTGGTTTGGAACTGCAGAGGCTTGTTCAAGATTCAACTAAAGACAGAGCCATGGCTTTAGGGTATTGACTTAGATTAATACTCAACACTATGAATGTATGTACTGGCATCAGAATGCTAAAACAGGGTTGATGGGTTAGTTTAGATAAGATTTAAGAAAATCCCAGCGAACAGAAAGAATCTGTTTTTTGGACAAAGCCAAGTATTCAGGCCAATGCAACATAAAATAGCAACACAGGCTTTGGAAAAACCTGCCCGTGGCAACATTTTTGAAAAATGATATTATTACATTGCTTTTTGCATGTTCCGTGACAATTTCAAAGAGAAATGTCCAGTTAGAGGCATTAAAATCTTGTTCAGTTTAATCTGACTTTATCCGTGAATCTGGAAACATTTTATTAGGCATGGTTGTGGTACATATCATGGCAGTTTGGGAATGAAATGTCCAGTGAATAGTACTAGAAGGTTACTATTAGAAGGTACCTAAACCTAACTGATAGTGTAAACAAAAACAAATGTGAGAATTGTTTTTTTTTTTTTTTTTTTTTTTTTTTTGTCCTTTTTTCACAGGACTTGCACTCACTCCACATTAAAAGTACAATGCTGTATTTGCTGTACAAATCATGATCTATAATAAAAAAAGTATTTTTAAATCAATAATCTGCCTTTAGTGATCACTAGTGATCATTTTAGCTGGAAACTTAAAATACAATAAAGCAAATAAATGTTTAGGTATTCAGTATGATGAATTTTGATGAATTTCAATGGTTGTATTTTTAGGAATGTTAATGAGCACAATTTAATAAAGAAATAACCAGACTGCCAGTTAAAGAGGGGAGGTTTGCCAGGTCATCTGAATTAACCAGACTTGATCCTACTTAATCCAGGATTCCCAAAGTCTGTGAAAAAGGCCAAGCTGTGGTCAGAAAGTGCATCTGCCCCCTGACCTCCTTGAACACCAGGCTGTGAGAAAGTAATAGGGAAAATCCAGGGATGTGGTAATGAGTTTGCCATGTACAGTACAAGCACAAACATGGTGGTGAAAATATGGTGCAGATTGGGCTTTGCTTTTAAAGACATGTGTATCATGATCCAAAATATGAATATAGAATATTTTCCTGGAAAAATTAAATGGTGAGACAGAATGCAGTTAAACCAAATGCTATAGATCGTTCATAATGAGTGTCCATGCCATTGAGCAGCTGGAAAGGTCCTATAAAAAGTGTCAGCCATGAGTATCTTACTATTTCCTGGTTAATGCCTGTATGTGCAGTATGTGTTCAACTCAAAAAAGATTAATTTTCATAATCAATAATAGATTCAATTTGTTGAGCTCATTTGCTTAAATTAATTAATTGATTAATTTATTGATTCTATTCTCATTAAATTTTAATTCCAGAAAAAGGTTTTCATGCCCTATAGAATTTAAGATTGGAATGAAAATGATTGGCATATTTATAACATATTCTGAATAACACACACACACACACACACACATTCATCTATTGTGTTCTGCTTGGTCTGCATATTTCGCTATATTTTATTAATTTTACGCATTTATTTTCATAATGGACTGTTACTCTTGCCATCTGTATATATTGATTTATTTAAAAACAATAAATCAAGGAAATAATTCTCTTTTCTCCTCGCTCAAAAAATTGTGTGCTTACCATTGTAACCGGGTGTTATCTCATACGGTTATGCACAGATAAAAATACACTTTCAATTACAGTGGATATTTAAAATAAAGTCATGACTCATATATTAGTTTAGTGCCCATAAACATTTATTAATTCAAGGTTAGTTCAAGGTTAATGAACAGTTATAAACCATATTTTAGATAAGTCAGCAAAATATAATATGATATTTAGCTAAATTACATAAAATATGGCAAAATCTATTAGCAAAATATAAATTAGCAAATTGAAATGTATCTAACTGCTATTTCAGCTGCCTGGGTTACTTTAAATTATGAGTAGCTTCTAGCTTGAGCAGTTCCAAAGTAAGTTTCCCAACACCGTTCTAAATATACAACATAATACTTGATGAAATGAAGAAATGTGAGAAGGAATCTGACGTGGGGTGATAAACTCATTTTTGCTCAAGCACAACCACTTATATTATTGTTCTTCATTAAAATGTGGAAAAGCAAATATACCAAGACCAATCTTTTTTTTTTTTTTTTGATAAGGAAATTGAGGTTTAAATCACTTAAATATGTTTGTGTTATGACATGATACCCCAAGGTACTATTTCTGGCTGGAAATGAAATTGTGTAGAGGTCATTCTCAACTGCTGATTATTGTTTTTTTCTTAAAGACCACCATGCATTGCTTGCAGTGAAAAAATAGGACAGTGGTTAGACAAGGCCAGAGCAGTCACGCTTTTCCTACCAGACTATGGGGCTCCAGACACAGGCAGCTGCCACTCACAGAAGATATCTCTGGGCACCCAGTTCAGTTCATCTTAGCTTCTTTTCCAGATATTTTCACTGAGGCTCCATATGTTATGCTGTCCGGTGGACAGGGCTCTGGCTTGGGATAAAAGACATGTTTTGGATGATCAATCCGATGGCCCTCTTTATTTATTTCCTTCTGCGTGTTAAGGGCTGGAGAGAGTCCAGCAGCATGAGAGAGTGTCTAACCGTAAGCTCAACGAGATTGCTTCAAACATTCCTCTGAATTTTTAGAAGCTGCACTGTAAAAAAAAAATGTGTTCAATTTACGGTAAAATACCGGCCAGAAATTTACCGTATAAAATACGGTAGCAAGAATTTACGGTAATAAGGTTTTACAGGCTTAACTTAAAATAAACCGTATTTAATTATCTGATATACTGCTAAACTATCGTCCATTTGAAGTGTTAATATCTGTTTTAAACCATTGTAATAAACTAACATCCATCAATCACAGCAATAATAAGAGTCACTTGATATATGAAACTGATCACATGTAGCTCTTTCACAAGAACATATAGAAGCGGCACAGTGTCATTCACTCAAAAATTAAACACCATCATGGTAACACACATGAAATTTTAAAAAGGCAATAAACATTAATTTAACAACATTAAATGTCACATAAAACCCTAATGTACCTAACTGATTAGAAAAAGACTAAGCAAACTATGAAGAAACAAGTTATTTCAACAAAAATACATCAAGTGTGGAGTGTCACACAGGGAATTGTGGGAATTTCAATTTACGTTTTTTCACTGTAAATTATACGATGAGTTGTTCATTTTCACTTTAAAAACTATAAATTTAACAGTATTTTACAGTAAAATTACATGAAATTTACCACAAGTATTTACCTATATAGTAAGGAAAGGTTCTGTTAACCAACTAACAGTTTTTCACTGTAGCATTTTTACAGTCTTTTACTGTTAAAATCACGATCATTTTTTTAGATGACGGGAATATGGGTATACGGGTTATAACCTATGGTTACAACACACTGCAACATAAAACATTATTTTAAGCCTCTATAGATGTATGCCTCTATGGCACATGTGTCAAACTCAAGGCCCGCGGGCCACAACCGGCCCGCAAATGAATTATTTTTGGCCCGCATGACAAAATGTATTTATTTTTAGAGCTGGCCCGCCGTCACTGTGTCACGTGACAAGCAATGACGCGTCACCATGGAAACATGACCGCGAAAGCGTGACATTCTGGGCGGTAACCCGGATGAGTGGCCATTATGGGGGCACTCGGATGTAAACAACAGCATTTACTGCACTATGTATGTACTACGGAACACATTGTTACACTAAAAAACACAGAAAAAACCCTTGGTAGGTACGAAATCATATAGAGATGGACTTACCAAGCAGGAGAGAGCGTAATATTTTGACAAACTAAAGTTAATATGTGGTAATGGTGAGCTTCTATAGCCCGTACTGCAATTCTTCCTTCTATTTTCTTGTTCCGACATAGGCTACGCTCAGATTGTCAGTCCAAAAAGCACATGAAATCCGTTTCAAGCTAGCAGCTAGCTGCTACATCCATATGTGGTTTGAAATCCTATTCAAATACCATATGCCTCAGTCTGAACGATCGGATTTCGGATGGAATGCGACTTTCACGCCACATAAAATGTAACGTTAAACATCAGTTTTAGAGGAGACATGCTGCAAGTCGCTGCCGAAACAATGCTGTGTTGTTGCAAAGTGCCGGACGAGCAGAAAAATATTATTTCTGAAACATGTATTGAAACAGGCGCTGACAAGAACGCGGAAAAAGCCGTAACGTTGCATAACAGATTCCTACCGTTCTGCAGCTCAATACGCAATTCCACCAGAGGCTGTTGCTTAAAGTCCCTAATATAGTCCAGCGCGGCGGTGGCTACACACATCCATGTTGTAAAAATTAAATAAGAAAACATCACTATTGCAAATGCAAACCCCTCCATCAGTGTCAATGTCAGTGCCGTATTGCTGATGCTGTGCCTCTGTCAACCACAAACGCCTTCTTTCATCAGTTTTTGCACTCTTCTCTTTAACGTTTGGTAGTCTGTAACTCAAAAGGTATTTTCCCCGATGTGACAGTGACAGATTAGTACAGACCAAAACTCGGCCATTTTTCAGCATAAATAATCAGCCAAATTTGAAGGAAGGTGAACTTTGAAAAGGTGGACTTTCATTTTTGCATTTCTTTCTCTTGCTATAATAGGACATTTGATTTTCCTTTTAAGTAAATAACTTTTGTAAATAACCATAAGAAATTAGTGAAACTGATTTTATTTATTAATTTTATTTTATTTCCTAATTAATGTTGTTTTATCAGCCCGATCTCATGAAAGTTCGTGTCTATGGCACGAATGTCATTTCTCGTGGCATTTATACGCCAAAAACAGTTTTTGCGTGTATTTGGCACGCGATTTTCGCGTACATATGATACGCACTTTTTTGCGTATAATACGCACGAACTCCCCACCCCCCTCCCCCCTAAACCTAACCCAGGGTTTTTTAGTGCGTACCATATACACGAAAAAAACACTTTTGGCGTATAAATGCCACGAGAAATGACACTCGTGGTATAGATACGCATCTTCATGAGACTGTGTTGGTTTTATTGGCAATAATATATAGACCTTGTTGTTTTCAGGTTCATAATAATAATACGTTGTTTCAATAAGTGTTTAACCTGTCCGGCCCTTGACCTATAGCAATTTTTTGATCTCGGCCCACTGTGTATTTGAGTTTGACACCCCTGCTCTATGGGATGTACTGTAGATATGTCTTAAAGGACATGTTCAGTATTTTACACTTAAAAAAATACTTGATTTAAGATCGTTTTTGATATGAAATAGAACGGTTAAGATTGAAATTTGGACACATTCTGCTGTCCCGAGAATTTTTGGTTTCTGTGGTTGCGAAAAAAAAAAATTAAAAAGAAAACCGAAAAATAAAAGCTAATTCAAAATATCAATAAATACTATAAAGTATAAAAATAAAAAAACATCAACTATTTCTCATAGTTATGTTGATAAAGTGTACCATGTTCAATCAAATGAACAAACTCAATAAAAAACAGCAACTCTTTAGGAAATGACCTCTACAGTATCTCTTTTCCTTGTGGTCAAGTTTGGTAGAGATGTTTACTTCCCGGGGCACAGATGCATTTTGAGAGCGTGATAAGGATCAGCGCCCCTGCCGCTTTTCACAGCTCCCTGACCCTGCTGCGCTGCCTCCTCCCTGATCTCCCATTCCCTGCAATCCTCCCGCGGCCTCACCGTAACCGTTTATTTATCCGAGAAAGTGAGCTCTGTTTCCACAGGATAGCCCTGGCTGAGATACAGTATCTGGTTTCTATAGTGATGGGTGGGAAATAGAGAGATCGCTGAGCCCAAAAAACAAACAGAGTGAGGACTAAAAAGAAGTGTGGAGTTAGATTAAAGGAGAATGGTAACAGCAGCCGTGTTTGCAGGTTTTGATGGGCTTGGTGTAGACAGTCGGTCGGAAATTGCACCTCAGATTTATTTTTCTTGGTCACCCTAACTGGACACACATATTGATATGTCACATTTATGAACTTTTATTATGCCTACAGAGATTTTTATCATACTAGTGCATCATTCCTATAGACATTGAGTAAATCCATTGCTTACATCTGTTCTGTTCAGGGGACTGAATTTCTTTAATTTACATCTTTTGTGTTGTTACTTTCTTAAAGTAAAACTTTATTCTAAAGGTCTATTTAAAAAGCACTTTATAATATGCGTTATTATAAAGTACACTATTAAAATTACATACTTATGACATACTCATGAAAGTGTACTCTCATTAAGTACACTTAAGAGGCCTTTTATTTCATATATATATATATATATATATATATATATATATATACATATACATATATATGAAGAGTTCAGATGCAAAAGCCTCTAAGTGCCATTTAAAATTTTCTTCTAAAATTATCATTTTTATCAAGCCTGTATATTTAAGTTCAGTAATTTCACTTAAGTGGCAATAAGGATTACCTAATTGTCATTTAAGTGAAATTACTGAACTTAAATACACAAGCTTGATAAAAATGGTCATTCTAGAACAAAATTTCAAATGGCACTTAGAGGCTTTTGCATCTGAACTCTTCATATATATTATCAGAAGTTCATTTTTACTATTATTTGAATTACACTAGTGCGCTTTCAATACAATTAAGCTTACTTTTGTACAAGAGGAGTTATGATGCTCAAGAGTGAGGTAAAGGAATTTAGTCAGTGTGAGTTCTTGAAGTTTTGTGTTAACTTTTAATGTTGTGGACTATTTGATTTTTTTGCATGATGCTCTACATTGAAGCGAAACAAAATCTCTGACAAAATTAGACCACTGATGTAATATGATCCCCCCCCCCCCCCCCAAAAAAAAAAAACACACTATGCATTTAGCATTAACTGTGAACATTACAAATCGTGCGGTACATCTGAAGTGACGTTATCTCATCCCTCTCTCTGCTTATCTACAGTTCAGGAGGCTAACAGAGCTTACCTACAGAGATAGCAGAGCTTACCTTTGACCTCATTCGTGTCTAGGTTAATGAACTAATAGACGTAGGAAACCGAATCAAGAAACGCAACTGAAACCATTTATGTTTTTGTGAAACTTTTCATATGAAGCAAGTCAACAAAGTGTGTGTTCATATTAGGTAGCTCACATTGCTTAAGGCTACCTTTTTTCCCAGTTGGTGTCTGTTCAAGATACATTAAAATCTCATTAAGCCTTGTCGTGCAGTAATTATTATTTAATGACAGTTACAGTGTCACTATGCCTGCACCTTCTGCTGTTATCAGCGAGAGGCATCTGCATTTACCCAATCCTTTGCAAGACAATAAAACCGGCACCTGCCGTCTGCAGCTCACAATTTGGCTTTGCTAATGGCTCTCAGCAGGTGGATATCTGGACAGAATTTGTCTAAGTATTTCTAAGTTTGACAACAGGTGGAAAGAAGTTTTTTTTTCTTTTCTTTTTTTTCTCTTCTTAAGTTATTATAAGTATTTCAAGGTAACAGAGCAAGCGGTTTTCCACCATATATACTGCAATGCCAGTTGGAACTGGGACAGTGTAATGGGCATTTTATTGTGGTAATTACGGTTATGGAACCTTTACAGAAACAATAACTAAATTCAATCTTTGTCTGAAGTCATTTAAGTGGAACAAACCAGCTGATGAAATATGTTTCAATTTCTGACTTTAGCGATTGTTATTGTTGGATAAACTAATTTCCCCAAAAGAAAGTAATTTCGATTATATTCACATTTGCCAGGCTCCCAATTTTCCCCAGTTAAATAAACTTGGACCCCTCAGATAATGATGTTTAATTGTGGAATGTCATTGTGCCGCAGCAACGATAAGGGTTGAAGCAGGTTATAGGGCACATTGTTTATCAATTACTGAGCATTATCGTAGAGAATTACCCTTGTTAGACTTATAAAAGATGTGATAAAAATGATTTAATAGCTATGTGATTTGGTTTGACCATCTGTCTTTTGGAGGATCTCTTGAGGGAAACGCGTGGCCGGTGGCCACAGAGGTGCTTTCTTCACACGCAATTAGGCGCTCTGAAGGCTCATGCTGAGTGTCTGATTACTTTAACATGGTGAAAAACGCTGATTACACCACAATGAGCTTTTCAAGAAGGCCGCTAAGTGATTCTGGAGTCATAGGGAGAGAATTGCGTCATCCGAAAATGGCGGAGGAGTGAGGACAACGGTTAGAAAAAGAACAATAAACATGTCATAGCAGTATGAATCGGCAACCTGGGCTTTAGATTTACAGTTTTAGGGGCTTCCTGTCTGCTCCCCACTCACACTGGGAGAGACGGTGTGCCGAACATGTGGCAGGGAGGAGAAAAAACACAACCCGCTGTTGATGAAGGTTTGGACAACCGCCCGATCGAGGGGTTTAGTAGCACTTCTGAGAACAATGGAAAAGGATGGAAGACAAGTTAGTCTCATTATATTTGTATTCTGGCTGTGATATGTTTCTACTATCCTGGGCATTGCACTGAGACCTCAGCGGGTGTGTGTGTATGTGTGGTCTGTGTGTTCATTTATCATCTTTAGATGAAAATTTTACCTTAATCTGTTTAAATCAACTGGAGGCAGAGAACATACAAATCAAATATTTCCCAATTAACACTGATGAATGAACACTTTATAAGCATGTTTAGGAAAAAAACAAAACAAAAAAAAAAACGGATTTTCATACACACTCCTTAACAAGGCTGGCTACAGTGCAGAGTTTACACATATATTTGTATTTTGCCTGTTGGTTTGTGGTAATATCTCCCATGAGAGTCCTTCTACTAATTAGCAGCCTGTTAAAACACTTACACAGGTCAGTGCACTGAGGGGGCTGAGCCTTGAAAAATGTTTGAAGTGCTCCCCCTCTCACTGGCTGATGGACACAGGGGTCATTTCCAGGCAATCTGTTCCGATCGGCCAACAGACTTCCCATGGTCTTTCCAGCCCTTCATACCCTTTCTTTCCCCTGTTCCACTGCGGTCCCTCCTTGCCCAACTGAAGTCATTTTCATGCTCTATAAATTTTATTGAAAAATCTGGTGCGGTGGAGTTGTGTTCCAATAAAACAGCGTGAACGCTTGTTAACGTTGAGCGAGGACGGTAAATCGGAGAGGTGACACGCGCTAATGACATCTGCTCCAGAAGGTCTGATCTCCCTGAGACCTTCCCACCACATTGGTGTGAATGAAGTCAAGTCACATTTATTTTATATAGCACTTTATTTACAATACAGATTGTTTCAAAGCAGCTTTACAGAGATAACAGGAAAATAATGCAAAAAAGTTAATAGCATCACAGTAGAAAATAGCGTCACAGTCCAGCTTAAGTAAGTTCAGTGATGTTTCATTTTTGTTTTAACCCTCCTATTATCCTTGGGGTCAATTTGACCCCATTCAATGTTTAACGTTTGTAAAAACATAATTTTATTTTATTTTTTTGCTTCAAATTTAATGACTTTTCCTAATCTAAAAAAAATCATAAAATTAACCTGCTAATATTTTTTCAAAGTCCTGAACAAATTTTGTAACATCGGTGTTCCTTGGGGTCAATTTGACCCCAGGCTCTTTTAGATGTATAATAAAACAGAAGAAATATTAAAATTTCACACACATTTGTTTTGGTTGTTGTATTGAGGTCATTATAACATGTTATAATTTGAATTTATAATGTTCATTGTATTTTTACATATTCAATATCATGTCAACTTAAAACGTTACTGAAGTAGTCAAAGACATAAATTAACTGAGACAAACCTTTGTAAAAAAATAAAAATAAACATATTGTGGAGGTTTAAATTACTGGGGTCAAATTGACCCCAGATGGTAAAAAGTGTTATCAGATTTGAGGGTAGCAGGAGGGTTAAGAAAAGTTATTTATTTAGTTATATTTATAGCGCTTCAGTTCTTGTATAATAGTGTCAATGCGGGGAGATCAATATATTTTTTGAAAATTAAATTAAATGTTAAATTTATTGTCCCCAACTAATCAAGCCAAGCCAATGGCAACAAAGGTGAGAAAAGGCAACAGTGGCAAGAAACCAAAACTCCATCAGGTGACAGAATGGAGAGAAAAAAACCTTGGGAGAACCCAGGCTCTGCTAGGGGGCCAGTTCTCCTCTGGCCAATGAATGAACAGTGATTATGATTCAGGCAGTATTATAAGTCAGAAGTCAGATTGGTTCGAAACAATAAACAATCAGAATATTATCCAGAGTCATCACACCGGGATGGAGATGGGTTTGTTGAGGATCAGTGCTGATGGCTGTTGTGTAGATGAGGCCTTCAATGAGAGTCAAGTTAACACAATCTCTGCTGACACTTCAGGGATCTATTCTGGTCATGTCTAGGCGCAAGTCCTCCATCTGGTCTGGATACGGCCTGGATCCGGCTGACTTGATCCTGTGTTGTGGTTATGTCTAGGCGGCCCTCCATCTGGTCTGGATACGGCCTGGATCCAGGCGATTACAGTAAACGTTGGAATAAGCGGAAAGACTAACATTAGCGTAGATGCCATTCTTATTTTGATGGACATGATGAGTTCATCGGGTGTTGTAGGAAGTGTTCCCGGTTCCGGCTGACCTAAGCCTAATAATCATTTAACTGATTTGAATAATAGGGATGTATAATTTTCAATGTGTGTGCCAGGTTAAAGAGATATGTTCTCAGTCTAGATTTAAATTGACAGAGTGTGTCTGCTTCCCGGGCAATGTTAGGAAGACTGTTCCAGAGTTTAGGTGTTATAGGAAAAGGATTTTAATATTCTAGGTACACTCTAAAAAATGCTGGGTTGTTTTAACCCAATTTTGGGTCAAACAACCCGAAATGTTGGGTTAAAAATGTTGGAAAAAAAATGTTGGAATGTTGGAACTGTAAAAAAAAATATTGTTAAAAAAAAAAAAAAGATCAAGTTGATTTGACAAAAGAAAAAATGTTGTGATTACTACACTGTAAAAAAATATTGTTGGCTTAACTTAAAAAAGTAAGTAACATGGGTTGCCTTCAAATTTTAAGTTGATTGAACTGTAAAAAGTGAGTTAGTACAATGAAGGAGATTAATTTAATCATCAACCACTTAAAATAATAAGTTATCTCAACTAAATAAATTATTATAAAGTTAATTTGACAAAAGAAAATATGTTGTGATAACAAATCTTGAAAATATTTTTTACAGTGGGCCGTAAAGATACTTAAACCCTTAACTCGAAAGTGCCAATACCAATCGTGGTATCCCAGAAGCCATTTCCCGAAAGCCATTTACAGAAAACGCCAGAGTTATTTGAGTTTTAGGCAACTAGCGCTGCAATGCAAATACCACAGCAGGTGGTAAACTGGATGTAGACTGTGGAGTAGAGTTGCTGCCTAAGACAACAGCCGACTTCTCCTACATGGGCTTTCATTTCTTGGGCGTCATCTGTCTTAAAAACCTTGCGAATCATCCTTGAATCCGGAGGGTGTGGAAACATAACCGATCCGATTCCTCCTCCACAGCATTTGGATTTAGTCACCACTGTTTTTGGGAATGGACTTTCCTTTCTGTAGTGTAAGAGCCTCTGTCTCAATAGCAGTTTGGAAAAAAAAGGAAGTTGTGTGGATACAGCTTACATTTATGTGTCAGTAGCCCTGTTTCCATTCAAGTTGCTAATCCCTTAGTGAAAAAAATAAATATACCAAAATGTATATGAAATACATTATTTTATATTAAGCATACTACAAATATATTTACATATTTAGGTGCTTAATGTAAAGAAAGAAAGAAAGAAAAAGAAAGAAAGAAAGACAAAGAAAGAAACTTTGTTTGTTTGTTTGTTTGTTTCTTTCTGCTATAAGAAACAAATAAGTACTCCACATAAAGTTAATTACAATATTTATATCAGTCTAAAGCAATATGTCAGTAAATATGTTAATGGATTTGTAGTATACTGTATACTTAGTATGAAATAAATGCATTTTAAATACATTTTGGTAAATGTTTTTTTCACTAGGGAATAGCCTACCATGTTTTCAAGAAAACAATTTTGCCACTTCCAGGGAAAATAGAAAAAAACTCAAAGGAAATTATAGAAACTTTAAAATGAACAAATTAAGGTTTAGAACAAGCAAGCACAAACACTCTGACAAACTTCATGTTTGCTAGCTATAGACCATTTTGCAAAATGTAAACAACACTGGTCCAGAAGCACTTCCTGTTTCAGTTTTTTAACACTACATAAAAGCTGGGATAAAATTCAACCTACAGAAACTATGAAACTGAATCAAAAAGTTAAACAAACATCTTTAAGATGTTTTCTTTACATGTGAAATAAATAAAACAGTTACAAACTGAAACAGGAAGTGTTTTTGGACCAGTGTTGTTTACATCTTGCAAAATGGTCTATTGGTGGCAGATGCCAGATGTCTGTTGGTGATTTTTTTAATGATAGGCTTTGGCACTGGCATTACAGAATGTCCAGAGCACCATACATTATATAGTGTGGCCCGTATCTGTTTGATCTGTGTTGCTGAGCATGTTCTTGCACACCGTGGTGGTTTTGCTGCATATGCTGATCTTCTGATAAGACTTCACTTTGAGAGGTTTAGGAATACTACCTCTGGGAGAAGGAACTGGCCCTCCATGCCCCAACTCTGCCCTCTATACTGAAATGGTTACTGCGGGGGGTTCTGTGGTTAACCTCTAAAGATTTGAAAGAGACTTGATGACCGCAGGGTGTTGAGGGTGCATCCCTGTTTGACAACAAAAAAGAAATGTGTCCATTCTCTTCTGATGCCCTCATGAGATAGTTTCACCACCCAGCCACTTCAGTGTTTTAGGGAGCAGCAGTCTCCAGTAGGTGTTTTCACCTGTCTACACCCAGCAATGTTGCTGGAGTATGGCACCCGCCCACTCTTACAGAGGGTATGGGCTCTATGCACGGCGGTATCTCCGGTGAGGGTCTAAGGATGCTCGATAACTTCCGCCGATCGTAGAGTCCAATGCAATACCGAGAATTTATATAGAATTTTATACTCCATGGTTATACTAAAGAAACGTTAGTCACAATAACAGATAAAACAGACACCCCTCGTTGTGTTTATGCTTCTTTTTAAAATTATATTAAATAAACATAACTATATATAAAATTACATCTAAACCTATGAACGTTTCGTTTCAAAGACGGGGGGACAGTAAATTTTGAAGACTCTGCCATAATCTCGTTTATCTCGGTTTTCCTTTGCTTAAATCACCACAACCGGAAACTGTTGAGGATCCTTGCGTCAAATGCGGAACTTATGTGTGCATATAGCCCATTGGGACATTATAGGTTGTTAGGGCAGTCAGCCCCCTCTCCCTAGACAGTGTAGGCCACTCCCCTCACAACTCCCTCCAGTTAATATGTTCAGTTGTTCCTTGCCAGGAAGCTGTTTCAGGGCACCGAAACAGGGCATTTCAGGGCGTCATTTCCTTCTTACAGAGAACGCTTGGCAGTGTGGTAACTTCTGCCAGTTGTGTCTTTGTGGAATGAGGTTATATGACTCACTTCAGCAGGTTTGCTTTAGAGGCAGTATAGAGTATAGAGTCGTCCTCTCTGCCTAACCTTATCACCTCAAAATTCGACATCAAGAAGCCATTCTCTAGTTAGGGTTAGCCAGGACTGAGTTCTCCTGTCATAAGTTGCTCCATTCTGGATGGTCGAATCTGGTTATTGGACCTAATGTGTCCCCTGAAAGACTCTCCTTCGGTCCATTCTCCAGTCTCTGCCCACGATTTGGAAGCTGGGAGTCTGGCCCATTTAGGGTACCACATAGATTCTGATCCCTCAAATGAGCTTGTTAAGACCATCATAAAAGCTAGAGCTCTCTCCATGAAGAACCTATAAGCATTAAGGTGGCGTCTCTTGTGTAATCATGTGCTCAGCATCACGTTAACCCAGTTCACTGCCCTGCTGGGCCTTTGGAGTCAGCCTCTGAGCAGTTTCTGACTCTTAGGTGGTTATGTCTCTGGCATTACTTTGCTTAAACGATTAAGAGATCTGCAGGCCAATCAGTTGTCTGTTGCCTAGATTGTGCCCTTGGACTGGTCAAAATGATATTACACCTGAGGTTGGTTTACATTCCAAACATGCCTTTCCTGATTGTTCATCCGGTCGTTCTTCAATCCTTCTCCCCTCTGCTGTTTGACTTGTGGAGCAGGAGAGGCTTCACCTCGTATGTCCAGTCAGGGCACTAAGGATTAACGTTGACACCTCAGGAAGTGTTGAGTAAATCCGATCAACTGTTCCTGATACCCAGCAGTGCTTGTTGCAATGGATTGTTGATGTGATTTATTTTGAATATGAGGCGTGCAGTATGGCTTCACCTCTTGGCACCATTCCACTAGCCCAGTCCACTAGGGGTGTAGCCTCTTCTTAGAGACTAGCTGATCCTCTTCGTATACATTCATGGGGTTCAACAGTTTGGAAATGGATTCAATGGATTCATCTGGTTTTATATTGTGGATGTGAACGCTACCCCAGGATCTCGTTCGGGTTGATTCCTCCTTTTCTGCTTGTTTATCCTTTTCAAAACCTGTGGTGGAGGTGTCCTCTCAGTATGGCGGCATGGATATTATGTTTCCATAGCGTCAACGAGACACAGTGTCACATTGCAATACTTTAAGTACGCCTTTGCGGCTTCTTCAGACAATTAGAAACTGGAGATTCCGTGACGTAGGTGCTTTTTTTATGGTCTTTGTGGTCCTGAACCTCTGTAGTCCAACAGGATTGAAGAGATTTCACACATGCTTCAGACACCGTTTCTGAGTGAAGGTGTTCCCAAAGCATCAACACAATGACGCAGCATCTCGTTTCCATCTCCGGGAAGCGGGTTACATGTAACTCTGAGACATTTCCATCATAGTTTATGTTGAAGTATTTTACTATAGATTGAAAGAAATTGCATGCAGTTGTTACATTAAATAGCTGTATATAATGTGTATAATTAACACTTATTTACATATGCATATGTGTTATATATGTTATATATTATATATATTTTTTTATGTTTTCTTACTTGAGACATGAGACATCCCAAAACAATTCCAAAGCACATTTAGGCCTGTGATTTGCCATACAGTATTAATAAGAAACTGTAACAGCAATACAATATGACTCAGGAGGTCTTTCCCTGGCCTGAGAGGAAAGAATAATCACTGTAATTTTCTAACATGGTTATTTTCTCATAAAACTGCCACACCAACAGCTCTGCAACATTATCAACGACTTCAGTGACTAATTTGACAAGATAATGTCTTCATAAAGAGTTCCCCTTTTCTCTTCTCTGAGTGCCAAGGCAACGTATGACTACATGCTAATAGCTCAGATTGCCAACATTCCAAATGAATGTGATATCTGTGACAATTGAGCAATCACTTAGTTTCACAGAACTAAGCTCAAACAGACACTGAGCCTTAATGTCTGGTGCCTTTTGACACCACTCCATTTTGGCTCACAGTGTTTGCAGGTTCTCATTCGGCAGGTTTTACTCAATGGACGATGGTACTATTAAGGCTACACAAGAACCATTTCAGAGAGAAGCATAAATGTAGTATTGTTGTTGGCAATATAACAGGACTGCTGCTAAGTTGATTTGTTTAATGCCTCAGATCTTGTGGTGAATCGCCTTCAATCTTGTTGCTCATGATCGTAGCTCAAGACAAATTTTACGATGTTTAAAGCAATAAACTAAGACAGACAAGGTAATAAAATAAATATCCTTTTAACATAAGCCTTGGATGATGGAATCATGTTCAGTGTAACACTTCCATTAGCATCCAAACTAACTGCTTTCATGGCAAATAATGGTTCAGATACTGCAATTTCATTTAGCACATCGATTTTTAGAGAGGAGTCCCAAGAAATAGCTCAGTTGCCAGATGTGGGGCGCATATGCAGTGAAATTGCAGTATTGTTGTGTAAACTCTGCGTTCTGTGCTGCCGTAGCCCGAAAGCTGGATCTTTTCTCATCTTTATGTGTCTGGATTTGCTCAGTCTAGAGAATCTACATAAATCCCAGAAGGCTTTCACCAAGCTGGGAAGAATAGAGGTGGCCGCTTTATTCGGCTTCTGTATAATTCTCACAATGTGAATCACGCAAAACAGACATCCTCAAAGTTCATTCAAGGCAAAGAAACAAAATGAAATATCCTCTTTTGTTTATCTCTTTTGTTTATGCCTTGCCGTTCTCTCTATTTTTTTTCCTTTTTTGTTCTTGCAGAATTTTATCTCTCCTTCCCAGATAGCAAACTGACATTGAATCAACATGGAAACGACGTCTCTCATGACATTGAAACAACGTTGATTTGCTCATCGAATTAACGTTGAACCAACGTCAGACGCGGCATTCTTCAAAGCTAAATGAAAATCGAAAATTGGTTTGCTTTCATAACGTTGAAACAACGCGTTGATTTCAAGTTGATTTTCCGTTAGTTTTGAAAGAATGACGCGTCTGACGTTGGTTCAACGTTAATTCGATGAGCAAAACAATGTCAGATCAACGTTGTTTCTATGTCATATTTCCACGTTGATTCAATGTCAGTCTGCTATCTGGGTTGTCATTATCTTCGTTCTTTCTCTTCCTCCACGCACACACTCATTGATGCAAAGTTATACAAAATGCCTCCGTTAGCCAGGAAATCCATGCACCAACATTGACACACTACCTTTTGACACACTATGTATTCCTACATCACAGCATGCGGTTGGATTATCTCTTCTGATGCAAGGGGTGGTGCACGGTTTGGAACAGCTGATCATTCCTAACGAGGGGGCAAGCTGGTCATTAAATGGGTGCTAATACTGGAAAGTGGAGGCCATTAAGCCTTCTTTGTTGTCGTTCTAAAACCCTTAGGAGCCTCTTGACCTGAAACCCTTATTAGTTTCCAAGCATTCAGACCCATCCTTCTTATCACACTGGCCCTACTTAACATCTTCATAACAAAAGAACAGACAGAAAGAAAGATAAAGATACAGAGAACATTATGTATAAATAACAAAGAGCCCCTGAAACTTAGAGTAGCTACAGCAGAAATAGAAAAAACAAATTCTGTCATGCTGGAGCAGCTGAAAATGAAATTATTAATTATTCTGAGCATCGCCAACTTGGACATGACAAAGCACACCAAAACAAAATATGAAAACATCTGCAAACCACTCAGTTTTCAAAAGCAACACTGGGTCACACTTTATATTTGGTGTCTTAAACTACTATACTTAATATACTTATAATGTAGGCCTACTTATTGTGTTGATGTTGTATTGAAAAACGTTTTTACTGCCATTGAGGTGGGAAATGGGAAAGTTGCGGACAGGTTTAGTGGGTTTATGAGTTTGTTAAAAGGGAAGGGTCAATAGTGTAATTAGAGCAGTAATTACATAAATTAATTACAGATGTAAATGCATGCAGGCAATTATAATAAAACAAGTATAATGTACTAAAAATAATGTAAGTGCATTGTATCAAATGACTGATTTAAATGTTAGTACATCGTTGTTAAACATAGGCCTAACTAACATAAAGTGGCACCCAACACTGACATCAGCGAATTTCTGAGGAAAGCTTTGTGTTTTTTTTTTCCTTGGTGCACTCGTTTAAGTCTAAATCTGCATGAATGTGAGAAAAGTGCACCAAACATGCAAAAGCTCACATGGGAGAAGGAGTGCCACTTAGCATCTCTGTAATTTGCTGATTATCCTGTCACAACTGAGCCACAAATTAACTTGAATGTGTCACACTGATAGAATTGTATAGACTGATTACAAAGTAAATAACTCACCCACTCGGATATAACCACTTTTGGTAAATAATGAACTGAAATAACCTGAAATAGAATTAAAACACGAATGAAAAGTGCACCTCATGCCTGCAGCCATATACTGTATAAAGCGTTAACCTTTGGCCTGTTTACAGGTCACTTAATGCGTTTTCTCTAATCGGATATCTGATCATGAAAAAAAAAAAAAACTGGTGTAAATGCACCCTGAAACGCTTTCGAGAGGGATTTAAATCCAATCACTCAGAGACGCATTCCAGACGAAACTTGTCAAGTGTAAATGCATCTGGTTGTTGAAACTACATATGTATTTTACTCCTCCCAAAATGTTAAAAAGTACATGAGAGCGTGCTATAGGCTAAATGACAGGTTATAGACAGATATGACAGCGCTAATGCAACTGTATCTTCAGCAAGTCGATGTGCAAACTAACGCAAATGAAACTAAAATTGCAGACGCTCAACACACAATTATCTTTCATTAAAAGTAGTGAGACTTAAAGGGTTAGTTCACCCAAACATGAAAATTCTGTCAGTATTTACTTACCCTCATGTTGTTCCAACGTAAGACCTTCGTTCATCTTTGGAACACAAATTAAGATATTTTTGATATGGATCAGTCCTGCATACTAGTCCATAGGCTTCTTGAGGAATTGAAACTTGCTGGCCTTGAAAAGTTATTAAAGACATAAAGATACTAAAGACGTTAAAATAGTCCAAGTGACTAGTGGCTCAATCTTAAGTTTATCAAACGACGAGAACACTATTTGTGCGCAAAAAACAACAAAAATAACGACTTTATTTCAACTATTCATTTACTTCTCTCTCTGCCTCAAGTCAGGTTACTAGTTTAATAGCGTAAGCTTCTGTTATTGTACGTCACACGCATCACACACATGACCAGCGTCGACCAATAGTGAGCCTTCGTGTGACGTAGCTCTACGCAATCACACTACGTTAACTGACTACAGGCCCATAGAGAAGGAAGTGAATAGTTGAAATAAAGTCATTATTTTTGTTTGTTTTTGCGCACAAAAAGTTTTCTCGTGTCTTGGACTATTTTAACGATGTCTTTAACTTTTTGAGGCCGGCAAGTTTAAATCCCTCAAGAAGCCTATGGACTAGTATGGAGGAGTGATCCAGCTCTCAGGTTTCAACAAAAATATCTTAATTTGTGTTCCGAAGATGAACAAAGGTCTTACGGGGTTGAACAACATGAGGGTGAGTAAATACTGACAGAATTTTCATTTTTGGGTGAACTAACCATTTAATGATGTTACCAGTGCAGATGCCGCTTTTTCTTGAAATTAGTGGATGATAATTAAAATGCGGCTCATATCTATTGATTTCATTGGTGTGAAGTTTGCACATAGCGCTGGAATTGAAGATCAGATTTATATTAGTTTTGCGCAGACACATTTATGTGGCCAAGTGTGTAAATTGAACCATTTTAGTAAATCAGTTAGCTATATGATCAGAAAGGATGGTGTAAACAGCCCCCTTGATTTAGTGCACCACAGATGTTCTAGTTCTGTTCAAGGACTCTTAATTTGAGTATTTTCAGTTTCCTGTCATAGTTATCAAATTGGTTTCCTTTGCTAGTTTGTATCTATGGTTTCTGATTTGTTAATTGATTCACGTGTGTCTTGTTTGGTTCCTCATTTAGCCTTGTGTGTAGTCCTCAGTTTAATTTCTGTTTTGTCTGTTTTAGTTGTGTTAATGGTTCTCCAGCGTTTTCCTGTTATCCTGAATATTTTGCTTCTTTTTTAAAGTTCTACTGCTGCAACTACAGTATAGATCCTCGTCTCCTTGCATTTGCTGTGACCAATGTTATCTCATGACCAATTCGTACTGATTCGTACGAGTGATTAAAAACAAGTGGCTAATGCGTACGAATTCGTACAACCTCAATACGAATTCGTACCATTTGTCTAAACCCACGTGATGGGTAGGTTTAGGGACGCGGAACTCGTAAAATATGTATGACTTAGCAAAAATCATATGAATCTGTGGTCGTATGAATTCGTATGAATTAGCCACCTCGTGAAATTCGTACGAAATGCCGTGAGATCGGGTTGCTGTGACACAGTGAGGTTCTAATAATACTTGTGACTTGAATACCCTGAGAACATTTAAACACTAGACATTTTTAGGTTAACATTATTCACTATACAATAGTGTAAAATAATAGGCAAACAACAAGCTAATTAAAAAATAAGTTACACAAAATAAACATACAAATGTGACTTTTTCTTAACAAAATAATATAATCTATAATCCAAAATTTTACTATTGATTTCTTGTGTATAAGTAAATATAAAATGGAATAGGATTGTACTGTATATACAAACCTAAAAGGGGGCGTTTCCTCATTTCAGCTCAACCACCAATCATCTTTCAGAGGTTGGAAGGTTTCGAGAAATATTTTAGGATGAAATGTGTGTGTTGATATGATATGTTAAGCCAGCGGCTGGAAGTGTATTAAAGCATCTATTCGAAAGAGGGAGTCTCTCCAAAACCTCCAAAATTCACATATTCTTAAATTCATTGCCAAAACTGAGCATGTTTTATTACTAACCAACAGCAGTCAGGCACAGCAGTGCTCTTGGGCTCCCATGTGGATGAATTCATAATTATGAAGAGTCATAATCCCAGCATTCTGCAGCCAGTGATGAATAATGCAGCAGACATCATCCCAGGAGTTGGAATGACATTAAAAGGTTATGCTGTTTGGTTGTCAATAAAAATGTACACATTTGCACTTATTCATTTAAATGTCAGTGGGCTGATCTGGGAGTTTATGTTGATAAACATATAGGCTGAACCCAATTAGAGCAATTTTTAAAGTTCATGCCATAATTTAACAAGCAGCATGCATGTAAATATGTTTTTTTTTTTTTCTTGGGGTGGGGGTGAGGGGATGAAGGCTGCTCTTACAAAGCGAAGACAGGTTGTTGTGCATGTTTGGGTGCATGTGCATGTAAGAGTTTTTGTCGTGTGGAGTGATTCTCTGTTTGACAGCACTCGCATTTGTGTTGAATTAGGACTCAAAGGGCTTGAGTGAGGTCCGTTTGACTCTGGGGTTCACATACAGGTGGAAACAAAAGCTTCAGCTCTCTCAGCATGCTGGGTGGAGAAGAGAGGCACTGCCTGAAATGTGTGTCCTGTTAGAAATATACCGTTGACGTGTGGGACGTGATCCCCCCCGCTGTTATTCTCCAATGTGTCCACACCAGTTCGTCTGATCAAAGACTCCAATTGTAATATGTTCTTTTCCTGGCTGCCTCAACTCCTCTAATCTTTTATTTGTTTATTTCATGCCAAGGTGATAGTTTGGAAATCTGACACTCGTTCACTCCGGGATTGGAGAAGAGGTGGTACCTCACTCTCTAAACATGTGATTTGTAAAGGTTTTTCTTTTTTTTTCTTTTTTTTTCGGGACTCATTAAAAGCATTCCAGATTTGAGTCATGATTTGGCTAATAGCTGTTTATATTTTTAAGAGGAATTTTTAATGTTTACATTTTCCTTCACAAAGGTGAAGACAGCTGTCTACATAAAGCATAAATAATCTCAGACAGGTATGTTTCTTGTCGGCAAAATGACAGCGTGACTGACAAAATGTCAGAGTGTTGGGAAAACTCCAGTATTGCTTTTAATTCAACTTGATGTATTTTGAAAACATTTTTTTTTTTTTGCACTTGTTAAGTATTATTATACACTCATTTTCTGTGTATATATTTGAAGCATGAAACAGTGTTTTATGTATGAGACTTCTTCATACTTTATTCTACTATGAAAACACTGTCAACAGATAAGCAGAGCTCGGCTCTTTATTTTACAGTTTACTTGTTACATATGTTACATGTAGTTACTGTGGTAATAACTAGGCTATTAGTTATGCAAAATTACATGCAACTAACCCTAAACCAAACCCCAATCCTAACCCTATCCCTATAGTAAGTACATGTAGGCCAAGTTAATTATTACTACACAGTACTTAAATGCATAATTACACCGTGAAACGGACACCTTAAAATAAATTGCAACCCGCTTTAACTGAAGCAAACAGCAAGAGTAGCATGCTGTTACAATCAGTGGTATGAAATCTGGAAAAGCAAGTCAAATTTGACAGGAAATTCCATATGAGCACAGAGAGCACAGTGTATCTTTCATTGTTGTGTTCTCATATAATAATGAAAACAATGTTTTCCATTATTATTAGATTTCTTGGTTTGAGAAAAACCACAATGTGAGTGAAGTGATCATTTCTCTATAAACAAGAATTTCAAAGAGTGTGAATCAGATAATTGGCTCCAGTGTGGTCTTAATATTTTCAATACGAGAGCAACAAACCAAACCGACACAAAACAAAACACTTAACCATCACCAAGCAGTGTCTACATCCAGTGAAGAATTAATTAAATATCACTGTTTCTCAAGCAAATTATATTTCTATATTATTATTAGGGCTGTGCAAAAATTAATTGTGATTAATCGCATCCAAAATAAAAGTCTGTATTTACATAATATATTTGTGTGTGCTGTATATAATTATTTTGTTCATATAAATACCTATGCATGCATGTATATATTTAAGAATTATTTGCGCTTAAATTCTGTATATATATATATATATATAAATACATAATCTATATTATATAAATATAAATATTTTATATATGAATAACACATTTTCTTAAATATATACATGCATGTGTGTGTTTTTATATATACAAAATAATTATATACAGCACACACAAATATATTACGTAAACACAGACTTTTATTTTGGATGCGATTAATCGCAATTAATTTTTGCACAGCCCTAATTATTATTTGTATAAATTAAATATAGCCCACAAGGTAAATATACAACTTTTTTTACAGTACTTTTGCATTTTTATGAAACGGTGAAAATCCTTGTCTTACTATTTTTGCATTATTTTACAATTAAAATATCTTAAACTCTAAACAACTAAAAAAAAAAAAGTTACTTTGAAAAAAAATAAAATAAAATCAATTGAAAAGTAAAAAACTAATGAAAAAGTATTTTTGTGTGAACCAGTAGGGTCTTCAAATATTTCCCCTTTTTATTTCATTTTCTCAAAGCAAGTGATACAGCTTCAAAACAACATGAGGGTGAGCAAATAATGAACGATTAAAAAAAAAAGAAAGTTCGACTGACACTGCCTGAAGAAATATATGGCATGAAGTTTACAAGCTTCTATTTTATTGAATTTATTACTCTTAGTCTCTGCGACCAAACCACTGAATATCTTTGGCTGACCACAGAACCACCATGCCAACGTTCATCGATGTCTCAGTGATGAAGAAAATGCAAATGTACTGCGGGGAATATTGATTTAAGGCCCAGAGCAAAAAAGCCTTGAAATGACGCAACATCTGAAAAATAAACTTTTACATTCCACTTACACACACACACACATACGCCATGCCATACAACCACCCAAGCACACTCCCCATGTTTAACTTCGCTGAAAGACGACCAAACCAAAACAAGGCTGATGTGGTGATATCCAATATTTTCTCATTAAGTCTTACAGGGCTCAGGGGCTAATCACATTACTTAAAAGGGCACACACAGATTAAAACTAAACTAGCTATGGATGGGTCCTCTTCCAAGTTTGTTTAAAAGGATAGCACCCCTCGGCGTAACTCCCTCTCTGATGGGCCGGTGTTAGGTGTTGGTATTGAGTCTAGTTCGGGCTGGTGGTACCGACCCCCGGCACAGGAAAGATCTCAGGCCCTGGAGTTCATGACATATGACTGGTGCTTTTTGACACTGAAGGTCAAGCCTCACACCTGAGATGGTGTCGGAGCAGACAGACATCACATGCCTGAGATGTTTCTCTTCTGAAGGATGTATGAGCTGGGAATGGATTCTTTAGCTCTAAGTCACGGAATGCGGGTTTGTTTTTACCCCCATTGGATGTAGTGCACCACCATTTTGGTAACGCTTCACCAAGCGTGATGTTTCATTGATTAAAAAAAGTGTACAAAGGTGTAATCACCTACTTTTCTGCTGGCTTTTTAGTTTTTCTTTTTTCCTACGCCTACAGTATATTCGGTTTTAACATCAAAATCATTCAAATATGAGGTGAAAAACATCCAAATCTGATGCTTTCAACACCCCTCACTCAAATTGCTGAATCAACGGCTGTAATCTCCGAATTATGTGTAAGAGGTGACGTCTTTTTATCTTCAGTCTCAGGGAAAAAAAGGCCAATAGTGTTGAGTGCTGGACTAATATCCCTGATAACTGAGGAGAATTACCAATTGCCTCTAGTTTGACACTGTTTATACAGCACGCTTTTACAAAGTGAGCATTAATCCCCGCTTACTTATTGGTATGTTCCGTCTTTTCAGGAAGAGAAGAGAAGATGCCCAAACTAACTCTGATGAAGTGTGCGAGTTTAACGTTTGTTGAAGGTCAGGTTAACAAAAATCTCATCCTAAATACACTCATACCTAATAAACGGGGTGATATGCTGATAACTTCAACCTAATGCATCGGCGTGGAAAAAAAACAACATTAATCTACGTCAACTAATTCAAGCACTAACAGAGTGTTTGAGGAAATCCTCATGTTTGCAGAGGAAGGAAATGAGCGGTCGCTAGCAGAGAGGAGTCTGCTGGCTCTTTCAATTGTACCGTGAGGACGTTATTTTTGACAAATAAATTCTGACAAAGAGTCCTGCATTCCAAACAAATAAATAAATGGGCATTAAGTATCGATTGGAGTTGAAATAATGTGATTATTTGAGAGGAAAAGACCACAAAATGCTTTGAGAGACATGGAAATAGCAAAATAGAAGAAAACTATACAAGGCAGGAATAATGAAAAATACAAAAATTATGAAAAACATGCAGAACTATAAGTTATTATACAAAAATGTTTTTAAAAAATTAAAAAAGAAAAGTGTTTCTTTCAATTATTTATTTCAAATTCATTCAACAACATACAATTTGTATGAACAAAATGTATATAGGCCTATATATATACAGTATATGTGTGTGTGTGTGTGTGTGTGTGTGTGTGTGTGTGTGTGTACAGGCATTCATTATTGTTTTATTACACACAATTTTGGTAAAACTTTACTACAAGGAGTCATTTGTTAATTTAATGTATTAACTAACATGAACTATAGTAACAATGAGCTATACATTTGTTATAGTGCATTAATATTTGTTAATATTAGTTTATAAATATCCAGCAGTTCATTGTTTGTTCATGTAAGTTCATAGTGCATTTACTAATGTCAAAAAATAAATAAATTTAATTTTTAAAAATGCATTAGTAAATGTTGAAATTATTATTGACTAACATTAATAAATGCTGCAGAAGTATTGTTCATTATTGTTCACAGAGGTCATGTTCACTAAAGTAGTTAAATGTTAACTAATGAAACCTTCTAGTAAAGTGTAACCCAGAATTTATGTTCAAATATCAAACAAAATACAAATCGGCGACAGATAGAAAGTAAAAGAAAAAAGATTCTAACAAAAGCAAAGCAAAAGCAAGATTCTAGTTCTCTCTTCTAAGAACATTCTTAACGCGGTAACAAAACCAATTAGCTTCTCTGGAAAGCTATCACCTTACACTCTTTCCTCACGGCTGTACGTGTTTATCAACCTCTCTGAAAGCTAAGCCAAACTAAAGAGGGGAAAGAGACAAAACGCATCTGGTTTGGCTTTCTCCCCAACCCAGTCAATCAGACGAGTCATCTCTCGCGCTTATCTCTGCCCGGGGTTTATCGGCTAAGTGGATGTGTAGCTACAAGTGAGAATAGCTTGTTTTGTCGGCTCCACTGATGAGGGTTTTCATCCACTACGAGGATTCTGCTTCCCCAGCCTGGTTGGACTTCTATACTCTTTTATTCTGTTAAGACAGATGCTGTTCCACTCTGTGGTTAGGAAGTACCACCATAGGGATGAGCTTTTCCTCCCACTTCCAAAAGCGTCTGTAATCTTCTTCCGTCATACAGGGCAACATTTAAATTATGATCATGCTTTCAAGGCAGATGACACGACTAGATTAGTGAGTCTGAAAGCACTTCAAAGGTACGGGAACAAGGTGTGAGAGTGGGTGTCGGAGGGCAGAATGAATGAAAGAAGGGCGAAATGAGCAAACATGAAGCAGAAAAGGGAAACAAAATGAGTCCGACAGTGAGCCGATCGTTGGGGAGGGGGGCTACATTATGTACAGCCGCTTTGTATCCACTCCCATTGAGAGGCAGCCACCCTGAATCCTGCACGCCTGTAAAAGAGCAGGTGCGAGTCGAGCGCATGCTTCGTGTTTTCATACGGACCGGGTCGTATCACAACAATCACGATCTCTAGAACGAGTAAACCAGATGAGGTAGAGCACTCAAACAGCTTTCCCCAGCTGCCCTATGTGTGTTGAGGGTGTTTTTTCATCACTGAGGGCTAGAGGAAACGGCGTGTGCCAAAGACTACCAATAGCCTCACATGTTGACAGTGCAATTTCCTTTAAGCTCTTTTAGGTGCATGGTGATGCTACAACAGTGTTTTCCAGCTGTTGTCCTCATAGAAAATGAAAAGAGATCATTTATAATATAATAAAATAATAACCAAACTGATGTGATAACGTCTAAACTCATAGTAAATAATAAATGATCCTTAATTTAAGCCTTTAGCAGGACGCATTGACTTTTTGACTGCAGCAACTGCAACAAATTACGATCTAATACAGCGCATGCCGCCCAATCTGTATAAAACATCACTTCTTTTACCGCAGATTGTTTTAAATCATGTTATGAAGGAAGAAAGAATACAACTGAACGGTTTTAGGGTGATGTCATTGTAATAACAGATTTTTCTCGTTACTTTGGTGAAACATGCTGTTGTGATTACTTTTCTCAGTTTTATGCCTCTCCAATAGCAATTTAAGGTATTTTTGTGCCTTCGAAAAGTAATAAAATGTGGTGCCATTTTGATTTTCCGAGAAAACAACTTGGATTTTCTGTTTATCAATAAGTTCAGCAAGTCTGTAGAAATTTAAAGAAGCCGGAGGCCGCATAGCGGACTGCATTTGTCTTGTTAGCAAAAGTGAATAATCCATAGCTGGAGGGTAGGAAGGATCAGTTTCCACAGAATTAATACCAACAGTATGCCTGTTTGAAAGCAAACAAGCCGTGCATGGAGCAAGTTTTAAGAGGAGACACTTCTAGGACGGGCCGAATTATCGTTCTTTATGTCCTGCAGGCATCTCGAAAAATCTATTTCAAGTATTATTATTTTTTTTTTGGCAGCAAGTGGAAAATGAGCCAGGAGTCTTTTTAGGAGACATTGAGTGGAGTTTTCCCCACCAAAAAATGATAACATTGTACTCAAGTGAACAGGAAACAAACAAAATAAGAATGAAAATCTAAATCCTTTAACTTGATTTCTAGAATTGAAATTTAATGTAGTAACTACACATATTTTCAAAATCAAGTTATGACCAAACATACTATTTTACAATATATCTGTTTTCACTTCGTCTAAAGACTGAAATTTATGAGATTTACAGCTAGAGCCCAAACCCTCTTTTGGTGTAAAAAAAAAAAAAAAAAAAAACCAAAACTACTTTTAGGATTTACTAAAAAGAAATTAGCTCTGAAAAGACATGAACACAGTTATTTTTGAGGCTGACATTTTTACATGTAGGAGTTTCCCTTTCAAACACAAAATGAATGGGAGGAAAGTATTTAAATGAATCAAGCAAGGCGATTTACTAAGGTTTGCGCACTTTGCGCTCATCAATTTACTGGTATTTGCGCCATCCACTCCCATCTGTGCTTTTATGGAATTGTGCTCTCATGCTAATTTGCTCTGTTCACTAAATCTGGTCCTAATTGTGATTATTTTATTCTGTTAATAGTTTGAATAGTTACTTTTTAAGGTGACTTTATTACACTGTAATTACACATTTAAGTGCTAAGTAATATTAAGGAATGTAGTTATTATAGGGTTTGGTTTGGTTTAGGGTTAGATGTATCTATGCATCATTTATAGTTGTTATTATTATTATAGTAACTACATGTAACATTTATAACAATGTTACTGTAAAATAAAGTGTTACCGTTTAGCTTTAGGGTTAATAACTTATTATAGTAAGTAGTATATGCAAAACAGTAATGTTAAAAATAATACTACCAATGCTCCTCTAATATACAATACATATAACTGCATTCTAACAGTGGGTAGAAAGTTTTCACTATCAATATAAATGAATTATTTTCCAGATAATAGTTAATAAGGTTGGCTTTTATTCATGTAAAATATAAAGCTGCCTTTATTTTAGGAAAAATAAAATAAAAAAAAAAAATAAAAATGGTCCCTTGCAAGGGGTTCATCATATTTGGAGGTTCTTCAAAAACTATTCAACTATAATCATAGAAAATGATTGTGAAAAAATGATAGTGTGAAAAAATGATAGGGTCTTGAATCACTCAAAAAAAAAAATGTCTTCCCATTTCAGTGTTGGTGTAGTAACTGGGTTCACTTTTGTAAGTTGTTATGCCCTCTCATCAAAATGCTTATTTTGTCTTGAAGTCTCCTAGCATCAGAGCAAATAAACACAGTTGAAGTTGCTCGGAGAATGTGCATGAGCTGCCTTGCCAACAGTTGTCTGTGCTTGAACAGCCCAAAGCATTTTGGTTGGAGGGTTGGGATTTATTGTTGAATAATACATGAGGAGGAGCCACACCAATGTCTCACCCAGGCTTAATGAAGGAGAACATGTCTGCACACAAATCAGTCATGAATAAACATCAGACCGTAATTAAACTTGGTGGCAGCAACTTTCTTCATTAGTACAAGCAGGAGCACAGCTTCCTGCGCATGGTAAGGATTGGGAATGGAATGGTAATTGGAGAGCCTGCCTGATATTGTATGGCATCATTGGAAAAGAGCAGGCCTGGTTAAGGAAAAAGCTCAGAAACTGACCTCATTACCAGAAGTTAATTCCCGGGCACTTCATTTGCTGCAGTTGGTAAAGACATGGCTGTCAAACTGAGGCTTGTATAATGATTTGAAAACTTCAGTTCGTTCCTGATCGAATGACTTTTAAGCATGTGGAGTGCCTAGGGTTGGTACCCAACCGAACTCTGAAAAATAGCTAAAATATTTGAAATAATGTCGAAATCTTTAGTAGAGATAGCTTACATTGAACATAATGTCAACCTGAATATGGGCTTCATGTGATGCTGTAAAATTAAATATAGTAAACCTAAATTAAATGGATGCATTAAAATGAGCAAGAGTGACATTAAATACATTAAGAATGTAACAAAATATTTCAATTCCAAATAAACTCTGTTCTTTTGATTTTTTTTATTCCTCAAAGAATCACGTTTTATATAAAAATATTAATACAGCACAACTGTTTTTAACATTGATAATAATAAGAAATCTTACTTTAGCCCCAAATCAGCATATTAAAAATGATTTCTGAAGGATCACGTGACACTGAAAAATGCTGAAAATTCAGTTCTACCATCACAAGAATAAATTACATTTTAAACAATATTCAAATAGAATAGTTCTTTTAAATTGTAATAATTTCACAATATTACTGTTTGTACTGTATTTTTGATCAAATAAAAGCAGCCTTGCTGAGCATCTAAAAAAAAAAAAAAAACCTTTTTTAACAGTAGTGTACACACTTGCATTGTAGACCCCGTTTGCACGAGAACGCTCACGGGTGAAAACATTAAAATATTTAATCGGATGTGCCTTTCGTTTACACGGCTACGGCGTTTTTGGGGCTTAAAAACGCAAAAAAGTGAAACTACCCTCCAGAGTGGAAATCTTAAAAACGCTTCTTCGCCGCGTTCCCATGTAAGGGTAAAAACGCAAAAGTCTGCTTGACAGTGAAGGTTGTAGGCGTGCGGACTTAGTGTTGTTGTGTGGCAGTGCTTCACATTGCCACCTAGCCGCCTGGAGTGCATACTACAAATAAATTTCACACTCTTTTCCGTCGCCATACAGTATATACGCGGATTTCCCACCAAAAATGCTTGTCTAAACGCATTTTCAACTGCGTTTTCGTTTAAAAACGGAGACCTTTTGCTACGTTTGCACCTCCCGTCCACACCAAAACAGAAAAAACGAAAACCTAAAACGGAGAAGTTTAGAAACCCTGCAACTCCGTTTTGCGTTTTGAATATCCAGAGGGCGTTTTAGTGAAGACGGGACAAAACGGACGACTTTAGAAACGCTGACGCATAGGCTCACACTCGGCTCTATGGTTGGGTGTCATCAGTCATGATGTGTCCAATTCCCTGATTCGTCAGCCACCGTTTACACTGGCACACGCGTGCCCAGTGTTGGTGAATGGTCACGTGATCCGCGTTTTCAGTCGTTTAAATGTGGACGGAGATCAATTCTAATAGTAGTAGTAGTAGTAAAATCTTTATTTGTCCCTTTACAGGGCAATTTAAGTAGCTTCAACCTCACAAAAACAGCAAAACATCAGACATTACACACACAAAAAAAAAAAAAAAACACACAAAACCCCGGGCATTTATAAATCTTCGTCTAGCTACTGTTAAAATTAAATATGTAGATAAAACACTGGTGTGGACGGAGATTGTATTTGTTTTAATTCTCAGTTTTTAAACGAAAACGCAGTAGTGTGGATGGGCCTAAATGTTGTATTATTCTGTTTTATTGGCTTTTCAGAAACCTTTCTAAAACAGCAAGCCAAGGGACTGATGATGCTCATGCAGCACCATATTTCCTTTTTTTTTTTTTTTTTTTTTTTTTGCATTATGCTGTGTTACTTACAGTCCTTAAATTTGCACTCAAACCCAAATAGAAAGGGGACATATTTTTGTGACTAGTCTGTATGGATTTTGTGATTTGATTGTACTTTGCTGTGATAAAGGATATGCTTTTTAAACTTATTTCTTTTCCACAGCCTGCAATTGTAACCTCCATGCAAGGCGCTGTCGTTTCAACATGGAGCTTTACAAACTCTCCGGTAGGAAAAGCGGAGGAGTCTGCCTGAACTGCCGGCACAACACGGCTGGTCGCCACTGCCACTACTGCAAAGAGGGCTACTACAGAGACATGTCGAAGCCCATCTCTCACAGAAAGGCCTGCAAAGGTATGAAGGGTACTGAATCTACACCCCATGGGTGTAAAGGGTTTGATCTTAAGGGCCCAAATCTGCAACTTATCACTAAGGAAAGCAGGAAAAGCTAAAGCTAAGTGATTATCTGGCTGTTTTCTACACAAAGAAATTCACATTGTACCACAAAGGAACCAATTAGATGACCCGGTGACTATTCTTAATGTGTTACCCCCTCAAATGAGGGAGTCAGCAGGTCCAAAGGAAGAATTCTCACATTCCTGTTCTCCTCCACCCCCATGAGACTCTGTCAGCATGCAGCCCAAGGACAGGGATGTGGGTGGGGGAGGGGTTACATCTTTCTGACATAGAGTTATTGGGATTCATTTGGGGGGATGGTTTGACAGGACAAGCCAAACAAACAGAGCAGAGGTGTGAACTGATCCTTGTTACAGGTCAGATGAGTGAGGTTAGGGGGAGGACGGACAAGAAAAGAAGAGCAACTTTCCACAGGTGTGCAACTGGCTGGCGACAGCACGCTTACCTGGGAGCTGTCCAGAAGGAAAGAGACAAAAAGGCAGGGTGTTTTTGCCTAATGTTGCCGTGGGGCAAAAGGAGCTAAAGCTTTGTGCAAACAAGCACCCCGTCACACCTTAGCGTCTCTTCATAACAAGGTCCGTTCTGCTGCTGTCCGTGACGGCTTAGGATCATTTACTTCCAGCTTTAGCTCGTGGGTTAAAACTAGCTGGAAGTTAAAGACTCTGTTTTCCCCAAACAGATAAATAGGTAAATAAATAAAAGCGTCCATCAATCTGACAGTCAAGACTGTGGGGAATGTTTTTGCATCATGTGAGAATGTTATACTTGAAAGCTGAACAGAAGGTGTTTGTTTTCCCGCAATACCATCACGAGTCCTCATTCACAACATCCATACAACAACGCAATTAGCCTGATTCCTGCTGTCATATTGCAGTTTTTATGTAGCTTTAAACTAATAGAGCTGGAAAAAGATTTGAATTTTTATATTTATTTTATAAAATATTTTTAACATTTAAATTATAATTTATGTAACGTATTTTGTATGTTTTGAAATTTATCCTATATATAACTAGGCCAAAATTGATATTTTTATGGTGTATCTGTTATATGCAGGTTAAGGATGTAAATACATTTTTATGGCATATTATATTAAGAATATTTCTTTAAGGTTCATTAGTTAACAAATACAATCGTTGATTTTAATAAAAGTATTAGTAAATGTTGAAATTAATTTTAAATAAGATAAACAAATGCTGGAAGTATTGTTTATTCTTAGTTTATGTTAACTAAGGTAGTTAACTAATGTTACCATTTTTTCATATTATATTTAGAAATGTAAGCATTTTCTAAATTTGACCAATTGAACTGGTTTTGTGGTGTATTTTATATATTAGTATTTTTTAAAAAACAGCATATTTTTTTAAATATTCTGATTATAAAACAATACCTTCGAGTTTTCACGTAAAGAAATTTATCTGATTTACAGTAGGCACAGTTTTCATTGAAAAATAAAATAAAATAAAATAAATAAAAGCGTGTTGTTTTTAGTTCTCAGAGTCACATTACACCTGATGAATATGAAAAAGATTAATGAGCATATAATAATATTCTCTGCATGGAAAGGCATTACAAAAATGCATAACCTAACCAACATATCCATTCTACCATACTCCAGACTGACATTTACCCCTCTCTGGGCTCTCGTTTGATTCTCCTGTCGACTTGGAATGCAAACAGACATTCATCATCCGACTGTGTGTTTCGCTAACCCCCATGCTATGTGTCTTATTGAGGGAAGAGAACTTCTTTTTGTTTTTACTTCCTTTCTCCTGTGGACAAGACTTGATTCTTTCAGCATCCCATTACTCTCATTGGTGAGGTTTGCTCTGTTGGGATATGTTGGCTTTGTCAAATGATGCATTTAATTGCAGAATTTTGTACACACTTGCCTAACATGGCAAATGGAAAAGATGAGTCTTTGAAAACAGCCAAAGTTTTACTATGTTGTTTTAAAGTTTTGTGATAGAAACTCCATCACAGATTCACTGGAAGGGATTCAGTCAAGCTGGCATTTGATCGTTCCGTTTCATTTCTTCCACTTTTGCAAGGCTCCCGTTATTAAAATCAAGGGTGAATAATCCGTCAGGTCTCTGATGACCCTGGTCCTTTTTTTCTCCAAAGTTTTATTAAAATGATCTGCTTTGCTTGGAAAGTTAATGAACTCTTCTGTTTCCCTGAGATTTGAGACAGAGGCCATGGAGGATTTCCCAGGCACTTGGAATTAGGGTCAACAAACCAAATGGAATTCGCTAATGGTTCAAGGAAAACTTTTTTTAATTTTTTTTTTTTTTTAGAACACACTAAAAATAGCTGCAATATAGTCTGCAGATTGTTACAGAATTATTAACGATAGATTCAAAATATTCATGTGCTACTGAAAGATGTATTTCTGGATGGAAAAAAAAGGGGAAAAATCAATTCTGGATTAAAACTGCATCATTGTGACCCACAGCCGTTGAGAACTTTTCCTAATGCAGATACGTAAGAGAGATTTGCTGAAGATGGCAATTATTCGATTTTACCGAAAAGAGAAAGTTCCCAGTACTTTGTTCTCTTGAATGTTTGCTGTCTGTTTGCAATTTCTCGCCTCTCTCTATACATTTCTCATTCCTTTCAAACTTTCGCAATAATTCACCACATTTGTTCTGTTTTAGGTCATTAATCTTCAGGTCCAACTGCCTCTTTAGACTTTTGTGCTATTTATCAGCACTATTACCATCTTTACATAGAGATGACTTCAAAACCAAGAAGACTAATTCGCCACTGGTTCTCTTGAGATTTTCCTATGGGGTTTTATAATAAGTTTTTTAATTTATGAGTACAATTAAGTAAACACACCATGGCAATTCGTTTGCTCTGCAACGTAAATCACACACACCCATTCAAAAATGCAAATTTAAAGCTTTTATGTTAGTTCCTAATAAGTAACTATATAGGAACAGTTGGGGAGGGGGGTTGGGGGGTGCAGTTTACATTTACATTGTACATTAAAGGGGTCATGAACTGGCTTTTTAAATTTTATTATATTGTTGTCTGAGGTCAACTTATGACTTTCGCTTAGTTTTTGCATTCAAAAACATCAAAATGAATAAGTAATAGGCTATTTTGTACCCAAGTTGTGAGCCTAGCTGAAAACGCTCGGTTTTTATGGGCGTCTCGCACTGAAGACTTGGAAGTAAACGCCCACTGCTGTGAGTGGATAACAGTTTTGCATATTATATTGAGTTTCGACTCACCCGTCGATGCACTTGGGGGAAATTGATTTGAAAACATCCAATGTTGTAAAATGGCAACCGGAATGATTCGCCCACATGTTTGAACAAGAGTCCGTGTGTTGCAACATTCCTGTCAGATCCAATATAGACGGCACAGCACCGTACTTTAATCTTAATCGGTCTGTAAATCCTGTCTTGTTTACAAAACAATCATCAGTGAAATAAAGCGAACAGAACTATTGACTGGTGTCAATAAAATATTTTATTGGACTAACAAGGACGTTTTCAGTTCTGAAACTTACAGGATATTCTTATAATATGATGACCTCTTAGATGTCAAAAGCTCAAGGAAAATTTGATTTCTCAGTTCATCACCCTTTTAATTTACATTGTAGAATCGTCAAGTATCGTCAAGTTGTGTTTATCACAGGCCTTATTTCACTCATAAATTGGAAAACCCCATAGGAAAATCTCAAAGGAATTAGTGGCGAATTAGTCTTCCGGGTTTTGATGTCATACTTGCACCACTATAGGCACACGCTCAATACTTTTCTTTGTTATTGCTCATACTGTGTATTTAAATTTTTTACGTGTTTGGATACTTATGTCAGTTCCCGTCTGGGTCTCTTACATTACACACTCTTGAGGTCTTGAACACGGGAAAACACAGGCACTTTTCAAATGAGAAGGAGACCTCCTGTTAATCTGAGCCGACTAGCTCAAATCGAATGTTGCTTCATTTTAAATAGTTCTGAAAACACATTTCATCATGATTTACAAAATCTTTAACTTAAACAAGGCATTTTGTTCATTTTAATCCTGAAATTTGCCAGAGTTAGAGCTCCTAATGTAATTACAATCAAACACTGTCCAAGTTATACAGCTGTATTAAGTTACATCAAAACAGATGTACAAAAAAGCATGCGTGGTAATTACAGAAAGGTGACAAATGATATGAAGCATGATATTTCATTCCCGCCAAAGAAAACATTTTCACAAGCTAAATAAGCGATGTATTGCAAGTTAATGAAAATAGGTGTAAGTATGTTGTAATATAAAGCATCTCACTCCCCTCACACTCATTAATTTGATGTGTTCACCACATATTTTCTCTTTTCTTTTGACATTCTTAATCAGGGCAGTGAAATAGTGGCAATGATATACTATAACAATTTACTTCAGGAAAAACACTTACAGTGTGCTGCTCTTTTAGCTTTAATTCAATTCGAGCTCTTGGCTTATAGTGTTCATTGCTTTCTACACAACTCATTTCTGTAGACTTGATTTGTCATTATGGAACACCTTGAAGCATTTTCAAATACAGACATTTGAGTCACAGATTTTGGATTTTCTATAAATACATATCAAAATTAGGTCCAGAGTATAATAATGTAATAGTATTATAATATAACAATAGATGTTTATTTGCAATATAATGATATGGAGAACTAGTTCCATTTTAGTACATGTTCCAATGTCCAAAAACCCAGTGATTCGATAAGAAATCGCCTTTTGATTCCGCTTATCGGTTTCTGTGTGCGTATTTTCATGGTATTTAAAACCATTAAAGAGCAAAACATTTGCGCGCTGTTTTCAGTGCATGCACATCCAAAGCGCGCCCACAGAAAAAAGTTCTTTGAATTTGATTTGAAGCCATTCAAGGTGCAAGAAGTCATGCTGTTTTCTGTGCGGCACACCAGAATAAGAAGTGGACGGAGCCATCTCATTGAAACTCAATTGAGACAAGTGAAGCCCATTTTTAGCGATTTTTTAGGACTTCTGTTCCTGACGCGCAGACTCAAACCGACTCAAACAGAGCTTGACGACGTAGATGTGACACGAGCAACCCGTCTGTCTTCTAGTGGCCGTGGCATGAGAAATCTGAATCTTTCCTTTCCGAAACCAGCCACGTTTTCCCGATTGCCCGCAAACTTCTCCTTCTGTCCATACGGTAATCTCTGTACTGTGCAACAGAGAGTCGCGTGGTTATGACGCAATCGTTAGCTTACTTTTACAAAAAAACTGCTTCCACGGGGCCATAACATAAGCTACAAGGTAATGGAGCATTTTATACATTGTCGTGTTTCTTTAGAAATAAATAATGGACAAATAGAGTCTTCAAACGCCTCAGATGTAAAGTTATTCGCTGTCAAAGTGATGCCAAAATGAATGGGAGTCAATGGAAATGCTAACTCAAGTGAAGTTCTGCTACAAGATGGCGGCACCCGGCCAGCTTCAACTTCTGGTCGATGGATTACCCCCTTGCTGCACACACATGTGTAACAGTTTATGGGGTCCATGCAGCTCTTAAAGTGACAGCAGCCTAAAATTCCTGCTGCAGTCTCTATAAAAAAAACTTTAATCAAACAGCAAAAGACAAAGAGAAAATTCAGGCACTGTTCTTGACTAAATAATCTTAGTAACTAAGTGTCCGTAAAGTGTTCTCCAGCCTGCTGTTTTTTGTTCATGGTATTCAGCCATAATGAAATGTTTTGCAATAAGACTTATAATAAATATGAATGATATCTACGTTTTTTTTTTTCTTTCCTCATTGGAATCGAAATTCAGAATCAATAAGAATCGATAAGCGGAATCGGAAACATTAAAATTCAAATGATGCCCAACCCTAGTGACCATTGACTTCCATTGTAATAAAAAAGAGACATTTCTTAAAATATCTTCTCTTTAAGCATAACCTATGACCATGATAATAAGAGCAACATTGTTACAGTCGCATTGTCTGTTTTAAAGCAAGAAACAACTGTGCCGAGTCACCCGAGGTAAACTGAATGAAAACTTCGCATTTATTTGATACTTTCTTTGAAGTGATGTTATCGAAATACACTTGTTATGGGCAACTGGAACATACATACCCTTTAAGATTCATAAAGAACGATGAGGAAAATCTGTATTAGGTTTGAGCTTCTAATAAGACTTCAGCCCTCTGATTTGTGGCTTCATCCTTCATAAAGCGCACTGTAAACATACAAAGTGAAGGCAGCTTTGCTTTGCAAGGTGAATCTTGTTCTTCTCTTTGAGTTGTTTGCTCCATAAGTTTCCCTTACTCTGCATAGGAAACTTTTGCTTCATCATTTATCCTGCCCACTGGAGTAAGTGACTCCTTTGAACTAGATTTGATTTGTTAAATGAGCCATTTTGTTTTAATGCAGTAAACCACACTTAGATCACATAAGTGTGTGGTGCTCTGCAAACTGTCAACCACACCGGACTATTGTCACCAAATTGGGTGGGCTGTTAATAGTTCATCCATTTTTGGTTAGCTTTATCTTGGTTCAGTATTATATGAAATGTTTGAGTTTATATGGATTGCTAACTCTTAGAACTAGCAAGCTACAGAGAATGACATCAGCCTCTGATGGGATCCCAGGATGAAAAGACGTAAGCCAGTCAATCTAATTGTGCCTTTAATGTGTGGTTGCCATGGGTTTATATACAAATAGACAAAAAATAAGGCTCATTTTCTCCTCATCCTCATTAGGGTTCTGGGAAAAGCTAGCATTGAGTACGCTAGAAGATATGTTTGCAGTGATAGCTTTGAGGTATTTGTGGTCACACTATTACACCTTCGATTTCGACATGTGTCTTGCATTGTCACAAACCAGTGCTATTTTTAACCACAAAGAACCTCTTTTGTTGGGAATTTGAAAATATTGTTTTACATTACCTCACTTTTCGCATTAGATAAAAAAAAAAAAAACTTCTATTGTGGCTGGCTTCAATTAGATGAGAATGTAGTGCAAAAAAATGACAAGTTTGGCAAAAATCAGTTGTTGTGCTGGGAGTAACATCCATAATTTCATCACGTTATTAATTGACTAAAAAAAGTCTCAGGAAAAAACACTCTAAACATGAACTTAAGCAACAACAGACACTCAAAAGATATCAGGGGATAAAAACCCGCAATGGTGCTTAATGAAGCTGCTCTCATTTTCTCTTCTTTTTCTTAGCTTCAGACATTTTTGTGGGCCAGCACAGAAACTATAATCACTACAATACTGAGCCTGGGCTGAGCTGGCCCACCTCCAACAACACACAAATTACCCCACCGACTCTCAACATGATGCTTTTAATGGAGGAGAGGAGCTCAGACTTCAAACAGCAGCTTTATGGTAAACTATTGGCAGGGATCTAAACTTCTCACATTGGGCAATCTGCTCTAATAAAGCTGCCGTGTGCCGATCTCGTTCAAATGGATTAAATGCTCTGATCAAGCACTCCATTTTAGCCTTTACTCTTTAGTTGTTTTCTTCAGAGGAATATAGAAAGTATAAATGGAAATGCTCCAAAAAACGCTCCAAAAAAATGATATAGTTTGTCTTCTGAAGCCATGTTTTGGAAAAGTGAAAGTAGTGACCAATTTTCTCTAAAAAAAAACAAAAACAAATTAAAAATCACCTTTTGTTTTCCACAGAAGAAAGCAAGTCATACTGGTTTGGAATGATGTGAGGCTGGTTCCTAAAAGGAAATCAGAAAAAATAAATAAATAATAATAATCCCATTTAGGCTTGCATAACTCTCAGCTTGGTACTTCCGGACCATGGGGCATAGTGAGAGTGAGTGGATGAGGAGAGGGAAAAGGAGATCCATATCTACTCCAGGAATCTGGTGTAGTACCACCACTTCACTCTAAGTGGACAACCACTTAAACACTCTCCAGACAGGTTGTTATCAGGCAGCAGAAGCTAAATGTTTGAGAGACATACACCTGCACACCATGTGTTTTACGTTGATTTACTGGTTGGCTCAGACTATCCGATTTAGACAGTCGTAGGGCATTTTCTCCTCTTTCTGAAGTATCATTGGTCTAAACTGACAAAGATGTATATAAATTCACAAGCTCAGACATTTACTCACCCTTACGTAAATCCAAACCTGTATGACCTTCTTTGTTCCGTGGAGCAAAAAAAAAAAAAAAAAAAAAAAAAAAAGATATATATTTTGAAGAATCTTCATGCAGTTCTTTTCCATGCAATGACAATAAAGTATTTGTCATTATTGACTTATACTAAGCTCACTCGACAACATTTGTATGAAGTTGATTACCCCCTAAAAAATAATCAAGGTATGGTGAGGCACTTGCGATGGAGGTGAATGGGGCCAATTTTTGAAGGATTTAAATCATACATTTATCATTTATAATTGAAATTGTATAATTGAGGCTTATAATTTTATAAAAAAAAATACTTTTGTTGATATTTGTGTATTATTTGAGCCGTAAAGTGGTCATTTTAGGGTTTAAGGCATTGCATTATCATGCCGCTATAAAAGGGTTAAGCATTTTTGTCACATTATAATCATGTTAGCATGCATAGATTATATGTTGTGCTTATACTACTATAACAGTACTTTAATGTTTACACATTGGCCCCATTCATTTCCAATATACTGTAAGTGCTTCACAGTCTTTAAAAAAAAATAAGTGGCATAGGTGGCACATTTTTGTGGTATTCAATTATCCGCCAAGAAAAAAAAATGCTTTTGATTAAACTTGATTTTTACTGAACACGATCAATGATCCATGAGTAATGGCCCCTAAATAAATTATCACAACAGCTCAAATATATATTGCAGAAGAAACCTCAGCATTTAGTTACTTTAAGACTCTACTCTTGAACTGATAATTAAGAGCTCCCAGTCATCCAGTTCTACAAAAAAAGATATATTATTTTGAAAATGAACTTCGTCACATTTGAGGCTGTGAAGCTGTTTCATTTAGTAAGGATTAGTCAGCTGAGCTGTTTATTGAGTCTTTAAGGCTGCGCATTTGTCACGAGTAACAAAGTGTGGCTACTTTCTTCATAATGAGAACTACTCCAAAGGATAAGACATAAACTTGGCTTTGATGAAGAGAAAGTGACAAGTGACAAGAGACAGACATGCAGGGAGTGGCTGTCTCTGTGTCCAGTTCCAGCCTTGGGACTGGAACTTTACTTCACTGCTCTTAGCTTAGGCTTAAAAGAAATAAAGTTTAAGTGTAATGCTCTGTGCTGTATTACTCATAAAAGATATGAGCCAATTTACCCATTTAATGTGCAAAACATTTGACAGAGTATCACTTCTGCAGTGCTGGCCTGGTGGGGGAAATATTGAGTAAACAGCATTGGGATTTAAAAAAAAAAAAAAAACCCAAAAAACTTTAATGTAACTACCCATTGTGGGAATTTAAGAAAATGTACTTGAAAGAAGTTTTTGACACAAAGGCAATACAATCAGTTCACATGCTTTAAGAAGTGTGGAGAGACGCTGAGCCATATGTTAGAGAGAGACCTCCCAAGAGGAAGGGAATGTGACAGACATTATTGGCAAAGGCACGTGTTTCATTTTTCATGTTCTGATGAAAAAAAGAAAGCACATGTTGTAGAAATATATTTGAAGAAAAAACTTTGATTGGCAAAATATCAGTTTTTATTGTTACACTGTTGCCCAAAAATTGTATTTGGACATTTTAAAAATGTACATTTAAAAATGTATATAAATGGTGGCATTATAGGCTATAACAAAGTGCCATTTACTATAAAGAAATATAGCAGAGGCCTTTCAAACAAAATAGCTCACAAAAACAAGTTTGTTGGCCCTCGCTTGATAAAAAGTAAATATTGTGTCCAAAATCAAGAAGTTTTGCGATACCTATTTGAACTTGATGGAAATCTTTTGGATTACTATTTTGGATATGAAGTCTTATTGTGTAATGGCGTAATGTGTGTGAAAACGAGTAAACAGGATATATACAGTTTGCTACTCCTGCCTTGTGCGATTCTTTGCTTAATAACCCCTGACAAACACCATAAATTGGCAACGAGGATTAAGCTTTTTTTGTGTTATCATTGGTCATCAAGATGGCTGCTAACATGCCTTTCCCTGTCTTTCCCTAGTTTGGCTGCTATTGCGTTCAGCAATCTTTAAACATCTTTTTGAGTTATTGATGGGCTGGTGGTGGCGCAGTGGATAAGACATATGTCTTCGGTGTGAGAGACCCGGGTTTGAATCCACTGTGAGACAGACACCAATGTGTCCCTGAGCAAGACACTTAACCCCTAGTTGCTCCAGAGGCATGCGACCTCTGACATATATAGCAAATGTAAGTCACTCAGCTAAGTGAATGAATAAATGAATAAAAAATGATGCTACAGGTGACGAAAGTCAGAGAGCTGTCCTGCTGTACTACCTCGATATACAGGGACAAAGGATTTCCTACTCATTGCCAAACACGTATAAGGATGCAGATGATGCATTGAAAGCCTACTTCATGCCAAAATCTAGCATAGTATCTGAACGATGTGTCTTCGACGCATCACAAGCTTGTGTGTTTGTTGCCAGAACTGATGAAATGATTCGCGATAACATCATAGAGAATTGGCTCAGCCCACGAATACGTGAAAGACTTTTACTAGATACTGATCTTACACTCGACAGAGCTGTTATGACAGCAAGCCAGATTGAATCTGCTGCCGATCAGGCTAAATCCATTTCAAATTCCCACCAAGTTACAGCAGCAAGCAGTAAAACGCAGAACAATGGTAAACCTTCACAAATCAAATACGTGTGAGGTCCGTAAAATTGAATCGCAAGAAATTACTGTACTGTACGCGGAATATTCAGCTCGTACTCCCAGCATTACAAACACAATGTCTATCTACTTTGGACTTACAGACTTATATGGTGGATTTGGTGGTTGACACCTGGTCTTGTATCTGTCTTGCCATACAGTACTTATGCATGCCATTTCACTAATGCTGTGCTGTTGCAACCTACAACCAAATGCCCAAATTCCATGAAGGGAAATGTAGCGAACGTTTCCCTACATGACAATTCAGTTCCTGCTAAATTCTTCATTTTAGACAAAGGGACACCACTCACGGGGAGGGACCTAATGTCTGGAATGAGGATTGAAAACAGTCAAGTTCTACCTCCTAATGGCCTTCCTGTTCCAGTGCACTGTTACTGAGTTAACTGAGTTTCAAAAAACTTGCTAAAAACTTTATACACCACATAAAGCTGGATGAAGATTTTTGCCGTCTGCCACACTCTGTTCTCAGTGCTCTGAAAAAGGAATTAAATTGCTTGCAATCAGCTAAGGGTTTATGAACGCATCAACGCCTCTGCATGGGTGTCACCAAAGCCCCTTTCACACAGCGTGTTGATCCCGGGAAATTGTAATACCGCCATCGATGCCGGCTTGGGGACCTACTGTAGTAACATTGCTGGGATCAGTCCCGGAACACGCGCTGTGTGAACAAAAGCCAGGACCAATGCCGTGAGGGGTGTGTCATAGTGATGACGCTCGTACCATCGCGCGACTCTGTTGCTCTTAGAAGAAAGTTTGTGTTCGTCACCAACAAAGAAACGACGAACAAATGTCTGCAAACTGGAACGAAGCAGAGACCAGGAGCTCCTCACTATCCGCGCCGATGCTGAGATCGTTCACCAGCTTTGTGGAACGGTATGGGCGAGTACATGTTTTCTACGCGTGCGTTACACGTCTCATCCTGATGTCATTCCGGGATATTCCGGGTTGTGTGTGAACACGCTCACAGATCCCAGCAAATCACTGGCAGTGTGAATGAACCGAAATCAAACAATCCCGGGACAAATGCTGGGTCACATTATCCGTGTATTTTCCGGAATCTCTGTGTGAAAGGGCCAAAAAGTCAGGTTAAATTAGGATGTGCATTGACCTCAGAGAGCCAAAAAAAGCAGTGATCGTGAACTCTTTTCCATTGCCATACACGAATGAACTACTCTCTGCTCTAAAAGCTTCTCTACCATCTACCTAATATTTACTACCAAGTGGCGACAGTCGTGACCTCACATTTTTTATTATTCACTACAGACTGTTCATTGCGGATTGGCTTCAGTGCCTGGGGTATTTCATCCTGACTGGCTTGTCAGGGGTTAAAAATGACCAAACTATCACTATCATCCATGGACGTGATATGCCTATGTGGCACAAAGCACTTCAAGCTGTTATACAACGATCAAAGTGTCACTTACGACAAACCATCCTGCAGGTCATCCTGTTTCAGCGGAAGGTCTTAATGAACAGTGTACAGGCGATTCAAAATGAAACATTTTCTAGATATACAAGTACATAGATGTTATCAAGTTTAATGCATACGTTTAATGAAAAAAAGGACATTCTCAAGCCACTCCTTATGTAAAATGATTGACGATCATACCCAAGTTTTGTGTTGAATTTGTGTGTGTGTGAGTGTGCGCATGCTCTTGTCACCACAACTGCTTCACCAATCTTCACCCTTTCCCCAAACTTGGGCCCTTAAAGCTACTTTTAATTGTTTATCTGTGCTTTTTTTGTATGTATGTACTGTTGTATGTGCGTTTCCCCACACGTGTGTTCTTTTATCTCTTTTCTTCTGTTCCTCGCAGCCTGTGATTGCCATCCTGTGGGGGCCGCTGGCAAAACCTGTAACCAAACCACAGGCCAATGCCCCTGTAAAGACGGTGTGACGGGTATCACATGCAACCGTTGTGCTAAAGGCTACCAGCAGAGCCGATCACCCATTGCCCCCTGCATAAGTATGTGGATCACTCAATGTCAAGATTTCAATCCCCAATGAGCGATAATGCACAAATGTTTTTTTTTTTTTTTTTGTCCATGGAATGCATTGAAAAATTGAGATGAAACTCTGTAGGATCCATTTCTTATGGTGGAACAAGAAAATCTGCAATTCACAGTGGAAAGAATTTGGAACCATGTCTTGTTATGGTCACTCCACAGGATTAACACCTGCCGTTCTTTAACATGTTTTCTTTACTTCATGGGCCAAATCAGTGAGATCGACATTTTTTTAGAATCTTAAAATCGTTCTTTAAAGATTACAAAAGTATAATAGAGTCCTCACTGCATGGAAAGGAATAAAGAAAACATATTATCCATCACTGGTGTTTGCATTTGAAATCAAACTGTTTAATTGGTGCTTTTGCCGATAAAACAACGCTTGGGTATTAAACGAAGCAATTGGAAATAAAACGCTCAGGAGAAATAGTTGGCAGGGAGCTTAGCGGAATGAATTTTTTGGAATCATATATCTTTGATTTTCTTGGGAAAGTCACAAGCATGAATGTGTGAAAGATAGACACTCCGGTAATTGAACTGAAAATATTTCGTTTCTCTCATAATAGTGAAATAATGTTTTTATTTTAATAGCACATATACATTTAAGCACTTTTTCAATCCATGCCAAGCTCAGTTTAACACAAGGAAGCCTTGGCTACACATACCATTATGTCCTTTTATTCTGAAGACCATAAATCAATATTGTTGAAATGTTTGTAACAGGCTTGTACTGTAATTTAATCTGGCATTAATCTTGTTCCCATGTTCCCCACGACGTTTAGAGCTCATATAGGAAGACCACCACAGGAAACGTATATATAGTCTTGCCAAAATGCCAACAGCAAAATATACTTTCCTTTTTACTGGTAGTTCTTTATTGAACTAAGACTTTATGCCATCCTGAATAAGTAACACTACAAATCAATATTATTATCAAGCCTTGTTTACTGGCCAAAAGCACCATAATGCATACATGCAACAGAAACATACAACATTTTTTTGGACCCCAGCAAATGATTGTTTTTCAACCAGAAGACTTGATTCTTTCTTCCTTAAAAAAAACCCTCTTTTTTGCATGCTTGCACACCAGCTCCACAGAGCACACGAGCACTCTCTTATCAACTTCTTCATATTTCTCTTAGTACGCTTGAGCTGTTCAGTCATCCTCTTGTTTTGTCCTCATGGCAGTAATTGCCTTTTCTTCTTGTATATTTATGTTCAGATAAAGCAAAGGACTGTTCTTTTTTTTACCACTTTTATGAATTCAATCACTGCGATGAAAAGGTCTTTTCCTCACGCATGGCTTTGCTGAGTGTAAACTTCCCTCCGTTTATGAAAGGGCAATGGAAGGAGGAATGAAAGAATCAAGTCTTGGACAAGCATCTTGCTGCTTTTCATAACAACAAAAAAAGGAATACAGATGGAGCAGGTTGGGTTCATAATGTGAAAACTGTAACATTTTCTTATGGAGTTAACATGGTTCAAATAAGCAACACGAAACTGTCTGAACAGAAGCTAATATATATTGATCTTAAATTATAGTTATTATTTAATTTGAATGTAATTATTTCTTTATTTAAACCAATGTTTACATTGATTTTAAGAATATTTTTTATTTAATTATGTATGCATTTATTTATTATTGCTAACTGTCATCTCTTTTCGGAACAGAAATTCCCATTGCTCCACCAACCACAACTGCAAGCAGCACAGAGGAACCTTCAGGTTAGTTCTGCTAACTAATCTTAAATGAGAATTGTGGAGAATTGTTTTCACCACAGACTATATCCATCACTATTAAAAAGCTAGGCCACTTGCAAGTGTCTCGTATAAGGAACGAGGGGCTGAATCGGCGCTGTTTGGGGGCTCTTTCTTATTGAATTGCAGATATAAGGTTTTCTTCGCTTTTGAGCGTATAAAGTGGAATTTGATTTACCCAAACCCATTATGGAAGAGGAACTGCTGAAATTATTAGGGGGATCTAGTTTTACAGTTGCGTCCCTTGACACTTTCACTCTCGCCGCAGATGTTTTATAAATACGCCTAAAAGTAAGCAGAACGTCAGACTTAACTGCAGTGTCTGCCAAATGATTTCATTCAACATCAGACAGTAAAACACTGTCTGCAAATATACAAACGCTTCCCTAACATTTCGTGCAATTATAGACTAAGTGTCTCCTGATCAGATGTTTAATTTCCCAAGTTTTCTTGCCAGAGCTATCAGCTTCTCTCTCGCTTTTTTCTCTCTTTTTTAGAGAATAGTGAGTGAACATGCTTTAATTTGCCCGTATGGAAAAAGTATTTGTTGAAGAAATGTTCGTCATTCTCACGGACAGAGGAATTCTAGCGTGCAAAAAAAATCTTTGCAGCTGTTGGTTGATCGTCGCAGACCTCTAATGCTTTACTGACAGATAAGATTGACAGCAGAGCTGCTGGTATTCTCTCTCTCTCTCATGGACCTCATTTCATTCTTCTCTGGGATATTTTCTCTGCCCCCACATTTTTCTTCTTCGGTCTTTTATTCTCTCTGCATTTCTTCCTCCTTTGTCCTAAAATACCCACTCACTCTCTTTAGCCCATCTGAAACCAATTCTCTGTTTCATGACTGGTAGTTTGGCTATTGCCAAATGTCAGAACTGCATTGTGAAAACTGTCTTTCCTTAATGGACTATCAATGATTTGAGATAGAGGGTGTTATGACCCATGCAAAATAAACAAATAGGCAAAGCGGAGGGAAAAGGTTAACCCATTCACCACAATGTGTTTCCATTTGTCATGGCCTGACCCTTAAGCATATGGCAGCACATGTGAAAAAAAAAAAACCCTAAGAAATGCAGGATTGCTGTATCGTGCTTGTCTTGGTATTTTTGAAGAACAGAAACAGTTAAAACAATGCTAAACAAATAATAGTTTTTCTATTATTTAATTTGATATTTATTAATTATATGTATTTGTTTGTTTATGTCACCACTGTTTCAGCGGTTTCTTTACCACAGAAATAAAGACAGGTACAATGCCGCTATTATGATTATTATTATTTTTTTTAATTTATTACTTAAATCTAAGATAACTGCATTGTGCCAGTTAGTTTTAATAAAAAAGAAACAGTTAAAAACTGTGCAAAATATAAATAAATGCATTTCTCTGTATAAATTTTGTGTATATATTACAGTAATATAAACACTTTATTTTACACACATGTCCTTACCATAGTAACAGTAAATTATGCATAATTACATGCAACTAACCATCAACCAAATCCTAATCCTACCCTAAACCTATAGTAAGTATGCAGTTGGTAATGTCAGTCAGTACATAAATATATAATTACACTGCAACAATGATACTTTAAAATAAAGTGTAACCAAATAATGATATATTATTTATTTATTTAATTGTCTGTTTTATTTCTTCTTTTTTTACAGAAATATAAGACAGGCATAATGCAAAAAAAAATACTAAATACTAGAATTAATTTCTGGAGGAAAAAAATAATAATTCTAAGGTCAGAAAATGTATGAAATACTACCTTTCTAATCACTTAATGGAATCTGGTTTGGGCGAGCTTTATTTCAAAATCAATGCATTTTTAAAATCGTACTTTATTGGCAAAGATGTGTCCAAGCAATGGGGGCACCACTGATTTTGAGCCCTTAAAATGTTTGACCCATCTGGTTTTGGGAGCAGCCCTCTCCATGAAAACTGCAGCATTCCAAATCAAGCTGATGGAGAGGTGGAGCACAGGACAGACATATTTGAGTGCCCCCATCAAAATGGACGCTCCAGACCACCCACACACCCTGCTATGGGACTGCATACATTAAGCCTTCACTCCGAGCCCAAAGCTCACCTCAGGATAGTGCAATACGGCAGAAAAATATGACCTCATCCAATAGATGATTGCAAACAGATGTTCTTATCAGGGCACCTCCACCCTGCTCTTTAGCAGTTGCCCACTCAGATTGAGAGAGAGAACGTGTACGTTCTTGTACAGATAGGGTGGGACGGACAGCTGTGAAGCAGGTGTCTATGAGAATGAAATAGGGGAACGGCAGGAGGACAGAGGGAAAGTTGAGGGAGGAGAGGAGAAGGACGATGTTAATATGTCTTCAGTAAGGAGTGCATCGCGAATACTTCCAATTGCTCGGCTCAGACAAAACAGATATTGTGTGGCGAGGTCATCCATGGTGTGAGTCTCCACTCCCAAGACCCCTGTATAATCCCCCTCAGACACACACTCATCTATGACTGACAGAGATGTCTCTACAAACATTAGGAGATCAGCGCATGTTGTCTTTACAGTTATCAATTCTATATCATTATTGGCATGGATTTCGTAGATGATGTATTGATGTATGTAGGGGACTGCTCAAATAATTTTCTTAAATAATAGGAATTTTTGACATGATCCAAAGGATGGGTCAGCATTTCCTCACCCTATTTAAACCTGTATGATTATCAAACACAAAAGGTACATTTTTGAAGTGTATTGTGGTTGCTCTTTTACATACTATGAAAGTGAATATGGAATGAAGCTATACGCCTCGTTCACGGCAGCGCCATCATTGATTTTGAATGAGAATGAAAGCGAGGCTGTGAGGGATAGACATGCATCTCTTCAATGGGCTGTACTGTTATTTAATGTGTTTTCATTTTGTTCTGCTCATGAAACACTGGAAAAATATCTTTCCAAGAAATTTTAGTTGACAAAAAACTCCCGACAGTAAGCTGTGGAAAATTGTAAGTAATCTAGGAGCTTTATTCGGCTTTTTACAGCGGATGCCGTTGGAAACACGGTAAGTCTATCCCTCACAGCCTCGCTTTCATACCTGTCATGGAGCTGCTCTGAATAAGGTCTATTAAGTTTCAAAACAACAAAAAGCACTATAAACTACCATAAAGCTATCAAAAGTATTCCATATGTCTATGTGTGATATGTTTGTAATTAAATAGTTTAGCGTGAGACTGAAAATTAGTAAAGATTTTCAGTAAATTATTACTGGAATAAAGTGGGAAAGTACTATATTCTTCAAAAATGCACTTTTTGTACATAGAACATGGTCAGAAATAGTAAAATATATAAGAAAAAAACAAAAAAACTAAACTTTTTTTCTTGTCACTACGGCAGTCCTGTCGGTACCTTATAGCTTTTGTACCTTATATACCTCTAAAGGGTATACCTAAAAGTGTAACTATGAGACAGTTGTTGTACTCGAAATTAAATCATACAGGTTTGTGACTACATGATGATGAGTAAATAATGACTGAATTTTCATTTTTGGTTGAACTATCCCTTTACCACATGTCACCGTTGCAGTGTTGTAGTACTCGAGACTCGGACTCGTCTCGGACTCGGTCTCGAGACCATATTTTAATGGTCTTGGTCTTGTCATGGACTCGTGTGCATTTGGACTCGGAATTGACTCGTACTCGAACATTTTTTTTTTAGGACTCGGACTTATTCCCGAGTCCACTCGAGTTCAATTAAAAATATTTTTCATGATTATTAATGTATGTTAATAAAATATTTCTTTAAATTGATTGACACATCCAGTGAATGGTGATTTTCTAGTGCACAACTGTGCATGACAAATTGTAATAAAATGACTTTTAACACCACCTACTATGTGGCCTTTTTCCCTAAACTGATCATATTTTTTAAACTCTAAGTAAATTCAGTAAAATAAAAGAAGTATTTCTCTAAGTAAATAAAAATAAATTAGGTAATCAACCCTCACTGGTCTCGGTCTCGACTCGGACTCGACCGTCTCTGGTCTCGGTCTCGACTCGGACTCGAGTGAGGTGGTCTCGACTACAACACTGCACCGTTGTAAAACAAAATTGTCCCATAGAAATCTGCAAGGCTCCTAATGATTATAAAAGAAACAAATAAAAAAGGGGGGAGTGAGAGATTGAGGGAGGGAAAGTGAGAATTAGAGAGAGACAGAAAGAGAGTGAATGGTGTTGAATTAGTGTCTCATCATGAATGCAAAGCTCTCGTCTAATTTTAAAGCTGGCTTCACCTCTCTCCCATTTCACATGGTCAGATTTCGAGGCTGGGCGATGTTCCCCTCAAATCTCTGGGCTTCATTTACAGTAATGAAGTTGATTTCTACCCATTCTCAGCCCATTAGAATGATGCCCTCGTGATCAAAACATCACAACTGCACACGCTTTCTGGTGTGTTTCTTTAAAGCAATGTCCGAATTCAAGAGATAGCTACTTTTGTTCTGAAACTCTCGAATGTAATGAAAGCACAGCAGAAAACAAGAAGGGTGTTTTGAGAGGTTGAGAGGAGAAGGAGGAAAAAAAAAAGCAGTTCCCTTTGGAACAGACCCAGCTTGCCCATTGAGTCCCTGCCCCAGTGGGAGCTTGGGGCTCTGGCTATAATCTAATTACATGCTTTATTTGCAGCAATTTGTTTCTCAATCAGTCTCATTCCGCACAGAGAAAGCCTTCCCCCTGTGCACTCATTCACACCTCATTGTTACAGCTCCCAGATCTGCGATGTGCGCATGAATAGCATTGTCCGTTCCATTAGAGGTCCAACTGGAAACAGACCTCAGGTCAGCTTTAGGCTCTTTTTTGCTAACAACAGAGTACAGTGTCTGCTGTCTTCAAGCTTTAAAAGACCCAGCAGGTTAGATTGTCAGTGTTAGATGTCAAGGCTTTTCAAAAAGTGCTGAGTGAGGCTGAATAGCGCAGACTCATTAGCTGTTTTCCGCCGAATCTCCACACCAACAACTGCCCTCAATGTCTAGCGACGGAGAGAATTCGTCCACAAATGTTTCCCCACAGGGGTCCCCCACAGTCAGCGTGTAACCGGTGCCCTCCACTCATTCTTCAGTGTCAAACAAGCCTCACATTCAAACTTACACGCAGCTTTCCTTTTACTCGCTGGCACGGCTAGCAGAGCCACCGGACTTGGTGCCAAAACCTCTTTCGCTTGAAAAGACGGCAGGGAAAAACATCCATTAAGGTGACACCGGCCTCTGTGGGAGCATCATGACAGGACGGCAAGCTAACCCTACTTCCCCTAACTCAAGAGGGGGCACAATGAGTACATTTGTCTTTGCTGCGGGGGACTGGATGTTCGAATAGGAATCTCAGGGTGCCCATCACCTCTTTAAAGGAGAGCTAATGAGAAATGATGGCTATCAAAGGGAAGTATCGTGATGGCATTAAATAGGGTTATAGGAAAACAAAGCAGTTGCTCTACAGTCTTCATTTAAATGGAAATGAAGCTGCCACAGTATGGACTCTCAATTTCATTTCGGTTACAGTTTCTCTGCCATTTCCAATCTACAGTGTGCACGGTTTGACTCGCCCCAACCCCACCTTGGACTCCCTCGCGCAACCACTTCGGCGCGACTACTTTCACGGGCATTTTTTTCTGTTTCCTGGGTTGCCCAGGGCAACCTCATTCACACAGAGAGAATGGAGAGTCCAAAAGCAAGTAAAAGGCAGGCACCGAGCGAGGGTCGGCCGAAACAATGAAGTTTGTTAATATGCAGGCGAGCTGAAAGGTTTTTCTCTGCCCCCCGTCCCTCCGTCTCCCATTCCATCCATCCACTAAAAGAAGGCCGTGACAATTGTAAGGGGAATGGCGAAAGCAAACTTCTCCATTTAAACATCTGCATGCTCGAAAGAGGTGTTTTTAATGAATTAATCGTGTCTGTGTCCTCAGAGTTGAAGGCGCAGCTTATTTTATCTGGGAAGAAGAGGCCCAATCAGATACGAATCCCTTGGGTTTTTCCCCCCAAAACACCATGCTTCTTCTTTATTTTTACTTACAACAAGCTTTTTTAAACACTTTATGTGCTGCTAATTTTCCCTCTGACCTCCCTTTGTGCTTGGTCAACCCTCGCTCCCCCCTTCACCGCAACCTCCCTGAGTGCCGAACCAATAAATGCCAAAGGTTGAAATGGTCTTTAGGGGTTGCGGTGGGGGAGGAGGCATTAGGATAGATGTACAGGGTACGGAGTTGACAGCACCGGGAGGGAGGTGTCGTGATTCAAAAAGCCCTAATCAGGCCCATCATGGCACTGACAGTGGAGACAAGGGTGAGAAATTAGCATGGAACTGAAGAAAAAAAAAAAATCACTGGGTGGCACAATACGCTTGGCCTCAGAGGGCTCCCATCAGAGCAGGGGAGGGTCCAGACATCCAGAGAGCAGAACGAGAGGGACCTTTTGTCTCCTTCCTTTTCTAAGGAGCAAAGGACACTTTGCTGAATGCCTCACAAGCCCTATTACAGCCTCACAATTAAACTGGGCAGATGGGTGTCACAACAGGCCAAGGCTTTAGGATAGATGTGTCGTTTGCAGAAGTGTCTCTCTTTTTGACAATGACTCTTTTACATTCTTTAATCGTGTGTTGTTGTTGTTGTTGTTGTTTTTTCCCCCGTCTCAACCCTTCCTTTCTTATTTTTACCTCCAAAACTTAGACTGCGAGTCTTACTGCAAGGCATCCAAAGGCAAGCTGAAGATCAACATGAAGAAGTACTGCAAGAAAGATTACGGTGAGTGAGAAAAAGTGCACACAACACCATACCGAAAGCAGCACACTCCCCACATTTATGCAGGTGGCTCAAATCCTTGCCCTCTGCAACATCTTTATGCTTTATCCAAAGCCGAATTCCCTCGAGCCCCCTCAGTGTTGGTATATTGTAGTGATGGCTTACTTGGGGCTTTCAAGAAGAAAGTCAAAGGATCAAACAGGAGGAAAGGCCATCAGTGAGGGGTTTAGGGGAGGCTGCGTTGACGGACAGCCCAGCAGGTATTTCAAGCCCAAAGCGGATCAAACCATGGCAGTGTGACGGGCAGAAGGGACCGGAGTGCTCACAGATATCCTCATTAAGGGAAGCGCATGTCCCTGTCCTGCATTCCTGGGGGCAGCAGGCCCTCTCTTGTCCATGAAAAGGAGCAGATGTGCAGCCCTACAGAGGTGGGGTTGTTTCGTCAGTCAAGCGAGACCCCATGGAACTTAAAGAGCTTAGCAGGTTTAATAACAGACAGAGCATTTTAACAGCTCTTTTGATTCATTTCAGTCATCATACGCTGAAAATAAATTAGGGTAGGATTTCATTTGAAACGATTTTTGGTAACAATTTATTGTAGTGTCCTTGTTACATACAGTACATGTACTTACCCTAGTAATTACAGTAAATTATCCATAATTACAAGCGACTAACCCTCAACCAAATCCTACCCTAACCCTATAGGTAGTAGTTGCTTAATATTACTCAGAACTTAAATATATAATCACACTGCAACAATGACGCCTTAAAATAAAGTGTAACCAACTTTCACCTTTTATTTACAACAGCGAGTGTTGAAGAGTTTAGGTAATTTATTAATGTAGAATAAAACACAACAAAATATTATTTGAGTATAATTATAGATATAATTGTAATATTTTAGAAAAGTGCTATGTGGAAATATTACCATATTATTATATGGGTTGATGACAAATTAGAGTGTCCACAATTAAAAAAAGGAAAATATTTATATTTATTGATTTGTAACAAGAAATGTTGGTTTCATATGGCTTTGGAAAAAAATAAAACAAAAAAAATATATATATATTATTTGAGTATAAGTATAATTGTAATATTTTAGAAAATTGCTATGTTTGAAATATTACCATATTATTATATGGGTTGATAGCAAATTAGAGTGTCCACAATAAAAAAAGGAATATATATATATATATATATTGATTTATAACAAGAAATGTTGGTTTCATATGGCTTTGGAAAAAATACAACAAAAAATATATTATTTGAGTATAAGTATAGGTATAATTGTAAAATTTTAGGAAATTGCTATGTGGAAATATTACCATATTATTATATGGGTTGATAACAAATTAGAGTGTCCACAATTAAAAAAAGGAAAATATTTATATTTATATATATATATATATATATATATATATATATATATATATATTTAGGTAATTTATTAGGTAATTTATATTATTTGAGTATAAGTATAGGTATAATTGTAATATTTTAGAAAATTGCTATGTGGAAATATTACCATATTATTATATGGGTTGATAACAAATTAGAGTGTCCACAATTAAAAAAAGGAAATATTTATATTTATATTTATATATATATATATATATATATATATATATATAGGTAATTTATTAGGTAATTTATATTATTTGAGTATAAGTATAGGTATAATTGTAATATTTTAGAAAATTGCTATGTGGAAATATTACCATATTATTATATGGGTTGATGACAAATTAGAGTGTCCACAATAAAAAAAAGGAAACTATTTTTATATACTGAATTTTAACAAGAAATATTGGTTTCATGTGGCTTTGGAAAAAAAAAATCAATAATTTTCAAGAAAAGCTCTAATTAAATGACTTGACTAATCATTAAGAAAGAGTATTTACATATTTTCCTCACGCACTGTGAAAATATATTAATCATTAAACATTTTTATATATCTTTTTCAAAGTAAGAAGTGTGTTATTTTTTGTGAATTATTCATTTATAAATACTATTATGTTTTTGAGGAAATCACACCACGGCACTTTACAAACTAAACTAACCTTGCTTTACTATTGTAAAATCAGATATTTTAAGAGACTTAATTTACCTTGACAAAATGGTATGCAGGGGTTCTTTCTAGTTTTTTTTTTTTTTTTTTAAACATCAAAATACACCACTAATCACTGTAGTAGATTTATTTTATTTTTTCAAATAATAATAAAAATGTATGTCAGTATACTTAAGGTTTTATTTTTTAAAAATCCATTCTATTAATAAATGAATTAGGATATCAGGAAAGTTGCATCATTTTACTTTATGCCCACCAAAATATCAAAATGCATTTTAATTAATTTAAATGTTTATCATATATTTATTCTATTCACTGTATGTGTGAATTTAATTTCTAATATTTTTTTGTACGCACAAACAAAAAGTGTTTTCATTGACCCATAATGAAATGTATACTTTAATTGAGCTGGATACCATTACAATTAAGCTACACAAAGTATATAATGGCCATGCTGTGTGCTTGTAAAGATGGATTGTGATAAATGTAATAATGATTGAAAAAGCTTATGCGTTCCAGCCAAAGACATGATTTGATGGATACGAAAGTGTTTATGCCCAACAGATGTTTGATTCAGGGTGTGAAAAAAGCACAGACACACACACACACACAAAAAATAGGGAATCCCTGCAGCGTACAGAGGAGGTCTGGCACACAATGGTCGTAGCATCTTACATGATGAATCCTCAATGCAATCACCTCCTGCAGACTGGCTTTGCATGTTCTCCTTTCTACACTGCCATTACTCATTTAAGACTCGTTTAAGAATTTATCCAGATAATATGGTCCCCCGCTGACTTCAATTTACAGTTGTCCTCAGTTATGGAGAGTTCGCTAGCTCCCCCTTTACTCAAAAGTGAACAGTCTAGGATAAACTCCCACATTCTGAGCATTAAACCTAATCCACTTTCCTTCTGCCTTCTTGAGCATCAGGGGGGCTTTATACAGCAGCACGGGGAGAAATGGCTATAAAATTGGAATTGAACTCGAAGATGGAGTCATCTAAAGACTTATGAGGGGAATCAGGCATTTTGTGGCATGATATTTACAGCCTCATGCCTCAGTGGCACATTACCCATAAAACACCACAGCTGGGCCACAGACATGTGGTTATCATTGGATACATGACTTCCACCTCTCCAAATGGTGACAGTGACAGTTTGTTTCATAAAGTTAAAAGTTTTTGGATTTCATCGTTGATAATATTCTCACTTTCTAGTGTCCTTAAAGTGTAATACAAAAATGTTCACCATTATGTGGTTCCAAAACCATATGATTTTTTTTCGAACTATGGCAGTTAAACTCAAAAATTACAAAAATAGTTTTTGTATATAGGAAACAGACCAAAATTAGTCATTGTTCCCAGGAACAAAACATTCAGACCGTTATGTGAACTGCATCAAGAATTTCACTGAAAAGGTCACACAAAAGAATGAATCGTTTATGAATAGTGAATAGTCATGAAAAAGCTAAGGGGAACTGGTCTTTCAAGATTTTTAGTGAATAACTGATTCATTGATATTATCATATTCTTAAGAGTTTTTGTGCAACTCTCACAAAGCTATCAAATGGCATCAGAAGATTTGGAATATTGTTAACATAATAATTGTTCATTTGTGTCATACGAACCGCTTTAATACACTCAATTCACTTTGATTATAAGCAAAACCACATACAGGATATTCTTAAAAAATCACTTTCTTTGTTCCACGGAAGAAACAAAGTCATACAGGTTTGGAACAACATGAAAATGAGTAAATAATATTTTTGTGCAAAATATTAGAATAATTGATTTCAATGCATAATTTAAACCGAATGTCATTAAACGAGCAATATGTTGCGATTTAAACTTGTCAAAAACTGGCAAAAACACTATTTCTCAGCTTTTTGTTTAAAATGTTGCTTTTTTAATGAAACCTACCCACAATTAAGTGTTGATAAAAAAAAAAGAATGCATGAAGCTAAAATTGTATTTATTTATTTTTAAAGCAGAGGCTCTGTTCTTTCGTTCACTCTTTCTTTATTTGATATATTGCATGTTCAGACAGGTTATTCATAAAACTAAATAATTAATTGACTGGCTGGCAACGGGTGAGAAACGAGTTAAGAGTTAAAGACCTCTGTGCATCCTGGCACCCGATACAACTGAGAAGTCGAGAATGAGGCGCAAGATATTGATTCCTGTAAATGTGAAAATGGATACTGGCATTAAATGAAACTCGTGAAAAATGTGAATTCTTATAAGAGGAATGTTTGTAATGGGGTTGAACTTTCCAACGCATTCTCATCCTTTAGCGTCATATAAAACGCTATATGACAAAACGGCGCTATACTACGCACATGGCACCCGTTATCGTTAATATAACATGCGCTGTGAGGGCTAAGTTTAGGTGTGGGGTAGGGTCTGCGTGTCATATTACGCTAACGGATTTATGACGTCTTGGGTACGCGTGTTATATTAACGATAAAGGGTGCCATGTGCGTAGTATAGCGCCGTTTTGACATATAGCGTTTTATGGGGCGCTAAAGGATGAGAACGGGCTGAACATTCTATATCAGAGGAGGAAAACATTCATGCTCTGTATGGCTCTAGCTTTAAAAACCTGTAACTGGACAGATACGTAGATCACCAAGCATAAGCCTGTGTGATACATGCCTCAAACTGCAAAGCATTACGCAGACGAAATTAAACCTGCTCCTTTTTGTCGAAGTCACCTTACAAAGCACATTGAAGGCTGAAAAGGGGAAAGGGGAACAGCATGAGTTTACAGGCAGATTTGGGGGATTCACACTTGCAAGGATTGTCAAACTGCGGCAGGATTTGAGTTCCATGCTTTATTTGAAAGCACTTTAAAGTGAAGGTTGACCTGCATTGCTTCAGCAACTGAGACGATACAAACGACTTTATCAGAATCAGAGCCAGACTGAATCTGTGGCTCACTCGTGGCTGTAAATTTAGATATTTTGGTAACACTTTACAGTAAGTTTCATTAGTTAGTTAACTACCTTAGTTAACATGAACTAAGAATGAACAATACTCATACTACAACATCTTAGTTTGAACATAACCAGTTTATAGATTTCACACTATTTCTTGGCCACTAATCACGGCATTCAAAGTACTAAGTAATTCATGTATTTATTTATTTATTAGGGTTGGGTATCGGTTGGGTTTTATCCGATACCAGTACCTACTCTGTATTTTTTAAACGGTTCCGGTGCCAAACGGTACTTAAAGGGTTAGTTTACCCAAAAATGAAAATTAAGTCATTAATTACTCACCCCCATGCTGTACCAACCCCGTAAGACCTTCGTTCATCTTCGGAACACAAATAAAGATATTTTTGATTGAATCTGAGAGCTGGATCAGTCCTACATAGGATGCCTAAGGGACTGGCTCTTGACGGCCCATAAAGTCATTAAAGAAAAGGTTTAAATATTCCATGTGCCTGCAGCGGCTCAATTATAAGTTTATCAAGCGACGAGACTACTTTTTGTGCGAAAAAAACATAAATAACGACTTTATTCCACTATTCTATTACTTCCTTATGAGCGCATGCGCGAGAACTGAGACAAGGACGTTCTCCTTCTACTACTTTTTGTTACTGGCTGCTCCGCTTAGGAGTTTTACCGCCTTTTTTTTTATTTATTTTTATTTATGCAATACCATATTTGTATTAAATTAGAAAAACTTTTTCACTAAGGTTAGTGGTCTCAGCCTTTCAGACGTCGTTTTGTGTACGGTAACATTGTTATTTAAATGGGCAAACTTTAACTTTAACATTCAAGTTATCATTCAGAGATTCATTTAGTTAATCACACATGCATTTAAAAAGTACAAAATATTCCATGTACTGTTTGAAATGATTTTAAATGACAGAAAGTGTGTACAAAATAATGTCACTCATCTTTGTTAATAGTGAGAAAAATTATTCAGTTATTCATTTTCTCCCTGTTATTCTACAGCTGTTCAGGTCAACATCTTAAAAGCAGAAAAAGCCGGTGAGTGGTGGAAGTTCACCGTCAACATCATCTCTGTCTACAAACAGGGTGAAAGCCGAATCCGCAGGGGAGACCAGTTTTTGTGGGTCAGAGCAAAGGACGTGGCCTGCAAGTGCCCAAAGATAAAGCCCGGCAAGAAGTACCTACTTCTGGGCAATGACGAGGATTCCCCTGGACAAAGCGGAGTGGTGGCAGACAAGGGCAGTCTGGTCATTCAATGGAGGGACACTTGGGCTCGAAGACTCCGGAAGTTTCAGCAGCGCGAGAAGAAAGGAAAATGCAAGAAAGCGTAGTGAGGCGAAAAGGAAAGAGGTGGCCATCCAGAGCTGGACAGAGAAACAACAGACGAGTGGTGGATGAAAAGATAATAAGGGAAAGGAAGAGAGATAGAGAGAGAGAGAGAGAGAGAGAGAGAGAGAGAGAGAAAGGAACTGAACATCGCTGCTTTGAATAAAGGCATGAAGACAATATTAACATTTTGTTTTTAAAATAGGAACATGTGTGAAGGAGTTCACGATGCAGTTTTCATTTCTTATTTGTTTCCTTCGAGATTTGTTTGCTGTTTGCCAATTTTGCACCTGTGTCCATTATAAAGAAAGGTATTGGATTATTTTTTAAATGGCTTCATATTTCAGATCCATTTTGGCTGGTTTTGAGAATCAGATCAAGCTGTATTTCATATTCTAAAACAGGAAAAAATATATATTTAAATGAATAGTTCTTAAGTAAGCCTCTTCAATACAAAAATAAACAAGTAAATAAAACATTTTCATGAGTGAGCTTTAGCATTTAAAAATTCATATGCTCTAACTTATGCATAATGCATAATGGCGGAGATGCCAACATTTCAGAAATGTCAAAATTCTGTTTTCGATGGGAATTTTTTATATGACAGACGCCAAAACAACTTTTGGTCTTCTTTGCCAATTTAAAGGGATGCTCCACTTTTTTGGGGGGGAAATAGGCTCATTTTACCACTCCCCCAGAGTTAAACAGTTGGGTTTTACCGTTTTCAAATCCATTCAGTTGATTTTCTGATAATTAGAAGAATCTCGGTCATAACCAGACAGTTTCTGGTCTCATTGACTTCCATAGTAGGAAGAAAAAAAAATCCAGAGACCAGAAACTGTCTGGTTACTGATATTCTTCTAAATATAAAAAAAAAAATCGTCTGAATACATTCGAAAACGGTAAAACCCAACTGTTTAACTCTGGGGGAGTGGTAAAATAAGCCAATTTCCAAAAAAAAAAAAAAAAAAAAGTGGAGTATCCCTTTAAAAAGTTGTTTTTTCAAAGTCTGAAAAGTATTGTAGTTTCACCTTGTAACGACTGCATGAAAAACATGCATTATGCATATACCGGTGCATATTATTTTTTATAATTAGTTCATTCAGCATTATTAGTTGTTGCAATTTTCATGAAGTTGCATGGTTTAACATTATCACTGAATTCAGATCAAAAAAAAAAAAAAGAGAAAAAGACCATATGACAGCACTTGTACAGTATAACATGTATATTTCATATAACACAACTCATTTTTTTTAAGACTGGTTTGGTTTTCCCAAACACTATACAAAAGCACGTCAAGCGCAAATTGACGGTTTCTGTTCAAAATATGTTTCTGATTGCCTTTTCATCGTAGGTGGCCCGTAGTTCACTACTTTCAGTAAAAGAATCATCTAACAATTGCTGAAAAGTAGTAGCGCCTATTTCCTTCAACAGTCCCCACTAATATAGACTACATTTGGTCGAATTATCTGCAAAAAAATCTTTTTTAAAAAAAAAAACAATGCCTGTTTAAGCCATGTGTAAATCTAGAACTTGCCTCACTTATTTACAAGAAGAACAAAAATCTGTATTCATAATTGTTGAAAACTGATTTATGATCTATAAAAATGTAATGGCATGCTTGTACAAACCCTTCAATAATTAGCATGCATTTACAATTATTTTTGAACTTGGAATAAAATCACCATGTATATTTTTGTATAAGACATGATTAATTGAGGTACATGACATCATTTTTTTTGCTCCATTTGAATTGTTTATAGTCCAGACATGGATGATGACGATTTTTTGTTGTTGTTGTTGTTAAAACCGAACTTCAGCGCGACGAGTCCAGTGTATAAACAGGCCTTTTCGTAGACAAGTGTTGGTAGAATGGTGTGTATAGTTAGCATTTTTCATTGTGTGTAAAACAGTATTTAGAAGTGTACGAACTACCTTTAACTAGTATTCATGAACTAGTATTTACTATTAAGTTTTGTAAAGCGACAGCATCTCTCCTTATTTCCACGTCCATTTAGGGTCTGTGAATGTAGGAATGCATGTATAGTAATGTTTCACTACAACAGAGAATTCTCTTCACTGTGAGAAACGCTGCTCACACACACACTTGTTTTGTTACTGACAAAAGTACAGCTTTTTCACTGATCTTTGAGGGGTCACTTAACATTTGAAGGTGTGGTCTGTCTAAATTAAACTGCAGGAACTGATCATTTCAGTATCAAATACCAAAAAAAGAAAAGAAGAAAAGAAAAGAAAAAAAGACGGATTCGATGAACGGTTTACGTGTGGAGTAATTATCATCTTAAAACAATGATTACTTGTAAATGGACACAATGTATAACATACAGATATTTATACATATGATGTATTAACCGGTTACAAACAATATTCGTAATACCACATGTACATGTATTTTGTTTGGCACTCAGTATCTTAGTGCACACACCTTTTTTTATTTTTTTTTTATTTCAAGTATTACAACGATGTAAATTTGTGTTCCCTTTTTATTTTTCGCAGCAGTGGAAAGATGCCTCATGTATTTGACATTACCAGCAGACCTTACATAGGCCTACATTGCTTCTTGTTCATATTATGAATTGTAAATTTAGCTGTGGCAAATACAAGACGTCTGCAATATTGTTTTACAATGCATACTAATATATTATGGTTATTATAAGAAAATATTTAATGACACAGGACATTGTGGATTTTTTTACATCCTTTTGCCTTTTTTGTTGTTTGTTTTGTTTCGTTTTTTTTTTTTTTTTTTTTTTTTTTTTTTTTTTTACAGTTTGTGGTTGTTTAGATGGTTGTGATTAAAATCCAGAGGGGAAAATAACTACTGAACACCAACCTGGTAGAACTACAATTCAGCATTCATTTGGAATAAAATCTCAAAACGTCACTAGTGTGCTTTCTCATTTCCCCCCCTGCTTATAAATTTGCCTTAAATAATAATACATTAGTATTTATTTAATCGTTAATCGATAAGTAATCAATTTGGATGTTTGTCATTTTAACTTAAATCACATTAAACTGACTTAAAACGAATTGTTGAATCTTAAATTGCTTAACTTTTTTTGATGAGTTAAAGCAATGTAATAATATGTTGTCAGAACTTATTGATACATTTTTTAATATTAAATAACACTAATAAATACATACATTTGCGACAATAAAGATTTAACCAATGAAACAGTTGAGGCCAGGTTGTGTTAACTATATTTATTAGGTCACATTTTCAGGAAAAAAAAAAATAAAATAAAATACAGAAAAGTATTGAGAAAAATGACATATTTATTAGAATTAGTTCTACTTAAAAAATAGAATCCGAACTGTAATGCATGTTAATGGACAATGAGAAAGAAGTTCAGAGCTTGTATATTTTAACCCAACAGCGGAGCTCAAGATTCTGTATTGCATTGTGACGCACAGACCTTGTTTACATGAAGGATACGGATCATTTTCTTCACTGCCAAACAAAGAATTTAAATAGGTTTTCCCCCCTCGGAGCATCTCATGGTTATATTCATAATAATGTTCAAAACCTTTCAAAGCGCTTTTCTATTTTTCTTTCCATTCCGAATCCTACTTTGATCATTATCTGAGGAGCAAAGAATTTCAGTTCTTTATAGTGGTCCATTCCCTGGCTTTTACCCAGTCACGGGTTCCATTACTTTCATAAATGGAGAAGGGGATAAGAGAAGGGGTTTGGAGGGACGCGTTTATGTGGAAGCTACGCGTATCCCCCGTTTCCCCCCAGAAAACACTCCGTATCTGTGCCGTCTTCTCTTCAGAAACATCCTCTTCATTACTGTTGCCAAGCCGCCACGACAATGATGGCGATGAGGAGAAGAACAATCACCACCCACATCCCTGATTTAAAAACACACAACAAAATATCTTAATGAAACATCAATCTTTGAGGAAGATTTTGCCATGCAAAAACATGACTGATCTTTAGCACATGTGCATCCCTACCAGCAGCACTGCAAAGAAACTTCAGAGATCTGTGGTTTATCCTTACATTTTTTGGACTTGAAACACTTCCTAACTGTAATTTTAACAGTCGATTCTTTTTAATTCATTCATTATTTGCATTTTTCATGCATTACTCATTAAAATAAACAGAGTTCGTAGACCTGTGTATAATTCAAGATCAGCACTAACTGAGGGTGAGAATGACAAACCAAATGTGGTGAACTTTCAGCGATGCGTCTGCCTTTCATTAATCCTTCTGATAGACAAATTTCTCATTTACTCTGTGTCACTATGGGAATTCCAGGAAGGTGTTGGAGAGGATGTCTCATCTCCTGTTAGTCACTTACATCAACCAGAACATGTGTTGTAGATCAGCTATTACAAAACTGATAGTTCTGACTCGGATTAAATGAACCGATCAGTCCTCAACTGTGACTGAGCATCCTAGTTAGGCTTGAACTATTTACTGAAATAATCAAAATTGAAGTTTTACAATTATTAATATTAGTACAATTATACTTTAGTGATTTTCATTACCTGGCCTTTCCATACACAAGCTGAATATATTTAAATTAATACATTTAACCCTAAAATCGTATTCTGGAGAAATGTGGGCAAAATAGTTTTGATTTATCTTTAAAAAATACTTCCCTTGATCTGATCGGTACAAGACTTGACTACTTTTGCTAAGTTTGTCTCCTGAACACACACAATTGTTTTTGACTCAATTCTACAATGTTAAGAGGGTGAAAAAAAATCTCCTTAATCTTGTATTTGGGTCAAAAATGCACACCCATAGAAATGAATGGGAAAAACTGTAATGTGGAGCATTCTGAAATAAGCCAAAATAAGACACCAGATGACAGCAAAGTCACTTCATCTTTAGGTTTTAGCTCTAAGAACTTATTGGAATGATATTGGAATGTAGTTAAAAAATAAATAAATAAATAAATAAATAAAACATAAAAATAAGCATAATTTACATAGAAAATATGGTACTTTTTGAAGTAAATAAATTCAAAAATACCCCCAAAATAAAAAAAAAACACCATAAATGGATAGACAAAACTTTATCGAAGACAGTGATATAACATTTATAATAAATAAAAATTAGGATCACACCTGAGTCCTCTGTGCCCACATTTGTCCACAATTACAGTATTAAGGCTGATATTTTAAAAACTTAAAAAAATAAACAATTTTCTATCTACATTAAAATACTTATTGCGTCTTAAAATCCTCAATCTTCAAGTGGATTTTGGTACATTGTGATGTGGTATTTGATATCATAATGATATTTAAATATCCAGGATAACACAAATAGATCCTATTAGAATCAAATCCAAATGACGTCTATCAGTTATTGAAGTTTGAATTTACAAAAATAAACTAAACCATTTCTGAATTATTATGTATCAAATACTCACTGATTTGCTAATAACTCCTAATATACAGTATAGTTACACCTCCGATTGTGATGTAAACATCTTAAAATGAATTACATTTCTGATCTTAGAACTCAATTACTATAGTAAATTAAAAAAAAATATTTTTTTTTGTCTACAGTTTTCAAAAACGTTTGGCATGACGGTAGTGACAGAAATGACAAATATTAGGGAAATCAAGTCTTTTTTTATGAAACAAAGAAAATAAATACTGTAAACATCCATTTTAAATTAACTGGAAATATGAGGTTGAAATGTTTAAAAAAAGTATAAAAAAATGTTTTCAAATAGATTACATATCTATTTATACAATATAGTAAATAACTTTGGAAAATACAGCTAATAAAATATACCCTTTAAAACTACTAAAACCCTCTCTCTAAAATCATCCTATAGAAATGTTTCCAAGATCACGCTTTTCAACATACACATTTTCTGACTATGTCTCAAGTGTAACTTCAGTCCTTCCTTTGTTTGTGCAAATTCTACAACATAGCAGACATGCCATCATCTGTCACGTAATTTCAAAACACGCTTATCTCTGCTAATCAGACAGGATTTGGACATATGCACTGTTCGTCATGGACACTGGCTGGTACTGTGTTTGCAGTACTTTAGTTTACATTTCTCTCATAGTTTGGCTCGGTGGCTGTGCGTTCCCAACGGAGATCATAGCGCCAGCTGGCCTGCACTGAAGCACAGGGTGAAAGGAAGCCGTGCTGAATAAACTTGCGCTGGTATTATGAAATACCACCGATCTACCAAAGCCTGCTGCGGGCAGGGCATGAGTTAGGAAATAACGCCACACAGCCGGCAATTGTCCCATTTTTTTTTTTTTTTTACTGTGACTAGGAACAATGTCACAATTTTATTGAACAGACCCCCAGCCCACTGAAAAATGACAGATTTAACAGAAAACAGGCAAAAGAAGTACATAGAACATTCAGTCCACCAATCTTCACTGAACTGGTAAACCTGTAGAAAACCATTTAACATAGAGGTAGACCGATTAATCAGACGATTTTTGGCATTTTTTAACATAATCTGCATCGGCCAATATCCAAATATATCAAGCCAATTATTAGGCAGGCACATCTTTGGGCAGCCTAGTGTTGTCATGGAACACGTGTTTAAGAGTCATTTTCCAGCCGAGTGAGCAGCAGACCTAAATATGAACGTGTTCATGAAATATCGTTCATTGAACGCATTCAGGCACAACACAGTTAGTAGCTGGATTAAACATGGTTAAAATGCTGGCCAAACAGTGTTAAGTGTGACTGTATTTCACTGTAGACTAAAAGGTCCAACAGCGGGATGCCGTTGTCTGAAGAACAACAGACAGACGGTGCGTTGTGGTGCATTTAAAGTTTTTGTAAAATATCATTTTCCCATCTGGTGGTTGTTTTTGTCGTTCAACAGCAATTTACTAGTGAAATACGTTATTGTTAGAAGTTAAATTAAATAAAATATAATAAATCTTATATATAAAAATTTTTATAATTTAATTTTTTTTCTCTTCTTTTTTGTGATAATTAGTTTATGTCCATTTGTCAAACAAAACAAACCAAAAATACATGTTTCAGGACATTTTTTGAGAGGATAAAATGTTTGTGTTGTGAAAGTTTGTCTATGTTAAGTAAATATCATTTCTATTACATTTTATCTTTCAAATAGAGGTTAAAAACCAAGCAAATATCGGCCAAAATAAATCGGCAGCATTAATCGGCCATCGGCCGACCTGGATTTCAAAATAAAAAGATCGGTATCGGCATCGGCATGTAAAAAAAAAAACAAAAAAAAAAAAACATATTGATGGAAACACATCCTCTTTTTTTGAATAAAATGCCAAATGGAAAAATGTCATTCAGATTTAAATCAGCTTAAAGAGAACTGTGCAAAACAAATTCTCATTCATGCCGTGAGACTTCAACGCTTTAAAGTGAGTTTCACACCCAGGCTCGCCTGTTTGCTTCTCTTTTTCACCTCTGAGAATCTGTCACAGTCCTATAAGCAATCAAATTTGTAACCCAATCACGCTGCCCCAATGACAACAATAATATTTGCTAGATAAATAGATTAGTGTGCACAGAGGGCAGAAGACCTGTGAGGCCACCCAGGGGCAGAACAAAGGACACGCATTCTTCCCAAGTGTCCTTTATTTATTTAAAATCAAAGTCGAGGGAGAAACAGAGGCCCGCAAAACTCTAAACTTCAACTTGTCATAGTCAGGGGCTAGAAGATTCCAAACAAAAGATGGGCCTGAAATGTATCATTTTCTGAACAGATGATTTTGATCTGCCTGTCAATGTTGTTCCTAATAGTTCTTTTTTTATCTTTTCAAAGAGGATGGTTGTAAAGTATTTGGTTGTAGAATGTAAACAAATTAAAAACGAATTACATGAATGAAATAACATCAGACTTCATACATTCCAATATGATGGCACATCTGGCTTTTCATTTAGCATTTGGCTTTAGCACTAAAGTTCACCTTTTTTTCGATGTAAAGATCTGCACAATATTCATATATTTTAAAGAAATTAATACTGTATTTCAGCAAGGATGCATTTAATTAATCAATACGGACAGCAAAGACATTTATAATGTTACAAAATATTTCTATTTCAAAGAACTTTTTTTAAATGTTCTATTCATCAAGGAATCCTGAAAAATAACGTATCACGGTTTTAACTAAAAACTTACGTTACAATGATTTATGACAATATACAATGATTTCCGATTATCCTGTGACTAGAGTAATAGCTGCTGAGAATTCAGCTTTACCATCTCATGAAAAAATTATATTTTAAAATATATCAAGTTAAAAACAGATATTTTAAATTCTATTCATTATTTCAAAATATGACTATTTTTCCTTGAATTTTTTTATTTTATTTTATTTTTTATTTTTTTATTAAATAAATGCAGTCTTGGTGAGATAATAGACTTTATTGCTATGTGCAAAAACTCATGTCGTTCTTCCTCTGGCTTTCAGACAACAAAGCAAAACAGATTAATTGTAAAAAAAAAAAAAGCAATTGTAATATTGTGAGTGTCTAATATATATATATATATATATATATATATATATACAGAAAATAATTGTAGACAAAGAGTTATCAATCATGCTCTTAGAAAATACAGTATATTTTGAACACCCATATACATTGTGAAAATAAGATTGACACGGGAGATAAATACTGTATAAACCGTGTGTGTCCACAGGAGTGAGAGATTAGACAGCTGGAGAGACCTTGAAAGTGTTGTGGCATGTTATATTTTCAGCTATTTCTTTCTAAGAGACAAAGACAAGTGTCAAACAGAGTTGGGAAACGTGAGGAGTGAAGTGAGTCAGGGAACAGAAGTGGGGTACGGGCGACAAGGCAGTGAGGAATTTTTCCATTCATCAACTCCTCCTCTTCACCCCCCTTCACAGAATACATGAATATGGTTAGGTGTTAAAATCAGACGCAAAACAAGAAGAAGAGGGGTAGAGAAATAAAGGAGCGAGAAAGAGAATCAATGCAAAACTCAGTGAGTCTGGCCTCCAGCTCTGGGATCTGCAAACAAACTTTAGTCTGTAGAGTCCACTGGACAAACAAATGAAATTATGCGTCACATTAGAGAAGCAGGACAAAGCGCAGGAATACATTTATTTCCAAGAGAAATTCAAGACGGATCTTTATAGGGCAAGCAGAAGAGATGAAGTTCAACTGGCTCTCACTAAAGAAAAAGGATCCGTTTTATTATTCACACCCTGCACACGATCATGGTTATAATAAAATGAATTCACAATCAAATCTATGTCTTCTACGAGGAGCTTATTTAATGATTAATGTCTTGATGTAACTTGAGATAGCGAAAATCCCTGTAAATGAATGTTCTACTGGCAAGTCAGCTCTCTTAAAGCAACAGCTCTGCCAAAAATGTAAACTTTGTCAAGTTCGACATTTGTCGGGCACACAAAAAAGTTTGTAGTGAGAGCTTATTGGTTGAACATCTTTCATCACCCAAAGACACCAGATTTAAAATTAGTTAAAAAAATATGCCAACATTCACTCAACATTATGTTGTTTCAAACCTTTACGACTTTCTTCCATGGAACAAAACAGGAGTATAGGTATGACTTTCTTTTGAGGCAGAAAAAGATCTTTAGCGGAATGTTTAAGCTAGAAATCCATAGTGTACAATTTACAATTTTGTGAAGATGGGATGTCAAGATCCAAAACTGAAAATAAAAATAACCAAAAGACAGCTTCAATATGTTCAGTCTTCAGTCTTGTCAAATGATAGTCTTGTGTAAGGAACAGACTAATATTTAAGTTCAAAATCCAAAGAACATTTTAAGTTTGCAACCATTCATATACTGTATGTCATGTCCAGATGCATTGCACCAGGTTTAAAAAAAGCCCATGAACACTGCTCACTTTCACTCCATGAAAAATGAGGCCTAAATTTCACTGCCTAAATTCATACATGAGGGTGAGTAAATAATGAAAGGATTTTTTGGGTGAAATATTCCTTTAATGAAGAGCTTAATGAAGACAGATACTTTGTGTCTGCTGCTTGAATATACAGACATGCTTCAACATTTACCACATGTGAAATGATTTAAGTGTTTCAGACATGGTTGGCATGCACAAACCTTGAGAAATCTGAGAGGCTGTAATCATTGATCACATCACAGAAAATGCAATTAAATGAATAGTTCATCCATAAATGAACTTCCTGTCATCATTTACTCTGCTCCAATGTCGTTCTAAACATATTTAAATACTGAAATTAGTTTAGTTAGTACATCTTCCATGAATCTACTCAACAAATTTAGACTAGAAAAAATAAATAAAATTTAAATAAAAGTATCATAAAAAAAATACTATATTCCGAAGCCATGTGATAGTTTGAGATTTACAGAGTCAGTGAAAAGGATCAGTCCAATTCATGATTCTGGCTCAACCGGTTCACTGAATAGATCTGACTAAAAACAATTTGTTTACAAATTAGAAATTGCTGCTTCTCACATGAATGCACCAAAGAGATCTAGGTCCAAATGTCAAAGATATCAAAATCTTGAATGAATAACAAATAAATGAGAAAAAAAAAAGTTTCTCAAAAAAGCTTCTGTATTGTGGAACACCGAGTGAAACAAAAAGGTCCTTCTCTCCACCCTCTCAGCACTGGGCATCACATGAACTCCAACTTGACATTCAAAGACCACATTACAAGGACAGCAGGATCATGTGGACTAGACAACATTTGCAAGATCAGGCCCTTCCTAACGAAGCGTGCAGCACAACTTCTCGTCCAGGCCCAGGAAAACTGTAGTGCTCTTCTGGCTGGACTTGTGTCCAATTCAAAACTCCACAAATGATTCAGAACACAGCAGCACGACTGGTCCTCAATGAGCCCAAGAGGGACGTGAGCTATGTTCCAATGTGAAGGCTGCATCCTCCAAAGGCCGTATTTGATGGATGCTTGCGTCATCGCGGTGGGATGAAGGCTGTCCAAATTCAATTATGCATCCTCCGAAGGCCCTATGTGAAGGCCGGAAGACTTCCCTGATTCAAAAGCGACGCCAAATGCACCCTTCCTTTCCCCGTGAAAGAGAGGATACATTAATGGATCCTAAGCAGCCTATCCTACCCCATAAGTCATTGCGCGGGTGAAGACAGCATTTTTTATTTTAAAAAAAAGGGCAGCCAAGAGTTTGGTGGTGGATGGCAAATTCACATTTAAATGTAAAAGTATTATATTTTCATTTACTCAAATAGCCAGAGAAAGTTTTTTTTTTTCTTTTCTAATTCATCTTAACTCATTCGTCACCATTGCCTGCGTCATCATTTGTCATGTGGAAAAGCGACATTATAGCCTACATTGTACATTATTTCTTTATTATTTATTATTTTATTATATATTATATTTATTATATTATATTATTTATATTTATTTTAAATGTTAATCGTACCTTGATGCGATTTTGTAGGGTATTCTTTTTATTGTGTGAATTAAAATTTTATAATTTAATATATATATATATATATATATATATATATATATATATATATATCCATATCCATCCATCTTCTTCCGCTTATCCGGGGCCGGGTCGTGGAGGCAGCAGTCTAAGCAGAGATGCCCAGACTTTCCTCTCGCTAGACACTTCCTCTAGCTCTTCTGGGGGTACGCCCGAGGCGTTCCCAGGCCAGCCGTGAGACATAGTCTCTCCAGCGCGTCCTAGGTCTTCCCCGGGGCCTCCTCCCAGTGGGACGTGCCCGGAACACCTCCCAAAGGGAGGCATCCAGGAGGCATCCGAAACAGATGCCCGAGCCACCACGGCTGACCCCTCTCGATATGGAGGAGCAGCGGCTCTACTCTGAGCTCCTCCCGCGTGACCGATCTCTAAGGGATCGCCTAACCACCCTGCGGAGAAAGCTCATTTCAGCCGCCTGTATCTGGGATCCTGTCCTTTCGGTCATAACCCAAAGCTTATGACCATAGGTGAGAGTAGGAACGCAGATTGACCAGTAAATCGAGAGCTTTGCCTTACGGATCAGCTCCTTCTTCACCACAACAGACCAGTACATCGACCACATTGCTGCAGAAGCTGCACCGATCCGTCTGTCAACCTCCCGTTCCATCCTTCCCTCACTTGTTAACAAAACCCCAAGATACTTAAACTCCTCCACTTGAGGAAGGATCTCTCCACCAACCTGAAGTGAGCAAGCCACCCTTCTCCGACTGAGGACCATGGCCTCGGATTTGGAGGTGCTGATTTTCATCCCAGCAGCTTTACACTCGGCTGCAAACCTCCCCAGTGCATGCTGAAGGTCCTGGTGTGAAGGGGCCAACACGACAACAACATTCGCAAAAAGCAGAGACGAAATCATGTGGTCCCCAAACCTGACACACTCCGGCCCCTGGCTGCGCCTTTAAATTCTGTCCATAAAAATTATGAACAGAACTGGCGAAAAAGGGCAAACCAGCACATACTCCAGCACCACCCTCCACAGGCCGCCTCGGGGGACACAGTCGAATGCCTTCTCCAAATCCACAAAGCACATGTGGACTGGTTGGGCAAACACCCATGAATCCTCCAGCACCCTGTAGAGAGTATAGAGCTGGTCCAGTGTTCCACGGCCTGGACGAAAACCGCACGGTTCCTACTGAATCCGAGACTTTCCCAGGGAGGCTGAGAAGTGTGATCCCCCCGTAGTTGGAACACACCCTCCCCCTTCTTAAAAAGAGGGACCACCACCCCGGTCTGTCATCCCAGAGGCACTGTCCCCGATCGCCACACGATGCTGCAGAGGCATCTGCAGAGGCTTAACGCAAACCCATTTTAACGGCGTTCATTTTTTTATCGCACGATTAACGGCCTTTTTGTCCTAGCAAACTTTGTAGTTTTTTGAATGCTTTTGCAAAAGGATCTTGCGCTTGTCATCCACTCAAAGCCGGCTCGCAAGCCCAAACGTGTGTTTGCGGTGTGCCTGTTGTTTTGTTTCCGTTCTAGCTAGATCCGCTTGCATTTTGGTCGAAGAAGCAACAAAACGTCCTCACGCAGCGCAAACCATTGAAATGAATGGGTTCAGAGCGCAGCGCGATGACGTTTTGTGCCGCACACACTCGTTTCGGCTTGCGAGCCGGCCAAATAGTAACGTTACGTTTTGAGTGGATGACGAGCGCGAGACACCGAAATGGATGCCCTTAGAAGATTCTGAATGGAAAGTTTACTTTTAAAAAGTTGCCAAATTGTCCCATTGACAAGATCAAGTGATCTGTGTGTTTTGTCATTGTGAACTGAGCGATCATCATCGCAGCACGTCCAGTCTGAAACACCACTTGATGATGACCAAGCAAACACACACACACACAGATGATGCGAATTCTCCACCCCCTCATCAATATCAGGACCTCGTCAGTATTTCTTTCACCCTTTTATTGATGGACAGTGTTACATTGTGTGAGAGATTATTTATATATGTTAGTGTGAAATTATTTATATATGTTAGTGTGAAATTGAACACTATTCCAATGTTATTTTCAATAATAATAATTAAAAAAAACATTTGCACTAAACAAGCCGATCCACTTTTCCATGTTGATAAGAGCATTAAAATGAGAAAAAATAATGCAACAAAAAGAAATCAAAAGACATTTAGAATAGATAAAAATGTGCGATTAATCGCGAGTTAAATATGACATTAATGCGAATAATCGCGATTAAATATTTTAATCGTTTGACAGCACTAATATATATACAGTATATATGTATATATATATATATATATTGCCCCCTCATTTAAAGACGGGGAAATATAAAACATAAAATATCCAGTAAAATACAAAACAAAAAAATGACAATAGCCAATTGTGTCTCCATAGCTGTTTACTCAATTTTATTAAATGAATGATCAGGATGGCATCTGTAGCCTTACACCGTTGCTTGGCGCCAGGAGCGGCTAATCAGGAAAACCTGCTGCGCAATTAGGAAATCCCACAAAGGCTACATGGAGCGTCCTTCAAAGGACGAATAGGCTGCATCCTTCAAGTGAGTGAGCGAAGCCTCATGGTACCTTCACTATGAGGGACAAAATCACTTTCCAGAATGTTTTTGTTCACTGTTCTTCACTGGTGGAATCATCTTCCCAACCCTATCCAGAACGCGAATCCCTGACAATATTCAATAATCAACTGAAAATTCATCTTTTCCATCAGCATTGAACTGCATCCTACTGAGGAAAAATATTCTTTAATCTCTCCCTGTTCTAGTTTGTACTAGTCTAAAAGATGTCTGAAACTTCTTGTGTTTATTGCCTCTTTATGATGAATCACTTGTATTCCTCATTTGTAAGTTGCTTTGGATGCAAATGTCCGCTAAATGAATAAATGGATTATCCAAAAGTAAATAATGAGTCTTGATTCTATCCTTTGGTTGGTTTTGCAGACAAAGTGATTGGAAAAGTCCAACATCTACGTCACCATAGAGAAGTCTGTCATTTCACCTGAGTATGGAGTTACGACATTTTGATGCAAATAAAACATGCAAGGATGAATTGTTAACAGCAAAATCAATAACCTGCATTAAGAAAATAAGTAGGGTGACTTTGCATGTCATGCTGACTTCAAAGCTATTGAAAGTTTTTCCATCATGTTAAATGGTTTTCTTCAAGTTGAATAGACTACTTTATTTTCATTTGTATAGTGCTTTATTTTGGAGCTGGACAGCCCTAGTCCTCATTCACTTACATTATATTGAAAAGAGCACTCATGAAGTTCTTCAAAACTGACCTTTTGTGTTCCATAGAAGAAAGTCAGACATAAGTTTGAAACAACATAAGGGAGAGTACATAATGACAGAAATGTACATTTTGGGGGGAATTATCTCGAACATACAAACAGACAAAATTAGACCATAGAAGAGAGTACTCTAAAGTATACAGATGTAAAATAATGTCTTGCAGAACTTTCCAGAAATCGGTGCAAATGACCTCTCTAAATTTCTCAGCCTGATCTCACTGCTGCTCCAATAACAAACTCACAGATCACATGCAGATGGCCCTGTATGAGCTCACAGCACTGAGACGGACCATAATGTGCAGATCTGCGTTTGCTATTTACAGGCAGTGGGCTTTAATCCCTTCAGTTCTGAAGACTGCTCTAGACACAGTAGGGAGAAGAAAAGGGACAGAGAGAGAGATGGCCGTAAATCTGAACGATAGACATACTGTTGTTGTAGGGCTCTTGATGCCGAGGACATAAAACCAGCGCTACAGTGGCAGAACACTCACCACATGAAGCGGACTTTGTTTCCAACAGCTTGACTCTGTGCGTCTCGTTTTTGATGCGGCCGTCTGTCTTGTCCACGAGCTGACTAAGGTCATCGATGATCTCTGAAATACACAACAAGCCAAGTCACTACAAGAGATCATCATTGTCTTCTTATCCAAGAGAGAGAAAGAACGATATACAGAAAGAGAGCAGCAGGCGATGTGTGAAAGTAATCTCCTGCCGTGGTTTTGTGGTATGTATGTGGGATTTATAGTGGCCAGAAATGTGTGGATTGTGTGTGTGCTGGTAGCTGTGGCTAAACCGCACACCATCTGAGGCCTTAATGATTGAATTAGTAGATCAATGTTTGCCAACATCTGTATGATTACCACAAAAATATAGCCACAAATGGCAACGACGTGTGTCCAAGAAGACTGGACCACAATTGCAAAATCGATCATATGGATGCAATTGTTGTGGATTAAGTTCTTTGATCACAGTTGCACAGTTTTGAGTATTTCCTTAAGTTATAGCACCCCCTAGTTCCATAAAGTTGGAGAAATGTGGCATGTATGCTTAGAATATTGTAAGTTCAAGACAGCACTCACAAGATGTATTCCAAACTTTCCTGATCAAATGCTTGCATCTTCTGAAAGTGGAGTGTAGGAAGTTTCATTAGGTTTTACTTTGAGTACTTACAGGTCCATTGAAAAAACTGGGCAAGTTTTTGTAAAAAGATTTTATAATTCAAAACTCAATTCAAACACAAAATTGCAGAGAAGTGGGACTAGACTTCTGAGTTTGGGGTCTTTGGGATTTAGGGACTGACACCCAACCTCTCTTCGAGCAAAAATAAATAAATACATACATAAAGAGGAAGAAGAACAACATCAGAACAAACACAAATGATTCCAGCAGCTTTGTTTTCTTGGACCCCTTAAATTAAATTACTAAAATAATCAAACAGAAACGGTTTTAGATTTCCTGGAAAAAGTAAGATGAAGTACTAAAGTTTATAATCCAATTTCTCCATCTGGGAGAAAATGTAGAAGATCTGGAGAGATACGGACATATTCTCACTCCTACAGAAGAATTTCACAATTTCATATGTGTTTTTTAGAATTAATTTATAAGGCAGTGGAAAGAGAAAATGCGTCACAAATATGACGTTTACTCACATTAAAACTGGACATGCAATCAAAAATACCTATAATAAATACATCAAATAAAATGTTCTACATTTCATACAGTAATTAGCCTGGGAAAACCCAGAGAACTTCCAGCAAATTTAGATTTGCACTGAAAGTTAGTCTGGCAAAGAGCTCATTCAAGGCCATTTCTAATACACCGAAATCGTAGCACCAACCAGAAACGTTGGGGCGGGCTTTACACGATGATGACAGCACAGCGACGGTGAAGCAGATTTTCAACATTCACAAAGGGGTATGACAGTTATTTTGTTTATAAGATTAAGATTTAAGATTTATAAGATTTTGTTTACTGTGTGTGATAATGGAAAGCACATTCACTTATAGTTGTCTTGCTGTTAATTTTAAATAAACGTAGAGCAAGTAGCAAATCAGATTGTCTGCTCGTTTATTCAAACAGATGAGCGTCGCTCTGCATAAAAATTTGAAGTAGGATTTACTTGAAAAAAACCTTGCTAAACTATCTCACTCAGAAAATGCTAAATTTACAAAGATTTGCCATGTAAAAACTTAAACATATTTATCAGTAGCTTTAATTAGAAATCGTTAAGTTAAATTTACTTAAAATTTAAATTTACAAAAAATAAGTAATTTTAACTCAGCTAGTAAAATGTTGATTAATATCGATTTCCTTTGCCTTTGTATTACATTTCGCAAAAACAATAATCTTGAATTTTAATAGTCATTTATAGTATGTGCTTTACTTAGGTCATCTAAGTAATTTATATATACATCATGTCAGAAATTAAGCCTCAAGTGAATGCAAACACCTCAATACTTGGTAGACAATTCACAATGGCGGTAACATTTGATGGGTTGTTTTTGTGTTTGAATGTGTCATTTTAAACAAAAAATTTACTCGAAATGTCACAAAATGGCAATTTACTAATACTGACAACAAAAATCAACGATAAACCAGTGCAAATACAGCTGGAAACCAGTGAAAAATGAGCCTCATTAATTATTCAATGTCCAGTGCATGATGGGATCCCCAGTATCCGAAAAGTTGAGTAATTTTTACTTAATTTTATTGAGTTGATATTTACACTTTCATTTCTACTCGCTTGAATTAAGTACTGATATGGAATTTACTTAGTTTTTTAAATTCTTGCCTGAACTAACTTTTTCAAGTAAATTACATTGGGTTTTTTCACTAGTATTTACTTCACCAAAAAATCATTTTTTACAGTGTACGTCATCTCCTTCAGCGCTCTGATTGGTTTTGGGTCTATCCAATTGCGCCTTTGAGGCATCTGAGCTACGTCCGTTGGTGACGCCCCTCTGGAAATGATTTGTCTATGAAGCTTTGCCAGACCATAACTCAGTTACAAACTGAGATGGTCTGGTTTTAACCAGGCTATACAGTAATACTACCCATCACTAGAGTTGTGCTATAATGTACTTAAATAACTAACCATCTGTACTATGATTTGCTGCGTTTTCCTGTCTGTTTCAGAGTTATGGAACTAATCCACCATAAATTCATTTTTATGAGGTCAGATTTATCCTAGAAAGTATAAGACAGTACGGACTAGAAATCATCAGGCAGCGTGCCATTGAACATTTCCCAGGACAGTGTGGTGTAGCCATCAACCTATCTCAACAGGACAACATACAACACCATTTATATCACTGAACATGGGCGATGTCAAAAGATGACATTGTTTTTAATGTGTGGTTGAAATGCTGTTGCCAGACTTTACGTTTATCATTGCATAAAGCTAAATGTGATTAGGGGAGATTTTATCCACAAATAATCAAATGGAATTTAGCTTTAAGGATATTTAATAATGTAATTTTATAACTATCACTTACATGCAACATTCATGTGAATTCAAAACTCTTCAAAATGTCCCTTAAAAAGACACAAATGTGCATGTTGAAGTGTGCTGAGTTTAGAGCTCTGACTTAGAATGCTGAAAATCCTTTGAGACTTCCCAACCCCATTTTTAAATCTAAATCTATTATGCGCATTGGTACATTAACTTTGTATCACACGCTTGAGAAATACTGTGCTGAACCACCATCTGAACGTCATCTTCTAATTTTCTTTAAGCTGCTGAAATGAGCAGAACGTGAAATTCAGAGTAAAAAGATAATAAAAAAATTCTGCATCTGACAAAATGGAAAGACAAAAATAAGTAAATAAATAAAATGTAAGCACAAAATATCACGGATCATTACGAAACATGTCCAATACATTATTCTTTATGATTAAACAAAAAAGTTATGTCCGTTTTGCTTTGGTGTAGATCTAGCTGTGTGGCCTGCTCTAAAAACACTAACCTTGTTGAAAGGCTCTTTCCAGAGTAGAGAGAGAATGAGTGAAAGAAATAAAACAGAGAGTGACAAATAAAAGGAAATAATGAAACAGGAGATAAATGAGAAAATGGCTAAAACAAAAAGAAAGAACAAGGGAAAGGGAGCAAGAGTGAACAGGTTGACCTGTATATGGACTTTGAGGTAGAGCAGAACACACACTCGAACAGAAACCATGACTGTAAAAACGAGCAGCTTACTGATAGAATTTCAATACCAAGAAGCAGCGAGCTGGATGTAATTCAGCAGAAACGGGAAGTTGTACGTTTTTTCATCTGCTTCTGCCAACTCAAATAAGCCTCGCTCCACTGTGCAACAAGCTGTTTTGATGAAGCTTGATGAAGAAGAATCTCCAACACATTTCAGACTCTGATACAGAAGCCAAAACAGCCGTCACTCACAGCATTAACTGTTATTGGTGGAAAGAGTGGAAGGACCAAAGGTTATGTATATAATGTGTCATGTCAGCTGATAGGTACAAAAAGATATAAATCAAGAACCAAAAGGAAGCCAAAAAACACCAATGGAAACACAATACCACTAAGAACCGCAGATCAAGGCATATTTTGAAACGCATTACAGTCATTTTACCACGGGTGAATGTGCGGTCAAAGCAGACTTCTACTCATTTCCATTAAAACACATGTGAATAAGGACAGTGGAAACACAAGCATATGTGTAGAAGTTTTGCTTTGTAAAAAATTTTAAGTTTGTAAAAACAAATTGTATAGCAAAAAGATGTTTGACCAATAGAGTACCAATACCTAACAGATTAAATTGTAAATTGCAGGTTAATTTTTTCATGATGTGCTTACTAAACATAAAGATACGAACTGCCCACAATTGTTTGTTTTTTTTATCCCAAAATGTGGCATATAATATGAAGAGTTGGTTCGTTTTACAGTGGTTTTAAACACGCCCCCTCCCTTCCACTAGGCTGGGGGTGACGTCATAAAAGGGACTCAGTCCAAGCTTTTGCTGTCTATGCACCAAGCCTAGATTTACCGTTAGTCTAAACAGCAAAAGTAGGCTAGCAGTTATATTGGTGACCTAACTAGCAAAAATGGTTAACTATTGTATTTGTGCGGGATGTACGAATACTGTAAATCAAAAACGGGGAATAGGCTCCACAAGTTCCCCAAGGACAAACAAATGATTCGTGCCTGTAAGTGTAAGTTTTATTCATAGATATTTCAAGTTTGCGGGAGTCACGCGAATCGTTTTATTCTCTCTCAAGCCGAACACACAGTGCATTACTGCCCGCAGACAGACATTTTTGAATATATACATATTGAGCACTTTAATTTCACACATTAAAGGGTTAGTTCACCCAAAAATTTTAATTATGTCATTAATGACTCACCCTCATGTCGTTCCAAGCATGTAAGCCTGTACTTTAGATTAGGGCTGGGCGATATGGCCAAAAAATCATATCTCGATATTTTTTGGTCAAATGGCGATATACGATATATATCTCGGTACTTTCTACGTTTTCTATTTAGATAAAGAAAATCTTTATATTTAAAATATATATATATATATATATATATATATTCACATTCGGCCCAATGATATCCTACAAACAATGTTGATATTGAAGGATATGGAAACAAATATATAATATAGGCTATGCAATATATTATGTGCAAAAAGCTTTTGTTTTTATATTGACTAAAAGCTAAATTAAAAATGAAAATAAAAACAAAAACAAACGCACAAACTAATTATATTAGCCTGCATTTGATTACCCCATTATAATCATTTTCACTTTCATTAAAAATATATACTTCTAGGTTTAAAATTCCACATATGGCACATTTATTTTCTCCAACAACAAATATTTTAGCAATATGTTTATTTTAGTCAGTAGCTACTTAGCTACTAGCTACTTTCACTGCAGCAGCTCACACTGCAACCTCCGCTATTTTTCAGATGTGCTCATATCAAACTACTGTATCGATATAAACGGTATTGCCTCATTCCATATCGTTTCAAAAAATATAACGATGCATCGTAGATACTCGATATATCGCCCAGCCCTACTTTAGATTTAGTCCGAGAGTTTTCAACGGAGTCCCTCCGTTGAAAATGTATGTACAATATACTGTACTGTCCTTGTCCAGAAAGCAAATAAAGACATCCTCAAAGTAGTCCATGTGACACCAGTGGGTTAGTTAGAATGTTTTGAAGCATCGAAAATACATTTTGGTCCAAAAATAACAAAAACTACAACTTTATTAAACATTGTATTGTCTTCCGGTTCTGCGTTCACGAGTCCGCAGTGACACTGGTGACGTAAGACACTGCAGACGTGTACTTTTGATTACTGGTTACCAGAGAACACGTCAGCAGCTTCTTACGTCACCAGCGCCACTGCCGACAGAACCGGAAGACAATACAATGCTGAATAAAGTTGTAGTTTTTGTTATTTTTGGACCAAAATGTATTTTCGATGCTTCAAAACATTCTAACCCACTGATTTCCCATGGACTGCTTTGATGATGTCTTTATTTCCTTTTCTGGACAAGGACAGTTAACCGTAAAACATTTCCAATGGAGGGACAGAAAACTCTCGGACTAAACTACTAACCCTTTAATTGGTTGTGGTGGTTAACCTGCAATTTACACTTTAACCTCCTGGATCCATGCATTTGTTATTTATAACTAGTATTTCCACAAGGATGGGGAGAACACATGACCGCAGAGGCCTGGCCAGAGGCATGTGGTTGGATGGAGGTGCAGGTTTCCTGGCTGCGCTATAGACCAAGAACAGGTTCATAAGAATTAATTTGGCAGCACTAGGAAGAGATCTGAACACATTTCTGAAGGACGAAAGCCAGTATGGCAGCAGTTTTATGGTCAAAAAGTACAGATGCAGTCTGAGGTCAAAAAGCGATTATTTTTATTCCACTTTTCTTCAGAATATCACCCTGTTACAAACACCTACTTCAGTTTCATTAAAAGAATGCTGCAATTTCAATACAATGTTAAAGCTGCAGCATATATATTTTTGTAGTTAAAAAAAAATTAAGTAACTGAGCAAGTACATTAGTGTTGAAAACTCTTCCTAGGCCTTTCCCTGATTTGCAACGGCAAGCTTCTAAAAATGATTAATGATTTGATCTGTCGAGTCCTTTTGCATGGTTACATCACGTCTGTAAAACACACGTAATATATGGCGTGTGCTGAAAATGCAGTTGCTTGGAAAGACGGCATTAATCCTATCTGTATGATCAAAAACGAAAGAGCACTTTAATTGTATTTTCTCTGCAGTTCAAAGTTTCTTGTTTTTGACAACAGGTGATTCCCCAGATGTCAATGATGATTCCCATTTAGACCTTTCTATATTAAAAGAATCCATAGATGACAAGTTTAACCCTCTGCATATGACAGATACACTTTGATGGGGTGATCACAGATTAGGGCTGGGCGATGTATCGCACGATATTGTTATGCGCATCTAATCAGTAAAGCCGGTTCCTTGATTAGTAGTAAATCACCTTCACCTGTTTTCAGATGGAGCGGCATTTACTATAAAGAGCCGTAGATCACTGACAAGCTGAGCCAAATCGCATTAATATCGAGGACGTATCGCCAGCGATAATTAATGCGATATGGCTCAGCTTGTCAGTTAACTACGGCTCGTCGTCACGACAAAATCTCCCGTGTTAAATTAACACACCTGGGAGTGTATACCCAGACAGCAAACTGACATTGAATCAACGTGGAAACGACGTCTCTCCTGACATTGAAACAACGTTGATTTGCTCATCGAATTAACGTTGAACCAACGTCAGACGCGGCAAATTGGTTTGCTTTCATAACGTTGAAACAACGCGTTGATTTCAAGTTGATTTTCCGTTAGTTTTGAAAGAATGACGCATCTGACGTTGGTTCAACGTTAATTCGATGAGCAAAACAATGTCAGATCAACGTTGTTTCGATGTCATATTTCCACGTTGATTCAATGTCAGTTTGCTATCTGGGTATGAGTCCACACTCAAGAGTGTTAAAGTGAATGAGATAATTAAGTGATTAATTGAGTGATTGAGCATTATTGAAGCAGAATTACAAGGAGAAAACCTAACTTTCAGGTCACCATTATGGAGATGAGTGTTTGCTTTAGTTGGGCTCTTGATCCTTTCATTATTAACTTTATATTTTAATTGGCTGTTGCATCTGAGTTATACTGTACCTGCCAGATGAACAAAGAAACAAAATTATATAATGGTGTTGGTCATACTATGACATTCATCATTTGAAATATATGTTTGTGGTTAATTTTGTAGATCACAGCATAACTGAGATTCTACATAAATATCCAGAATGTATACAATGTGTTAGTATGTTTTTTAGATCAAAAATAGTCATAATTTAGAAATAAAAGGCATTTTTTTCCTAGCCTGATATTAGCCTCTGCTTAGAATGGTCTGTTTGATATATGATGTATATAATGACATACATCGAACGGCCCGTTTGGACTACTGTACATCCCTCTACTTCCTTCTTTAATGACCTCAGTAGAACAGTTTTTTGACTAACGTCCGCCCACAGGAGTGCTCCCTCAACTCCCTCTACTTGCGCACTTCTTATAACTTACTGTGTTTACTCCGCCCTTACAGTGATTTCTGAAGAGAAACTGATGCTTCATCTTTTGTGTGATGTACAATAAACTTTATTAAACTCATCAGTATATGTTTGATCATCATTCGGACCTGGTCCGAAACAGCAGACTTGGAGGCTATTAATAAATAATGGCTACATACAAGCAGATGACAAATACGTTATAATAACCGCAATTAAACTACTAAACTATACCTGTTCCCTTTCTATACAGCACTCTGACTCTGTGGGCATTATTGTCCAACTCGAAATGACCACCGTTACTGAGAGTTTCTGATATTTTCATCATTCTGTGAGATGAAATTGTCCTGAGAGACTGAGCGCGAGCTCATGAAGCTCCGCCCCCTGTGCCGGCAGCAGCAGCTTATTTGCATTTAAAGGGCACACACTAAAACAGCGCATTTTTCTGAGCCCCCAAAAAAAGACAATTTAAACATGCTGTAAAAAATGATCTGTTGGGTATTTTGAGCTGAAACTTCACATTCTGGGGACATCAGAGACTTATTTTACATCTTGTGAAAAGGGGCATAATATGGGACCTTTAAAGAGTTCAAGCTACACATTTTATTAGCACAAGCATTTTCTGGTAATTGAACCCATGACCAACGCCTGCTCTCCAACTACTGACCTAATGTGTAAACATTATGGGAGGCACACTAGCCAGACGGGATATAAACTTTGTCGGCTGAAGATACTATTCCCAATTCCTAACATACACTCACAACAACATTCTGCGTGGTCTTCCGGCTATCAAAGTTTAAACAAAAGCTGCTTCTCTCATTGTTTTTCCTTTGTCATCGGCACATTATATGTTAATTTGTCCATTAGATCGAAAGATCTGAAAAAAAAAAAAAACAAACAAACAAAAAAAACTTACATTTACCCGCCCATAGATCCTCGAAAAAATCCGGACAGAAGTGGTCAAAAGGTAGCCTGGCTGCGCCCTCCTACGCACTTCCGCTCAATTTCATTTTACTTCAGTACTACGTCTGGGATCGCTCCATATCCTTAGGTTTCCAGAAACCAATTTTTTGTAGGACCAATCAGCGAATAGAGGGAGTGGCTGAGAAAGATGACGTTGATGTAAGCGCGTCAGTTTCAATTCAGTAATGGCAGCGGAGAAAGACGTGAGAAAAGCTATTCGGTCCGTTGTTGGAAAAGAAACTGCCGAATATACAGAATTTAAAGCCGGATTGTTATCGTCTAACCTCTTGTTGCACAACTGAGGACCAAGTGAAGGAGGCAGAAAGTTTGGAAGTTTGTGCTGGGCAGTTCGTGCACGATGACCGTGACATTTTGGACGGACGGTTTAGCCTGGTGTTCGCGGTGTTCGGAAGCCCCGAGTCCTGGCTGCTAAACTATTGTTGAAGATCCGCTCAGGAGTCATGTCAGTCACTCATATTCCCAACTGTATATTTACTGATTCTTGTGATGAATAGAACATTTTGAGCCCCTTTGTGCACTCGTGCAGGAGGTTGGTGTGTCAGTTTTACATGTTGTAAATCATACAAATTGGTTGTGATTAAAAAAAAAAAAATGTCATAAATAAAAATGTGAAAAACCATACTTTGAAGATATTTGATTTTCAGTTTTAGATGGCAATGGTTGATTTGTTTTACTAAAAAAAATAAATGCCACATAAAAATGTACAAACACGTACTTTGAAGACCATAATTAAGGTAATTAAGAAACAATAAGACGTAATATGAAAAATTGTTGTTTATTACACATCTGCAGATAGAGACAGACTGATCATTCACTGTAGCTGTTACAGCATTTGAGGCAGATCAGAAACGACCACAGCGGCGTATTTGTAATGATTAGACACAGCTTCCGCCATTGAATGAATATATCACTGTCCTTCGTGTCAAATATACATTTCGAATTAATAATTGTTCCTAGATTAACAAAACCTGCGGCGCTCGTTGACTGAAATCCTATTGTAAACATAATCCTCCAGCCATTTCGGCGCGTGACATACGTCACTCACGACACCCCGTTAGCGATTGGCTATGGCAGATCGTGAGTGACTTTGGGCAGATCCAATAGATTTGAACTTTAATAGTTAACCCGCCTACAAGCCAAGGAAGGAAACGTTTTTCAATGGAGCGGTTGCAGACTCTATGTGGAAATGAAATGAACTAGAGTCTGGTTGAACCAGGCTAGTCAAAAGGGTACAAAAGACACCAAAATGCAACTTAAAGCCAGCTGTAAACAGGGCTTTAAGGACCTGATTTATTTGAGCTGAGACTGTCAGAGCTATATGTTGATGTTGCTCCAGGTATAAAACCTGAGAACTGTGAACGGTGTAACATATGGCTTAACTTGAGGCTGTGCGTGTGGTAAGAGAAAATTTGCGTGTCCACCAGGGGGTCCAGAGACCACAAATATGGAAAAAGGCATAGAGACATGTCAATAATGAAAAGAATCATGTGAAAAGGACTAACAGCAGAGTAATGGATGAGACAGACAATGAGAGAAAGTATTCAAGAGTGTCAAAGAAAAACAGACAGAAGCAAGGGCCCCAACATAAGGTAAGATTTAGCTTCAGTCCTCCATAACAGCTCAGTAACTCTCTGCTGGCAGCATTGCACTCATGGGAAAACAGGCCTGCCTGCCGGTTCCCCTCACACAAGCTTGCCATTCCAGCGACATAATTCTCCATTTCCGAACTCAGTGTTTGCACAGAAATGACAGCTGCCTTCTCTGGCTCGGGCTGCAACTATTAGCCACATAAAGCGAAGCCTGTTATAAGCTGTTATAAGCCTTTGGACTGTTTATTTAAAATTCTATTATAAACCTCGAAACGCATATTGTGGAACACAGGCAATGTGTATTCACACACACAAACTCACGTAAAGTATGCAAAATATGTAAATGTGTGCGGGTCAATGACAAATCAAAAGAAAATCTTTACAAAAAAATTACTTAAAGCTTAAAACACATGCATGTTAAAGAAACGTTAAAGAAATGAACCTCATATTCAAGGTTTCATAGGGTTTGAAAAAAAATTAGGGCTGTGCAAAAATTAATTGCGATTAATCGCATCCAAAACAAAAGTCTGTGTTTACATAATATATTTGTGTGTGCTGTATATAATTATTTTGTATATATAAATACACACACACATGCATGTATATATTTAAGAAAATGTGTTATTCATATATAAAATATTTATATTTATATAATATAGATTATGTATTTATATATATATATATATATATATATATATATACAGAATTTAAGCCCAAATAATTCTTAAATATATACATGCATGCATAGGTATTTATATATACAAAATAATTATATACAGCACACACAAATATATTATGTAAACACAGACTTTTATTTTGGATGCGATTAATCGCAATTAATTTTTGCACAGCCCTAAAAAAATATTTATTTAAAATTGTTCATTTTAATAGTCATTCTATTTTCAAGAAAAGGCAATGTAATGATAATGTCATGTGGTGTAACCATCGAGTTACACAAGAACATCTTTTTCTTGCACTGTGAATTGATATGAGTGTACACATCTTAATGATCATTTTCACTTAAAGTAAAAAGCTCAAATCATCTGATAGTTTCAGAGACCTTCTGAATTTAACACTCATTCACGAATATCTGCGGACTTCCTCTATAATATTGTTTCCTGTTTTTAAATAATGCCATGTTATTGGACACATTCATGTCTATGATGCAATGCAATGGATAAGTTGGTATCATATAAAGAGGTGGGCATGTTCTATGTTAGACCTTAAATAATATTTACTAAAATATATGTACATTCATGACTATTACTATTAGCCATTCATAAGGGACAGAAGTGTGAAATTTGGCCCACAATCACTAATAAATATTTGAGGATATTTTAAAGTCCACACTGCACGTGATGCTGTAAAATGTCAACCCCCAGAGAGACACACCAATCAGACACAGATGTTCTTACATATGACCTCAAGTATGCATTTTCTTTCTCACCATCCTGCCGTCATCTCCAACACTTTGGGCCGTCCCACCTCCAGACCCATTAGAGGAACAGTCTTTCTCTAAACAACCGGTCATGATTAGCTTTCATTCACCGCCAGATGCTTTTCACAAGGACAAACTAAAGCGGTTAACAAGTCCATTTCCGTACCTGTTTGTAATGTGGAAGAGGACACTTCCGATTCTGGGAATAATAGAGGGGAGTGATTTGCTCTTGGACCTGAGCCGCCTTTCCAGGCGCTAACTCCCAGTCGTTTGAAAAAGTCGACTGCCGAGAGGCGGTATGCAAAGGAAGGGTGGATGTTGACAATCCGTGTCGTGTCCTGTCCTCGCTGCCAGCTCTCTCCCACTCTGTCTATCTCTCTCAGCTTACAGCAAGTAATTCCAGTATTCCTGCTCTATTCCCAAAACAGAGTCTTCCAACAGTGACTCATTGGAGAGATTCCTCTGCATTCAAATCTGTTTCCTATAAATTAGTATCTGTTATCAAAAGATGTCTCATGCTATGGGTTGCTCTTGTGCCTCACTTACAGGGAGAAAGTATTTGAGCTGTTAACGAGTTTCCTATAATAAAGGCCAGCTTGTGGCTGCTATCATCTTACAGATGTTGTTTCAAAAATCAAAGGAAGGTCAAGTGAATAGTTACATTTAATAATTTCAAAAAAGTATACAGTAGTACATACATGCACACACACACACACACACACACACACACACACACACACACACACACACACACACACACACGAAAAACCCAAATACTTCACTGAAACAAACAAAAACAAAATATGTAAATACATAAAGTGAAATGATTTTGTGCACACAATGTGAAATTTCGAGAGGCAGCTTGTTGCCGGAGAACTGGTATAATGTGTTACATGAGAACACAACACTTTATTCTTTAAAGCTTTCATTTTGTTACTTCATTTTGGTCACCAATATTAATATAAAAGGTATTAATATAAGTCATTTATATTAATTTTTAGGAACATCATACTAACACGGTGTTTGACCCCCCTTTGCCTTCGGAACTGCCTTAATTCGACATGGCATTGACTCAACAAGGTGCTGAAAGCCTTCTTTAGAAATGATGGCCCATATTGATAGGATATCATCTTGCAGTTGATGGAGATTGGTGGAATGCACATCCAGGGCATGAAGCTCCTGTTCCAACACATCCCAAAAATGCTCTATTGGGTTGATATCTGGCGACTGTGTGGGCCATTTCAGTACAGTGAACTTATTGTCATGTTCAAGAAACCAATTTTAAATTATTCCAGCATTGTGACATGGTGCATTATCCTGCTGGAAGTAGCCATCAGAGGATGGGTACATGGTAGCCATAAAGGGATGGACATGGTCAGAAACAATGCTCAGGTAGGCCATGGCAATTAAACGATGCCCAATTGGCACTAAGGAGCCTAAAGTGTGCCAAGAATAACATCCACACAAGAACAGCAACCCCCACACCATTACACCACCAGCAGCAGCCTACACAGTGGTAACAAGGCATGATGGATCCATGTTCTCATTCTGTTTATGCCAAATTCTGACTCTACCACAGAAATCGAGACATATCAGACCAGACAACATTTTTTTTCCAGTCTTCAACTGTCCGGTTTTGGTGAGCTCTTGCAAATTGTAGCCTCTTTTTCCTATTTGTAGTGGAGATGAGTGGTACCCAGTGAGGTCTTCTGCTGTAGCCCATCCGCCTCAAGGTTGTGCATGTTGTGGTTTCACAAATGCTTTGCTGCATACCTCAGTTGTAACGAGTGGTTATTTCAGTCAAGTTGCTCTTCTATCAGTTTGAATAAGTCGGCCCATTCTTCTCTGACCTCTAGCATCAACAAGGCATTTTCGCCCACAGGACTGCTGCATACTGGATTAGAGGTCGACCGATGTGTTTTTTTTCACGGCGATACCGATCTTTTGAAATCCGGGTCGGCCGATGACGGATTAATGCTGCCGATTTATTTTGGCCGATATTTGCTTGGTTTTTAACCTCTATTTGAAAGATAAAATGTAAAAGAAATGATAATTACTTAACATAGACAAACTTTCACAACAAAAACATTGTATCCTCTCAAAAAACATGTATTTCCTGAAACATGTCCTGAAACATGTATTTTTGGTTTGTTTTGTTTGTTGACGGACAAAGACAAATGGATATAACCTAATTATCACAAGGAGAATTTTTTTTTAAATGATTTAATTTTTTATATATAAGATTTATTATATTTTTATTTAATTTAACTACTAACAATAACGTATTTCACTAGTAAATTGCTGTTGAACGACAAAAACCACCACCAGATGGGAAAATTATATTTTGTAAAAACTTTAAATGCACCACAACGCACCATCCGTCTGTTGTTCTTCAGATTCAGACAACGGCATCCCGGTGTTGGACCTTTTAGTAGTGAAATACAGTCACACTTAACACTGTTTGGCCAGCATTTTAATCATGTTTAATCCAGCTACTAAGTAACGGTCAGTGTTGTGCCTAAACGCGTTCAATTAACGATAGTTCATGAGCGCGTTCATATTTTGGGCGAACGTGAACGGAACGTACTGTATTACTGGCTGATGAACTATACCTAGTTCATTCTGGTGTCTGTGAACGCGCGCTCTCTGCAATAGGGTGCCAGATTTCTATAGAGCCCTCCAGGCGAAATCCTGGCTAACACATGTAAACAGGCCTTAATATGTTGCGAAAAAAAACACCCAATCTGGCAATAACATCTAAAATCTTACATTAATGTGCAAACTTTGCCCATCGATAAAATAATTGTCTGTGTTTGTATATGGGCTGTGGCAATAATAATAATAATAATAAAGCTTGCAACATATGGAAAAAAGAACTATGAATGAACTAGTTCATTTTAAAATGTGTGAACTGAACTTTGAACTAGTTCATGTAGAAAGCAAACTTTCCCAACACTGCTAACGGTAAGTAAAGCGATGTTTCTGTTATTCTAACGCCAGTTTTCTGAGCATCTGGGAGAAGCACTGGCATAACAGTAGCACCAAACTGAAGCACAGAAATCCGCGTTGATATTCGTTGCGGAAGATAACGGTGGTTAAGGTTCCAGTGCTGTATTAGCACTGGGTCTGTCTGTAGCTATCCGCTAGCAAAGCAAAGCCAGCCTGTCACTAGCGTTGGTCTCTTTTTTTATTACTTATTTCTCTGTATTGAGTGACAACCCTCTCAAATATAAGACACACAAACAGAACAAATAAAAGTCTCAGATTCACTCTGTAATTGCAAAATGATTGCTTATTTATTGTGACATGATAGCAACTCTTCTGTGATAATGCAACTTCAACTACGATCCAAAGTAGCCGAATGTCTTGTCGCTTATTCAGGTTTTTTTCTCGACGTTGGCAGTAACATATCAAAAGTTTTTAATTAAATATAAAGGAGTTATACGAACTGAATCATTGCCGTTAACTTAGCTCCTTGGGCACTGGATGAGGTCTGCTGCTCAGTCGGCACGACAACACAAGGCTGCCCACAGATGCGCATGCCTAATAATCGCCCTGATATACTGGGATATTGGCCGATTCCGGTTATGTAAAAAAATGCCAAAAATCGGCCGATTAATCGACCTCTATACTGGATGTTTTTCCCTTTTCACACCATTCTTTGTAAACCCTAGAAATGGTTGTGTGTGAAAAAGTAACTGAGCAGATTGTGAAATACTCAGACCGGCCCGTCTGGCACCAACAACCATGCCACGCTCAAAATTGCTTAAATCACCTTTCTTTCCCATTCTGACATTCAGTTTGGAGTTCAGGAGATTGTCTTGACCAGGACCACACCCCTAAATGCATTGAAGCAACTGCCATATGAATGGTTGATTAGATAATTGCATTAATGAGAAACTGAACAGGTGTTCCTAATAATCCTTTAGGTGAGTGTACAATTTATATATAACTAATATGCACTTAACATATACATTTTTGTATTGAAACAATTTCAGAATTATATGTGAATTAACAATGTTTACGCTTTCTATGCATTACCTGCACCCCGACATTCCTGTTTATTTGTCAGCATAAGTCCGCTGGATGATGCAAAACATGCCATTTTGCAGCTCCATGGCTTTTGTTCAAACTACACATTCCATGGACAGTTTGATAGACAGAAGTGCAGTGCCAAAAACCAGCTAGTGAGACCAGCAGGGGGTGCTCACCCTGTGGTCTGTGTGGGTCCTAACGCCCCAGTAAAGTGATGGGGACCCTATGCTGTCAGAAGAGCACCGTCCTTCGGATGAGACGTTAAACAGAGGCCCTGACTCTCTGTGGTCATAAAAAATCCCAGGATGTCTTTCGAAAGAGTAGGGGTGTAACCCCGGCATCCTGGCCAAATTTGCCCAGTGCCCTCTGTCCATCATGGCCTCCTAATCATCCCCATATATACCAATTGGCTTCATCACTGTCTCCTCTCCACCAGTAAGCTGGTGTGTGGTGAGCGTTCTGGCGCAATATGGCTGCCGTCGCATCATCCAGCTGGATGCTGCACATTGGTGGTGGTTGAGTGGTTTAATCCAAGTCGTCTATCTTTATTTTCTTTTTTATTTTGTTCACAAATAACTGGAAGCTCAAACATATGCTTTAAAGGCGATATCCAGTGAAGTTTCTTCTAGCGTCACGCAAACATGTTTAAGATTCAGCAAGAACCAATGAGGTTTGTTCTTGCTCGTCATGCAAGTGCAATTAAGCTGCTGTTGACCATTTTGTATGTGCTGTATATTGATCATTATTGAATAGAAGCCTAAAAGAAATTGGTTCATCATATAAAGCAACCATGTCTTTTCAGAAGATTCATATGGATTCGTGTCACAATAGTGAAATGCACTTTGAATGGAGGGACCAAAATCTCCAAGGGTTTGGAACGACATAAGGATGAGTAACAAGCCCTACAGACGTCTTTTCTTTTCCTTATTTCTTTATAGACTTCAGATGGAAACAATTTTGATGACAAATAGATTTATAATGTATTTGTAAGATTTACTGCTTAGTACATTATATGTGATCAAACAGGATGAGTACCAAAACCCTACAGTAGGGCTGTCAAACGATTAATCGCGATTAATCGCATCCAAAATAAAAGTTTGTGTTTTCATAATATATGGGTGCACTGTGTATAATTATTTTGTATATATAAAACGGCACACATGCATGTGTATTTAAGAAAAAAAGATTTTTAATATATAAAATATTTATATATAATATAAATTATATATAAACCCATATACAGTATATACATGAAAATATTTCTTAAATATATAAAAGCATGTGTGTGTATTTATATATATATAAAATAATTATACACAGTGCACCCATATATTATGTAAACACAAACTTTTATTTTGGATGCGATTAAAGGGTTAGTTCACCCAAAAATGAAAATTAAGTCATCAATTACTCACCCCCATGCTGTACCAACCCCGTAAGACCTTCGTTCGTCTTCGGAACACAAATGAAGATATTTTTGATTAAATTTGAGAGCTGTATAACTACCACATTGGCTCCTAAGGGACTGCCTCTTGACGGCCCAGAAAGTCAATGAAGAAAATGTTTAAATATCCCAAGTGACTACCGTGGCTCAACTATATGTTTATCAAGCGACGCGAATACTTTTTGTGCGAAAAAACAAACAAAAATAACGAGTTTATTCGACTATTTCTTTTCTTCCGTGTAGGCCAGAACGAGACTTCCTTAGATTTCCACGACGCATGCGCGAGAATTGCGATCTGAAGTAGTGTAAGCTGGTGTGAGCAGATCGCAAATCTCGCGCATGCGTCGTGGAAATCTAAGGAAGTCTCGTTCTGGCCTACAAGGAAGAAAAGAAATAGTCGAATAAACTCGTTATTTTTGTTTGTTTTTTCGCACAAAAAGTATTCGCGTCGCTTGATAAACATATAGTTAAGCCACGGTAGTCACTTGGGATATTTAAACATTTTCTTCATTGACTTTCTGGGCCGTCAAGAGGCAGTCCTTTAGGAGCCAATGTGGTAGTTATACACCTCTCAAATTTATTTCAAAAATATCTTCATTTGTGTTCCGAAGACGAACGAAGGTCTTACGGGGTTGGTACAGCATGGGGGTGAGTAATTAATGACTTAATTTTCATTTTTGGGTGAACTAACCCTTTAATCGTTTGACAGCCCTACCCTACAGTGATACTTACTGTATGCTCACAGTGTGAATACTGTATATTGTTAATGGGTGCTGCTGATATATAATATATATGAATGCTGCTTTTGTGTGCGTTGTAAATGCTGATGCAGACAGGAAAACTGGTTTCTTCCACTAGTATGTCAATGACTGTGGTAAGATTAACTGTTATAGAAAAGGCAACTATTCTATAAGAAATGTATGTGCTCTTATTTTGTGAAATAGAACTATATACACACAAGTGTGCTGTACTGCAATTAATGTGCGATTACATGGGTGTGTATTCCTGCATGCGTGTGTTAGAGAAAGATTCCTTCCCACGGCGCTGTTTCGAGTTCTGCTTGTTTTTCCTTGCTGGTTCAATCACTACTGGGGCAGCGTGTTAATTCTCTGCAACTAACTGTGGTAATTTCTTCTCCTGGGGTGTGACAGTGAGCGTTTGCCGCCGCCACCACAATTCTTCACAACTGTTACCACTTGGCCCTAAAGCAGAACAGAGTTTAGGAGCCTGTCTTTGCCAACAACAACATACAATATTGGCATCTCACTCTTCCCACATGGACCACACTCTCCATTTGATGATATAATGCAGGCAATTACAATATTTACAAGAAATTGTGCTTCATCGTGGAATGCCTCACATCCCGTTTCCTCACTGTTTTATCCTTGATGTAAACACTCTTTCAGAGTTAGGATTAGTTGGACTGTACTTCATGTTGAGAGTTTACAAGTTTATAAACGGACACTAAGCTGAAAAAGGCTTTGCTGAGTTTCGGCCAGTAAGAAAATACACACTTGGGTTTAGCTTGAAGGAACTAAGAAAATATGTTTGTGTGATTTTGACACATGCAATGAAATGATAACAAACACATTCAAATCTCCTTTGAAGGGACATAAAACAATAAAATACGCTTTGTGTCTGTCTATGTACAATCTATATAATCATTTAGAACCATAATCCAAAACATCAACATCTAACCTCTTTGTACGTGGCTCAGTGACAAGAGTTTGAAGAGGAGAAATCTTTTAAAAATGCACTTTAAAATACATGAGTAATGTTCTTAGAAACTCTTTTGTATTTGTTTTGCTTTCAAGTGGCTCATATTCAACAAGCGATATCATATGTAAGCAGATGCATATGTAAATAATGCGATCATCAAACATTAAACAGCATATAAATCAAAACTGCCTAATGTTACCGAATGAAACGTCGACCCACGATGAGCTATGGGACTGTTGATGGACTCGATCAACTCCATCTATGTTTTGATCATCGTTTTAAATCCGACCTCCGATTTCTAATCATTGACAAAGAATTGTCAATATATTTTTGTTTTTGTTTTTAAAGCAGAGGGTCTGTTCTTTATTTTGATATATTGCATATCCAGACATTCATACAACATAATATTCTGGGGTCAATGAAAATCAAAAATGATAAAAAAAAAAAAAATGCTGGTCATATTTTTCAAGGTAATAAGTTATTCTTCATCAATTCATGAATTAATCATGTATAAATATCATTATGCGTTTGAGTCACCACACCACAAGACAGTTTTACAATCTGAACTAACTTTGAAAAAGCTATCTGATATACGTCTTTTAAGAAACTTAATGACACAGTCATGAGGGTTTTCAGGGGTCCATTGGATACGAATGTTTTTACACTTTTGTATTAACGTTCCATTTTAATTTTTACCATGACAGCAAGGTCTAACGACAATACCGAAACACTGACACTGTTGTTCCAAATGTGGTTTACTCAGTTATGTTGCAGATGGTATTAATAAGTGTCAAGAAGACCATTTCCATACATTATATGATCCAAGTTATGAAGGATGTGTGAATCACAACAAAAACACTAGTCCAGCATTCTGTTCAGGGGAGATGTGTGGGAAATGCCGCCTCTAGAGCAGGAATCGAACACAATGAAGCACTCACATTAAATCTGAAATGAAGATAGAGACCAGATCTGGAGGGGAGTGCGGGAGGGGTCTGTCTTTCAACATGGCATCTGGATCAACCTGCTAAGGTCTTTTTGATGAGAACTTTGTGGATTTTCTGTCAGGGAAAGAATTTCTGTGTGGAAAATATATGTGACCTAAACAACCTTAAAGCTGGTCAAAGCACTGTCTGGGGATTGATAGAGCAATGAGCTTGACAAAGAGGTAGTGGTCTTCAACAGTTCTTTGTGTGTGTGTGTGTTTAAATACTCCTGTGTACTGACACGAAAAGGAGAAAAGAGAGAGAAAAAGTGAGACACATAGCACATGTGCACGAATTAGTCTCGCCATTGGATGGGGTTCACCGGAGCCCTCTAAATCTGGCGAGGTTTGCTCTATTCACCATTCCACCAGAAGATTCATTGTTCTATGGGCACCAGAGCAGACGGTTGGTCAGTGATTTAGTGATTCTCAAAGGAAGAGCTCTCTTTTAAAGGTGGGACTTCAAAGTCAGATCCCAAACGGAAACCGTGTTGTCGTATGAAGACAGGGCATTTTAGCTGTCAAATAAGCAGAAAACTGAATAGGCTAGTGCAGATTTACTAAAACAAGGGTCAGAACTCACGAACACAAATCCATCAGTTAGTTTTGAACATCCAATCAGTGGTCAGCCAAAGAAAATATGGTGCGTTATGGTGGTTGATGCTAATTAAAGCTCGACAAAATGTTGTAAAATGCACAAAGGCATTCCTCAAATGTGCTGAAGTTTGATGTCTGAACTTCAAAAGCATGTGTTCCAGATTTCTGTTCGACTCAATTGAAGGGAGGTACTGGCAACGCAGTTGGACATGATCAGTATTTTGTGATGCAATAAACCCATGACTCACAAACTCATAAAACATAGGAAGAAAACAATCTCTCTTTCAAAAATCTCTTCAAAATATTTCCTGGAAAATGAGAGAGGGACTGCTGAACCCACAGCCTGAGGTACCAAGGCCGGAGAAGCCAGAGATTTCCTCCACATACACACACATACCATCCTATACAGTAATACTTTTTACCACAGCAGGATGTAGCGGATGCCAGGTTCAGCTCAAAGCCTCAACGCCAGGTAACACCGAACAATGAGGGCATAATTAGAATGAGGGTACCAGCAGTGCAAAACGGGGATGTGGATGAATATAACCACACCATGACGGGATCTGGCAACCAATGACAAGTGTTGACATACCAACAGGCTTAATGCAATAAAGGATCTTATATTCTGACCTATTTTCATGACAACTCCAGCAATTCTCAGGTTAAATGACTGACACCTCGGCGTACCTCAGTGTTATTTAATGCTTCCCACGCACCTGTGTTCTAAGCGAAACCGATTTTTAAAGATGACCACAGGATTTTAATTAGTGTATATACGGGAGACCAGGTGAACTACGGACTCGAGAGCTGGCTTGCCAACAGAAACGCTGACTTCAAGACTATCTAAATTCAACAGTTCTTTTATATATTTCTCCTATAGGGAAAACACAGTTTATATCTTAAAAAAGTTCCTTATATCCTTTTTGCTTTTCCAGGTGCGCACATCCATTTTTTTTTTTTTTTTTTTTTTGCAGCTGCAGGCCTCTTCATTTAAGGCCTCTACATTTGCACTTGTATGGCTGCATTCAATGTATGCAGTATAATAGCATCGAGGTATAAATCATACAATAATTAATTGACATTTTACACATTTGAGCAACACTGACAAATCAAAGCAGATTCACTCCCAAGCACCAACATCTGCGGTAGTTCTTCAGTGGTCCACTCTACTGCCCACTGGTGGCTGTGGTCTTAACGCTTTCTCCCTGCATGCCACTCTCTTAAATACTGTTTATGCTGTTTATGGAGTATTAAGGGAACTTATGGGGACCATACCATCCAATGACTCATTTAAAAAGGCAGATAAAGCAATGGGCCAAGGGTTTCTTTATTGCGCTTGCTTTTTTCGCTTAATTTAATTTCACAAAATCCAAACCAGGTTACACAAAATCCAGTTATTTCAATAGGTATCCATGCGATTGGGGATTTCGTTTGAGGGCCCACACACAAATTGTGCAACAGATTCAAGTGCTAAACTGGCCAAATGAAAGCTGCTTGAAATTGACTTCTGTTTGAGCGGTTTCACTACTACTACAATATTGAACACAGACAATAAACATTTTCTGCATGCATTGCAAACATTTTTTTTTATTATTTCACTGTGACCACACCGTCAGATCCTTACTGATACTGTGTCAATTTGTAAGTTTTAGGGTAATCCATAATACAAAAAAAAAAAAAAAACAAAGAGTCTGCAACCAAAGCAGCTCCAGCTGTAATATAGCCAACGTTTCACCAAACCAGATTTACAAAGAGTTGGTGGAGCCTTTCACACAGGACTAATTTATATATATATATATATATATATATATATATATATATATATATACAGTATATTTATATATACAGTGTATATATATATAAGCCAGTTATTTATATATTTTGTTGTAGTGTCTCAGTAGAAAATATCAGTTTACATTTCCAGACATTAATTGTGCCATTAATTGTAATAATCCAATGAAATTTTTGAATGTGTAACAGGGACAGAATGTGTTCTGTTAAAATGTATGCATTGTTTGTTATAATTTACACAAAAAAGGTTTACTTTTTTGATATCTGATATCTGATATATTTTGATATCTGATATACTTGTCTTAGAATGAGGGTGTTTTCCCTTTAATTGCTGTGACGTCATCATGAGCCTGTAAATTTCCTGTTTTGTCTCCACCTCTTCCTCTTGAGCATTGTTAATGCACTGAGGAGGTGAGATATTTTTGGCTCTTCTTAATCTTAATTAATCTTTACTTTAATAATTGGTTTTATGTTTATATTTTCACTACAATGTATGCATATTGTGTTACTTTACATATCTGTCTGGTTATTTTGGTGATTTTGTCCTGATTGAGTTATATTTTTGACTTTGATCCATATGTGGAGTTGAAAGCACATGGTGACTAAATGTACGTCACATTTGTTTTATAGAGTGATATATAGGAGCATCTCACTCAAGACTTTCCTGTGTGTTTTGTGTATCAGGTATGTTTTCTCTTAAGCATTGTTAATGCACTGAGGAGAGTGATATATAGGAGCGTCTCACTCAAGACTGTCCTATGTGTATCAGTAAAACCAGTGAAACCGCTGCCTGTGGTCCAGTGTCTTTCTCTACTACAACGCTACACATAATGCAGACAAGTGTTATTATGACTGGTGTCGCAAGCCACCGGTTACAAATGCACAAGGATTCTGACAACAGCCAATGCTCCACACGGAGGTCGGATCTCACCATTATCGATAGCATCTGAAATTATATGAAGAAACAGAAAAAAACAGAGACTAAGACCAGAAGAACTGCGGCAACGTTTCCAAAGACGCTTGAAAAAACCTGCAAAACTAAAAACTATGTGCAATACCTGGACAAAAGCTGTTTTAAACATAAAGGGTACTAAACACCTATTGATTTGATGTAGTTAACTGTTAAAAGTTAATAACAGTTAATCAAAGTTAACTAATAAAATGAATTGAAAAATAAAATCTATTTATGATTATGACATTACTTTTGAAAACATTCTCATTTACAGCATTTTTACACAAGTGCTTTTTCACAGTACTGTAGCTTTGCAGGCAGGCAGGCACTACCTTCGAGACGTTGCCACAGTTCTTCTGGTCCTAGTCTCTGTTTTTTTTTTGTTTCTTCACATAATTTCAGATGCACTCGATGATGGTGAGATCCGACCTCCGTGTGGAGCATTGGATGTTGTCAGAATCCTTGTGCATTCAAAAATTTAACTGGATTATTACAATTAATGGCACAATTGATGTCTGGAAATGTAAACTGAAATTTCCTACTGAGACACTACAACAAAATATATAAATAACTGGCTTAAAACCATTTCTTTGAGGCGAAAATACTAGTGTGCCTAAGACTTCTGCACAGTACTGTATATATATATATATATATATATATATATATATATATATATATATATGTTATCTGTCTGTCTAAAAAGTAGATTTAAAAACAGTAAGATTACAAAATGGCACAAAGCTAACTGGGAAAGAATCACAACACAAGGCTCAAAGTCAATAATGTTAAGCCTCTGTGTGGTTTGGGATATTGATCAAAGGTGGATCATTTAAATCTGAGCGTACTCCTTTCTGACTCAGCTTTCCTGTGTTTCACATGCTAATGATGCAGATGCTTATTCATAAAGAAAAAGGTAAAACATGAAGCGCTCACTCAATATCAGTGCCATTGAATCTCATCAGCCAGATCTGTTTACCTTGCTGATTTTAGAAACTAAGGACAGATAATACATCAAACAGATCTGGCAGACAAAAGCTCTCCTTTTTGAATCACTTCAAAAGCAGTCCTATGGAAACCACGCAAGATGTGATAGCGAGCAAACCACACTCTCTCAAAGGACAGCTGCGGTTATGAGGGCCCTCTACAGCTACCCTTGGCGTTGACAGTGTCAGGTGGGTTACAGCGTTGCTGTTGGCAAGAGAGGACAGTTTGAACAGCTGTGCTAACAGAATGCAATGTTAGCCCAAGATGGAGTTACTATAAAAGGAGGATGAAAGACGACATCGGCCCCTTTGTCTGTTCTGACATCATAAAGTGTAAAATCAATTATTCAACTTGTATAATCATTGAGGTGGGACTATCCCACAAAGAGCCAATGTAGCAAACTGTCCACAAGCTAGATCCTTTGTAAGGACAGTAGAATGAAACCAGAGAAGGACATCTGAGGTAGAGTTATCCATATCATCTGTACCTTGGACATCATCTAAATTGACAGATCTTCTGTGTTACATGGTGGAAATATAAGAGAAGGGTAGTCATAAACTGTGGTTGGTTTTGGAAAAGATTGTAAGAGTCAGGCCTGTAGACAGGATTGATTACACACTGCAGAGCTACTAGCTCATTTCAAGTATCCCTTAATTCAAATCCACTAGAGCGAGCAGCTGAGTTGTTAATTATACTGCTCTCAGACTTTCAGCACAGATCAAAATACCCATGTTTCACCATTCTCCGCCTTGGCACAACAACAGTAAGACTGTTGACAAATGTAAGCGTTTGTCAAGATTATAAACAGTGCGATACAAAAAGGTTTGTGGTAATATCAGACTGGCTGTGCACCTCTTTACACCAGGATTAGTTCACCTAAAAATGGAATTTTATCATTCAACCAATTTACCCAACATCTACCAAAAACTGTATGACTTGTTTTTTTCCTGTCGGGCAAAAAAGGAGAGGCCTAGAAGAAAGTTCATGATCTTCTACTATGAACTTGCAGAAATTACCAATGAAAGGGAATGTAGTTGCACATTAACAAACACCAAAAATGACAACAAAGTGTTATAAAAGTATCAAAAAAGCATTACTTATGACTGGTGCACTACATTCCAAGTGTTCATAAGCCATATTAAATATATGTATCCGGAATATACTGAAATCATGTCTTTATTTGCTGAAAATCTTCTCCTCCACAATATATTTTAAATTCAATTTGTGTATATTCAAATATAGTGTCATGTTTGGCGTAAATGACCATCAATGACTTTCATCGTAATCTTTCCATCGTAGACCATCATAACTTCTGTTTCATGCCGACGTTAATTGAATGTACACGTTTTGACCACGTAAAAAAAATGGTCAAAATATTGGAACTGTGACCAAGATTGGATCTTGTAGTGTAAACACAGTCAAACACGCTGTCCCATGTTGATGTGGGATTGAAATGCCATGTGTAAAGTTAGACAATTTTCATTTATGGGTGAAAGTTCTTTTTATAAAAGCAATGACACATTACGGCATGACTCTTTTAGCCTCTCCCTGTCTGACCTCCTTAATCACTTCACAACCCCCTAAGGAAAAGCTCCCATAAGTAACCTGAAGATAAGTGCCCTGCCCAAAAGTACAATGGCAGCACCTTACTGGGCTCAAAGCAGCAAGCTTCTGGTTACAAGGTCTGTAGACACAACGGCTGTGTCCGAAATCACCCCCTGTATCCTTAAACAGTGCACTATTTGACAACTATTTGTAGTCGTGTCCGTAACCATAGTGTAGGCCATTTTATCGAATGCAATCATTCAATCCCATAGTGCATCGCAATAAGGATGTTGTACATGAGATGCACTTCTGGCGCACTCAGTGTCCAAACTAGCTCAATGGACTATTAGTGAAGTAATGTAGGGAATAGAGAATGAGAGTATTGGAGTTGATTTCAGATAGAGCATACACCCTAACAACTTACCCTTTCAAAGTCTGATTAAACAGTATTACTGTGTCTATAGCTCCACGTAATGGCGTTCAATAATGACTACCTGCTACTTCTACAAGCTGCAACTCTCTTTATGTCTACCCCTCCCACATTCCCTCCCTCTTATTGGTTTCATTCGTAATGCTTTCAATCGACGTTCGGCATGAAAACAGTGGGGAAAATAATCTTCAGACAGACCACCAAAGCCTCACATAGAGTGTGTCTAACAATTTGCCAGCAAGTCATCAACTCAATCATTACCTCATGATGCAAATTCTGTTTAAGACTACAGTGAGACTGGACTGCAGAGGATTTCAGTACTTTGGTGGAGCTAGCAATGATAAACTGTTCTTTGCTTTGGGGTTTTTCTGTTTCCTAGAGGTCTACACAGTAGCGTACTATGGGGTCTCAGTCAGGATAAGCAGGTCCTATGTCCTATGGCAATGGATGCCAGTGCAGAGAGTCGTGTTTGTCCAGTTGTATTTGTACTTGTATTTGTCATTGGCCCCTGTACGTTTTCTCTTCTGCAAAACTGAAGAAATTTAGCTCTAACTTGATCTTTATACATAGCTAAAGTTATCTGACCTCAAATACAGTCCCTAGAGTACATCAGCACGTTTAACAAGAGAGGAAGGAAAGCCCGGTTTTCCTTTAACCTGAGGTGCAAGATCTCATAAAACCTTTACCAAAAGATTCCCTAAACATGACTAATCACTTCTATATCAAGAGCCTAATATCAGTGTGTGTTTAAAGAGTGGCTGGACTAAAGATCTCCTAAATCTCTAAGCTTTTCTGGCTCTGAATGGAAACCACATGCTGCTGCACAGTACGGTTGTTGCCTACTCACTAAATGTACTGCTCTGGGGCATTAGTTAACCTTCCCGCCCCAGTCCAGCATCATGGATTCATAATCCAAACCAATGTGTTTAACAAGTTAAGTTACCAATTAGGCCAGCATTAACAGAGCTCCAGTTTGCTCTTGCTGTCACCCACAATGACAGCGATGCCAGAACAGTGTGCACGGGGGTAAAATACGATAGGAGGGAATCATTCTTTCACCCTTAAAAACAGATATCGGGGCTGGTTACAAAGGGAACTGCCAGCTGAAATTGCAGCCTCCACACCACATGGCAAACTCACTTTCCCCATGATGTGGAGAGAGCTCTAGGGAAATATTACTGCCTGCACGAAGACGTTAAGAGAAGTTTACAGGCAGACCATACACATTCCTGCAGAGTTAGGCAACACTGCTTTAAAAGTAATACTAAGGGATTGAGAATGTGTGGGTGAAGGAATGATATTTTCACCCTTTTAAGAGATCTAGCATTAAAAGTCATAAAAACATGGCAGGTGGGTCAACACATCCCTGGCAAGTAAGCTCCACCATTAAATAATCACTTTCACTCTAAATTAGATTCCCTATAGCTTCATATAGAACCCATTGACTGAAGGAGTTTAATCATTCAAGGACAAGTCTGATACTTGCAAAATGGTCCACATCTGCACATTCCATATGGTTTGATTTGTTTTGTACACTGATATTACTAATAATAATAATAAAAAAATAAAAAAACTCCTTGATCTACCATTTCTTTCATCTTACATTTTTTATTTTATTATTTAATGAAATATCTCATTAGTTTGCATTTTTCCCTTGCCAAAACCTACAACTGAGTGTAAGCAACAATGTCAGACAATCTGGATGTCATTGTTTGAGCACAGACTCTCCATCAGAATGAAATCAGTGTGAACATCTGGATACAATCTGAAGTTATGGGGGGGGGGGGACTCCCATAACCTGATAGCATCTAATCCACAGGAAAGGTAAGGTGGTAAGGCAGATGATTACATTTCACTACTTTCATTTCCACTATTGGACTTTACACACTATTGTTAACCAAGAGCCATTCTAACGCTAAGCAAAGGTCACTGTTTATACCTTTACTAAAGGGGTAAGGTGCATTTGGCATAAAAAAATGGAACATTGTCTAATGTAAATAGTGTAAAGCCTGGTTCAGATTATACGATCCGTTTGACATAGGGTGTCATGGGGATTCGTTAACGACAATGGCGTCGGGACGCAATATTCGATCGTATCATCTCGTATAGTCTGTCATAGTGGGCGACAACCTACGTCGCGTCTGCGAAGCTTCACGACAAAAAGACTAGCATGTTTAAAGTAGAACTCCGGCGAACAATGAACCTTTGGTCTAATAAAACATCGGTACATAGTCAACCGTTCTCTGAGATTTGTTTTCATGATAATCGAATGTAAAGAGATTTATCTCTAAAAACTGTTTAGCGTATAATGCTACTAATTTGGGCATTGACTAAGTAAAAAGAAATCGCTAGTTTATACCACTAACAAGGGTCAAAATAGCCCCACACTAATGCAGTAACATAATGAGGCTCCATACATGCAAAATGAAGCATTGAGAACTTTATAAGTGTACAGACCGTTTAATAAGATATTTTATGAAGACAGTTCACTTCATGTATACAGACAGGAGCCATCTTAAAAAATAGTCTCGATAAGTCAAACCACGAACGTCGTGCTGAGTGATCTGAACTGTATGAAGTTCAGCGAACTTCTGAACTGTATGAACGGCGTTCAGGGATCGACTTATCGAGACTATTTTTTAAGATGGCTCCTGTCTGTATACGCGAAGTGAACTGTCTTCATAAAGTTTCTTCTTATTAAACGGTCTGTACACTTACAAAGTTCTTAATGCTTCGTTTTGCATGTATGGAGCCTCATTATGTTACTGTGTGAGTGTGGGGCTATTTTGAGCCTTGTTAGTGGTATAAACTAGCGATTTCTTTTTACTTAGTGAATGCCCCCATTACTAGCATTATACGCTAAACAGTTTTTAGAGATAAAACTCTTTACATTAGATTATCATGAAAACAAATCTCAGAGAACGGTTGAGTAAGTACCGATGTTTTATTAGACCAAAGGTTCATTGTTCGCCGGAGTTCTCCTTTAACTAGCACGGTCGTCCACGACGATTCCGTCACATGTATGAGGTTGACTAATAGGAGCACAAGCTTTTCCGCATAAAACTTTTAAAAAAGACAAAACGAAAGAGAGACGATGGTGCTAACGTTAAAACTAGAAGTAAAAATATATAAGAAAACAATATTTTACCTCAAGTTCTCTTTGGAGGATTGACAGCCCATACTGTCCTCTTCGAGCAGGGTTCTCAAGTCTCACGCAATGGCCGTGAGACACACGCAATTCAACCAGTTCACACAATCACACGCAACACCGTATATTTCTCACGCTGAAAAGGCAATGCCGAGCACTCGCTACGAGTTTCGCCTTCTCGATGACATAAAGCGCGCCGTTAAACATGGCATGCGATGACTGGTCAGGAAGAAACGTGTAGTCTGACATGTGTCTTGTCCACGACACGACAAGATTTTAGGAGCCAAAATCCCGTAATCTGACACAGTGACCATCGTAACAGACAAAAAAAAATCGTGTAATCTGAACCAGGCATAATGATATATGAAACACCACACTGAACCGTTTTCTGTTGATCAGCACGGGGAATTTAGATGAGCAACTCGAACCCGTTGCAAATCTGAGAAATTTTTGAAATGACTGGATCTCACCTGAGAAATAATAACAGTAAATGTGACCATACTTTTTAAGATTTCACACTGGACATCTGTAAAGTTCTTATTTAAGAGGTAAACAACTTTGATTGGACAAATAGTTGCTTCAATAACAGCTTTTCCATCTGTGAAAATGTCAGCATGCAAGCAAAAAAACAAATAATGCCCTCTCTTCTTTCCTCAGGTTTGGGCTTACCATCACTGTTTGACATTTTTATTTTTGCACAGATGTTAAAACTAAACATTGCATGTGAAAGTGTCTGTTTTTGTACAAAGAACATGAATATTTAATGAGATATGAACTGTTTATTTTATGATTGGTAGTCATTTGCTAAACAATTTGCAGTAACATTCTCATAGAACTGAACTCCAGCATTAGGACTGTAATCAGGTTCATAACCATGGGTTAAAAGTGATGCTAACCCTGTTTTAAGTTACAAATGGAAATTTTTTGCTTGATGCAGAGCTAAATATGGGACGATTATGGTTTAAGGACAAGTGTGAGTGTCTGCAGTCAACAAACATGTCCCATTCAAACAAAAAACTCAAGTCATGTTTCACTGTGAACTGAAATACACTGATAATAGGCACAGTCACAAAATCAAGCAAATCTGACCCTGTATCTGCATAGTTTCTGGTATTAATCAAATTCATACAGAAAGACATGTTCACAGCGGCTGAAATTAAATAAAGAAAAGAGCACAAGATGGGGGTCAAAATTGTTCCAAGTATAAAGTTACCAAGTTTTACCCTAGAACTCTTCACAAAACAACTAAATTACAGCTTCACTTGCAGGAAGACTACGTTCCCTTCTAGCTAATGAGACCTTACAAATAGATAATGTGTTTATTGAACGTTCTAGACTACCATTAAAGTTTCATTACATTACATCTCATTTTTAATACGCTAAATTCCTCCGTGTTGTGAAAACACCATGTGCTCAATCTGTCGTCTCCTTCGATACTCTGTAGAAAATTATCGAGTTCTACATCTCGCCATCATTCATAACACATGACTGCACTGACATCAATTCGCGTCTGTAAATGCAACTTCCTTCCTTTTCAAAACAAAGACATTTGTTCAGACCCAAAGCATATTTTTTTCAAAACAAATCTGTCTTGTGTCTTGACATGCGAAAAAAGTATCTCGAATGCAACCAGAGGTGTAAAGCGTTCACCGCTCATCTTGGTCACACAGTTTGCAGGGCTTTAGATCATTTCTTCGTGTCGTCTGGGAATTCCTGCCACCGATGTTTAATGTGGGACCGTGCAGCAAACGACTGTCACAAGCACACATTCATTCCAGATGTACCACGCCATATCAAAGCCAAGATCCACTAAGCAGCACTGCGGCCTGGGCGGCGAGAATACCGATTAGATGCTTTATGGCGTCTATAAAAAACAAAAGAAAGAAATCTGAAATCTGAAAACAGCACTCTCAGCTTCTTAAAAAGCTCTTTCAGCTTCCACTGTGATCTTGTGGCTTCGTTTTTGAAGGTAACTGTGAGGGTTCCTCTGCTCAAAGAAAATATTTGCTATGCTCGGTCCATGAAAGTGAGATCAGCTCTCGGCATGCTGTCCAAGATGGAGGTTTTATGGTGGGGGAACACAAGCATAATGTGTTGAGTGATAAAGAACTAAGAATTTGTGAAGTTTTGGAGTGGTAAGATTCAATTCGCTGACTGACCTGAGCTCCCAGTTTCTCTTCCGCCCCACCAGTATCCTACCTGAAATGGAATCTCATAAGACAGGCTTTTTTTTTTTTTTTTTTTTTTTGCTTTTTGATGTCAAAGACCCACAAATATTTTATGATCTGTTTGAAAGGGACCTCCTTTAGAAAATATAAAAGGCAGCTATACTGTATATTTACAAGTATAAATACTAGGGCTGTCAGTTAAACTCGTTATTAACAGCGTTAACGCAAACCCATTTTAACGGTGTCAATTTTTTTATCGTGCGATTAACAGCCTTTTTGGCCTTGCAAACTTTATAATTTTTCACATGCTTTTGCAACAGGATGCGGCATGCATTGCGCTGCGCTATGAAACCAATTCATTTCATTGGCTTGCGCCGTGTGAGGACATTTTGTTGCTTTGTCGAACAAAGAGCAAGACCGGTCTAGTTAGACCGGAAACAAAACAACAGGCACGGCGCACACACTTGTTGCGAGCCAGGCAAATAACGTTAGTAGGTTAACGTTACGTTTTGAGTGGACGACGAGCGCGAGATGCCGAAATAAGATGCCAATAAGATTCTGAATGGTAACTTTACTTTTAAAAAGTTGCCAAATGGTTCCATTGACGAGTGATCTGTGTTTTGTCGTTGTGAACTGAGCGATCGTCGCAGCACATCCAGTCTGAAACACCACTTGATGATGGCCAAGCACACACACACACAGCTGATGCGACTTCTCCACCCCCTCGTCAATTTAAGGACCTTGTCAGTATTTATTTCACTGTTTTATTGATGGACAGTGTTACATTGTGTGAAAGGTTATTTGCTCCAAGTGAGAATGTGTGAATTGAACACAGTCTATGCCAATGTTATTTTCAATAAAAAGAGATGTTGATAATAGGGATGCAACGGTGCACGGTAAAATCCCGGACCGTTCGGTCAGCCCTGCACGGGACAATCTACCCTCGTGTCCCGCGGGACTTCGGTTTTGCCATAGAGTTCGTGCTGATCCTTTTCCCGTATTTTCCGCACTATAAGGCGCACTTAAAAGCCTTTAATCTTCTCAAAAAACGACAGTGTGCCTTATAATCCGGATCGCCTTATATATGGACCAATTAGTTAACAATGCTCCGCGTTATTAAATTCGCCCGCGAACTCGCGCTCGTGTCCAGCATATGCCCGCTTTGTCACACGGCGCTGCTCGCGGGTCACAGACGTTCATAAAACGCTCGTTCACAGTACCGGGTCGTCTCATTCAAAACAGCCAGCCGTTGCTGCAGCGAGCCGCCGCACATTGAATACTCATATGAGTCAGGTTGCGAATGTAAGTTGTGCCCGCCCCAGCGCGCTCACGCTTACTAAATAAACGCCTCACCTCCGGCTCCGCGCACTCGCTACATTCCCAGCACATCTAGTGGATGCATAACGCAAACCCAGTCAAACGTTTGACTGCAGTATCTTTTTGCACAAGAATCTCTCAATAGTGGATGAGTAAATAACATTGCACTTTGTATCCTGAATGAAGTTTTTTTTATTATATTATTTTGCTCAGCTCTTTTTATTCAAACCACAAGCTAATTTATGTTTGTTAAAGGTAAAAGTGCACTTTTTCTTTCACATTGATCACTTTATATACCAGTTATCAAGGTTTGGAATTGGGATCCACTTGAATATTCTAAAGTGTGTTTGCTTACATTTTGTATTTTAGAAGTGGTAGTTGAAGAGGTTGTATTACTTAGTGCTGTTCAGTACAGACTAGAGTGTTAATTTATTTCATACACATTGATGTTCTTCCTACTGTGACATTCTGTTTATGCTCATAAGAAAAATAAAACATATTTTTGGGATGAAATAGCAGTCTCTTTCTGCACAAAACATGTACCGAAACCGAACCGAAACCGTGGCCCAAAAACCGAGGTACGGACCGTACCGTGGGCTATCTGTACCGTTGCACCCCTAGTTGATAAGAGCATTAAAATGAGAAAAAAAAACATAATGGGACAAAAAGAAATCAAGAGACATTTAGAATAGATAAAAATGTGCGATTAATCGCGAGTTAACTACGACATTAATGCGATTAAAAATGTTAATTGTTTGACAGCACTAATAAATACACATTTTATACTATGTGTGAAAAAAAACACAATTATAAAAACATGTTTTTACAAATGACCTGATATAAAGTTATTTTATAAATCTTATATATGTCTTTTCAAATATGTCTTTTTTTCATAACTTTTTATGACTTTTTCGTCAGACCCCCTAGATCCCAAAAGTGGATCTTAGGACCCAAGTTTGAAAACCCATTTCATTTGGAATGTCACTTAGGCAGGAAATCAGTGTGCCACACAAATGCAAAGTGCACAGAAGACTTCACTCACAATACAAGTGATGTGACGTGATAGTGATATGTATTTTAAAATATATTTTAATCAATACTTTCCAGTATTGAATGAATTTTATTTATTATAGTTGCCATCTTGGATTAACTTTTAAATGCATTATGGATTTGCCCTCACAGTAAAAAATAAATGCAATGCTAGCTTAGAATTTGGCCAAAAGAAGGAATTATAAGAGGCAGAGTAATAAAGTTGCATATCTTTAAGGTAGCAATAAGCCTACCTTAAAATGCTGCCTAATGAGGCAACAATGAGGCACTAGGTTTTGGAACAGAGATAATGTTCACACATCACATCATAATAAGCATCCCAAATCTGCCAAACGGCAAAAAAGTACATAAGTCAAATGGCCAAAATCAAGTTCATCCACATACGGAAAAGTTTAACAAGTCATTTTGGTACACAGCTTCACCGTATAACCACAACTGGCAGCATCCACGAGTCCTGACTCTCAGAATCTCATAAATGACATGTCTTGTGGTTTGAAAGACATAACCATAACAAACATTCCCAGATCCATGAGTCTAATAAAAACGACACTGTGTAATCAGCACTGCCGATCATTAATAAATCCATTTCATGTGAATCCAAGATGGCTGAGTCGTCGTTATCTTATTCTGTTTACCTAATATCTATAAACCACAACTCATGTTCATCTTAACTACATGCGATTAAACTTGTAGGTCGTTTCTTCGACAAAAAAGTCTTCGCTGCATTGTTTCACGTGGGATAGCTGTGGAAAAAAAGATCTTGATGAATGAATCAAACTATGGACAATAAAAAGAGCCGTGATTGATGATGCTACCTTTAAAAAGTTGTCAAAGGTCCCAAGCATGCTCTATTCATTGGTCTCTGCTGGGAGGCCTAATCTTATTGTAAGCCACTCTCTGTACAGGCCAACACTGAGGCCAAGCAGAGGAGAGAGAAAATCAGAATGAAGAGAGAATGAGATGAGACATGATGGATAGAGGCCTGCCCTAGAGATGCAGATGGAGAAACCTTCCCAGTGTCTTGTCTCAGTTTCTTTATTAATCCATCAAGTCCGAATGGTAACAGAAGCCAGCAAAGGACAACGTCTTTTAACTTTTTACAGTTGCTCGGCTCTGAAACTCACAGTCTGACATGCTGCCCTTTGTGCAGATGTTAAATCTGTCAGAGCTGGAAAAAGTGGAAAAAGTGGCGTGTCTTTAATAGGGATAGGGAAAATGGGGGGGGGGGGATAGTAAAACAGAACATGAAGATGATTTGAAGCATTTAAACATTTAAATATAAAAATTCAAAAAAGAATTCAAAAGCCTGAAATGAATAAAATACAGCTGCAAAATCATGCAATTCCTGTCTGTTTTACTGTTACCAAGTTATAAAGGACAAGTTATTGCATCCTGCCTTTATATAAACTTTACAGTCGCTCAAAAACCGGAGACAGTATCTGTGAAGTGTTAAGGATATCAAACTACTAAAGGTCTCCTGATGCCAGGAATATGGCTGATGCCGTTTCCCATGTGCACAGGCATCACAGCTGTGTGAGAAGTTGCATCCATTCAAATGAAACACCCATGGATATCTTCCAATGTTGATACATATTTGTCTTGTCTTGCTAGTATTTGTTTGGCTTTTAAAGTCTCAATATCAAGAGAAGAGCAAGAGTATGCTGTAGATATACTGTAGCTGGTTTCCAGGTATAAAAAGACTTATTTATTTTTACGCAACCACTAAATTATCATGATTTTGTTTATTATTTTGTAATTATTATAAAAAGGTAACTGACATTTAAAAAAAAAAAAAACTGGATGGGGATTAGTACTGGTCAAATAACTGCAGCTGAAAACACAGAATAACAGCCTATGCTTTTTTCCCCACGACTAAGATGAGACGATAACGAGACAACAATAAGGTCATTAAAGGTGCACTGTGTAAAAATGTTGAGTATCTATTAACAGAAATGCAATATGACATCCATAACTATGTATTCAGTGGTCTATAAAGAACTTACTCAATAAACCGTAATGTTTTTATTACCTTAGAATGAGACATTTATATCTACATAACCACGGGAATCCCCTTCTGTGAAGGTTGACATATTGTGATGTCATGTTTCTACCGTAGCCGAACGCGAACAAACAGTGCTACAGAGCGCGTTTCGTCACTACCTTGAAAGAGAAGCTGCAGAAAGCTAGAAGCCAAAGACTCCGTGAGTAGTGACTTTTCCCTTGTGAGTTGTGTAAAATATGTAGTTGGATTGTTTCATGTAACTTAGTTCTCCCTCGCTGTGTTATGACTTTGACTTTGACTATGTGGGGATAAATGTGCTGGTTACGTTCGTGAGACAGCTGATTAGTACTCATGTCAATGGGTCTCATTCATGAAACACGAGCAGAACGAATTTGTGTGTAAAGTGGTTCTGGCGTAAATTTTCTGATTCATTAAAATGTTCGTATTTTCCACATGTTAGTTGGTACGCAAGAAATCTACACCTGCTCCTAAATGGTGCGCATTAATAAGGCTGCATTAATTCACCTTAATCGGGTACATATTTAAACAGCATTTTGAAAAAATATGTTTTATATAGTAATTACATACGGTTTTTCTTTTTACTTTTATTATGAGAGCCAGTGATAGCAGATCTGGTGATCGATAGCGGTCCTTCTCCAGATTGAATACGATTTTTCCGAAGTGAACCAATTAAGTTTTTTGCTGTCAAGCTTAATGTCGAACCATTTTCTTCTCACTTCTGGGACTGTTCGATTCACAGATGAAACTCCATTAACTGCATCTGTAATATGCTGCCAAGCTTTCTTTTTTAGGACCTGATAGGCCACTATGTACGCTTGAAAATAAAATGTGGCGTTTTGAATGAAGTTCTGATAATAAAACTTCAATTCCTGCATCCGAGAATTCTTTCTTTTTCATTCGCATTCACGCTATTATATGCCTATACTGTATATAGATATGCCTATACTGTATATATATAATGGGTGGGATTTATGGTAATTGAGAATTAACGTGCACGCGCATCCCATTTCCGACAGGTTGGAATTCATTAACACACACACATTTCACTATCATATCTGACGTTTACAAAGTATTTGTGAAGAGTTTTCGGGAAGGTGTCTTTACGCGCAAATCACTCTCATATTTACTCGTATATTTACAAATATTTCATGACCGTAAAACAGTATGTTACAGGAATCACTAACCCGTCGATCTTGGAAAATCTAAGTCGATCGCGAAGAGTGCGCTGTTACAATCATGTCGTTTTTGCTGTGCGCGCTTTTGGGCTCATGCGGACGCGTCGAGTGTAAACAAGGCTTTAGTTTACAGTAACAGCTCATATAATAGGGGTGTGCAAAAAAATCGATTCACATTTGAATCGCGATTCAATCTTTACCGATTCAGAATCGATTCATAGAATTCCAAAAATCGATTCATATAGGCTATATTTTTTAATGGCGTGCAGGGGCGGAGTGGCAATCGGGTGAGTCGGGACTTTTACCGGTGGTCCGGTAGTGTTTCTATGGTTTCGAGGCTGCGAGGGCCGGTCTGATATAGTTATTGCAAGTTCTTGCCGCCCGCTGGTCAAACTGTGCAGCCACTCTGCTCAACCCGTAAATAAATGCATCGATCCGCAGATCTTATGTTTGAGTTCTGTAGATCTTTTGCCAAGCGTGTCAGAGGTGACGGGTTCTAAACCACACTCGTAAAGTTTTTTCTCTCTCTCATCAAAACCAAATATGTTCATCACGTTTGTGTGCATTTTATTTTGAGATTTCACCGGAGTCTCCACAACGGCGATATGAAGCGCGCGTCCGAGAGAAGACTGCGCGAGCCACAGAGAACACTGTATATCCATGACACTGATTGCAGCGGACACGAGCGCTCAGCTTGATTTCAAAAACAACAGGTCTCTTATTTAATAGCGAACTAAATGAATGCTCTGCTAGTTAACTGGAGATACCCGCAAAATACGCGCCTATGAACGACTTCACTGCATCTAAACAAATCAATCTAACCATAGATGTTACCAGTAGCGGTGGCTTTTTTAAATCTATTTAAAATATTTTCGCAAGGGTTCTATGAAATTAGTATATATTTTTAGGAAGTTCAATGTGCCCAGTCGAGTTCACATTCCAACAGTCAACCTGGTAGCTGAAGTAGGCCTACTCCTTAAACCACATTTAGCATAATTGTTTGTTTGATCTGACTACAGCACTTTAAAGCTAAATGTAAAAGCTTTTTATTTAAGTTTTATTTTAAACTTGAATTAAATGTATTTAAAAGCTGGCCAAAGCTTGGCACTTTGCACTTTTTAGTTGCAAAAGTTTTTATTTTTGTATGAAGACATATAAAGTAATATCAAACTTTTCTTTTAAATTATGTCTAGGCTACTGCAATCAATCACATAGGAAAAAGTAAACTACATTTATATAGACCTGCGAATCGTTTTTTGAATCGAGAATCGTTTTTGAATCGAAAATCGATTTTGAATCGAATCTCGAGACAAAAAATCGGTATCGAATCGAATCGTGACATTTTCTGAATCGTGCACCCCTATCATATAAGCCAGCTAAACTTTTACTACCCTGTTAGAAAAAATGTATAGCTGCACAGTTTCATGTGGTTCTTCTCCTTCACTGTATTATGGGTTTGCTATGTGGGGAGAAATGTACTGGTTACGTTTGTGAGACAATCATTATTATATTATATATTAAGACCCTTGATCCTCACCTGGCTATGGCTTTTTTTTTGGACTGTGGTACAGAAACACTGACAATGTTACACACTCGTGGCTTACTCTGGCTATTCTCTGCTGTCTCAGGTGACAAGAAGTTTGTCCTGTTTTAGCCACCGTAGTTTCTTCGAAAGGGAGGGGTGAGCAGTGGGCTGAGCCCGTAGTGCAAGCTCACAACCGAACCGCTAGATGTCGCTAAAAATCACACACTGTACTTTTAAACAATAATTGTGACTATTTCAACATTCAATAGAGTGCCGAAGTGATGACGTCACTTTGTAGGACAACCCGGAAGCTAGCGGCGCATGGGTTCCCTCGGTTGAAAAGCAATGCATTTTTTTCCCATAGACTTTTGGAAAATCGCAAAAAATAAGATCTGTGTTTAACAAAGGGTTATGACCCTTACACGTTTTGTCTAGCAAGATAATCTTTACATGGTAATCCAAAATTTATACAATTTGAAGCCTATAAAGATTTTAAAAAACACAATCAGACACAATAAAGTTTAAAAAAAAACACAAGCAGGTTATAAATGTGTGTTTTATGTCATAGATCAAAACGTGAAAATATTTAGAGGCTCTGTTCACCACAGACCTTATTTCAGGCGATTTAGCAAAAACCCATTCAAAAATCCCATAGGCTTTAGAGCGAGGGAACCGTAATGCTAAAATGCTAACTCACTTCCGCGTTTTGGCCTACAGAGTGACGTCGTAACTTCGGCACTCTATATCCTTGACAAAAAAGACGAGACTACAAGCAGTGTAAAAAATAAGAACTTTTTGTTGAAAAAAAAGATAAAGTTTGCGATTGATGTCAAGTGTTTAAATCCCCCAATCAAGTGTTTAAATCCCCAAACAACCATGTACTCTCTCTCTTTGTCAAAGTATTCTTTGGAAATTCATCTTTCGTGTTCCATGGGAGAAAACAACCTCATATGGGTTTACGACATAATGAGTAAACAATGATAGGATTTTTTTCTTTTTGGGTGAACTACTTTTATAAAAATCAACAGCAAGTGAACTTAAGCAAAGCAGTAATTTTCATTGCTTCCCAAAAGCTGAAACAATGATAACAATTTCATATTTATATACAACAATGACATTAAACAAGCCAAAGGGAGGTTCAAGCCTCACTCTGCTCTTGGACCTCCAGCTCAGTTTTTATCTATATGACTGTTTTATGACTTTTGGCGTCCTGTTCATCCGCAGTAGATCTGCCATGTACAGATCCTGTCTGCATCTCGCCACAGACAGTCTATTCGCTCAAGGGACTGTGACATATCTATCAGCACAAAGATTGGTTGTTGAAATACACATGCATGCTGTATAATACCCTTCATAACCTCAGCTTATATATTATAGTGTAGTACTGTAGCATTCAGTTTCTTAGCACAAACAATGTTTATGATGGTTCCATCCAGAAGGACTCATCATAGACTTTAGAGTGGATCACCGCAACATAACGGTTTTGGAGAATTTCCAAACTTGCCTTAAAAAAAGACATGCCGTTTCTTTCCTAGTCACCATAGTACAAATAATGGCAATGGTGTGTGTTTAGACGTAACACTGAGATGGTATTAGTTAAAAGAGAAAAAGGCAGAGTGTGAGGAAATTTTGAGAAATATTCTGCAGATGACTGCATTTTCTTCAGACTAAATGTATTTATAAAATGTTAGAAGTTAAGGTGGGTAACAACCCAAACAGAGTGACTAATTCTTTAGGACATGCTACAAAGACCCCTGTACGAAAGCAATCTCCATATAGAGATAGTGTTGATTAAACAACACTAAAAGGAGTGTAGATTATAAATTAACTTTAAGCTGTTTCACTGGCCAGGTTTAAAACAACCACCCCAGGCAAAAATGTAGAACAAACTCATATCCCAAAGGCCAATGAATGTTTAAATGGCAAATAACAGAAACGTTTGGCGTGCCACCATGACCCTTGTATTGCCAGTAACATGAGGCACCTTGTTCTGACCCAGCTAACTTCAACTTTGTTTGCCCTCTAAGAAAAAAAGGTTCTTTTGCAGTGCACAGTCATCACAAATAACCACACTAACTCACCCGCCAATGACACACGCTGATGTCATAATTCCAGGCCAAATATCTGAGAAACATCCACACTAATAAACTCAAACGATGTTGACTTTCAACGCAAAAAAAGTAACACTGTTGATATAGGACTTTTTTTTGTAATACACAGAGGAATAATTGCTGCCATGTTATATTTGAAAGCCAAATTAAATCTGTTTTCTTTTTTTTCTTTTTTTTTTTTGCAGACTATAGTGTAGCACACATATAAGGTTCATTGAATAAAACATTTTTGGTGATTTTGTTGTGAACTGAAGGGCTTAATGGCTCATCTGCGACTAAGCAGAGTGGGTCCAAAAGTTTGAGACTACTAAATGATTATATTGATACTTTTTCTCAAATTATACCAAAAATAACTAGAAAACATCCGATTTTTTTTTTTTTTTTGTATTTGATACTATGTTCATCCTTTGCTTTAATAAGCAGCATGAACTTCACAAGTTTGAGCAAATCCTGAAGAATCATATTATCCAGCATGATTTGATAATCTTCCACAGAGAATCATTGGAAGCAAAGATTTTTTTTTTTTGCAAATTTTTTTATTGATGTAAAAGTGGTGAAAAATCTCAAATAGCTTTTATTTAATTATTTTAACAATTAACACATTGTTACATTTCTTTGTTTCTTATTTCAGAATCCTAAAACTTTATTATTATTATTATTTCCAGCTTTAAATTTGTAAACAAGTCTCTATTTAGAAAATATCTTGACCTCTGCATACAATGTTTGCTCAAGAACGTCTTGGAAGTGCTGCACACTGTAAAGAAATTATCGTGATAACAGTAAAAGACCATACAAGTTTCCTTACTGAATAAATATAATAGATCTAACATTTATTACAATTTTACAGTAAAATACAGTTTTTGTGTAAAGAACAAGTCATTGTATAATTTACAGTGAAAAACCGTAAACTGACCGAGAATTCCCTGAGTGTTCCGAGAATTCCCTGAGTGACACTTTCCATTAGATGTATTTTCTTGAAATAATGGTGGCTTCTTAATTTTCTAATCAGTTATACACATTAGGGTTTTATGTTACATTTAATGTTGTTAAAGCTACACTGTGTAACACTTTTAGTTTATTCTATAGGTAAAAACTCTTAGTTCTTTCAAAAATATGTGCTCATTAATGTATGTTTACTTCGTTCAAGTAATAAAGTATTCTCGTGAGTGTATAATATGCCATTGAAAATACATACGGGTAAGGGGTTCTAATGTTGGTCGCCATGTTGCCCCTCCATCTTGAAAGTACATTAACCAAAGAGGGACATACCCGTTAATTCAAGCTTCGCCTTTCGCATTTATGTTTGAGTTAACACTAGGTCGAAGCCATGTTAATCTTGGACTACATTGGCCACCGTAGGAGTTAAAACGAAATCGGAATTGAGAGGAACAGAAACTAATATTCACTGTATGGTCATATACCGTTTCACTGCTAGATGGGGGTAAAAATCACACAGTGTAGCTTTAAATAAATGTTTATTGCTATTTTTAATGTCGTGTCTTACCATGATGGTTTTTAGTATTGTGTTATTGACACTGTAAACCTTCAATTTACTAGTATTTACCTTCACAACTTGTAGAAAGCTGCTTGTGGTGATCTTTGGTTCATCATGTGATTTTCTTATCACCACCTGTTTTTGGTGGCTGTCAGTGTATTATAGAGTTACAAATCAGATATTAGTATAGGTTGGTATATTAACATGACTATATCAGAAAAAAAAAGTACTGTACATTTGATTTAAATCTGTAAAATGTTGCTACGGTTTGTTTTTTTTACCATAAATTTCACAGATTTTTTAAATGTATTTTTAAGAAGAGTACGGAAGAGGATTAGGGCCAAGCAATAATAAAAAAAAAAAATAAAACCATCTCGAGATTAAAGTCATTATAATGCGAGATTAAACTCGTTAAATTTCGAGAAAAAAGTCAAAACACAATCTTGAGAATAAAGTCGAAATATAATCTTGAGAATAAACTCATTCAATATGAAGAAGTCATGTTTCGAGAAACTGTCTCCATGGTTACTTTTGTAAAAACCTTTGTACTGTATTGCTGCCACACTATCATTTTCGGTCCCCAATGTCTGCTAAAGTTGATAGTCTATAGTCTAAAGATTGTTGATAGTCTATAGATATAGTAGATATAGTTGAAAGTCTATAGACTATATAAGATAGGCTAAAGTCTAAAATATAGCTTGAGTGATCCATGTCTGCCATGTCCTCTATCAGTAGGCTATGCAATGAACACAGATCAAATGTGTTATTCTCTACATTTCATTTCTTTTCTTTTTTCAACTTTATTCTCGATATTTAATGAGTTTATTCTCAAGATTGTATTTTGACTTTTTTCTTGAAATTTAACAGGTTTTTTTCTCAAAACACAATGACTTTGTTCTCGATATTTAATTCGTTTATTTCTCAAGATTGTATTTCGACTTTTCTCTCGAAATTTAACGGGGTTTTATTCTCGAAACACAATGACTTTATTCTCGATATTTAATGAGTTTATTCTCAAGATTGTATTTCGACTTTTTCCTCGAAATTTAACGAGTTTAATCTCGCATTATAATGACTTTAATCTCGAGATGGTTTTATTTTTTATTATTGCTTGGCCCTATCCTCTTCCGTAGAAGAGGAATACTGCACACAAAACTGGACAACATTTAATAATCTCCCGTGAACAGGTATGATTCTCTCCTGAAAGCACATTAGAGGGCTTTGCAGAACTGACAATATTTACTAGAGTCTTATGCTGCATTAATTACCTTTTTGGAGCTTTCAATAGACACACAGACATTTCTTAAATGTTATTTACTTTAAAAATATCTTTGTTTGTGTTCTGAGGATTAATACAAAAAAAAGTTGTATGGGCTTGGAACTACATGAGGGTGAGTAAATAATGACCGAATTGTTATTGGTGTGTGGACTAAAACTTTTAAGTAGAGTTATAATAATTTAAATGAACAGGGCACGCAAACTCCCTCTTTACTTTCCGGCTCTGGTTAAATGGTCAGCACGAGGATATCAAGATGTCTGAGCAGGCCAGTTTTGCAAGTATGTTGACAGTACTCAGCAGTCAGCAGGAAGCTTTAGAGTGACCAATCTTCATGGCCATGGCCTTAAAAGGAGATCAGTGGTGCATCTCACTTCCTACATTAAATGTTTAATCTATTTACAGTAAAACACTATTACAGAACTGGAGTGTCATTGAAAGAAAAAGAACATGCGCGAGGACAAAAAGGTCATACAGCGAACGGGAAGGTTTTTTTTTTCTTGTCCTTTTTTGTAAAAGGGATCCATTTTCTGCTGTCTCTTTTAGGGCATTAAACTATCTTATTACTTTTTAAATTGTCGATTATGTCATATAATACAAGAGTGTAATGGAAACACTGTCGCAACAGTGATGCCTTGTTCTGGACGTTTAGTAATGATCAGATGATCTCTCAATAATGCACACCAAAAAAAAAAAACATATCACCTTTCAATAGAAAACATTATTTTTATGTTATGTTGGATGTGTTGATTTTATAACTTACATAGGTAAAAGGCTGCAGTGAATAAGCGTCATAATTCGTTATCTAAGGAAACTGGAGAAATAAGCACAAGTGCAACCCAATGCAAATCATTTCTCTGATGAAGACCTTGGTTGTTCCTCGACTGCTAGAAAGCACCATTATTGATCAGCTGACCTTTCAACTCATTTGGAGCTTTCAAGTGGCAGACACTGACCTCTTCACTGCCGTCACCTGACTAGTCACTGTGCTATCTGGTCTTGACTGCAATTCCTATGCAGACAGCATGTTTAAGTGTGTGTGAGAAAGTAAGAGTCAAAATATATTAGTAGTGTATATTTAAAGAGGAAGACAAAAATAAGATGCTTAAAGGTTCTCTAAGCGATGTGGGGCCAAAACATTTTTTGTCACATACATCAAACGTCTCCTCACTATCGGCTAGCTGCCTGTCCCCTAAACACACTGTAAAAAAAACGCGGTCTCTGTAGACACCACAGGCTCCACAAACGGCAACAAAAACAATCATGTCTCACCCGGACCACGAAACCTAACAAACAGTGTTCCAGCCAATCACTGGCAAGTAGGCATGGGCGGTATCCAAATTTTCACACCGTCAAACCTCCTCCCTATTTTACCGCGGTATCCGGTATTACCGCGTGACTAATTAAAAATTACGAGAGAAGGCTCAGATGGCATCACACATGATGACACGTTCAACCAGAGAGTGTCGGTTCCAATAATGCATCTAAAAGCTGTCAATCAACTATTAGAAAACAGGAGATGCACATTGTCTCACACCAGAGAATGTGAGCAGAGTGGTGATATTTCCTCAAGAGAGGGGAGCGCATTTATGGAGATCACGCGCCACGAGCTCTGTCCACTCGGCGCTGCGAGCTCTGTCCACTCAGCGCCGCGATCCGAGTGGAGCCGAGATAAAATTATTTATTAATAAACTAGTGTTTTCTATGTCAGTTGCTGCAAAGATAAAGATTGCATTGACGATGCAAACTGGCATCTTCACGGTAGTGAACGCGAATAAAGAGTAGCTTAATGCACACTTCATATGAATAAGCCTATAGCAGAGAGCAGCCCATTTCTTTTAGCTTGTAATTGTTTTGTTTAAAAGTATAGACATTTCAAGCTTACTATATATATACACTTCTCAGATCATTAAGACATGTATCTTATTTGCCGAGTTTCAGTTCATGTATGAATCGCGCTCCAGTCACGCGTCGGCGCGTGTCCTGATTACTATCTTTGCTTTTTATTTATTAATCCAGGCAATTCCTTGATGAAAACGAATAAATAAATGAAGATGCAATTTATTCAAAACGAAATTCGTTTTAAAAAAAGGCTTTGTACAAAACAAAACGTAATAAGTGGTCATAATCATGTCTGACTGACCCAACATGTGTTCTATGTCAGTTGCTGCAAAGATAAAGATTGCATTGATGACGCAAAGCATCTTCGCGGTAGTGAACGCGAATAAAGAGTAATGCTCACTTCATATGAATTAGCCTAAACATAAGCAGAGAGCAGCCCGTTTCTTTTAGATTGTTTGTTTTGTTTAAAAGTAGATATTTCAAGCTTACTATAGGCTATATATACACGTCTCAGATCTTGTTTCTTATATGCGAGGTTCAGTTCATGTATGAGTCGCGCTCCAGTCACGCGCCGGCGCGTGTCCTGATCACTATATTTGCTTTTTATTAATTAACCCAGGCAATTCGTTGATGAAAAAAAAATTAAAATGAAGATGCAATTTATTCAAAACGAAATTCGTTTTAAAGAAAGGATTTCTACAAAACAAAACGTAATAAGTGGTCATAATCATGTCTGACTGACCCATTCCAAATGTTTTCTGATATTGCGCATTTTATGATCTTATCTTATTCATCTCATGAAGTTCCCTTTTCATAAAATCAACATACATAGAAAAACATCATATTATTAAAGAAATATGAAAGGAATACGTTTTTTTTTTTCAAACCTAGCTTATATTTAAGCGTCACACGGTCTGGCCCGCTGTAGACTACATGCATGTGTGCGTACATGTGGTGGTGGGGCACAATTTTCAAATAATAATCGAATAATACCAGGTAATCTTTAAATATTATTTTTGCTTGAAATGCCCATCTCTGCCAAATTGCATAAGTCGTGTTCTTCTTCGAGACCAAATCACTTGCAATCTTTGCCCTCTCTCCCCCACTCTCTCGTCACCACACTGTCACGTCATGAGAACCAGATATAAGCATTTTAGCCATTAAATGAATTGTATTTAAAACATTGCATTTATATAGGAGACAAGGAATCCTTGTCTCCTATATAAATGCAATAAGTGCATTGTTTTTTTTTTCTGACGGTATGACGATATTGAAACTGATACCGTTGCTATTTTTAGATCCGGCGGTATACGATATTACCGTAATACCGCCCAAGCCTACTGGCAAGAAGTATTTGAGGGTGGGTCTGGGGGGTTAGTGCGCGTGCACATGAAGGGTGTGTGTGTGTGAAGGAGATAGAAGCATCAGAGGGAAGTTTGAAAAATGGCCGACACACGACCAAATAGACGTCGTTCTGAAGACCAAATTAAAGAGAAGAAGGAGTCGGATAAAGAACGTGCGAAGTTACGAATTTACATCGGTAGCAAAGCTTTTGAACGATGGCGAGAACTCCGGCGGCAGAAGGGCTTCCAGTCCGACGTCAGGTTGCTCTGTTTTTGCTGGACAGGTGGGTAACGTTAAATTGTTTTTTTTTTCTTCTAAATTGACGCTTTATGTTCGCCAAACCCACACAATGATATAATTAGCTAGAACTATGCACGTTCACAATTATTTCAGGAAGGACGGAAGGGAGGGGGAGGAGATGAGATGCGGCGGAGGGAGGGTCTAGCTAGCCTCCGATTTGTTTGAAAATATTCCGAACGTCAACAACACCCAGGATCGCTCAGAGAACCTTTAAAGCCACACATGCAGTAGCTGCAGGTTTGTAGTATCGCTGGAGGGCTTTTTGTTACATTTTCATGCATACATGTTTCTTTACAATTAATATCTTCATAAAACATTTATTCACAACATCTGATGATTTATTTGGCCATGGGGGGGGGGGTTGTTTGTTTTAGTGCTCGTTCACGGCGCCTGCACGCGAAGTCGGAGCTGAAGAACAAACCAGCGTCTATCAACCCTTTTCTATCAACAGACCAGATACATTTAACATGGAAGAGGCAATCCCCAAGAAGAGGAGGAGGAAAAGGGCGAGGGAATACCGTTGTTTTTCATCAAAGAAATTAATAATAATCGGGAAGGTTTTTGAATGGTCGAGAGAACTCAAAGAATAGAAAAGTTTTAAATCGGAGGCCGAGGTTGCACTGTTTCTTCTGGACAGGCGAGTAGTTTCTAATAATTACTTTTTTGTATGAGAACTGTCTGTGAAAATATAATTCTTTGAAAAATATGAGTGAAGCTCGACTAAACTTGGATAGCTCTAGCGAATATCAGATTGTAGGGATTTAGTGTGCGAGTTGTGTCTACTTTGATGTGTAGCCATAATATTGTAGCCTAGTATTAGCAATAACACTAGCCTACGTTCAGGACTAACTTTAGCCGAATAATAATAATAATAATAAGCTGTTATAATATTATTCCAGATAGCTGTTGTTACCATGAGTTTTCCCCATAATGTTACATCTGTAGCTATATGACTGATTCTGGTACGTTTCATCATACTGATGCTTCCAGTGAAGCACCAGCAAAACTAGCTGTATGATATGATATGACATGGCTTGACTGCATTTTATATACAACATTTTACAGTTCACAGCATGAGCCATCATTGAGGTAGACCGTCATACTGAAAATAGTGTGTTTTTGTCATTTTAAGCACGTCACAATGCACGAAACGGGAGGGAGGAGTGAGCTAACTTGGTTTGTTTGGGATTTCGCTTCAAACACAAACAGAAGTGACGTTACCCACAATCGCTGATACAACCTTTAAACACCAAGATCCCCCACACCTCTCAGTTATTTTACTACATATGATTTTTTTTGTCTTAAAATATGAGTCATGCCAAAAAGAAAAATTTCTCCTCTCAACAGTACCTGCTCATGTTTCTACAGTCTTCTATCGTATTGTTTTTTGCTCCCAAAAAATAAACTTTTCTAAACTCTATTAAATCGTTTGGCATGCCCACATCTTATATTTTCAGCAGACTTGGGTTTTCAAACTATTTTAATGAGCTCATTGTTTCTGCCTAAAATACATGATGATAGCTAACTGCATTATCTTAGAAATGTACATTTCCGACATATTGAAATTTGACATGTCACCTTACAGGTTAAAAACGGTATGTGAATAGCACTATACAAAAAAAATGTGGAGGAGTATATCAGGAGTCCCCAGACCTCAGTTTGAAAACCCTTGGTCTAAGCAGAATTTATAATATAGAACTTCAATCTAGTTTTTCAATCTAGTTTGTCAATCTGTCAAGGCAGATTTCAAATAGTGTTCACATAACGTTCTAGCATCACTTAATTTTAATTATTGGTCTACACACACGTGTCCGACAGATATTTTTGTTTGTTGTGTATCACACAATGGGCAATGTGCTTTTATTGCGCTGTATCACGTTTAAAAGTATAGTCGGAACACCAACTCTGAATAACCCCAGTGTTAAACAGAGTTCGTTTTATTCTGACATTACGAAACTGAACCAGATCAGATCAGTCCTGCGGTCTGATGTAGACCATGAAACCACCTGTAAAACCTTGGAGTGAAATTGTCTGGAGGAATAAATGTCCTCACAAGGTTATAAAAATACTAGAAGGGTCATATGTTTGCCAAGGAACACTGGGATATTCTCCGTAACCAAATGGAAAAACCACGGCAGAATCCAAACATTACTAAGTTTAGGCCATCAACCAGATCGAATAATCAAGGCCAAAAGGTCAATTGCCAGAGAAATGATCAGAGGCCAGCTACAACGCTGACAGACCTGCAGAGATCCTTGGATGAAATTGGGGAAACTATGTAGACGTCAACAATTCCTTCAACACTTCAATGATCCGGCCTCTCTTCATGAGAATGGCAATAAGAAAGCCAATTTCGAAAAAGACCGACATTACATCACGGCTAAAGTTTGCTAGAAGCCATGTGACAAAACTTTTAAGCCACTCCAAACCTTCTGGAAGAATTTTGTGGTCTGATTAGTCCAAGGTCGATTGACCTAAAGCAAAAAAGAATGTTTGGCGCAAACCAAACCAACATCAAAAATGGTTGTGGCAGCATCATGCTCTGGGGATGCTTTCGGACCACTTGGTGAGAAGCGGTTTGAGTCAGTCAGAGATCCACATTTAGGTAGAAGATACATTTTCCAGATCAACGATATTCAACAGCACACAGCTAAACTATAAAGGGATAGCTTGGAAAAAAGAAGGTAGTAGTTCTGGAATGACCCAGTCAGAGCCCAGACTTCAATCCAAACTATGGCATGACCAGGAAAGTGCATTGTGAAAATTCTAATTTGGTATAATTTAAAATTCCAATACACAAAGCTCATAGAAATACTGAAAACTCTTGAACACAGTACAACCATGAAGTCTTGACTTTAATCATTGCCCAGACTTTATTCATTTTTTACTATTTTTAATTAGAATTATTTTAAGTTTGCAAAGTTGTCTGTGATAATCATCCCCAAGATGAAATCACACTAAGAGCAATCAAATGTATTAAAGGGGTGGTAAAACACGATTTCACTTTTCTAACTTTAGCTAGTGTGTAATGTTGCTGTTTGAGCATAAACAACATCTGCAAAGTTGCAACGCTCAAAGTTCAAAGCAAAGGGATATCAGAAGATATCAGCTTTTAAAGAAATCCATTTCTAGGACTACAACAAATGGCCGGTAGGGACTACAAGACATTCCTCTAGGGTCACTATCACTAACCCCAATATTATATATATATATATATATATATATATATATATATATATATATATATACATATATATTTGTAATCAGCCCGTAATCAGCATCTATCAACACCATGGATTATAAGGTATGCTGCCCTGGCTAATTTACCGATATATTGCAATGGCTAATGTAATTTATACTCTAAATGAGCTTACTTGATTTGTTAGTGTTCCGCCATCACTCTTCCTTACTGCGCAAACTTCAGGCTTTCAACTTTGACACTCGAATTAACGAGGATAATAAGAGTAAAGAGTTAAATAGAATAATCAAATGTGTTACTAAACTATAAATGAGCAATAACCAGTTAGCATTCTAACCTAAATTCAAGGTTGGGATAAAAATGGAGTCAGATAAAAGTTTAATTGGAATTAAATTACTTTGCCATGCTGAAAAGATGCTAACATGCTAACAGACAGTAAACCATCACCCATTTATCAGAAACTGTCATTGGACCGATTGGACAGGCCTTACATAAGTAATACAATATCACCAAAACCAATACCAATCTATATGAAAAAACTCCATATAAAAGTTTTATTTCCTACTAACTGATTGTGTAGTCTAAAAACATAACAAAAGTCAATGGGAACCTAAACTGTTGGTTACCAACATTCTTAAAAATATATTTTAGTGTTTCACAGAGAAGAAAAAAAGTATTGGACATGAGGGTAATAAATGAGTTGTGAATTTTCGAAAATCCCTTTAATCAGATGAATTAATCAGAAATGAATCATGAATGTGTTGCATTTAGTGTTACTGAAGGGCAAAACATGTTTGAATAAAAGTATCAGCATGAATGTTTTCTGAAGACACTGGACTGTGCTTTATAAACTCTTTTTATATAAAGTGCATCAGGAGCACAAAGTTACAGTATTTTAGAAGGAACACACTCTTCAGTCTCCTTCTAGAGGACTCTGCTCTAGAAGACCTTCAGTGACAGCTCTTTACGGCTGCTTTCCAGAGGAAAGCAGGACTTTAATACGCACATGGGAGAGACGCTATATCTGACTGCTTGAAAAAGACTCTTGCAGATGAAATCTGCGGGAGAGGTTTGTTGGACTGTACATTAGTACAGCACCGTAACTCTATCAGTTCTCCAATGCAAGACCATGCTATCTGTCACCGCTCTTAAAATTATTTTCTAGGAAACTGATGCTGCACGCTTTAGCAAAAGAGGGGAGAAAAATGTGAGTCCAGTTCAAATAATTCATTCTCACTCCTATGTTTAGTTGGGGAAAGCATGAAGCAGACAAAATCAATCACACTGAGCCCTGAATAACGGTGAGAAGCAGCCAAGAGCCTCCAATTCCCAGCATTAGTCTCCACCAGAAGGTCACAATAACGATGAACCTTAGGTTTGTTTAGGCTATGTTAAATAACTAATCTCGGGAAGCACTTATAAAAGTTTCAATCACTCTTTCCATTAATTAATGTGCTCATCTCTATTCAATAAAACACCAATTGTGACCTTTAGACTCTTTAGTCTTAAGTTTACAAGGAGCCAGTTGTTGAACAGACAGGAAAGACTAGTAACACTGAAAGTGGTCCATAGCAATTACGCTGCCCCCTGAAAAACTATTGTGGGCAACCTTCACTGTGCCAACAAAAGCAACATGGAGGAGGTGAACTTGCATCAGGATTTCATTTTTTTAGACAGAAGATGCACGGTCACAGAACTGACTTCAACTGAAATGTGTATCCATTAGATTTTGCATGTAAGATTGTGTATCAGCTGGTTCACATACCTGTCAATATTGTGATGGCTGCTCTTCGAAATTGTTATAATTGCAATAAGACAAGATAACATGAAATCTTAGTCGATATCTGAGTAAGACCTAAAAAGACATTCGCACTGTCTCACATGATGCTTCATCTCTTGCTACAAAGCAGTTGGACAGAATGCAGAATTTAGGAATATTAAATCTCCAGTCCGTAACCCTTTTTATTTTTCAGAAAAATCGTGTTTTTGTCACTACAGTACACTACAATGAATCACTACAGTACACCTACAATTAGTGTTTATATTTAGACTATTTTAGACTGGCACAGGTTGTACCGCCCCGCGTAACTCATCATAGACATTAACAGAGAGAATTAACTCCGGCTACAATGTTCTTCTGTGAGACACAAAGTTGTTACGCTAGAGTGCCAAGTAACATCACTAAGTGCTTTAAATGAACGACTGCAGCTTTGGTTTATCGGGCTTTTTTTAATAGCTGTAACCCTGACAATTCATACTAAAGTAGCACTCTTTATTGAATGTCAGTGTGCCTGATCACTTTGAGAAAATATCATATATCAGCCAAATGATCTTGTGGATAAAATATCTCACTTAAAAAAATGACAATTATATATAGATTTTCCACACTCTAATCTGTCTCACTTTACCAGCTAGGCCAGACGGATTGAAGAACAGTGTGGGAAAAGTTAAAAGCAGCCGCAACCTTCAGATGAAGACACAGACTACTGATCTGAGATCAGTCTCCTCAATGTGACTTCGACTACATCATCCACTGCGCAATTCCTCCACGTTCTAACATTCGAACTGAAATAGATTCGCACAGTTATGAGATGTCTCTGTGCAAAGGACACAGGTCTTATATTTAGTTGCCCAGCAAAAACGCGATAGACAGACCAGGTGAGAGGGGGTTTCCAAGCACCTTGTTCCACATTTGCCACTTTAACGCAGTCTTAAAAAATGGCTAATTTTAGAGCCAATGACTTCACGTGTAGTGTAGCAAGAGAGCGGCTTGACAAAGTAAAACCAACCTGACCGCAAATTAGATGTTATTCACAGTAAAAGATCTGAATGTTCAGCCAGAGCTGTCACATATAGGCTACTCCGCTTTTCACTTACCATTCTGTTCTTCTAACTCATTGCCGATTTCCTGACCCATCTGTTTTTGCCTACTTATGACTGCAGCCAGAGCATCCAGGCCAGCATCCTGAGCTAAAGACACATAGAGAATATGGACATATTCAGTCAGAACTGTACAAAAGAAAGACAAAAAAAAAAACACAAACACAAAAAAAAATCTGATATTTTATGTTTCTGTGCTTTAATTTATCCAATAAATTATCATACGTTGACGGAAAAGAAAAATCTTATCTTATAGAAAGGTACATAAATTCCATCTGTGGCATTTAAAGGACATATAGTGTGATCTGATGTCATTTTTGACAGAGGTCGCTGCCACAGTGAGCCACGAGGTACTTTAGCTGTAACCTTGAGGCTAAAAGTATAACTTGGGTAGACAAAACGGCTCCTGCTTTTTCTTAAAACTCCTACCAGTTGCTATTCTCAAATGCGTAGCAGATCTCGTAATGGGGCGTAAATTAAGAAAATACTTCTCAAAATGCCTCATCTCATCAGAATATAGATGATTATCTGGACAGCAGAGAGAGGTGGCCAGATAATTGTCAGCTAGAAGCAATGTCAAGCACCCAATCAGTTGTAAGACTGAAAGACTAGAAAAGTGATCTCATATGCAACATACCTTCGATAATCTGCTGTTGTTGGTGTTTGATTTCTCCAAAGCCGAGTCCTCTGGTCTCCTCAGACTCATTAATCAGCCACGGGTTCACTGCCGGTCCCGACCCCCCATTTCCTCCTGTCATCAGACTTGACCTGTAGAAGATGGCAAAAAAAAACAACAAAAAAAAAACAACAACATTGTAACATGTCTGTTTATTAAGCAGGTGCTTCTACGTAAATACTTTATTTTTTTGGAAATCTAAGACAAATGTATAGTAATAATATTCATTAAACAATGAACTGGATCCCAAACAAATAATACAAATGATGTTAGGAAAACAAATACACAGTATAATATATGTTCCTGTTTAGTTTGACCTAGTTTCCCATGTTCCCACGTCTTATTGGTTGTCATAGTTACTGATTTGATTTTCCTGGTTATTAAACCCCTTTACCTGTGTGGCATCTAGTTTCCTATGCTTGCTCTGTGTATTTAATGCCCCATTCCAGACAACATGTAACCCGTGCTTTTCCAACCTTATACCTGTGAAAGTGCACTGGAACGGCAGTCAAACCAGTCACTTCCCACCCGTGAACTCATACTAGATCAATGTACTCCCAGTTACGAGCTCTGACGTCATATAGCCCGCGAAACCATACAAAACAACAATGGCAGCCCCTGCGGATGCAGGCGGTACACGGTGAGAATTTACTTTAGGACAAAGTCCATGTAAAGGCAATTCTACAAAAAAGTTCTAAACACATTATAAATGTTACATATGTATTGCTAAAACATATTACAAAGACTGTGAACTGTGAAGTACTGAAATGTGGAGTTAGACCGTTAAACAGTTTTTCACCATTGCAATTTTACGGATTGTTTGGGCGGGGCTAAAGGCCATTGCACACCGAGCACGAAATATTCGTATGCGTATTTTCGTGTTCGTCAGCCTAAAAATTCGTCACGCATAGAAACCTTGCACACCGAGTCCGTTGCGTATTTCTTAAACCTTTGCGGGAAAAAACGCAAAAAATACCAAATGGATTCGTCAAGCAGTGAGGATGATTTTTGCCCTCTCTCTTATTGAAAAGAGAAGAAAGAGAAAATATTACGTCCATCCAATCCTGAAATTGCGCCGAGAGGAAGGAGAGTTCAAGGAGCGATTCAAAATTTACCTCAGAATGTCAGTGGGACAGTTTGATGCTTTGCTAGCGATTCTGGAGCCACATATTAAAAACAAGACCACCAATTTCCGTGAACCAATCGATTCTGAACGGAGACTGGCAGTGTGTCTGGTATGGACCAGGTATGGACACACACACGGACAAACACACACCCGCGCGCGGCCCGTTGGAAGCGCTGGGCAGACAGAACAGCTAGGCTGTTATTGTGTATATTGTGCCCAAATAATACATTAGTTATCGAATAGGCTGCTCAATCACACCTTATTCGATCCTAAATTTCAATCTGATTGAAAGGGGAGGTTTATTAATTTCATAATCCAATATAGAGAAGAGAACATAAACACTTCTTGATCGAATTGAAAACCGAAACTGAAAGCACGGCGCATCTGTGCAATGATTTGAGGACGAGCTCCCCCCGGCCCTGAATTGTCAAAAGACCTCTCAAAATGCTGGCTCTGGATGCGAAAAACGCAGAAAATCGAACCCGATCCGATTAATTTTATGACGGACGAAAGTTTCGGAGGCGGTGTGCAAGCGTGACTGACATAACGAGAGGTCGAATTTTTTTTTTAATGTGCGAAAATTTCGGATGCGAATTTCGGACTCGGTGTGCAATGGCCTTAAACCAGGGCTCGATGACGCACTGGAGCCCATGAGCTCCTGGACACGCCCCTATTTGATGACGCACAGAGTCTGATCTCTCAACACACAATAACACTCCCCGAGCACATTCGCATTCACCGCTCAATCGCGAGTGACTGTCAGTACAAGCTGAGCCTACAGTTTTCTAGCTATGCCTTCGACACAGAAATGCATAGGCTACTACCTGGATGTGATCATGTACAAAACAGATCGGTATCTTCATTTAAATTCAATGAAAACGATCACATCAAGAAGAGGTTTTTAGAGAGCCAACCCTGATGAAGAGCTGAGGATCACTGCCAACACCCGCCTCTGAAGTGATCATTTTACACTGGATAGTTTTATAAACTTTCCTCAGAGACAACTAGGATTCACTGATAATCCACTGTTGGTGAACGGGGCCGAAACGACTATCTCCCGCCTCAGCGTTCATCCTCCCGTCCCGAAAGCATTTTCACCTAATATCACCGTCGTCACCGTGGTTTCAGCGCAGCCAGCAGACACGCCCCCAGCGTTTGAGAACAGAGATAACTGCTCATTTTTTCAAGATTTTGATAGCTTATTTTATATACTTTCCGGCTTTTTTTATCATTCAAATTTGGCTGGGTGGCTAATAACACATTTTTCTGTGGCGTGACAAACTCAGAACACATACTTAATTTTGACTTTACAGGGACTTTAACTAGTTTTCAGTCCATTGAGTCCAAGGATGAATTAATACCAAATACATTTCCAAATAAAGTAAACTAAAAGTTATAACAGCTTATCTTGCCTTATGCACTGCTTTTCCTCCTCCGTTTCCCTCAAATAAACAAGGAGTAAGCAGCTTTGGCGACAGAAATCATTACAAATGCGCATCAGCCCCGTACGGTCCACCATGCTGGTTTGTTTACATCTAGCTACCACAATTCCTTTCGCTCAGGTAGTGACTGGCCTGGAAAGCTACAAAGTTGTGAGTTGTGGTTTGAAGTTGTGATTTACGTGATCAAAAATCTGCCTGGAACGCAGCATAAGCCCTCAGTTTGAGTTAATCAAACTGCTAATTCTGCCCTTCTGCTAATGTTTGGTTAAAGAGGTTGGTTTTTGCTCCCTATGACATTCTCCTATGAATTACTGTTTTTTGATTTTTTCATTAAAGACTATTCTTCGAGTTCTTGTTCTACATCTAGTTTTGAGACAATAGCTTCTGGTTGAAAGCCAAAAAACTTCTAGCTCAATATACACTTCCATGAAAAAGTTTGGGGTCAGTGAGATTTCTTTTAATGTTTTTTTGGAAAAAAAAGTTTCAACAAGGCTGTATTTATTTGATCAAAATATAGTAAAACAGTAATATTGTGCAATTGTATTGCAATTTAAAATACTTGTTTTATATTTTAATATATTTAATTTATAAAATCTGATTTATTCCTTTGATGGCAATGCTGACTTTTCAGGAGTCATTAATCTAGTCTTCAGAGTCACCTTCAGAAATTTGAAATGTATGGAATTTTTCAGGAAACAACAAACAGTGCACTATATTATTTTGCAGAGGAATAATATTGCCTAACAACAGCTCTTAGGGCTTGTTTATACTGGGTCACTTCATGCATTTTCTCTGATCAGTATGTATAAAGCCGCTCAGATATTTTTTAAGTGCGTCAAAATTCCTCTAATGAAGTAATTTTACTCTTATTCCTAGACTTAATAATAAGTGTGATTCATAAATGTTCCTAAGTGTCAAGACTAAGTCTCAGCTCCTAAATTATTTAAGGCCGCACTATTTAACGCACATGAGGAAAATATATTATATATATATATATATATATATACTGTATATATATATATATATATATATATATATATATATATATATATATATATTCTTTTTTTAAATAACGAGGCAAGAACAAACTTACTTAAAGTATTTATCTGACAAAATTATTTGGCAAAAAAGTAAAAATACAGCTACAGGTTTTAGTAAAAAAAAAAAAAAAAAAAAAAAAAAAAAAAAAAAACATTACAGACCTCCAAATGAAAAACCATTGTAATAAGTTATTAAGATTTAATTGGTCCTCTCTTGTTTTTGCTTGTTTTCTTAATTTCTTAGTATGACAGCCTGGCCAAAAATTATGTTACACAATTTGAAATGTTTCATTGACTTATCACAAATAAAACAATCGACTCCAAGCACAAGTACACAATATGCTGCCAACAACATCTTTAAGACATTATTTATAATATTTAAAATAGGGGTGATCTTCCATGCAGCAAAATCAAACCATTTATAAGAATTTTGGCCTTCCGTGGAGTTGTTGGAGCTGTTGGAATGTATGTTTGCATCATTGTTCCATGAAAATGAGGGGACATGTGAAGAGTTCAGATGCAAAAGCCTCTAAATGCCATTTGAAATTTTCTTCTTAAATGATGATTTTTATCAAACTTGTATATTTAAGTTCAGTAATTTCACTTAAATAACAATTAATAGGTAATCATCATTGCCATTTAAGTGAAATTACTGAACTTAAATATACAAGCTTGATAAAAATGATCATTCTAGAAGAAAATTTCAAATGGCACTTAGAGGCTTTTGCATCTGAACTCTTCATGTATCAATAAAAAAGGATTCCTACTTTGTGATGATTTTGCACAATGCAAAGCAATTTTATAAAAATAAATTTAAATATTAAAGTTTCAGTGTCTTAAATAAATCATTTTATTACAATTGGATTAAATGATTCCAGACAAAACTGGGCAAGTGTAAATACATCTGGTTGGAACAAATTTCCATTCTAACAAACCAGATAGCTAACCGGATTAGTAAGAACGCTTGTAGTGACCAGGTGTAAACAGGCCCTTATATGTGGTCAAAACTAATGTAACACACAGTCTCTTCTAGATCAATGTTTCAAAAAAACAAAAATGTATGTATGCATTTATGCATACAGCAGTCATCGCTGTAATACACAAAGTCAACTTTCTCATTACATACACACACAGTAACTAGATTACAGTGCAATATTATAGTTATTCCACATGCACTGTCAATCAACAGCTATGTGCACACATCAGATGGACACACATCATCTACTTTACAAATGTAAATAAACTTTGAGGCATGTCCGTGAGTTGTTCAAGAGCCAGGCTCTTTCTACCAAACTCACATCTGTAGCACTCATGTGCGTTCAGAATAAATAACCTTTCTATTTTTTACCTCTAAAATAGCAAACAACATCCCCTACTTTGGACCTTGTAAGATCAGAGAACCTCTGTTTATTTGTTCATATGGGTTCCACTTTGTTGGGCCCGAAGAGTGAGTTTTCATGCCCTACGTTACAAGGACACAAAGCATATGAACTGCCTCTGGCTTTTATACAAGCTTTCAAAGCAGCGTGCCAAACCGAGAAGTGGCCTGTTATCCTGTGGAGACACTGCGTTGTGCTTTTGCACTTTTCTTTGATTAATGTATGAAACCTGTTCCCCCTGAGGCTCCTGGACAGCTCGCAGAGAGAGAAGTGAAGTTTAAAGGCTCTTCTGGAAAAGCTATCAGCGCTCAGCATCGTGCAGAGTTATGAGCTGGTCACTAGTTTGCACGGGTGTTCAACATACTGAAGGTTCAGAGGCTTTATCGAAAGTCGAATCAAGCTAATCCATCCATTGCATTAATTACAAATCAATTTTGATGTATGGATCATAGTACAACTATCCCGACATCATAATGAAGAACAAAGCTTCATTAAAAGAATTATATTCTTCAAAAAGAAAACTACTATATTAAGTAGTTTGGGATACAATTTTATTATTCACTGCTTGCTTAATATTTGAAATGACTCAAAATATTATTTGATTTAAAATATCAAATAATTTCACTTTTTTTTATAGACCGGTAACAAAGAAAGGTTAGTTTAGATTGTAAATTATCACATGGTGCAACCCCCCCTCCCAATATTATACAAATATTGCAGAATTAATATTCTACAATATGTGTATAAAACATTTTTAACTTGAAGATATATATGTTAAACTTTTTGAATATAATGATTAAGGTATAAGTATATAGACAGACATTGATGGTAACATTATCACATTATATTTTTACTACAGTCATTAAATAGTAACTGTAGTTGAAAATGCTATAAACATTTGCCAAAACTATGACTCCAACATAAATACAAAGAGTACATTTCTAAGAACTTGACACATGCGTTTCAAATTAATATTTTTCCTATTTTTTTATCGTGCACAGTCTTATATGTCATCGACCCCATCTAACCATTTTTATACAGAGGATTTTTTTTTATATTTCCTTTCAGGAATATGCATTTGCTTAAACAGGTTTAAGGTGAAACTGCATATAAAAAAAAAGTTATTTGACTAAAACTCAAATGACTTCCTCTCACTATGAGCGCTAGTTTTTGACAATTGCCCTTCTCTTTCAGTTAGTTCAGCATCAGTGGAGGTTCATTTAAGTTCAGAGAGGTCGCTAACCTCTGAAGAGTCTTCAGCTGGATCCGTTCCCCTCATTCTCATCCTTCCTCACAACAAGGAAGTTTACATCTCACACGCTTGGTGAGCTAGACCTCTTTCTTCCCCATTCATCCAAACATACCAAGCCAGTCCAGGCCAAGTCCAAGCCTATATTAATCCTCTGGCCAGCGAGACAAGTGGTCAGTGGCGGATACTAATCTTTCTGACATGTTTGGCAACTCGTAGCTTGCGGCAGCCCCTCTCTACTTCCTCCGCTCCATCTCAGCGGTGTGAGGATTAACGCTTATCCAATTAACCTCCCGCAGAGCCCGCAGACTTAATCAGACGAGGAATCACACTGGAGCGAGACATGGAGACAGACCTCGTCTCTTAGAGGCCCTATTTAACTAATTACAACTTTGTGCATTACGATCAAATATAAAAGAGAGGAAATTGGGGGAGGAGGGTTGGGGCACTGGGTCGGGAACTCTGAATCTTCAAATGAGCGGTATGTCATTTTGTGCTTGATTAGAGGTTAATCTTCCACAAAGGTATTGTTTCGCGAATGCCATAAGCCTGGTCTTATCCCGATGGAAAAAAGTTAAATGCTATTTCAGCCTATTGAAGCAAAACTAACACCCCCACTGGCAGACAAAGACCACACAGTAAGATGAATCCAGGCCCTAAAAAAATCCTGCCAGGCTAACACCCTCATAAAAAGTATTATTCTTTATTATTAAAAACTTGATCAAATGACTGTAATTTATTAGTGTTCTTTCAGCTAAATGTGTACACGGCGTAGCAATGCGGCATGAACGGCACCTATGAAGATAAAAGTTCAGCCCTCCCATGTTAAGGAATTAGAGGATTAACACCACAAAGATGGGTAGGGAAAAAAAAGGATCAGGCCTATAAATGACATCTCAAATTCCCCTAATTTTATTAATCAGAGATGCTAACTAAATACCTCTTCTCAGCCTGTACCACCCACTAAATCAAAAGGGCCAATCTTTTAGAACCGACCGAGATAAAGCCTTTATATTAGCCTGTATCAATGTTATAGTATTACACACTATATAGTCAAAAGTTTTGGGACGTCTGCCTTTACATGCACATGAACTTTAACGACATCCCATTCTTAATCTGTAGGGTTTCATATGGAGTTGGCCCAACCTTTGCAGCTCTTTTGTTTATGGGGATTTATGACCATTCTTCTAGAAGCGCATCTGTGAGGTCAGACACTGATGTTGGACGAGAAGGCCTGGCTCGCAGTCTCCACGCTAATTCATCCCAAAAGGTATTCTATCGGGTTAAGGTCAGGACTCTGCACAGGCCAATCAAGTTCCTCCACACCAAACTCGCTCATCCATGGTTTTATGGTCCTTGCTTTGTGCACTGATGCACAGTCATGTTGGAACAGGAAGGGGCTATCACCAAACTTTTCCCACAAAGTTGGGAGCATAACATTTTCCAAAATGTCTTGATATGCTGAAGCATTAAGTATCCTTTCACTGGAACTAAGGGGCCAAGCCCAACCCTTGAAAAACAACCCCACACCATAATCCCCCCTCCACCAAAATTTACACTTGGCACAATGCAGTCAGTCAAGTTCCGTTCCTCTGGCAACCGCCAAACCCAGACTCGTCCATTGGATTGCCAGAGAGAGAAGCGTAATTCGTCACTCCAGAAAAGATGTCTCCACTGCTCTAGAGTCCATGTTTTAGTAATAAGGAAATTTCAAAAATGAACTTGCACAGGTGGCAACCTATCACTGTGCCACTCTTGAATTCACTGTGCTCCTGACAGCGACCCATTCTTTTCACAAATGTTTGTAGAAGCAGTCTGTATGCCTAAGTGCTTTACTGAGGCCATGGAAGTGATTGGAACACTTGAATTCAATGATTTGGAGGAGTATCCCGATACTTTTGAATATATGAATATTTAGTTTTTTGTTTTACCCTCACCCTCATGTCATTCCAAATCT